>NC_064834.1:38940000-39565000 GCF_024166365.1 Elephas maximus indicus
AAATAAATTTCCATTTCTTGGACTTTCTTTATATGGGGCATTTTACTGGCAGAAGATGGTCAGGCAAAATTTGATGTGTACTGGTAAATTCTGAGTGCTCTTTTATGAGGCTGGTTAAGGCGTGGGTGATTGTGAGCTGTGAGGCTCCTTGGACAGGCAGGAAAGTTACTGCCCAGGAAAGCTCACCCTCCATAATGACAACGATCCACCTCTACCAGCTTCCTTGAGAAGGAGGGTGCTGGATTTGTAACAGATTTGTGCAAAAAGCCCTATAGTGAAATAAAGAAATACAAAGCAGTGGAAATGCACTTTAAAGGCTTATGTTCTTCAGAGCTCTGGAACTCAAATGGTAATGTCTGAGTCACTGATGAGGCTGCTCCCAAAATAACTCCTTGATTCCTGGCCAAAACAGAGGGCTTTTCCCCCTTACGACTAACACAGCTGTTGGATGCCCAGCAGTCCCAGAATACTTTGCACTCTTGGCCTGCCAGCTTCCATTTCTATTTCCATTGCTTTTTAAAGTGGTGAAATTATTCTCTTTCACCCAGGCCAAAAGCCTAGAAGTTGGGGGTGGGGCTTGACATCCCAGACAGACAGATTCTATTCTGATTTTCATAATTTATCATGTCATATCCCTACTTTTAAGGCAACCTCCTTAAAAAAAAAAAACAAAAAAACAGGAGGCGGCGCCAACACCGTGCCCTAAACAGACTTATCATAACATCCCTCTGAAGCAAAGACCCGAAAATCTAAATAAAACAGATACAAACATCAATCTTGGAATCCTAAGTATCAAATGAAGGGATAAAGAACTAGATTAAACACCAAATGGAAGAAGAAACTGAAGGAAAACAGAATGAGGAGATACGGAGTGGTGGTCCCCTACTAACTAACACGGCACAGTGTTGCCATCTTGGGAGAATAACCAGCTGTGATCCTGGACAGGGAGTAAAGGAAGGCAACTTCATGGAGCTCCCAACAGGAGGCAGTGTCAAGTAACCAGAGAAACATGCTGTCACACCCCTCATCTTTCTGCCCTATACGGCATCCCTACCCCTTCCTGTTGGGCCACACTGTGCCACTTGGCTGGAGAGCTACTGGCATGATAGTACCCTGGGTCTCCCCTATCCCCACCTGCTGGCTCTGGCAGCACCATCCTTTTTTCTTCCTTCTCTTTCTCCCTCCCACCTAGCCCTGTATGCTACCTCTACCGCTTCCCACCAGGCTATGCAGCACCACCACAAGTAGAGAGCCACTGGTCCACCACCAGCCTGGGTTCTCCCTGTCCCCGCCTGCTGGCTCCCACCGTGCCATTTTTTATTTTTAATCATTATTATTATTTGTCCCTTTCTTCTTTTTCGCTCACACCTAGACTTGTATTCTACCTCTACCCAGTGCCAAAAGTCCACGCCACATAGCCATGGCTAGACAGCCACTGGCCTGTCACCACCCCAAGTCCACCGTATCTCCATCTGCTGACTCCTGCTGTACCATTTTTCCCCCTCTCTTTCTCTCTCCCACCTAGCCTTATGAGCTACCTCCCCCCTTTCCGCTGGCCCCCAAGTCTGCCCTGTTCCCACCAGCTATCTTTTTTCTTTCTGTTTTCTTTGTTCTCCCTGCCTAGCCCCATATGCCATTCCTCCCTTCCCACTGACCCCTGCTATGCCACCATGGCTAGACTCTCCATGGCTCAGGGATGCCATTGCACCAAGCCAACACTGCCCTACCCCTCCTGCCACTTGACCAACTGCTGAATGGAGAGAAGGAAGCTCATACAGCTCCTCGCTTGACACCCCTGCCTATCTGGTGAGGGGCTGTGAATGCTCTCATATCACTGGACCCACATCAGGAGGCAGACAGCGCCTCCCCAATCCACTCTCAGCCACTTTGCCAAATGAGTGTAGAGTGAAGCAGGCTCACTCTGCCTGCTGCTGCCCTACCCACTCAGACAAAGTGGTGAGAGCTATCATGTCAACAGATGAGCAAGTAGCAAAGCATGCCTGGCCCACCCACCATGACATATCAAAACAAAACAAAAAAACAGGATGAAACAAATGAATACACAATAAATACAGAAAATAATACCTTAATGTCTCAGATACAGCAGACAAGATCAAAATATATATTTTAAAAAAGCAGGACAAGATGGCGTCAGCAACTGATCAAAATGTAGAATCAGATGATCATCCAGTAGAAGAAAAGGTAGTGGAACTACCTGATTCAGAATTCGAAAGATTAATATTTAGGGCTCTCCAAGAGGTTACAAAAGAGATCGAGGAAAACACAGACAAAATCAAGGAAATAGACAAAATCATAAAAAACACACAGCAATAGAAGAATTCAGGAAAGTTATACAAGAACAAAACATCAAAATAAATAAGCAACTAGAAATCGTACAAAAACAGCAACTAGAAATCCAAAAGGTAAACAACAAAATTTCAGAAATGAACAGCTCAATAGAGGGTTTTAGGAGCAAATATGAAACAATGGAAGACAGAATCAGCAAGATTAAAGACAAATCCATAGATGCCACTTAGTTTGAGGGAAAAATCAGAAAAGAATGAAAAAGACATAAGAATTATGTGGGACACAGTCAAGAACAAAAATCTGCATGTGATCAGAGTTCTAGAACTGAAGAAGAAAGTGGAAAACACAAAAAGATTGTTGAAGATTTACTGGCAGAAAACTTCCCAAATATGAAAGAAGAAAAGCTGACCATAGAAAAATCTCAATAAACTCCATATAAGATAGACCCCAAAAGAAAGTCACCAAGACATATCATAATCACACTTGCCAAAACCATAGACAAAGAAAGAATCCTAAGAGGAGCTCAAGAAAAATGGAAAGTCACTTACACAGGGGAAACAATAAGACAAAGCTCTGATTATTTGGCAAAAACTATGCAGGCACAAATGCAATGGGATGACATATATAAAACATTGAAAGAAAAAAGGTGCCAACCAAGAATAATATATCCTGAAAACCTCTCTCTCAAACATGATGGTGAAATGAGAACATTTTCAGATAAACAGAAATTAAGGGAATTCATAAAAACTAAACCAAATTTACAAGAAATATTAAAGGGAGTCCTTTGGTTGGAGAACCAACAATGTCAGACAACAACCTGAGTCTAGGACACGGGACAGCATCAACCAGATACCAACCTAAGTAAAGAACCCTCAATAATAAAATGGAGCTAAAAGACTTAAAACAGGGAGACAGAGATGTCAGTCTAAATAATAACAATATCTAAATAATAAAAGGGGCAATAAGCAGCATAGATATAGAGCTTTCAAATGGAGAGGAAGTCAAGGTGGTATCAATTAATAAAAGACTGGTTCAAACTTATGAAGATGAGGGTAAATTTCAAGGTAACCACAAAAAGAGCTAACAAACCTACTCATCAGAAGAAAAACAAAGTCTGAGTAAACACAGAATCTATAATAAAAGTAAAGAAAAGAAAATCCACAAATAAAAGGAACTCAGCACAGGAAAGTAAGAGGAACAAAGAAAACAGTACCACACACAAAAAAAGCACAACAATGTAACAGCAATAAACTCATACCTATTGGTAGTCACACTGAATATAAATGGTTTAAATGCTCCTGTAAAGAAACAGAGTGGCAGAATGGATAAAAAAAAAAAAAAAAAAAATGACCCATCGATATGCTGTCTACAAGAGATACACCTTAGACACAACGACATAAATATATGAAAAAAATCAAAGGATGGAAAAAAATATATCAAACAAACTGTAACCAAGAAAGGGCAGGAGTGGCAATATAAACCTCAGATAAAATAGACTTTAAGGCAAAATCCACCACAAAAGACAAGAAAGGACATTATATAATAATTAAAGGGAAAATTCACCAAAAGACATAGCCTTAATAAATATCTACACACCCAAAAACAGGGCTGCAAAATAAATAAAACTAACAGCACCAAAGAGAGAAATAGACAGTTCCACAATTATAGTAAAAAACTTCAACGAACCACTCGTAGTAATGAGCAGAACGTCTAGAAAGAAACTCAACAAAGGTAGAGAAGACCTAAAGACCAAAATGAACAAACTTGCCCTCATAGACATATGTAGGACACTCCGCCCAATGGCAGCAAAGTATACGTTTTTTTCCAACGCACATGGAAGATTCTCCAGAATAGACCATATTTTAGGCCACAAAGCAACCCTGAAAAAAAGTTGAAAAACATTGAAATAACACAAAGCATTCTCTCTGATTACAACACCATAAAAGTAGAAATAACAGGAAGAGTAAGGAAAAAAATCAAACAAATGGAAACTGAATAATATCTTGCTTAAAAACAACTGAGTAATAGAAGAAAGCAAAGAGGGAATCAAAAAATTCCTAGAATTAAATGAGAATGGAAACATATCATTCCAAAAGCTTTGGGACACAGCAAAGGCAGTGCTCAGAGGTCAATTTCTAGCAATAAACAAATACATCAAAAAAGAACAGGCCAAAATAGAAAACAGCATAAGAAGCCAATAGCCACCAGAAGAAAGAAATAAGATTAGAGCAGAAATAAATCAAATAGAGAATAGAAAAACAATAGAAAGAATCAACAGGACCAAAAGTGGAGTCTTTGAAAAGATTAACAAAATCAACAAACTACTGGCCAAACTGGCAAAAGAGAAACAGGAGGGGAAGCAAATAGCCCAAATAAGAAATGAGATGGGGACATTACAACAGACCCAAGTGAAAGAAAAAAGAATCATAACAGAAAGCTATGAATAATTGTACTCCAAACCCTGGTGGCATAGTGGTTAAGTGCTATGGCTGCGAACCAAAGGGTTGGCAGTTCAAATCCACCAGGCACTCCTTGGAAACTCTATGGGGCAGTTCTACTCTGTCCTATAGGGTCACTATGAGTCGGAATCTACTCGATGGCACTGGGTTTTTTTTTTCTTAATAAATTTGAAAACCTAGAGCAAATGTACAAATTTCTAGAAACACGCTACCTATCTAAATTAACACAAACTGAGATAGAAAATGTGAACAGACCCATAACAAAAGAGATTGAAGAGGTAATTAAAAAATAAATAAAAATTTAAAAAAGCCCTGGCCCAGATATGACTTCACTGGAAATTCTACCAAACATTCAGAGAAGAGATCATACCAGTACTACTCAAATTATTTCAGAGCATAGAAAAGGAACTGTCCTAGTTATCTAGTGCTGCTATAACAGAAATACTACAAGCCGATGACTTTTAACAAAGAGAAATGTATTCTCTCACAGTCTAGTAGGCTACAAGTCCAAATTCAGCATGTCAGCTCCAGAGGAAGGCTTTCTCTCTCTATCGGCTCTAGAGGAAGGTCCTTCTTATCAATCTTCCCCTGGACTAGAAGCTTCTCTGTACAGGAACTCTGGGTCCAAAGGATGCACTCTGCTCCCGTCACTGCCTTCTTGGTGGTATGATGTCCCCCTATCTCTCTGCTGGCTTCTCTCCTTTATATCTCAAAAGAGTTTGGCGTAAGACACTATCTAACCTTGTAGATCTCATCAATATAACTGCCATAAGTTTTGGTTGGGTTAATCTACCTTATTACATCACAGTGATAGAATTTGCAATACACACTGAAATCACATTAGATGATAAAATGGTAGACAGTCATATGATACTGGGAATCATAACCTAGCCAAGGTGACAGATATTTTTTGGGGACACAATTCAATCCATGACAAGAAGGAATACTTCCTAATTCATTTTTGTGAAGCCACCATAGCCCTGATACCAAAACCAGGCAAAGACACCACAAAAGAAGAAAATTACAGACAAATATCTCTCATGAATATAGATGCAAAAATTCTCAACAAAATTTTAGCCAATAGAATTCAGCATCATATCCAAAAAATTGTATACCACAACCAAGTGGGATTCATAGCAGGTATTCAAGGAGGGTTCACCATTATAAAATCAATCAACGTAATTTACCACATAAATAGAAGAAAAGAAAAGAATCACATGATCATTTTAATTGAAGCAAAAAAGACATTTGATAAAGTCCAACACCCATTCCTGATAAAAACTCTCAACAAAATAGGAATAGAAGAGAAATTCCTCAACATAATAAAGATCTTCTATACAAAACCAACAGAGCCCTGGTGGCACAGTGGTTAAGAGCGCAGCTGCTAATCAAAAGGCCGGCAGTTCAAATCCACCAGCCACTCCTTGGAAACACTATGGGGGTAGTTCTACTCTGTTCTGTAAGGTCTCTATGAGTCAGAATCAATTAGACAGCAATGGATTTGGTTTTGGTTTTGCACAAAACCAACACCCAACATCATTCTCAGTGGAGAGAGACTGAAAGCATTCCCCCGAGAATGGGAACAAGACAAGGATGTCCTTTATCACAACTCCTATTTAACATTGTGTTGGAAGCCCTAGCTAGAGCAATAAAGCAAAATAAATAAAAATAAAGGGGATTCAAATCAAAAAAGAAGTAAAATTATCCCTATTCACAGATGATATGACCCTATACAGAGAACTCCAAAGAGCCTACAAGAAAACTACTGGAACTAATAGAAAGATCTCAGCAGAGTAGCAGGATGTAAGATCAACATAGTAAAAAAAAAAAAAAAAAAAAAATCAGTAGGATTCCTCTATATCAACAAAGAGAACTCCAAAAGGAAATCAGGAAAACAATACCATTTATAATAGCCCCCAAGAAGATAAGATACTTAGGAACTCTAACCAAGGATGTAAAAGACCTATACAAAGAAAACTACAAAACACTGCTGCAAGAAACCAAAAGAGGCCTATATAAATGGAAAAACATACCACACTCATGGATAGGAACATTGTGAAAATGTCATCATTACCCAAAGAAATCTACAGGTATAACACAATCCTGATCCAAATACCAACAGCATTTTTTAACAAGATGGAAAAATTAACCACCAACTTTATATGGAAAGAAGAGAGGCCGCAGAAAATAAAGCATTATTGAAGAAAAAGAACAAAGTAGGAAGTTTCACACTACCTGATCTCAGAACCTACTATAAAGCCATGGTATTCAAAACAGCCTGGTACTGGTACAGTGACAGACACATAGACCAATGGAACAGAATCGAGGACCCAAATATAAATTCACTTACCTGTGGTCAGCTGATCTTTGGCAAAGGACCAAAGTCTAATAGGTAGGGAAAAGGCAGTCTTTTTAACAAATGGTCCTGGCAGAATTGGATGTGCATCTGTAAAAAAATGAAACAGGACCAATACTTCTTACTATACATAAAAACAAACTCAAAATGGATCAAAATCCTAAATATAAAACCTAAAATGATAAAGATTATGGAAGAAAAAATAAGGACAACACTAGGGGCCCTGATACATGGCTTAAGACAAATAGTTCATTGATTAATACAACTAAAAAGGCCAGGGTAGATTTCAGAGCTCAAATAATGTCTCAGGACTCAGTTTATCTCCATCAATGTACAAACACCATAAACTTGACGACTGGGAGCTCCTAAAAATTAAACACTTATGCTTTTCAAAAGACTTCACCAAAAGAGTAAAAAAGAACCTACAGACTTGGAAAAAAAAAATTAGCTATGACAAATGGTATAATCTTTAAAATCTATAGAATATTTCAACACCCTAATAAGAAAAAGGCAATCCAATTAAAACATAGGCAAAGGATATGAACAGGCACTTTACCAAAGATGACATTCAGGTGGCTAATAGGCACATGAAGAAATGTTCATGATCATTAGATCATTAGCCATTAGAGAAATGAAAATCAAAATTACAATGAGATACCATCTCACTCCAACACTACTAGTACTAATTAAAAAAAAAAAACAGAAAATAATAAATGTTGGAGAAGTTGTGGTGAGATTGGAACTCTTATGCACTGCTGGTGGGAACGTAAAATGCTACAACCACTATGGAAAACCATATGGAGCTTCCCTAAAAAGCTAGAAATAGAAATACCATACAATCCAGCAATCCCACTCCAAGGAATATACCCTAGAGAAATAAGAGCCATCACACAGACAGACATATGCACACACATTCATTGCAGCATTATTCACAATAGCAGAAAGATGGAAACAATCTAAGTACCCACAAACAGATGAATGGCTAAACAAATTATGGTACATACACACAACGGAATACTGCCCAACAATAACGAATAACGAATTCGCAAACATCTTGCAACATGGATGAATCTGGAGGGCATTATTCTCAGTGAAATAAGTCAGTCACAGAAGGACAAATATTATATAAGACCACTATTATAAAAACTTAAGAATAGGTTTACACATAGAAAACAATCTTTGATGATTATGAGGGAGGGGAAGCATGGGAAGGGAAAATCACTAACTAGAGAGTAAAAAAAAACTAGTAGACAAGTGCTAATATTGATGAAAGGAAAGACAGCACCCAATACAGGGGAACTCAGCACAACTTGACCAAGGCAAAACTGTAGAAGCTTCCTAGACACATCCAAACACCTTGAGGGACTGACTTACTGGGGCTGAAGGCTGTAGATCATTGTCTCAGGGGACAATCTAGCTCAATTGGCATAACATAGTTCATAAAGAAAATGTTCTATATCCTACATTGGTGAGTAACATCTGGGGTCTTAAAAGCTTGCAAGCAGTCATCTAAACTACATTTATTGGTCTCTTCACATTCAGAGCAAAGGAGAATGAAAAAAATTCAAAGACACAAGGGAAATATCAGTCCAAAGGACTGTGAATCACCACATGTACCCCAGCTTCCACCAGCCTGAGCCCAAAAGAACTAGATGGTGACTGGCTATCACCACCGACTGCTCTGACAGGGATCATGATAGAGGGTTCCAGAAAGAGTGGGAGAAAAATGTAGAACAAACTTCAAATTCACAAAAAAAGACCAGTCTTACTGGTCTGACAGAGACTGGAAGAACCCCTGAGACTATGGCCCCTGGACACCCTGCTAACTCAGAGCTGAAGCTACTGCAGAGTTCCACTTTTCAGCCAAAGATTAGTCAGGCCTATAAAACAAACAACAACATATGTGAAGAGCATCCTCTTTGTTCAGTCAAGTATAGAAGACCAAAATGGGCAACACCTGCATAAAAGCAAAGAAGGCAGGAAGGGACAGGATACCTGGAAGAATGACACTGGGAACCTATGGTGTAAAGGAAAAGAGGAGAGTGCTGACACATTGAGGGGATTACAACCAATGTCACCAAACAACTTGTGTATCAATTTTTGAATGAGAAACTAATTTGCACTATAAACTTTCACCTAAAACACACACACACACACACAAATTAAACAAACAAAAAAAAAAAAGATTATCGTCTTGGAAATTATATAGGGCAGTTCTAGTCTGTTCCATGGGGTTGTTAAGAGTCAGAATAGATTGATGGCATTGGGTTTGGTTTGGGTTTTGCAGTAAGACTATAGATCTATTTGGGGAGTATTGACCTCTTTAGTATGTTCTCTTTCAAACCATGAACACAGAATATTTATTCATTTATTTAGGTCTTCTTTGATTTCTTTTGTCAGCATTTTGTATTTTCAACATACAAATCCTGTACGTGTTTTAAGTTTATGCTTAAGTATTTCATTTTCTTTGGAGTAATTTTAAATTTTGGTTTCTACATTTTCATTGTTAGCATATAGTGCTTGATTTTGGTGTACTGATCTTGTATCCTGTGAATTTTCTGAACTCTCTCATTATTAGTTTGAGGAGCTTCTTTGTGTATTTCTTAGAATTTTCTATGTAGACAATCATGTCACTCGCAAATAAAGGCAGTTTTATTTCTTCCTTTCCTTAAAAAAGAAAATATACACATTAAAGTCAAATGCCAAACAACTTCCACTTAAAAAATATCTATAGTCCCGTAAATGGCCGCTAGGAGATATACCACTAAGATCCTCCTTTAAGAGAACCTGCTGGGGGAAAGCAGTTGGCTGACAGCCTCCAGCTGCCCCACTGAGCACAGCAGGGCCATTTCTGCCAAACACAGGATTCCTCTAACCAGGCAGTCTTTGCTCTGGGCCTCCCAAATGGCTAGACTGAGACAATCTCAAAGCTGCAAAGGAGTCTTCAGCTCTTCCTACTTAATCATCTATCCTTCTCTCCTTTTACAGGTGTCAGACCTGCATCTCTGCCTGCAGGCTCTCCATGCCTATTCCTGTTCCCTCTCCCCTTTAGCCTTCACAGGTTATTTCCCCTTCAACATCTAATTCTGTCTTGGTGCCTGCTTCCTGGAGTACCCAAATGGACACACCATAAATTCTATTTTTAATGAGTTACAAATATTACATAGTTGAAGGACCTGGCAGCTTGGCAGGTGTTGGTGAACATGTTACTGCAAATCTAAGACACAACGTATAAGCAATGCTGTAAATTAGAAGGAGCGATTGAACTCCTGGAGGAAAACACAACCAGTTCATACTTTAAGCCCAACCAGGCAGGGCGGATGTCCTACAAATTGTAAATATCTGAAAAATAAAGCCAGACCTCCACATTTGGGGTTTGGGTGCATTTAAAATGAGATGATCAATGATGGAAATGGTTTTGTCAGAGAAGAAGAGAAGAAAAAGAGGGGGTTGGAGAATCTGGATGTAGAGGTTGAGAAAGGACATGATTCAGTGTCTTTCTATGGGGCTCAGAAGTCACATTCAAAATGGATGAGCGTTTTCCAGGACTAGGCTATTCTCAGAGGGTAATTTGGATCTTAATATCGTGTAAAGGAAAATGAATTGTATAGGCTTATAATCACAGGGGAGAAACGGTGGTGTATGATTTGCTAGTAAGCAGAAAATGTTGTGTGAATCGTTGGCAGTGATCAAAGGATGCATTAAGGACGATGCTTTGTTTAATTATATATTTTATGTAGATGTTTAAGCTTCATTTTGATTCTTTTATAAAAGCAACACCAAACAGATCTCTTCACAGACTGGCCACCAATTTCTAGATTGGATTATTTCAATATCTAACTTCACCCTCCCAGGGCTTCTCAACAAAGGCACTATTGGCATTTTGGGTGAAACAATCCTTTAGGCAGGATAGTCCCATACATGTCAGACCTTTAGCATCCCTGACCTGTGTTCACTAAATGCCAGTTGTACCCATGCCTCCCAGTCATTGTGATAATCAGAAAACTTTCCATACATTTCAATGCCTCTCTCCCCTTCAGAGATGTGGTACCATATCTGGTTGAGAAAAAAAGCAATTGTTGCTCACTAGACATGGCCATAATATGCAGGGGGTGAGGACTGACTTCATAGCTCCCACTTTTTGTATGTCTCTCTCACTAGAATGAGAATTCTTTGGCTACATATTTGTCACTTTTGTCCCTAGTGACTACATAAACATAGTACCTGCTATATAATAGGTGATCATTGGCTAAAAGGACAGGTACACTGGGGCTCATATTCAAAATCTCCATTACTTATAAGCTTTGATGGCATTGGTCACCTCAGTTTTCTTATCTGTAAGACAGAGATAATAAGAGTACCAATGAGACGATGCATGCAAAGCTCTAGGTATAGTGTAGGCGGAAAAATAGTCATCAGTAAGTCGGACCTAATCCTAGTAGTAGTACTACTACTAGTAAAATAATGGTGGACTGAATATATGGAAATCAGAAGAAGTAGAAGTTTGTCATTTCTAGGAATAGCTCCATGGTTATTGCATAAATTACAACTCTTTCTGCTAAAGGTGACAAATGAAAAAAAAAAAAAAAAGCTGACTTAGGTTGGCTTAAGCCAAATAATTTATCGATCCATACAACTATAAAGGCCAGGGCAGGATTCAGTGCTCAGATGATATCTCAGGACTCAGTTTATCACCATCTCTTGGTTCTACCTTCCATGGCAATGCCTTTATTCTTGACCTTCCTGTGGGGATTCTGGCAGCTCCAGACTTGCCCCTTAGTGTGGCATGGCTACAGCAGCCCTAGCCTCAGATCCAAGTCCAGTGGGGAACTCCTGCAAGCTCCTGAGATCCAATCTGATAGAACGTGTTTATTTCATGTTTAATTTTATTCTTGAACCAGTTGCAGTGACCAACACAATGTGAAGCACTGATTAACTCAGCCTAGGGCTTATGCTTCACCCCAGGATGTGGTGCCTTCCCCCACCCGAGACCACACGGATTGAGGGTAGGTGATGGGTGAGTACCCACATGAAATCTTTAGAAGGAATAGCAATGGATGTTAGGGAGACATTTGACAAGTGTTCAGGGAAACTGAAGGAGGCATATCCTCTTTTTTTTTTTTTTTAAATTGTGTTTCAGGTGAAAGTTTACAGAGCAAATTATTTTCTCATTCAAAATTTACAGGCATACCTTGGAGATATTGCGGGTTCAGTGGTTCCAGACCACTGTAATAAAATGAATGTCGCAATAAAGCAAGTCACACAAATTTCTTGGTTTCCCAGTGCCTATAAAAATTATGATTACACTGTGCTGTAGTCTATTAAATGTGCAATAGCATTATGTCTAAAAGAACAATTACATACCTTAATTAAAAAAAAAACTTTATTGCTAAAAAATGCTAATCATCATCTGAGCCATTAGTGAGTGGTAATTTTTTGCTGGTGGAGGGTCTTGCCTTAATGTTGATGGCTGCCAACTGAGCAGGGTGGTCGTTGCTGCGGGTTGGGGTAGCTGTGTCAATTTCTCAAGACAACAATGAAGCTTGGTGCATTGACTGACTCTTCCTTTTATGAAAGATTTCTCTGTAGCATGTTCTAAAGCATTTTACCCACAGTAGCACTTCTTTCAAAATTGGAGTCAGTCCTCTCAAACCCTGCCACTACTTTATCAACTAAGTTTGTGTAATATTCTAAATCCTTTGTTGTCATTTCAACATTGTTCACAGCATCTTCACCAGGAGTAGATTCCATCTCCGGAAACCACTTTCTTTGCTCATACATAAGAAGCAACTCCTTATCCATTAAAGTTTCATCATGATATTGTAGCAATTGAGTCACATCTTCAGGCTAAACTTCTAATTCTCTTGTTATTTCCACCACATCTGAAGCTACTTCCTCCACTGAAGTCCTGACCCCTCAGAGTCATCCATGAGGGCTGGAATCAGCTTCTTCCAAACTCCTGTTAATGCTGATATTTAGACCTCCTCCCATGAATCACAAATGTTCTTAATGGCATCTAGAATGGCAAGTCCTTTAGGGAATCACTGTCTATGGCAGCTACAGCCTTACGGAATGCATTTCTTAAATAATAAGACTTGAAAGTCAAAATTACTCCTTGATTCATGGGCTGCACAATGGATGTTGTGTTAGTAGGCATGAAAACATTAATCTCCTCATACATCTCCATCAGAGTTCTTGGGTGAGCTGCAATTTTTTGAAAGCAAACTTTTTTTCTGAGCAGTAGATCTCAAACAGTGGGCTTAAAATATTCAGTAAACCCTGTTGTAAACATATGTGCTGTCATCCAGGCTTTGTTGCTGCATTTCTAAAGCACAGGCAGAGTAGATTTAGCATAATTCTTAAGGGTCCTAGGATTTTCAGAATGGTAAATGAGTATTGGCTTCAACTTAAAGTCCCCAGCTGCATTAGCCCCTATCAAGAGAGTCAGCGTCTCCTTTGAAGCTGTTAAGCCAGGCATTGGCTTCTCCTCTCCAGCTATGGAAGTCCTAGACGGCATCTTCTTCTAATACGGGGCTGTTTCGTCTACATTGAAAATCTGTTGTTTAGTGTAGCCACCTTCATCAGTTATCTTCTGGATAAATTGCTGGAGCTTCTACATCAGCACTTGCTGAACTTTTATGTTATGGAGATGGTTTCTTTCCTTAAACCTCATAAACCAACCTCTGTTAGATTCAAACTTTTCTTCTGCACCTTCCTCACCTCTCCCAGCCTTCATAGAGTTGAAGAGTTAGGGCCTTGCTCTGGATTAGGCTTTGGCTTAACAGAATGTTGTGGCTGGTTTGGTATTCTATCCAGACCACTAAAGTTTTCACCATATCAGCAAAAAGGATGTTTCACTTTCTTATCATTCGTGTGTCCACTGGAGTAGCACTTTTAATTTCCTTCAAGAGCTTTTCCTTTGCATTCACAAATTGGCTAACTGTTTGGCATAAGAGGCCTAGTTTCTGGCCTGTCTCAGCTTTCAACACGCCTTCCTCACTAAGCTTAATCATTTCTAGCTTATGATTTAAAGTAAGAGACATGTGACTCTTCCTTTCACTTGAAGAGTTAGAGGCTATCGTAGGGTTATTAATTGGCCTAATTTCAATATTGTCATATCTCAGGGAATAAGGAGACCCAAAGAGAGGGAGCGAGATGGGAGAATGGCTGGTCAGTGAAGTAAGCAGAACACACACAGTATTTATTAATTAAGTTCATTGTTTTATATCGGCATGGTTCGTGGTGCCCCAATTACAGTAGTAACATCAAAGATCACTCATCACAGATCACCATAACAGACATAATAACAATAAAAAGTTTGAAATATTGCAAGAATTATCAAAATGTGACACAGAGACACGAAGTGAGCACATGCTGTTTGAAAAATGATGCCGATAGGCTTGCTTAGCTCAGGGTTGCCACAAACCTTCAATTTGTAGAAAACGCAGTTATCTATGAAGTGCAATAAAGTGAAGCACAATTAAAGGAGGTATGCCTGTACACACAAATTGTTTTTTGACATTGGTTGCAGTCCCTGCAATGTGTCAGCACCCTCCCCCTTTCTACCCCAGATTCCCTGTTTCCGTTTGTCCAGTTTCCTGTCCCTTCCTGCCTTCTTGTCTTTGCTTTTGGGCAAGTGTTGCCCATTTGATCTCGTATACTTTATTGAGCTAAGAACCTCGTTTCTCACATGTGTTATCATTTGGTTTATAGGCCTGTCTAATCTTTGACTGAAAGGTGAGCTTCAGGTATGTCTTCAGCTCCTGGAGTTAGCAGGGTATCTGGGAGCCATAGTTTCAGGGGTTCCTTCAGTCTCTGTCAGACCTAAGTATGGTATTTTTTGTGAATTTGAATTTTGTTCTACACTTTTCTCCTGCTGTGTCTGGGACCCTCTATTGTGATCCTTGTCAGGTGGTCAGTGGCGGTTGCCTGGCACCATCTACTCCTTTGGGCTCAGGCTGGTGGAAGCTGTGTTTCATGTAGTCCATTAGGCCTTTGGATTAGTATTTTCCTTGTGTCTTTGGTTTTCTTCATTCTCCTTTGCTCTGGATGGTATGAGACAATAGATGTATCTTAAATGGCTGTTTTCAAGCTTTTAAGACCCCAGGAACTACTCACCAAAGTAGGATGTAGAACATTTTCTTTATGAACTATGTTATGCCAATTGAGCTACATGTCCCTCGAGACCATAGTACCCAGCCCTCAGCCCCAGTAACTCAGTTCCTCAAGGTGTTTGGATGTGTCTAGGAGGCTTCTTTGGCAGTGCCCCCTTTTTGCTCTCCTATATATATGAATTTACAAATATGTATGTAAAAATATCCACAGCCTAATCTGTATATGAAACCCTGGTGGTGTAGTGGTTAAGTGCTATGGCTGCTAACCAAAGGGTTAGCAGTTTGAATCCACCAGGTGCTCCTTTGAAACTCTATGGGGCAGTTATACTCTGTCCTGTAGGGTTGTATGAGTCGGAATCTACTCAATGGCACTGGGTTTGGTTTTTGGTTTTTAACCTATATATGCACGTGGGTATACTCCTAAATGCTCTCCTTCCCTTACTCAGCATACGTATCTGCCTATGTAATGGCTTGTAATTTATTGTTTATTTTTACTGTTGTAGGGTTGTATATATTATAGCATTTACTGTGGTTGACTTTTTTTTTTTTTCCTTGTGTTCCTCTAAGTGTCTTCCTTTGCCTTGACCAAGTTGTGCTGACTTTCCCTATATTGTGTATTGTCTTTCCCTTCACCAAAGTCAACAATTGTCTACTATGTGAGACATATCCTCTTGAAAGCAAGAACAATATAATGCAAAATCCATGTGTATCAAATTTATCAAACTTCTTTGGCCACTGCATATTTAAAATATTTGTTAACCATGTGGTTGAATAAAATGTTTTTTATGCATAGGACTTTATTTTAGAATTCACAAGGAATGAATATGAAGACACTTCTCTGAATGAAGGGGTATTTATAACAGGAACCCTGAGAACAGATTCTCTATATGATATTAAGGAGTCTCATTGTAAATAGGACTAGTGTATTAAACTAAGGTCCTGTGCATGAAAGCATTTTATTAGTCCCCCTCCCAGCCATCCCCACTTAATTTCATATTTTTTCACTGTGTGTTTGATTCTTTGGCAGAAAACCAAAGTGACATTGACATTAGCCAGGTCTGAGCTGTCATTTTCACCCCTCTTCAAACTGGGGCCAGTCTTGCGGTCTGGCCTAGCTCTCTCTCAAGGGAGTGTATGCTGAAACAGGAGGTTCTGTGTTCACAAGGTTTTCCTACATTATTTGGATGACTGCACCCCACCGGGCAAGCCCAGGAGTCACGGATGTTTGAGAGACATCCTCAACAAGTCAGAGACTTACAGAACATGGCAGCAGGGACTGGAGAAGTTGCAAGTTTAAACTTTGCCTTGAGGGGCCCTAGATAGAACCCATCAGGCAGTTTATTGTACTGTGGTGGTTTACAAGTTGTTATGATGCTATATTTCAAATACCAGCAGGGTCACCCATGCTGGACAGGTTTCAGCAGAGCTTCCAGGCTTCGGAAAGGCCTTGTGATATACTTTCAAAAATTAGTCAATGAAAACCCTATGGATTATAACAGAATATTGTCCAACATAGTGCTGGAAGATGAGCCCCCTAGCTTGGAAGGCACTCAAAATATACAGTGGCCATAACAATGGCTGCAAGCATATCAGTGATCGTTAAGATGGTGCAAGACAGGGAAACATTTTGTTCTCTTGTACGTGGGGTTGCCATGTGGGGAACTCTTGCAAGATCCTGAGACTGAATTAACAACAGCGAGAACCCAGTGGGATCCCTGCTACAAATGGAAGAGTGGCTCCTTCTCTATGTGATTTATTTCTTTACACAACAGTAGAGGATTTTATTTGCATAAAGACTCCCATGGCTAAAGCAAAGTTTGCAATCCACTTATTTTACCCAAACCCTTCATATTTCTGATAAAACCCTGAGAAGAGGATCCAGTTCTTTAAACCAACTGGGAACATATGCCTTCTAAAATTTGAGGCAATTTTAGGTTCTGGAAGAGAGATCATCTCTTTGACAAGAGGGGAGGGGGTTGTGGAAAGAATCAATGACACCTATTTCCACATACATAATCTCTGTTAACCAATGTTTGTACTCCATTTTGTGTCTTGTAGCTGAGGGATGCAAATTAGATCTGTTTGATCTCCTTGTGTGGTCCAGATCTTCTTTGTATCAGACTGAGGGGCAGGTTTTGGCTCCAGCTTCTCACCACATATTTTATTCTGAGGGCTTAGTCTTCAGGTCAGGTATTACAAGGGTAATTTAGGAGCCAAGACTTGCGTGTCAGATACTGGTTCACTTCATCCTCAGTTGCTGTCTTGTTCCTCAAAACCAAACCAAAAAAAAAAAAAAAGACAGTTGACATTGAGTTGGTTCTAACTCATGGCGACTTCATGTGTGTCAGAGTAGAACTGCTCCATAGGGTTCTCAGTGGCTGATTTTTCAGAAGCAGATCACCAGGCTTTTCTTCGGAGATGCCTCTGGGTAAACTTGAACCTCTAACCTTTTGGTTAGCAGCCAAGCACATTAACTATTTACACCACCTAGGGACTCTAGTCTTGTGCCTTAAGGCTTCCTATATTGGAAGTGGTGGCTGGGAGTCTCGTTCATGTGCTGTGACACTGTCCAGAGAAGAGAACCCAAGCTTCTACCTGCTCAGTGCTTCCCTCATGGAAACAGAAGCACCTGGAGGGCAGGGACTGCACCCTCTCTATCCTCCAAGCTTGTCATATGCAAACACTCCATAAACGTTTGCCTATTTGAATTCACAATCCAAATCCACAGGGGAAATGGCTCTTGAGAGACAATACATTTTAAAACTATAATAAAAAAGTTATTTTAGCTCATTTAAAAACACTTAGAATAAGAACATTTGACTCTTGTTCTAGGTTCCAACTAGATGGAAGATACATACAATCCCAACTCCCAAACAAATGGAAATACCTTTTCTGGATGACCCTGGCAGAGTCCCAGGAATGATCTCATGTCTCAGAAGCGTTCCCCCCGCCCCCATAAAAAATGAGCTACAAACCTTGAAGGATAAAAACAAGAAATTCCTTTGGGATTTCTCTTCTTTAGCTTCCGGAGAGTAAGGCCCCGGAAGGCTGAGGGGTCGAGGTGGCTTCCACGCTGATCATACATTAACTGCTCTTGGGAGAAGTGGTGGGCTGGTGGCCTGTTTGATATTCTGAGGTCTAGCAAAGATTTAGCTCTAAGGGGTCACCAAGAGGTCAGGGTCTCAATCGTTTCCTCTGTTATTTATCTTTGGCTTGCGGTATTTGAGCCTGCCTTTGATAGAAGTCATTTCTACCACAACTGTACAGAATCAAGCATTTCTGTGCTTTGGTTTGAGGTAGAGAAGGCTTGGCTTCTAATGCTGTGAGAATGTCACTGATTATATCTGAGACGATCTAATTCTGTCCTCTGATGAGTAAATTCATTTCTGGGGTTTACTGGTAGTGGCACTTCTCAGACTTGGGTCAGGAAAGGAATCTAGTCCTGGTGAGGACAGCAGTTTTTACTTTGAGTAGTTCCATTTTCAGTCCCCTTACGAGACATTCCTCTTACCATGAAAAAAAGAAGGTAAAAGCAGCATTTCTCAGAGCGAGTTTCTACTTTTTGGTACTGTTTATGACACACCTGCGACTGCCTGCAGTACAGCCAGTGGCCATTTATACTGAACTAGCATTTGGATTTCTCTTCTTCGTGACAGCAAAACTTCCGTGCCAGCTCACAAGCAAACCACACCAACATCCTGGGTCTGGGTAGTTCAGTACTCTCATGGGTTCCCAGAGTGTCTGGGAGCACTTCTCATGTGGGTTTGCTCACCTTGACCTGTTTTGGTTTTTTTATTTCGTTTTGATTTTTAACAACTGTATCTTTCAACTGGGCCAGAAAGTATGAATTGCGTATGGTTTTGACCTGACATAAGGGGCATGAATCAAATATGCAGCAGTTTGACTTGTAATATGTGTTCCGTTATGCTCTATGTACTTGTTTCCTCAAAGAGAATCTGAGTAAATGGAAACATTTGGTCCCAGGAGTTTCTTTTCACCTGCTGGTCTACCTTTGCCATGGAAGGCTAGGATGAATAGCACATTGTGCCATGTCTAGCAAAGAAAATGATGCAACATGTGCTAGAGACATTGCCATGTGAGAGAGACTGCAGCTCTGGGTTCTACCTAGAAGCAAAGGGGAGTATAATTATATCAAGAATATGCCCATGAGTCAAATTTCCAGGACAGCCTTTTCTGCTCAGGATGGTGTATGCACCTTAGCATTCCAGCATCTCTAGATTGGACTAAGGGAGAACTATTGAATGAAAGGGCTAATGAGGACTAGAATAGTGATATATTATATATACTGTATTCTCTAGTAGTGGTTTTCAAAAGTAAACCCAGGTGACATTGTGACCCAGGGGACTGAAACAAAAGTTTTAACTGGCTAGAGCAGTGTATCGATAGGGAACTTCCAGAAATTCAACCTGGGTTCAGAAGAGGATGTGGAACAAGGGATATCATTGCTGATGTCAGATAGATCCTAGCTGAAAGCAGAGAATACCGGAAAGATGTTTACCTGTGTTTTATTGACTATTTATTAGTGAGCTGAAATAGACCGGTATTGGCCATTTTGAATTGGACAATTGTATGGTCTACTGTGCAGGGAATGGAAACTTGGAGAGCAATGGCATTGCATTCATTGTCCAAAAGAACATTTCAAGATCTATCCTGAAGTAGAAGGCTGTCGGTGACTGGGCAATATACATCTGCCTACAAGGAAGACCAGTTAATACAACTACTATTCAAATTTCCTCACCAACCACTAAGGTCAAAGATGAAGAAATTGAAGATTTTTACCAGCTTCTTCAGTCTGAAATTAATCGAATATACAATCAGGATGCATTGATAATTACTGGTGATTGCAAAAGTTAGAAACAAAGAAGAAAGATCGGTAGTTGGAAAATATGGCCTTCGTAAAAGAAACGATGCCGGAGATCGCCTGATAGAATTTTGCAAGACCAAAGACTTCTCCACTGCAAATACCTTTTTTCACGAACCAAACGGTGACTATATACATGGTGCTCATCAGATGGAATACACAAGAAACAAATCCACTAAATTTGTACAAAGAGACAATGGAAAAGCTCAGTATCACCAGTTAGAACAAGGCCAGGGGCCAACTATGGAACAGACCATCGATTGCTCATATGCAAATTCAAGCTGAAACTGAAGAAAATTAAAGCACGTGGATGAGAGCCAAAGTACAACCTTGAATATATCCCACCTGAATTTAAAGACCATCTCAAGAATAGATTTGATGCATTTAACACTAATGATTGAAGACTAGACGAGTTGTGGAATGATATCAAGGATATCATACAAGAAGAAAGCAAGAGGTCATTAAAAAGACAGGAAAGAAAGAAAAGACCAAAATGGATGTCAGAAAAGACTCTGAAACTTGCTCTTGAATGTCGAGCAGCTAAAACAAAAGGAAGGAATTATGAAGTAAAAGAACTGAACAGAAGATTTCAAAGGGCGGCTTGAGAAGACAAAGTTAAGTATTATAATGACATGTGCAAAGAGCTGGAGATAGAAAACCCAAATGCAAGAACACACTTGGCATTTCTCAAACTGAAAGAACTGAAGAAATAATTCAAGCCTGGAGTTGCAATAGTGAAGGATTCTGTGGGGAAAATTTTATATGACGCAGGAAGCATCAAAACAAGATGTAAGAAATACACAGAGTCATTATACCAAAAAGAATTGGTTGACGTCCAACCATTTCAAGTGGTACCACGTGATCAGGAACTAATGGTACTAAAGGAAGAAGTCCAATCTGCAATGAAGGCATTGGTGAAAACAAGCTCCCAGGAATTGATGGACTTTCAATTGAGATGTTTCAACAAATGGATGCAGCACTGGAAGTGCTCACTCATCTAGGCCAAGAAATTTGGAAGAGAGCTACCTGGTCAACCAACTGAAAGAGATCCATATTTATGCCTACTCCTAAGAAAGGTTATCCAACCAAATGCATAAATTATTGAACAATATCATTAATATCATATGCAAGTAAAACTTGGTAGAAGATCATTCTAAAGTGGCTGCAGCAGTATATATCGACGGGGAACCGCCAGAAATTCAGGCTGGTTTCAGAAGAGGACGTGGAACCAGGGATATCATTGCTGATGTCAGATGGATCCTGGCTGAAAGCAGAGACTACCAGAAAGATGTTTACCTGTGTTTTATTGACTAAGTAAAGGCATTCGACTGTGTGGATCATAACAAATTATGGATAACATTGCAAAGAATGGGAATTCCAGAACACTTAATCATGCCTATGAGAAACCTGTACATAGATCAAGAGGAAGTTGTTTGGGCAGAACAAGGGGATACTGCATGGTTTAAAGTCAGGAAAGGTGTGGGTCAGGGTTGCCTTTCACCATGCCTATGCAATCTGTATGCTGAGCAAATAATACGAGAAGCTGGACTATATGAAGAAGAACGGGGCATCAGGATTGGAGGAAGATGACACCATCTTGCCTGCTGAAAGTGAAGAGGACTTGAAGTACTTACTGATGAAGACCAAAGACCACAGCCTTGAGTACGGATTATGCCTCAACAGAAACCAAAAATCGTCACAACTGGACTGATAAGCAATATCATGATAAACAGGGAAAAGAATGAAGTTGTCAAGGATTTGATTTTACTTGAATCCACAATGAACACCCATGGAAGCAGCAGTCGAGAAATCAAAAGACACATTGCATTGGACAATCTTGAACATACCATGGACTGCCAAAGAACTAACAAATCTGGCATGGAAGAAGTACAATCAGAATGCTCCTTAGAAGCAAGGGTGGCGAGACTACATCTTACATACTTCGGACATGTTGTCAGGAGGGATCAGTCCCTGGAGAAGGACATCATTCTTGGCAAAGTATAGGGTCAGCGGGAAAGAGGAAGACCCTCAATGAGGTGGATTGACAGTGGCTGCAACAATGCCCTCAGGCATAACAATGATTGTGAGGGTAGCTCAGGACTGGGCAGTGTTTTGTTCTCTTGTACACAGGGCTGCTATGAGTTGGAACCGACTCGATGGCACCTAACAACAACAACAACTGTTAGGTGCCATCGAGTCGGTTCCAACTCATAGCGACCCTATGCACAACAGAATGAAACACTGCCCTGTCCTGAGTCATCCTTACAATCGTTGTTATGCTTGAGTTCATTGTTGCAGCCACTGTGTCAATCCACCTTTTTGAGAGTCTTCCTCTTTCCCGCTGACCCTATACTTTGCCAAGAATGATGTCCTTCTCCAGGGACTGATCCCTCCTGACAACATGTCCGAAGTATGTAAGATGCAGTCTCGCCATCCTTGCTTCTAAGGAGTATTCTGGCTGTACTTCTTCTAAGACAGATTTGTTCATTCTTTTGGCAGTCCATGGTATATTCAATATTCTTCACCAACACCACAATTCAAAGGCATCAATTCTTCTTCGGTCTTCTTTATTCATTGTCCAGCTTTCACATGCATATGATGCGATTGAAAATACCATGGCTTAGATCAGGCACACCTTAGTCTTCAAGGTGACATCTTTGCTCTTCAACACTTTAAAGAGGTCCTTTGCAGCAGATTTACCCAATGCAATGTGTCTTTTGATTTCTCGACTGCTGCTTCCATGGCTGTTGACTGTGGATCCAAGTAAAATGAAATCCTTGACAACTTCAATCTTTTCTCCATTTATCATGATGTTGCTCATTGGTCCAGTTGTGAGGATTTTTGTTTTCTTTATGTTGAGGTGCAATCCATACTGAAGGCTGTGGTCTTTGATCTTCATCAGTAAGTGCTTGAAGACCTCTTCACTTTCAGCAAGCAAGGTTGTGTCATCTGCATAATGCAGGTTGTTAATGAGTCTTCCTCCAATCCTGATGTCCCGTTCCTCTTCATATAGTCCAGCTTCTGGGATTATTTGCTCAGCATACAGATTGAATAGGTATGGTGATAGAATACAACCCTGATGCACACCTTTCCTGACTTTAAACCCATCAGTATACCCTTGTTCTGTCCGAACAACTGCCTCTTGATCTATGTAAAGGTTCCTCATGAGCACAGTTAACTCTATGTTAGCATTCTGATTTTCTTTTTCTGTTCTTTTCTTCTTTTTTCTCATTATTTTTATTAAAAAAAATCTTTATGACTCACTAAGTTGGTATTACAAACTAGTTATGGGTCAAAGTCATATTTTGAAAAAAACTACACTAAACGTGTATAAGCAGCACCTCAGAAGACTTTTCATAATAGAGATACTTGGGGCCTTTCTCCAGTGATTTGAATTCAGTCAGTCTGGGATGGGGCTCAGGAATCTGTATTTTATGTTAGCCTAACTTGAATGTGACCTGTATGAGAGCAGGGAAGTGTTTTGATCCAGTTTTAGGGGGTAACATTTTAATATAATCTTAAATTTATAAAAATGATGCAAAAATAGGACAAAGATTCCCATATATATTTCTACCTAGTTTCTAGTTTATCCGCTTTTGCATTTTCTCATTCACTCATCTATCTACCTATCTGCCTACCTGCCTACTACTATGTCTATCTAATTTTTTCTTCAAATTGTCAGAGAGTTAGTTTTAGACAAAATGCCCTTCACTGCTAAATACTTAAGTATTTATTTTCCAAGAAGAACGTTCCCTCACGTGGGTTGAAATGTGAGATACCCTAGACCACAGGCTAAAGCCTAAATGAGTCAACAGTGGACAGTGAGATGTTCAAGTGACCCCATCCCCCATCCCCAGCCCCATTCAGATGCCTCCTTTTGCATCTGTTCTGCTGTCCTTGACTTTATAATGCAAACTGCAGGATGATGTCGAGACCTTTGAATCTCAGAATCACTTTGAGTCCCCACATTGGAAGCAGCCTTGAAAGTCTTCTAATCTGGGCACTCTCAAGTGCAAAAACAGTCTGACTTCCTCTGAATCTTCTGGGGGAGCTTTTTAAGGAAATGCAAAGCCCCAGACCTCAGACATAGAGCTTTGATTGAAATAGACTGGGGGGTTTGGCTAAGGAATCAGCATTTTATGACCTCAAGCACCCTAGGTGATCATGTGGCCCAAGAAGTATAGTTCTTGTGTGTGACCTCTTTCCAGCATGGTATGCTCTAGAAGGTGGCCAGTCAGCCTCTGCTGGAACACTTTCTGGGAAGGCTGAGAGAGCCCCGACAGAGGTCTGCTCCACACTAGAAAATTCTCCTTGTTAGAAATTTATTTCTGATACTAGCTTCCAGTTGCTTTCTTACTGGCCTTGGTTCTGCCCTCTGAAGCACCTCAAATAAAGCCAATTGGCAAAAAAAAAAAATTTTTTTTTCAAAGCATATAAAAAAAATTAAAATCACTCAAAATCCCACCACCTCTAGAACCTTAAGAGTTTAATATATTTCCTTTTAGTCTTTATATATGTATACACAGAAATACATATTATATACATTTTAAGGAGCCCTGGTGGTGCAGCGGTTAAAGCACTCTGCTGCTAACTGCTTCCATAGAGTATATAGCCTTGGAAACCCTATGGGGCAGTTCTACTCTGTCCTGTAAGGTCACTAAGAGTTGGCGTTGACTTGACAGCAATGGGTTTTGGTACAGGTATACACATTTTATGTTTTAAAAGAATGATGACCATAATGTATTCTGGTTTCACTGTTGTATATTCTGGGTTTTCCCTTTTGACATTTTATCTTAAGAACTATCTCAGGCAAATATGCTTTGAAAGCATATTTTTAAATGAATGCATTAAATTCCCTGCTTAGACCTACCGGAGTTTATTCAACCATCCCCTATTAGTGTTTAGGCAGGTTGGTCCCAGTTTTTCACTGTTATAACTAATACTTAAATAAACATCTTGCAAATAAATCATCTGCATCCCTGATTATTTCTTTATGCCAGATTCTTAGAATTATTGAGTAAAAAAATAGTTTAAAAAAACTCATCATACATATTGTCAACTTATTATTCAGAGGGGTTATTATAAGTTATGTCTATCAGTCATTTCTGACCTCTTTTTAGAATTTAGAAATTTTTCAAAAGATGCCAATGTGATAGGTTAAAAACTGCATTTCATTGTGGGTTTTAATTTGCATTCTTTTATTTACTCATGAGGCTAAATACGATCATATATAGACTCTATATAAACACACATGCATGTATCTGGATTACTCATGAGACAGAGCATGTTCATATATACACTTATTTTTGTGTAAATATGTACAAAAATAAGTGTATATATGAACACATTTGGGCAATTTCTATTAAACAGGATGTTAAGAGAAAACATGGTCTATTTTTCTCTTGGAGGGAGGGGGCTTCACTCTTTTTATATTTTTTTAAGAGCAAAAAATATGAATTTGTCTTTTTTTTCAATCAAATGAAATTTGACAACCAGCCCTGATTTACAGCAGCCAGATAGAAAATTCAACATCAGTCATTTAGGGAGTTCTCATTTTCTAGAATCACAGCAGTGTTCAGGAGACTTGTTTGCTGCCAGGAAATTACAGGAATGTTCTCTAACCTCAGTGTCACCACAACTGCCTGACACCTCCTCGTCTACACCCTTAGTGGCTCTCCGCTTCCAGGGGACACTATAGACTTCAGGAAGGGGGAGCCTAGGGTTCTGGCTCCCTGGGTGCTTGACACAGCCATCCCCTTCATGGTCTTGCTAACTTCTTGAGGAGCTGTCACCAAGCAGGTCCCCCAATCTCTCATCTCTATCCCAACTTGGACCCACCCGTTTTAATTATGGGAAAATCTCACCTTCTTCCCTATAGTTGGCTTTAAGATACCCTTCACAATCTTTCCCTTTTATTAATTTTCAAATTATTATTTAAAATACAGTATATATTTTAAAAATGCCCTTGAATTCACAACTAGATTTTAATACACTTTAAGCACTTGCCTTGTAGAAACTGTAGCACAAGCACACAAAGAGACATGTGCAGTACAAGGATATTTATGGCAACAATGTTTGCAATTGTGAAAGTTTAAAGCAACCTAATGTCTATCAGGAGCCCTGGTGGCTCAGTGGTTAAGAACTCGGCTGCTGAACAAAAAAGTTGGCAGTTTGAATCCACCAGCCGCTCCTTGGAAACCCTATGGAGTAGTTCTACTCTGCCCTACAGAGTCACTATGAGTTGGAATCAACTTGATGGCAGTGAGTTTTTTTTTTTTTTTTTTTTTAACGTCAATCAGTGGGGAAGTGGACAAATAAACTGTGATATAGTCATACAATGGAATAGTGTACAATAATAAAAAAGAATAAACTAGGTCTATGTATTATAAAACAGAACCAAACCCATTACCATTGAGTTGATTCTGACATATGGCAACCCCATGTGGTACAGAGTAGAACTGCTCCATGAGGTTTTCTTGGCTGTAATCTTTATGGAAGCTGATTACCAGGCCTTTCTTCCACAGAGCTGCTGGGCGAGTTCGAACCACCTACCTTTAGATTAGTCGTTGAGTGCAAACCCTTTGTGCCACCCAGGGACCTAGATTGATGTAGTATGTATATGACATGGAAAAATAAAAATTATAACATGAATGGATAAATAAGTTCCAAACGGCTTGATACAATGTTCTATAAATTTTAAAAACCCACAGAACATCATATTTTTATGAATAAGTACAAAGAAAGTCAAAGTTAAAAATATGGGAGTGGTTTCTTCTGGGTTAGAAAAGAGAGAAGGGAAAAGAGATGGGATTTTAGTTAGAAAACTGTCAAAATTTTAACCTCTGTTAAAGAGTTTTCTCTGTATTAATGATTTTATACTTTTACTATAAACCAATTTCTTTAACTATTTTTCATAGTTGGTCTGTACTTTTTAATTTTGTCTTCTGAGGTTTTTAAAATGCAATCAAATAAATCACTTTGTTTCTTTGTTTCTTCTGTTATTTAATTTCTAGAAATTCTTTATCAATTTAGAAAATTTTTTTTTTCAATTTAGAGATGTTTATATTTTCTTTTCCTTCTGTAGTATATAATTGTCTATGTTTACCCCTTTAATTCATCTTGAATTTACTTTAATGTATAAGGACAGAATCACATTTGATTTTTTTTCCCAAATAGCAAACCAGTTTTCCTCAAGTCATTGTTAAATGATTCTTCCTTTCTAATTGGCTTTGTATTGCTTCCTTTATCACATTAAGTGCTATTTTATAGCTATTATATCCATTGATTTGTTGAATTCTTGAATAATAAACTGTAATTATCTAATTTTATAATATTTTAATGGCTGATAGAAGTTCCAAGCTCATTACTTTTTTGCTCATAAACTTATTATTCTTACCTGTTGATTTTTTCCAGATGAGCTTTAGAATTATTTTTTAAAGTTAAAAAAAATCCCATTGTGATTGCGTTTAACCTATAAATTACGTAAATGGAAAAATTAGTAATATTCCCTATTCCCCTCCAGGGACATCCTAGCTATATCTTTTATTTAAATCTTTAAAAATATCAGTGGGTAAAATTTGGAAAATTTTTCTTTGTATAAATTCTGGATATACCTTTTCGGGGATTATTGTTGTTAGGTGTCGTCGAGTTGATTCCAGCTCATAGTGATCCTATATACAACAGAACGAAACACTGCCTCGTCCTGTGCCATCTTTATAATCATTGCTACATTTGAGCCCATTGTTGCAGCCACTGAGTCAATCCATCTTGTTAAGGGTCTTCCTCTTTTTCACTGACTCTATACTTTACCAAACATGATGTCCTTCTCCAGGGACTGGTCCCTCCTGATAACATGTCCAAAGTACGTGGGACAAAGTCTGGCCATTCTTGCTTCTAAGGAGCATTCTGGTTGTGCTTCTTTCAAGACAGATTTGTTCCTTCTTTTGGTAGTCCATGGAATATTCAATATTCTAGTGCAGTTAAAGTGATTCAATTCTTCTTCAGTCTTCCTTATTCATTGTTTATGTGCATATCAGGCAATTGTAAATACCATGGCTTGGGTCAGGCACACCTTAGTCCTCAAAGTGACATCTTTGCTTTGCAACACATTAAAGAGATCTTTTGCAACAGATTTTCCCAGTGAAATGTGTCATTTGATATTTTGACTGCTGCTTCCATGGCCCTGATTATGAATCCAAGTAAAATGAAATCCTTAACAACTTCATTATTTTCTACATTTATCACGATGTTGCTTATTGGTCCAGTTGTGAAGTTTTTGTTTTCTTTAAGTTGAGGGCTGAAGGCTGTAGTCTTTGATCTTCCTTAGTGCTTCAAGTTCTTTCAGCAAGCTAGGTTCTGTTATCTGCATATTGCAGATAATTATAAGGCTTTTATTATTGTAACTATTGATATGTTTCATTGAATGAACTGATTTCCTAATCATGTTGTTGTTGTTAGGTGCCATCAAGTCAGTTCTGACTCATAGTGACCCTATAGGACAGAGTAGAACTGCCCCATAGGGCTTCCAAGGAGCAGCTGGTGGATTTGAACTGACGACGTTTTGGTTAGTGGTTAACACTATGCCACCAGGGCTCCTTCCAAATTATAGGTATATTCTTTTAGCTGTTTTCCATAAAATAATTTGTTAGAGTGCTGTGCAGCCGGGTGGGTAACCTTTTCTCAATTTCAGTGACACCAATTTTTTTCCTTTGCAGTGGTCTCTGTATCATCAGCATTGTTTTTTCACTGACAATCTTTTGGTAGACAGCAAACAATCAAATTAAATTAAAAGGTTAATAAACATGGCTTAATTTAATGGTTAAGGAGCCCTGGTGGTGTAGTAGTTAAGTGCTTGGCTGCTAACCAAAAGGCTGGCAGCTAGAACCCACCAGCTGCTCTGCGGGAGAAAGATATGGCAGTCTGCTTCCACAAACATCACAGACTTGAAAACCCTCTAGGGTTGCTGTGACTCAGAACTGACTCTGTGGCAGTGGGAGTGGGGTTATTGTAATGATTAAAATATATGGTCCAAGTTTGAGGCTGGTGTCTGTCTAGCAGAAGTGGGTCCTATTCTAGGCCTAACTCTTGCCACACTTGGAGCAAGTTTAATACAGAAAGAATTCTAGTAAAGAAAGAGTATGAAAAAATTAAAATGTTAGTCATTAATCCCTGACTGGAGCTCCGGTGGCGCCAGTGGTGAAGAGATTGGCTGTTAACCAAAAGGCCAACTGTTCGATCCACCAGGTACTCCTTGGAAATCCTATGGGGCAGTTCTAAGCTGTTCTATGTTGTTGTTATGTGCCGTCGAGTTGGTTCTGACTCATAGTGACCCTATGTACAACAGAATGAAAAACTGCCCAGTCCTGTGCCATTCTCACAATTGTTCCATAGGGTTGCTTTAAGTCAGAATCAACTCAGTGGCAATGGGTTGGATTCGTAATAGCATGTGTTGGTAGTGGTAAATCACAATGGCAGAAACACGCCCAGAGGTGCTATGCTGGTTGCACAGGTAAGCATCGTTCCCCTTTCCTCCTTCACTCCAGCACATAGATGTGCATGTACACACACCAACTACACAGAGATGGCCCGTTTTACGTTCCCCTTGAATTTCTTAGTTTATCACGTCTTTTAGGAAGTAGTGCTCACTTTTATTTACACTTTTCCTTTCAATCATTTAATCATTCAACAAAAATTTACTCAGGGCTTACTATGTGATATGCTGTGCTAGGTTTTGGGGACACATTTTAGTTTAAGTCAGACATGATCCCTATCTTTCTGAAACTTGCTGTACATATTCTTAAGGTTGGGATTTTTTTTTCTTCATTTTCATTTTTTTGTGCCTTGTCAGACTTCCTAAATGGTCAGTTTTTCATTTTTTTTTTATGACATCTTTTAATTACATTCTATTGCTGATCGCCTGAATGTTCTTGAATTATTCATTTACCGTTCTGGGGATTCCAAAATGAAGAAAACAAACAAAAATCTCTGCCCCCGTGGAGCTTACTAGAGTCTAAGGAAATTCTGATTCTAAAGCTTTGCAAGATTTATCTGATTTTTTATGTTATCTCTACCATGGAGACTTAAGAAAAAAAAAAAAAAAGTGAACCAGGCATTCTAGAAAGTTAGCAATACAAGAGAAGATTTGGTGTAAAAAGAATCTCTAGTTAGTGATTATTTAACCTGAAATTCACTTAACCTCCTTCCACAGGTAATTCAATTATCTGTGGTTTCAATAAATTCGAATATACATGACTCTAGCTTTTCAGGTAGGACAACATAAAACAGCCTCAGCAGGCTTCTGTTCTCTGGTGAATTTCTGGTGTCATGGACAGAAACTTTTAAATAGTAGGGAAAATGGTAAGAAGGGAAATGCAAGTACAAAATGAAGATATTTCAAATGGTAGAGCAGCTTTCCTATATGTTTCTTTCGTCCCCGCCCCCCCCACCAAAAAAAGTGATAATGGAAGGCAATATAAAGTAAGGACTCCCTGAGTTCACCTAATAACTGAATAGAAACTGTACAGGAACAATGTAAGTACTGTTGTATTTATCTCCAAGATTGCTACATTTTTTTCTAAGGGATAATTCATTATCAGCAATAATTTCCTTTTGGTGCTTATTGAGTTTGAATAATAAATGTTAGTTGAATTCACTCATTTATTGGTCCTGCTTTTGAGGATCTTGCAGTTTTGGTGCTAAGTAAAATTTGAATAATTACATACATAATAAGTATTATAAGTCACCACCCATCTGTCAGTTTGTTGTTCTGTGGTGACTTACACATTACTACGATGCTGGAAACTGTGCCACCAGTATTTCAAACCAGCAGGGTCATCCATGGTGGACAGGTTTCAGTGGAGCTTCTGGACTAAGACAGACTAGGAAGAAAGGCCTGGTGATCTAGTTTTGAAAATTAGCCAGTGGAAACCCTATAGATCACGATAGAATATTGTCTGATATAGTTGTGGAGGATGAGTCTCCTAGGTTGGTAGGCAACAATGGACTCAGGCATGCCAGCAGCGTTTCGTTCTGTTGTACATGGGGTTACTGTGAGTCAGAGCTGACTTGACAACTAAGAACAACAACAAAGTATTATAAGAGTGGGGAGACTAGACTGGCTGGGGAAAAACAGGTGGAACGCAACGTTTGTTAAAGGAGCACAGCAATAGACCATAATCGCATCTGTTTATTCATTCACTCAAGAGTCAAGAAGAATTACTGAAGAAAAATGAATGACTCTACAGCCAAATTTAAAGTGACTCTTGAAGCCACGAGACGGTCCCCAGTGAGTTTGAAAAACACTGAACTGGCTTCTTAAAAAAAAAAAAAACTAGGTCTAAAACTACCTATGGATGCAGTCACGGTCCTGAACAAGGATTATTTTCCTAAGCCATATTTCACTAATAATAATGGTGATAATACCTCACATTTATAGAGTATTTTCTAAGTGCTGGGCACAGTGAGAAACACTTTACATGTATATTCTATACTCCTCAGATTAACCCTAAAGATAGGTAAATTAGTATCCCCATTTAATAGATGAGGGCCTTGAGGCTCAGGGACATAAGAAACTTGGTTAAGATCACAGGTCTAGTAAGTGGTGGATTCAAGTTGTCATGGAACCCACCAGGAGTTGAGCTTTTGAAAATGAAGGCCAAGAAGAGGAAATGAATCTACATACTTAGCCAAACACATTGAGAATGTGAAATAACTCACTCCCAGTTTTCACAGTGTTTCAGAGATTAAGTAAATACTCTTCAGAGGATCCAATCCAAGCGTGCAATTCTTTGCATTCAGCACACATACTTGCTGAGGAAAAAGACACCGTTCATTGCAGAGAATGTTCCTACCTTACAGCATCCCTGCTTCTGGTAATGACCTTTCCTGGTTTCCTTCCAAGGACTACATTAGAGCAAACTGCCTTTCCCCTCAGGCAACAACTGCCTACTTACCAACTGTAACAGGAAAGGGAAAATCAGGCACAGCTGGTCTCAGGGCTGACTTTGCTGTTCTGCCACACGATGCAGAGGAAACTGGCCTTCACAAGGGCCACCAGGTTCTATCTTTTCTCCCGTCTCCTCCCCTTCTTCATCATCTTCATCACTGATATCACTCATTAAGTACTTACTATGTGTTATGCGTTCTCCTAAGATTTAATATATAAAACGTTTTATGTGTAAGGTTTGGACTGGATTCCACTGCAGAGTATTTACTTAATCTCTGAAACAGTGAAAACTGGTAGTGAGTTATTTCACATTCTTAATGTGTTTGGCTAAGTATGTAGATTCATTTCCTGTCCCTTTAAATATTTCTATCCATTTTATATTATATGTATTTTAAATATATTTTATTCCATATAATTTTTAAGCCTTGCAAAAATCTTATGAGGTAGCTACTAAGAATCCATTTTTTAGATATTAAAGAAGGCTAAGGGAGATTGTTGAATTGCTTCAAAGTCCCATAATAAGGCGCAGAGTCTGGATTAAAACACAAATCTATTTAGCTCCAGAGGATATGCTCTGAACTGCAATGCTATACTATTTACCTTAAAGAATTTATAATGGGGTATAGACTAAAAAAAAAACTAGGAGGAATCAATCCCTGGATGGTGCAAAACACTAATGTACTTGGCTGCCGACCAAAAGGTTGAAGGTTCGAGTCCACGCAAAGGTGCCTTGGAAGAAAGGCCTGTGCCTACCGCCAAAAAATCAGCCACTGAAAACCCTATGGAGCACAGTTCTACTCTGATACACATGGGCCGCCATGAGTTGGAATTGACTCGATGGCAACTGGCTATAGACAAAGAACAACGGACCAGGTGTGTAGATAAGCCTGTATTTACATAAAGTAATATGGTTAAGTTTTATCTGTTGCTGTGGAGTTTTAACTCATAGCAACCCTATGGGTCAGAGTAGAAGTGCCCCATAGGTTAAACTTCAGAGGTTCTTAATCTGGAGCCCATGGAGCCCTGAGCATCCACAGATAAATTTTGGGGGGTTTGTAACCTCCTAAAACAGAGATTAGCGAACTTTTTCTTAAAGGAATAGACAGTGACTATCTTAGGCTTTTGCAGGCCATACAGTCTCTGTTTCAAATATTTACCTCTCCTGTTCCGTGCCCTGGTGGTGTTGTGGTTAAGTGCTAAGGCTGCTAACGAAGAGGTCGGCAGTTCAAATCTGCCAGGTGTTCCTTGGAAACTCTATGGTGCGGTTCTACTCTGTCCTATAGGGTTGCTCTGAGTCGGAATCGACTCGACGGCAGTGGGATTGGTTTTGGGTTTTGTTTAGTGCAAATGCAGCCACCGACAATATTCAAACCGAGGAGCAAGGCTGTGTCCCAATAAAACTTCATAGACACAAGCAGCTGTCCAGCAGGCTCTAAAATGGTAATCAAATTCAGCATGCATATATGCATAGATTATTTTGTTGTTGTTGTTAGGAGAAGATTCATAGCTTTCCACAGCTTCTCGGATAGGTTCGAAAGGCAAGATGGTTAATAATGACTGGCCTAACTCGTCTCCATGCCCCTCTAAACTTGGGCATTCCAGGATTCTATAATCCTACGTGAAATTAACACTCTCCTTAGTGGCCTCACTTGCTGGATTCTGCTATGAAGTCTTAAAACCAAAAAAACCAAACCCAGTGCTGTCAAGTTGATTCTGACTCACAGCGACCCTGTAAGTCTTAAGTGGACTTTAATTACTGTCTGTTGAGAAGGAAATGTGGGACACGTTATCATTTCAACCTTCCCTGGCTTACCTAGTCAGGTGATACTGGCTAAAACACAAATACTTTCCACACTGGAATTCAGCAGCTCAGTCTTGAACCAGCTAAGCTGACATTTCCTGAGGTTTTTTTCCTCTTCCCAGGAATCACTCTCTGTGCTCTGCTGAGTCTTCTCCATAGAAAAGGATTGACGTGTCCTGACTACACTAATATGCAGTTTAGACACCAACATGTAGTCTGCACAGGTGTGTTGCTGAGTTGAGGGGTTGTGCATACATTTGTCTGGTACATCTCTGCATTTGTTCAGTACATTCTCTCCCACAAGGAAACATGGTTCTTTCTCTGAGGAGTTCCCAGCTTCATGAATTAGAGCATCTTATGGCCTGTGGCTATACCAATATGTACCTTTACCCTGTCTCCCACTCCAAGGTCTTGTCTTCCCAACTAGAGTCTTTTGGGGCAGATTGCTAATTATACTCTGTTGTGTCCACCACAGAGCCTGGAGCGATGCTTTGCACATGCTTTGGACAGGAAGTAAAGAAACTAAAGAAGTAATTGTTTAGGTTATGAGCACTGAGATCTCTGAAAGCTATGGCCAGTTTTAAATTCTCGTATCACTTTTGAAAACCAAAATAATGGTTGTCCAATTGATTTGAATAAAAAACTAGACCAACTGCTTTGAGTTTTAGAAAAAAAAAAAAAGATATATTACAACAAGGAAGTACAAATACTATCAAATCATGTGATTTTATTTATATTCCAGGTGTTTTGAGAATACATAATCGGGCTTAGGAGAATAGGCAGGAACAAACAGTAGAAGGGGAGGGAAATATGGCAGAAAGATGAAGCAGAAAGGAGAATGGAACAAGGGGAACAAAAAGACAAAGAGGAATAAAGAAGGAAAAGACGAATGCAGAGTGAGTCTATGTGCTAACCAGCTACTGCAGGGTTGAAATTCAGTACCACAAGGAAGCAGCTATTTCTCACAGCAAGTGCCCCGCCCCCCGCCCAAGAAGGAAATAAACCAGCAAATGAAAATAATGGGAGTATAAATCATTTAGCTGGTACTTATTCCATATTAGGCTCCTAGATCCGTGGATTAGCGTTAGCTCTCTGAAGTGAACCATCAACCATCAATAAGAGGACCACATGGTGCTGACTGTAGCCCCAGCTAATATTTCAGTTCAGCTTTAATTATCACTTTCATCTGGCAGCAGCATGGTGCCATGTAAACAGAAATGGGTCACGAGAGGTGTGGGTTCTTGTCCTGACATACCATTATATGACCTTGGTTGGCCAACCTCTGTGCCTTGGTTTCCGCATCGTCAATTGCAAATAAGAATTCCCTGCTCTGCGTATCTCATAGAGGTGTTAGGAGGATGAAAAGAAGAAGAAGAAGAAAAATATATGTATATGTATATTCATGCTCGGATGAGTATAAAATCCAGATAAATGTAAAAATTGACCTTGCTCTCTTCCCTTAACGAGGTAGTGGGTAGGCGTGGGGTGGGGAAGATAGCATTTTGCACAGACGGCTTGGTGACTCAATGAAGTGTCTTTTTTTTCTCCTTCCGTAATATCTGGTCTAATATTATTACTGCTTTCTTGATGACTTTAGACATACTTTTTCCCTTCAGAAATGCCAAAGGTGAAAAATACTATTCCACTCCTATAATTTGTCACCCTCGCTGCCTGAGGAAGACGTGAAAAGACAGTTTAGTAATTAAGCTTTTCAACACTGCATCATAAAGTTTTATTCCAGCAAAGGCTATATTTATCAGCTAACAAGTATTAAATCACCCCACTGCTCAAGCCGTTTCTCACTTGAATATGCTCCTTTCAAAACAGAGTAGCTTTCCTTGGCTGGCTTGATTAATAAAAGCCTTTGTTTGGAAATACAGTGATGATGTGTGGTCCTAGGGGGCTGACATACATACATACACCTCAGCAACTGTTCCAAATGGTGTTGACCTCTCTGTCCCAGGGGAGTTTGATACCTTAGCCCTGTGGTCTTTTAGGGCATCTTGGCCATGGAGTTTAATAGCCGTCTGGGATGGCTTCCAGCCCGATATATTCACATATCTGTTTCGTTTCTAAAAGAGAAGAAGTAAATGAAAATAAAGAACATAAACATTTGATTCATTTTATTTCCCTGTTTGAGCATCACGGAATCGGCCCGTTCCTATCAGAGATGGATTCTGAGTGTAAAATGCGTTTTCAAAATGATTAAAATAGCAAAACAATAGTGAAGTACATATTACATATTCTCATATTGCCATAGCCCTCTCAAACCAGCTGCACAATTATGAGGGAAACACACTGAGAATGGATAGACATTAAAAGTCGTCAGTAATGGCTTAGCAGAGTACTTTCTTTAAGTACCCTCTCCACTTCTATAAATCTTTCTTCTCTCCTTTGGAGGATACAAATTCATGAAAGGAAAATAACATTGTTCAGGACATTTCTGTCAAATGACTCCACAGTTATATTAGTTAAAGAAAATTAGTTACTACACATGAATAACTTTTCTACCATATTTTAAAGGGAAAGCAAAAAGTCAAATGTTAAATATTTGCCAAAATGAAGGAAAAATAACTCTATTTTTTTATCTTTTCATAAGAGACTGGATTAATTTCCTTTTTCCTTTCTTTGCTTTCAAAATAAGTGACATTACCTTCATGTAGGCATTTTAGTTTTTCACCAACTGGCTGCTAAAAGGACACATATTAATCCCATGCCACAGAATCACAAAACCCGCTCTGTCAATCATAAGCACGTTCTGACGGTGCCTGTGTATATGGGATAGTGGGCATCCAGGTGCGAATCTTTACGTGCTACCAAGACACTATGTCTTTCCTCGAACTCTTCTTAGTTGGAGAGACTGCAACAAATTCTTTCTTTTAAAATTATAAGACAGAACTCACCATTTTGGTTTTTCAAATTAGCAACAGGTAGATTGTTTGGAAGGCTGGAGATCAATTCTCTCTAGCCAGTAGTCATGGGGTCAAGTCAGTGAAGCTTGTGGGTGACATGCTCAACTACTATGATGGCACATATCGGACTGTTTTAAGTGCATCTATTTTCTGGTTCAGTAAATTTTTTGCTGTGTTAAATTCATTAAACTTGACATAGTCTACTGTCTAAATGTCACGAGATAGTACATTAAGAAAACAGCATCAGCCATAGGAAAAAGAGAAAGGTACAGGAAGATAGGTTTTCTATATAATTTTTATCTTGCATATTAAGACTGGAATTTTTTTAAGGTTAAAAAGTACTGTGTGACTTGGAAAATGAAGTTGAATCTGGTTATTTTCTGAACATCTGAAGAGACTTCCCTGTCAGTTAAGTTGCCCTCCAAACTGCAATCCTAGAGATGATGACGTATTTGACCTACAATTCAGGGTCATTTAATAACCTGGGAGAGAAACGAGAAGCTAAAATTACACTCTGATATCCACAGTTTGCAGGAATCTTGTAGTTCAGTAATTTGCAAAAATATTTATTCAAGGGCACATCTGAAGGTCTAAAAATGAGGTCTTGATAATGATTATCCTTTATTTGGAATTGAAATTTTCAACATGATAACAAAGGCTTTGGAACATGAACTATTACTTTGACGTGATATAATTTTTTGGAGGATCGTTTGTTATTCTTAAGCACTACTTTTTCTCTAAAAAGGTATAGTCACGGCAATTCAGAAAAGTGGCAAAAGGTGTGAGGTACAAGGAATTTTCAGTCTAGGTTGTAACTATCAGTGTTATAAAATTGATTTTATACTTCATATGAAAAATGACAATAAGTGGAGAACAATTTTCCAGTCATTTCTCTCAAAGAAATAGAAAACAAAATAATGAATAACAGAAAATTGTGAAAACAAAACCCCAAGGTACATGTAGAGAGTAAGGATACTGGTACTAAATATGATTCTTTAAAGCTTCCAAAACACATCTGGCAGAAGTTATGCAGCCGTCAAAGTTGGACTGAGTAAAGCCATCCCCTCCACACACAAGGAAAGGTTTGAGATGAAGAGTCATTTGGCCAGGACAGTTGGCAGCAGCACTTGTAACCTGAAAAAGTAAAAAAAGAAGGGATTGCAACTGACATTCAATGACCCATCCTGTTGTCATGGCAACGCCTACCTGGGGGAAGGTCTCTCTACCTGGAGAAATCAAGGTTTCTCACAATGAGGGAAGGAAAACAAAACTAAGACCTCTAAACTTGTCTGTTACCCCAAGTGTTTACATTTACATTTTAAATGTTTACATTTCAGTTATTCAATACACTAAACTGAATTCAGTTATTTAATACACACTTAATCAGAAGTGTGCTGAATTTCAAAATATGTAGGTCATGATATGCTAAATTAGTTGGAAGTATGGGTTTTTTTTTGTTAGTTTTGTCTTAATATGAGAGAAATTATATTCATGAAATCATTCACCAAACAATTATTGAATATCTGCTATGTGCCAACAAGGCGGAAACAAAAGAGACTAAGACATGGGCTGTGTCCTAAAGGAGTTTACAGTTCAGCATGGATGACTGGCACATAACCGTAGGGGTTAAAGGCTAAGACAGAGTGAAGGAGAACACACGGAAGAGAACCCAACTAAGTCCACTGGGACACAGAATACTTTAAACGGGACATTACTGGGCATTTCACTTGAGTTTCTGAGGGCTCCATAAGAGTTTGCCAGTCAAGGAAACGGGGGCAGGTGGAGGCGGGGGGAAGGGGAGAAGGTCATTCCAAGGGGAGGAGGAAGCATGTGAAATGCTTAGAGTCTATGAGCAAGAGAGGGCAAAGTGTGCTTAGGAAACTCTGGGGCAAGTCAAAGTGTGTGTGTGTTGTGGGGCAGGGGGCTGGCTAGGAGAAGGGGAAGTGACAACATACAAGGGATATAATTTTTCAAAATAAAAGATATGTAAAACTCATACATTAAAAAATGTCTACTAAAGATGTATAATTTACTACTTATAAACTAAAACCATGGTGGGACAGTGGTTAAGAATTCAGCTGCTAACCAAGATGTTGGTGGTTTGAATCCACCAGCCACTCCCTGGAAACCCTATGGGAATGTTCTGCTCTGTCCTGTAGGGTTGCTGTGGGTTGGAATCAACTTGACTGCAACAGGTTTGGTTTGGTTTTACGAACTAAAGGAAGAGAACCAGCCAAAGTCTGGGATTTATTTTATTTTGTGGCACCAAGTTCATAACATTAGAAATGATGAAAAAGGTATAGAGATTATTTCCTGGATAAATTATACTCAAAATTAGGATGAATGATGTTAATAAGCATTCACAGTAAGGAGAATGAGTGAGACAGATGTAGTTTTCTTGGACACTGAGATGGTTTGGCCACTGAAGCACCGAAACACCCCCCCAAAAAACCAGCATACACACACACACAAATTATTGCAGACAATCTCACTTTGAACAGCTTTACCACACAACTGCAGGAAGTGCCATTTGTATAAACTACAACCTGACAGATTTGGTTTCCCTTATAGTGTTTTCATGGAGAGTGATAAGGTAAGGCCCATAAGAATTTGCTTGCTTAAAAATCAAAATAAAAAAATGTAATAAATGCTATTTGGATCATGGTGCTGGAAATTTTGGTCCCGGACAGGCTACGTTAGTATATGCCTTTATAAATTTTTCAACCCAGAAAAACTTTATAGATATTTTTATTTTTATGGTATATTTTGCTTTTTTTTTTAAAAAAGAGGTGATACTATTTTTTCCTTGTTGACTTCTAAAGATATAGTCTTCTAGAGACCCGTGTTACTCAGACACAAGCATAAAATGTTTAAAAGTATTCTTCCACTTTTCTGAAAGTCACTGTATAACAACATTGTCTATCGGAAACATAGCAGATAATCTTGAAATTGGCAGAAAATGTTTTTGAGTGGCTAAAACAGCAAATAGTGGAGACGCTGAAGCACAGACTTAGACATTCAATCAGGGCTTTTTAACTTCTACTTTTGATAGAATTTTAACAAGTTGGATTACTTGATTTATGAGTGAGAAATTAAGGGAGGAAGAAAACTGTGGTTAGTTGCTGTCGAGTTGGCTCCAATCCACGGTGAGCTTGGGTATAACAGAACGTAAGAGTTGCCCAGTCTTGCTCATGATTGTTGGTGTGTCTGAATCCATTGTGGCTATTTTGTCAATCCATCTCACTGAGGGCTTCCCTCATTTTCACTGACCCTCTACCCACCATGATGTCCTTTTCAAGCAATTGCTCTTACCTGGTATGTCCAAAGTAAGTGAGTTGAAGTCTCTACATCTTTGCTTCTAAGGAACAGCTGGTTGTATTTCTTCTAAGACTGATTTGTTCATTCTTTTGGTAGTCCACTGTATATTCAATATTCTTCGCCAATACCACAGTTTGAACACATCAATTCTTCTTCTGTTTTCCTTTTTCATTATCCAACTTTCACATGCATATGAGGCAACTGAGAAGGCCATGGCTTGAGGCAGGTGCACTTTAGTCATCAAAGTGACATCTTTTTAAAACTTCAAAGAGATCTTTTGCAGGAGATTTATCCAGTGCAATACAGTATTTGATTTCTTGACTGTTGCTTCAATGGATGCTGAATGTTGACCCAAGTGGAATGAAATCACTGACAACTTTCATTTTTTCTCCATTTATTATGGTGTTATTTATCAGTCTAGTTGTGAGGACCATTTTTCTTCATGTTCAGGTGTAATCCACACTGAGGAAGAAAACTGCTAGACGCTTATATATTAGTGACTTCGGAATGTGACAATTGATAGTCTGAAAACACAAGATGTTACATAAAAATTCAAAACACATACAGGACTGGGAAGAAGTCTGTTAGTCTGGAGCCACCGAGTGGAGGGGCAAATAACCTCTGGTGCTTAACAGGCCCTGAGGGCATCAGCTATTTCAATTGTCCTGCAATTACTAACGCTCATGGTGATGGCCACCAGGAAACCCTGGTGGCGTAGTGGTTAGGTGCTACGGCTGCTAACCAAAGTGTCGGCAGTTCAAATCCACCAGGTGCTCCTTGGAAACTCTACGGGGCAGTTCTACTCCGTCCTATAGGGTCGCTGTGAGTCGGAATCGACTCGATGGCAGGGTTTGGTTTGGTTTGGATGATGATGGCACCAGTTTTCAAGAACCAGTTCTAACATGAATGAAGTTGTAACTGCTAGTGCTCTTGAATGTTTATTGCGGCCCCCTTTTAATTCATACAGAAACCCTAGTAAGTGGTTACTATTACTCTCATGTTAGAGATGAGAAATCCGAGACTCAAAGACAGAAAGCTAGTAGGTGATGAAACAGAGACTCAAATGCAGCAGAATGACTCCAGAGCTGACGCTTACACTTTTCTGAAACATTGTTATAAAGGCTCGATTTAAGTAAAACAAAGCAAAAATGTTTGAGAGTCACTTAGTTTTAGGCATCTGGAAAATTCACATGAATGGGAAAACTCATTCATACATATTCATATGTATATGTGTATGTCTGTCTTTAATATATACATAAATATATACATATATTTGTATGTATGTGTATAATTTATAAATGTGCATAGACATGCACACATCTCTGTTTGTGGTAAAGTTTTGATGCATTCCAGTTGCTGCCCCTGTATATATAAACTATGGCATTATTAAACATTATATAAGCATTAAATAGAAGGGAGCTTAAGGGAAAAAGTTCTGCCCAGGGGTGAGCTGATAATTTATTGGTGCTGTGTAATTTAATTTGATGAGTGGTAAATGCCAGATGCCAAATCACACGGCTGGAAAACTGGGCCACTGATTAGCCAGTCGGCAGTTTGGATGAAATCAATCTTCCTGTATTTATGCAGAATCACCCATTTTGCAATTACCCAATGAGGAAAATATGGAAACATGGAGTGTGTGTTGGCAAGCTCCTTTACCCATGTGAAGTAAAGAGCCCAGCAGTAGAGGAGCACGTAATTGTCAAAGCCACAATCTCTCACAATAACGCAGCCTTTGCTACGCTTCTAGCCACAGTGAGGAACCGCAACTCAATGACTGTGTTTAAGAGAGATGTCAGGGCTGAAACAAGCCCTTGGAAATCCAGGTTGCTACAGCTCAGATGTGTGCCAGGGCTGGTCAGAAAAAAAGTCTTGTCTGCAGAACCTGATGCTTTGGGAGCCAATAAGGTAATGTTTCTATAAACTTAATTGATGGCTGGATGTACAAACTTGACGCAGAACATCAGAACTCACGTGAATGTGTTTTGTGACTTCTCTCACCTGCAGAATAAAAGGCAAACTCCTCAGCCCCGCACTGAAAGCCCTTCATAATCAAGGCCTCACCTCCAGTCAGGCCTCATCCCCTGGCACTTCTCTCCCCTTACCACATGTCCCATCTACATCCAAACTAAAGTTCTTCAAGTATAACTTTCTTGGTTGTGCTTCTGTGTATCTGATGGTGTAACTTCCCTTTCTTTTTTGTCCTCCTCATCCTTCAAGACCCAGCACAAATGTCACCTCCTCTGAGGTCTTCCTGCTCTGCCAGGCAGGGTAGGTGCCTCTTCAGCATGTTATGTATACCTATAATGTTGCTTTGTAATTTTGCACTCTAATTATTTGCATGCCTGCCTCCCTTCCTAGATGGCATGCTCCTGAGAGCAGGGACTGTGATTTGCCAACCTTTATATGCAAGGCCTGTATTAAGTGCACAATAAATGTTTATTGAGTTAAAACTATGGACTCTTGTACACACAGATGATCAAATGAAGGTCTTCACAGAGAACCATCTACACAAAAAAATGTTATTCAGAGGCTCCCAGGTAGAGCTGGACAGAAGCTCCAGTGGAAGGGCTATTACATTTAGAAGGCTCTCAATAAATCTGATTGTGCTTTAGATGAACATGTCTGGCATGTCATGCATTAAGTTGAACCGTACAAACTTGCAAATTCTGTAGGTCAGAAATGGGAAAATATTGACATTTTTTATATGGTTCAACCTAAGAGTTTCTTTATATCATGATCATTAGTTGTAAAAGTTCACACAAAAAAGTCCTTTTTGTGTGAGGATGAAATTAAAGATGAAAGAAAAGAGAGAGGCAGAGAAGTAGGCAGATGAGCATTTCTACAAAATAAAAACTGATAATCAGAAGAAAAAAAAAATCAGTAATAAGCATGACAATGTACCTTCTCCTTCCAGAAGCACACATACCTATACTGAGAGCTCAAGCTCTTCCTTGGACTGTCAGATGTCTACCCATACAGAACAATCCCACTGCTGTGGCTTGTAAAGAAGCTTTCTTCTAGGCTGACCAGTTCTAGGATGCCAGCCAGTCACTAATTTGGCTATTCAAGACCAACATTACTGAATCATGACACTAAGTGATGTTCAGTTGGTCTAAAAAAGAATTAAGGTCTCATACATTTAATCCTAGGTGTACAATTAACTTGATGAGGGACTTGGACAACCTATGAATAATTAGATCCTTGCTATTGCATTTCCTCACTTGTTATGGATGTAAATTATACTGCATTTCATTGAATCTAAGATGTCATCAATTATAAGAGGCATCACTATTTTATGTACCAATGAGAAAGAAAAAAGTGGTATCAGCAAGGCACAGGTGCTTTAGTTTATATTACTATAAAAGTTCTTTTATACTTTTTTTTAGATCTATAGATGTTTGGCATACATAAAAATGAAAGTGTAAGGGGAATAAGTTGGTTGAGGTTTTCCTGAAAACCTCTTCACACTCACAGTTTGAGTCCTCTGGATTACTCTTTAACTCAGGGTTGTTGACATCCATCCTTGCCTCCCCTCCCACCCCCCATAATCTGTCCTCTGTACCATCTAGAGCACTGGTGATGCGGCATTTCTTACAAGAGTGCTCCACTGAGTTATTCTTTCTGGTATTTTCTCCCGAGCTGCTGACACCTGTTCTGCAAGTTCTGATTATGGCCTTTTTCTCTTTGGTGGGAAAAGAAAGGTTTTAGGACAACCAGAACGTACCGTCTTCCCTCAAATGGCCCTTAAATGGCCTGTTACCTTAAATATCAAGGGGTTGTAGTTGTCTACTGTTGTTAGTTGCTACTAACTCATGTAGATGCCACACATGCAGACTAGAACTGCTCCATTGGGTTTTCAAAGTTGTGATCTTTCTAAAGCAGGTTGCCAGGCTTGTCTTCCCAGGTGCCTCTAAATAAATCCCAGAAATAACAACCAAGCTCACATGTTTGACAACTACATCTGGACTGTCTCCTGGTGAGTCACGAATTGATAGATCTTAGAATTGATAAAATATGAAAAATATTAAATTGGGTAAGGGGAGAAGTATAGTATTTGTTAGTAAATACCACATTTTTATGCAAATAATGAGCACCTTCTACATTTGTTTGCCAACTGTTCCCTCCCCTCCAAGAGGTATTTTTGTGTGAATGCCAATTTTTTTTTTTTTTTTTTACAGCAACTCGTAAAAGAAATTGGCATAGTAGGATTTACGAAAATACCTCATGAAGGGGAGGGAGCAGTTGGCAAACAAACATAGATGGCGCATGTTATTTGCATAAAAATACAGTATATAACAAGTCAAAAGATAATGAGTGGCAGGATCTTTTAAGCAGGGTCTTTTCAGATAAGGAGCATCATCAGTGTCAGGAGTGTTAACATCTTCAGCGTTATTGGTTTAAATGCACCGTTTTGTCAGTTCACCCAAATGAACAGCTGCAGGTGAAATGGACAGATAGACTGGTTATCAGAGAATCGCTTTGTTCATTTACAGAGGTAAATGTACTGATTCCAGAACCAGGACTGGCTATCTACCTAGACAACTCATTTTGGTAGGCAAATTTCCTCAACTGTATCATAGATTATAGGGGTGACACATGTGCAGCAACTCCTGACCGACATCACTAATCAACTGTGGCATCTTTTCCACTGAGCGAGAAATGGCCTCAGCATCCTCTTCACTTCAGTGCTGCAGGCAGCCACGACTAGTCAGTCAGAGTCGGCACTCAGGAGGAATCCTACAGACCAAGCCTGGATGAGGAGATTGCAGAGCAAACACGTAATTAGAAATAAGGGAATTAAAGAGTCTTCACTAGGTTTTTTCCCATTAAGCCAGGATAACCTGATACATTACCCTTCTCCACACCAGAGATATTTCATGCCAAGAATTAGGCTCACGTCAGGGCTGATTTTCTTTGAACGATAACTTGAGGCCTAATTGCAATTCCTTCTAAAAACCTCCCTCCTGATCATTGTCCTCTTGTGTTCACTTTGGGGCTCTGACTGCCATGTGAAAATAAAATACAGGTGTTTTAGCCACAACCTTAGTTCTACAAAATTGCATATTAATACTATCCATGTTGTAGCATGGATGAATCTTGAAAACATTATGCGGAGTGAAGTAAGTCACAAAAGGACAACTATTATATGATCCCACTTACATGAAATATCTAGAATAGGCAAGCGTATAGAGACCAAAGTTTTTTCAGTGGTTACCAGGGGTGGGTGGGAGAGCAGGGGGGAAAGGGAACTAATGCTTAGGGGACACTGAGTTTCTGTTGAGGTCGATGGAAAAATCTGGGACTGGATAAGGGTAATAGTTGAACAACATGATGAACATGATGTCACTAAGCTGTGCATGTGGAGACTGTCGTAGCGGCAAATGTTATACATATATCTACTACAACTAAAAAAAAAAAAATAACAAAGCTATCAGGGCTTATGGGATAAATAGAATTGAGCCAGATGACTTGAGACCTCTGGAACTCTGAGCTGAGCACTAATGAAAACAATAAACATCCCGATAAAATGACTAGGACAGGTCACAGTCTCCTAGCATCAGTATCAAGCATTAGAGTCGGTCTGTCTTTGCAGCCTCAACTTCAGGCTGTGCTTCCTCCTTCAAGATGCAGGTCCTGGTGGGTGGTTGCTTGTGAAAGAAACCATTTCGATCTAAGTAAAACATATGATCTAGGATGTAGTCTTCTTCATCAGTCCATTGTTTCAGCAACAGGGAAACATCTTCGTGGCTTCTTCACCTGCACTTGCACCTTTGCTGAAGAGCTTAACATGGCAGCAAACCCAGCGGTTCTTCCAGACAATGAGACGGCTACCACTTGCACCACAGAAAGGCACACCTGCAGATTTTCAGTCCTTTTTTCCCCCTTGAAGTCTTCACATTTGCATTTGCTAAGGCTTTATCTGTATTTGTGAGAAAACGTTCCCCTGATCCCTTCAAAACAGAAATGAGTTCTGAGCCAATATGATTCCTCCTTAATACCAATCTATTTCTCAGTTGCAAGTGAGATAGTTTTCATTAAAAAAAGACATTGTAAAAGACTGCAGATAATTGTACTGCTTTCTGAAGCTACATTACATTCTGGAAGGTCACTTAGTCTTGGGTATGCCTGAGTCTGGGGTGCCTAGGTGTTGCAAATGGTTAACACGCTCAGCTGCCAGCCAAAATGTCAGAGGTTTGAGTTCACTCAGACGTGACTCAGAAGAAAAGTTGGGCAAGCTATCTCCAAAAAAATCAGCCTTTGAAAACCCTATGGAGCACAATTCTACTCTGACACATACGGGGTTGCCATGAGTTGGAACTGACTCACTGGCAACTGGTTTAGTTTGGTTTTGGCATGCCTGAGTCTTGACAGCAGATGCAGCTAAGCCGTTACTTGTTTTTGATACTCAAGTTGAAGTTTTAAGTTAATTTTTATCAATTCTAATGTCTCAAAGTGACCGTGTCCTTAAATTGTCTCTAGATTTTGCGGAAATCCTATTGTCTCCTAGTTGCACACTAATTTGATTGGGCCATCTCTGAGTAATACTCTCCTTGTGTTGGCATTTCTCCAGCCCATTGTGTGTGTGAGGTACTGACCGCACTGGCAATAATGAATAGCTATGAGGGCTGAGATGGTATGGAGCTGATTCATACATTTTCTCACTTCCTTGCCTCCCTCTACTCTGCTGCCAGTGTAAACTTGAAGCTATGCCATGGAACATAAACAGCAGGAATTGAATATTTGGTTAACTTATTCTTTTATAGCCCTATGCAAAGCTCAAAGGTAGTGGTTCCCAAAAGCCAATTCATGGCAAAACAAGAAAAAAATAGGGAGACTGTAAGATTTTTCATAGAGCTAAATGTATTATATTTATAAAAGTTATTAATATGTAATGAGGTTATATCTTTACTATTTCTTGGGTTATTTTCATTAAAATTCTGTAGTGTATTATTTTTTTTTAAATTCTTAATTGTAGAATATAAAGATGGCAATATTATATACTTCCCAAAACAATCCAGGGGAATTTTACCGGTCCATGGAATAAAAATGCCTGGAACCACTGCTCTGGGGTGTCGCTTGATGTGGCTCAGAACACAGAGTCTCTGTAAGTCTGAGGAATGCTTTCCATAAAGATGTAGGTTGGCTTGGAAAAACCAACAAAGATCTCAAGTAACACTGGACAACCTTAGTTTAGGCTGAGCAAGTGGATGAGTAATTTTTAAAAATTGAATAAAATCTTCTGAAAAACTTATTTCCCAGAACCTTGCACAACCTCTCTTATATACAAGTAGTAACCAAAAGGTTGGAAGTCGAGTTTACCCAGAGGTGCCTCAGAAAAAAGGCCTGGTGATCTACTTCCAAAAAATCAGCCACTGAAAGCCCAATGGAGTGCAGTTCTACTCTGGCACACATGGGGTCACCATGAGTCAGAGTCAACTAGATAGCAATTGGTTAATCTAAATAGAACTAGAGTCTGGCAACATATTCTTCATTTGTTCACCTGTGTCTAAATATACAAACAGTAACCATAAAAGTTTTGGAGAAAAATAGGGATGTGGAGGAAAAAACTTACTCAAATGTGTAATAATAACCTATCTTCAAATTACGTATGCCCTAGAGGGTAAATGTGGTTTGTATTGGCTCTTTGTATACATCTCCCCATTCTTACGGTATTCCCAAGGCATTGATTAGAGCATGTATTATATGCTTGTTTACAAAAAAAGAAGAAAAAATGTAAATAAACGGAGAGACTAAAACATATACTAATGTCATCAGAAATGCCTGTTTATACATTTTAAGATGGAGAACTAGTCCAGATACTCTAAAAAGGATAGTACTCCAGCTTTGTGTCAACAGTGCAAAATACTATCAACCACCAAGCAAACGTCAATGATACAGAAAAAGAAGATGGGAAAAGGGAGAAAGAAAGTTCAATACAGATTTTTTTTTTTTTAACAGCACAAAATGTTTTCTATTGGCCAAATTCAAATATAATGTTTCCATACCACTCTATTAATTTTTTTTTAAATCCCTCTTGGTTTTGATGAAAATGCAACAAAATGTTGCTCACTGCTTAAATTTAACTCACCAAAATGTAGTTTGGTAAGAGATATTTGATGTTTAAAAAGCCTTTTCAGTTCTCAGAAATAGGAAGCTATAGAACTGTATCTTATTCATCTTTGTATTCTCAGCACCTATTATACCATCATACATGGTTGGTGTTGAATCAGTGTTTGCTCAAAGAATGCATGCATATGAGCAACAAAAAACTAATTCACTTTTGAAAGATTTAAATTCTCAGTGTTCAAATGGCTTCTAAATGTATTAAAATTATTTTTCTCCATGAAATTTTTTGGTTTCTCAGTTTCTAAATTCTACTTTTCTTCCCCTGAATAAAACCAAAGAACCAAACCCATTGCCATGGAGTCAATTCTGACTCAAGTGGATCCTAATCCTATAAGAGCAGAACTTCCCCATAGGGTTTCCAAGATGTAGCTGGTAAATTCAAACTGCCTACCTTTTGTTAGCCACCAAGCTCTTAACCACTGTGCCACCAGGGCTCCTTTCCTGAATAGCTGCCTTATTAACCTCCTTCTGCTTCATCACACTTGACACCTACTTTTTTTTTTCCCATTCTTTACTTCCATTGTAACCCAGTTCTTGAACAGCCTAGAACTGCCTAGAACAGCAGCTGTTCTGATCGTGATCTTTGCTCTGAAACTTGTGTCACCACCCCTAGAAAGCTGTATTCTCTGCCTCTAGCTCACCTTTTGCAGACACAGGCAAAGGCACCAAGAATATCTGAATCAACCTAAATTTCAAATGGAAGTGAGGATGGTTTCTTACCCAGCGAATTCACCCTCACTTCATAAAATACTATTGTAAAAAATATGTTATAGATTGAATTGTGTCCCCCCTCCCAAAACAAAAAACAAAAAAACATGTTGCAGTCCTAACCTTCAGTACCTGTTAATATGACCCTATTTGGAAATAGGAGTTTTGCAGATGTAATTAGTTAAGATGAGGTCATAGTGAAATAGGGTGAGCCCTAATCCAATACAACTGATGTCCTTATAAAAAGAATGGAAGAGACACAGACAGACACAGAGGAAAGATGTCAATGTGAAACAGACAGAGATTGACATTGTGCCTACCACAAGGCAAGGAATGTCTAGGGCTACCAGAAGCTGGGAAAGACAAGAAAGGATCTTCCCTTGGAGTCTTTGTCCTGCCAATACACTGAATTCAGAATTCTAGACTCTAGAACTGGGAGACAATAAATTTCTGTTGTCTTCAGGCCACACAGTTTGTGATACTTAGTTATGACAGTGCTAGGAAACTAATATACAATATCTAGAAAGGGTGTAAAATATAACTCGATTGTGGGTGTGTGTGTGTGTGTGTGTATGAATGTGTATGTGTGTAATGGAATGCATACACACTTGTCTTAATTTCAAAAGGCAGAGTCCATAGAGATATAGTCCATACTTTATTGACATACTTTATGGCTAATCAACAGTGAAATATCACAGACATAAAGTCTAAATCTTTAAACAGTATTTTTTTTTTTTCTGGGAGATGGTAAATATGTTTTCAATAGCTATAGGTGTAAAAAAAAAAATTTTTTTTTTTATAGGTGTAAGACAGAAAATAAACCACCATTAAGTACAGTAATATATTTCTGTGGGCCAGCTTGCCCATTTGTAACTTTTAAAAACTCTTAAAACAGTTGACTCAACACTAGGATTTTTGTGGCACAGGCAGAAACTATATTCATATGGAATACATTTGGTATATTATTAAAAAAAGTGACGAAGATTTTTTCTTAACCATATATTGTATATTATTTAAGATACATGATACTCAGGACTGGGATAATAATGATAAATTGGGATGCTGATTATACCATTTAATCTACTTTTAGATATATTTCCTTAAAAAATATTATACTTCTTTTGACCGCTCATGTTTGAGGCTCAATCCCATGTTATCTTATGCGACTGTACTGTATTTATATTCATAAAAAGCTTCATCAACACATGGGTGCTTTCCTGCAGAGATGGTACATTTTTAATTGGTTCTTATGCATTGTGTTTATCACCCCATCTTGCTTCTGTTTTACTCATCTCTCCAGTGTTCTATTATATTTAATAGTGATTTCATAAACCTGTTTGTTGTGTGATAGGGAAAGGGTTAATTGCATCACAGAGCTCTGTCTGTACCTGGTACTACAGAGAGCTGCAGTAAAATTACTATTGGACGGAATATGCTAGGTGTGAAGAAAGTGATGTGGTTTGGTGAATTCTCAGTGGAGCTTTTTTACTTTATTGGTATTTGTCTATTCTATTTTAATAAAACATTGGGTAGGAGCTGGCAGAATGTGCCACAAATCAATTATATGATCCATGTAGCAGCTTTAGTGGGCTCAAACAGCAAAGGACATACACTCCTGAAATTGTGTATATTCAATTGCTGAATTCTACACTGAATCCATCTAGACCTATTCTTTTAAAGCGCTGGAGCAGTCTGTTTTGACGAGGACTTGTTCAGAACAAGCACACAATAAAGAATGAGATACTGTTTTCTCCAGCAGTGTTGCAGTAATAACAACAAGACAATAGTCTTATTACTTTCCCCTTCAGAGTTTTTAATTTAATAAAAAATTGTTCTGTCCTTTAGCAAGTTTCAGTATATTAATGAATTCTTCTAATATTTGCTGTATTCCTAGTAGTTGCCGAGCACTGTGTAAAGTGCTAAGAAACAGAAATGAGTCCCTGCCCTTAAGGCAATTTAACAGATTTGGGATTCCTTTTATTTTCATCAAAATATAAATGTCCCGTCACAATCTCTCAAAAAATCTAATTGCTTGAGATTCTAGGAAGTGGAGGTCCAAAAGTGCTTTTGATGATGTGTCTAGAGATAAACCTAAAGTCAACTTTCCTACTCAACTGAGCTTAATTACCTCTTCTTCCCCCATTTGAGTTGATAGCTGCTTAATTTCCCACTGATCCAGTCATTCTCATTCTTCTCCCATTCTCTTTCCATTCTTCTTGAAGGCCCAGAAGTATGGACATTGACATTTCTTTCTGGTTCTCATTTATGTTGAATAGACCTAACTGCTTTTGGTCTATGCTATGACATTGTGGCAAAGAAGACCGTAACCTATTTGACCTTCAGGTATAGAAACAACCTCCCTTCTTTTTAATACTGTGAAAATAGAAGGGTCAATTCTTGCGTTTCTCAGAGGGCTAATAATGGAGGATAAAAACCAGGTTTTATTTATTTATTTTTTAAGTCAGACTTATTGAAGTATAATTTACATACAATATATGTTTTATGTGTACTATTGTATAAATTTTGACAATGCATGTGGTCACTATGAATTGAAAATGACTCCGTGGTGCTAAACAACAACACAACAACATACAGTCATGCTGCCATCACCACAAAAAATACAGAGAAAATTTCCATCACCCTCCCAAAATTCTCCTGTGCCCCTTCGTTAATCTCCTTTTCCAAACCACAGCCGCTTCAACCACTGATCTGTCTTTTGTCCCTATAGTTTTGCCTTTTCCAGAATGTTATTTAAACAGAGTATTATAGTATATAGCCTTTGAGTCTGGCTAAATTATTTAGATAATGCTTCTGAGATTCATTCATGTTACTGTATATACTAGTAGTTCTTTTTTTATTACTGAGTAGTCTTTTCATTTACTGCTGTACCACAATTTGTTTATCCATTTACAAGTAATGAATATTTGGGCTATTTCTAGTTTTTAGCAATTATAAGTAACCTTTGCATACAGATTTGTATGCGGACATATGTCTTCATTTCTCTTGGGTAAACACCTAAGAGTGGGTTTGCTGGGTCATATGGTAAGTTGTTTCTCTAGAACCACTCTCAGTACCAAATGTCTTCGGCTGGGTTCTCTAGAGAAGCAAAACCAGTAAAACATATAAATACATAAAACCAAAAAATCCACTGCCGTCGAGTCGATTCCAACTCATAGCGGCCCTACAGGACAGAGTAGAACTGCCTGATAGAGTTTCCAAGGAGCGCCTGGCAGATTTGAACTGCTGACCTCTTGGTTAGGAGCCGTAGCACTTAAACGCTACGCTACCAGGGTTTCCTATAAATATATATAGAGATTTATATCAAGGAAAAGACTCATGTGGTTGTAGAGGCTGGAACGTTCAAGTCCATGGGTCAGGATAGAGTCTTCTCCTGATTCATGTAGCTGAAGGGACTGGCCAACCCAAGATCGGCAGGTCAGAGAGCAGGGCTCTTGCTCACAGGCTGTGAAGATCGATGAACCCCAAGACTGGCAGGCAAGACCACAGGTAAGCTGCTAGCTCAATTCCCAAGAACTGGAGGTCAGACAAACAGGAGCCAGCTACGGGATTCAGCACTAGCAAAAACCCACGAGCCTTGCCAGAATGTCTACTTATATTTGATGCTGGCCACATGCCCAAGGAAACTCCCTTTGAATGGATTTGCTACTCACAGCAGATCCCATCATGGGGGTAATCACACTATAACAAATCTCATCATGGAAGTGATCACAACATCATATGATGGTCAAACCACTGAGAATCATGGCCCAACCAAGGTGACATGCAATCCTATCACATGTATATATGTGTGTGTATGTATCTCTATCTATATGTACACAAACACACATATATATTCTCTTTCTTCCTCCCATGTATATGTGTGTGTGTATACATATACCAAAAAAAAAAAAAAAAACAAAACTCAAACTCACTGCCATCGAGTTGATTCCAACTTGTAGTAACCCTACAGGACAGAGTAGAACTGTCCCATAGGGTTTCCAAGGAGCAGCTGGTGGATTCAAACTGCCAACCTCTTAGTTAGCAGCTGAGCTCTAACCACTACGCACGCTCCATAGATATATATACATATAGGCTGCCTAATAACATGCTGATGTGGGCCATCATATAACAGATGATAGTAAAAACGAGGGTGAAGAGAAAGAATAAGGGAACCTAAAATAGACCCAGTAGAGCCTCTATTCCAGAGACTTCTGATTATGGTGATAACAATGCCCCAGCCAAAAGACAGTGACAGCCCCAAAACTGAGCTGAACTAGAAGATAATGACCAGACAGCATAACAAACAAGGCCCTTAAAGTGCCAGATCCAGCTTACCTCTCCCACTTCACTGTTCCATATTTTACTTGCACCCTACCTTTCAGACTAACTAAACTATGGGCCATTCCTCAAATGCATCTTGCACTGTCTTGCCTCTGGGAAAGTATATGTATTGTTGGAACATTATTCCCTTTGCCTGTGTGGCTCCCTCATCTTGTGGGAATTAGCTCAAGTGACATATTTTTTTAGGAAGCTGCAGTGTACTGAATTAGTTAATATTGCCCTCCTAGCCATAGTCTTTGTAACTCCCACTAAATGACTCAGTGAGAATATGCAAATGAGGTGCTTGTGGTGTCAAGGGGGTTGGATAGCTTGCTAGTAATGTAAATAAGGGGCATGACATCCTTGTGGTGGTAGCATTATGCAAATAAGGTATATGTAACCCTAAAGAAGGAATTGGTGAGTTTTGCCATCCACCTAGGCTTAAAGAGAGACACAGAGAAAGGGAGGAGTTACTGTAACACAGAAAACAGTGAGAGACAGTGGCAGCAAGGCCCCGGCAGGGCCCCTTGGCAGAGGGGGAGAAGAAGCTGTCCTGATCGAGGAACTGCATCCTGGGTTGTTCCTGTTACTTCCAAGTTGATCCCGATCCTTTATTGTACCCCATCGCCTCCCTAATAAACCACTGAACTGTAAGTACGGTTTGTGAGTTCTGTGAGATGTTGCAGCAAATTACAGAACCCAAAGCTACCGAACTGCCAAAGAGGGGTAGTTGATGTTAGAGATGATGGAGTGGTATAGCAGTTTGGAAAAGGTGGACACTTGGGACATCTTTAACCTCTGCCTCACAGGAACCAGCTTTATGCTTATCCTCATAAAATAAATTATTCATTTAGAAGCTATTTCTGACCATTTCCTAAAGGCTGCTCTGTGCTCACACAGTACACTGTGCTGTCTTATAGCATATTGTATCAGCATGATTATGTGTTCATTGGTCTGCCTTGCCTCTTGTATGGAAAGCTCCTTCAAAGAAGGTAGTCTGTGAATCCTCAGAACCGATTGCAATATCTGGCAGATTAGTAGGAGTTCAACAAATATGTACTGAATGATTATATTCTGGTAGCAGCCACAGCTCTTTACCACTACACCACCAGGGCTGAAAAAAAAAACCCGTTGCCAACAAGTCGATTCCAACTCACAGCAACCCTACATGACAAAGTAGAACTGTCCCATAGGGTTTCCAACGAGCAGCTGTTGGATTCAAACTGCTGACCTTTTGGTTGCAACCATAGTTCTTTAACAACTGCACCACAGGACTCCAATTACATGGGTATATATTATAAATTCATAAAATGTGGGTATAAATAGCTCTTGTGAATTACACTTTGTTAGTTGTGTAGCTACTTTAAGTAGATTTAGTAGATGTACTATTTATGGAATAGTCCTGGAGTAGGGCCTAATTCTCTTAGGGTATCCACTCCATTTACAGTACCCATCATCTAGTTTTAAGTATTAATATCGGGTGCAGATGAATATATATATATAACATTTATCCAGGACTACATGACACAGACTCCTTTTTAAAAAGTCTTCTATAAAGTAGTACTGTTTAAAATAATTAGTTCTGAAAAAGTGTGATAACAAAAACATGGCAGAGTAAATCCTAAGAGTACTTAACAAAAAATGACTTCATTAAACTTGTATGTGTTAAAAACATTTACTAGTTCATATAATATGGAATTTTGTGAAAAGGCGAAACATCCGCCCATATAAACTTCAATTAAACTGTGACAGTCCATCTTTAATTCCGTTATCGGAATTTCTCAGCTGATGATCTCACACATATGTAACAACCTCAAAATAAATAGGAGCAACTAGTTAGTTATGTGCCAGTGACAAAGAGGCGGGAGATTACTCAATGGAATGGTTAGGACTGACACCTGCTAGGTTTCATGCTGTTTTTAGACTGGGTCATGCGGCAGTCCATCTATCCTAAAGAGCTTGTTTTGGCTCTCCAAAAGTCACTGTAAACTTATGGTACATAGGTAAGAAGACTCTTGTGGCCATTATTTCATGCCAGGAAATGTTGAATCATGGCATAAATGTGTTAAGTTACCAAACGCTGTTAAATGTGTAAGTTGGTTTAGGAATAAACGGCAAAATGTTGGAAAATCTGTAAACTTAAAAAAAAAAAAAAAAAAAAAAAACCCAACTGACCCAAGTTCCTTGTGTCAGTATTGATCCATTAGTTTACCTCACTTCATTCTAATGCTATTCAGCAGTGCCTTTTGGGTTTGGCTGAGTGTCATTGCCCCTGGCATTGAATCAGCCCTTCTGAAACATCCCTATCAAGTTTTTACCGTAAGTTCGATTTATGAAACGAGTCACTTCTTTCCAGCTCCAATCTACCTACAAGAAGAAAATGAGGGAGGGTAACAATAGAAAATACATAGAAAGATAAAGGAAATTAAAGTATCAAATACCACATGACCTTTCAATGACAAAATTTCTTTACTTGGCCCACCAGAAATAATCTCATGAGGGAATAATATAAGTGTACGGATGGTCTCAATCTCTTCTCTGTGCACACTCCTCTCTTCCATCAAACCCAAACCCATAAGAAAATTCTGATTTGAAGTTGTTTCACATTTCCCTTTTTCCCCTGTCTTACTCCTTCTAATTCTTGGCCAGTACTATGCCAACTGAGGTGATCAATGGGGGAAGATCTAAGGAAGCCAAAATGGAGACCTTGTATTGAAGAAGGAAAGGGTTTACTTGTCTAAGGGAGGGAGGAGGAGAAGAAGAATATAGTCGAAAGTGAAGAGACTGAAGTGAAGGGTGAAGAGAGGAAAGAGAATAAAAAAGAGATGAGCCCACATGGCTGACCCTCAGGAAAAGCTTTTGTGGAGAATTAAGTGTTAAGGGTGGGAAGAGAGGATTTGAAGGGGCTTCCAGAAGTAGGATACACAATGAAATGAGAACAGAGACTGCAAAAAGAACTCCTGAGGATGATAGATTTTGGATATTCTTTAAAGTTCTGTATGAGATAGTGGTAAAGATTGGAACGACTTTAAATTTCTTTTGGGTGTTGGACTGTTTCTTTGACTGTAACAATATGCCAAGACTAGGCCATGAGGGGCTCTGATTTATTCAGATTATATGAGTATAATGTTTACAGCAGGTATTCCTAACACTGGATTCATGGAAGGATTTGAGGTTGTTTATGAATCCTCATAATTATAAGCAATTTTTGCATTTATGTGTACATATACTTTTTTAAATTATAAGAATATTAATATTCATAGCTTTCATCAGATTCTTAAACAGGTCATGATCTCCCCCTCAAAAAATAAAGAAAAAACTAACTTTGTGGAGAACAAAGGCACAGTGTCAGGGAAATAGCCAAATAAAAAATGTAATTAAAAGATGATTTTTAATTTCTAATTCTACTGTATAAGCCTAATAAAACCACCCATTGCCATCAAATCAAGTCCAATTCACAGTAACCCTATAGGACAGAGTAGAACTGCCCCATAGAGTTTCCAAGGAGCATCTGGTGGGTTCTAACTGCCGAACTTTTGGTTAGCAGTCGTATCTCTTACCCAGTGTGCCACCAGGGCTCCATATGCCTAACAGACCCATCCAAATCAATTGATTTCCCCCAAAGATACCAATGTATTCATTCATCACCTCACTTTCCCCCCAGATTCCTCTCCTGATCACCTTGGTACTTGAAAATTCATTTGGTGATCTTTTTTTTTTTTTCAAATAAAGTAATCCATGTTTATGCTAAATAGAGAAAATGGCCACTGATGTTTGCAGGAACTGAATAAGGATATGGAAACTGACAGCTAAAGCTGCAAGAAAATCAGATAATTAGTTTGAGAAAGACATCATGATCGACACTGAAACAAAGAAAAACACAGTGAATAGTAGTGGTGAGAGTATTGAGGGCTACCGAACTGATTAAATGCCCATCAAGGTAAATGCAAAAGGTGTTTCCAGTTATCATTCATCTGCTGAAAGGTTTAAAATACCATATTTGTTACAGAAACTTGATTCAATGCATCACAGCCTAAGCATCAACTTACATTAACTGGAGGAGGAAGAGCTGCAAAAGGGAGGAATTGAGAAGAGTGAAAAATCTGTCATTGCTTTGCCAAGACTGATCCACCTACCTACTCAAGTGTTTTACTCAAACCAAAACGGGAGGCACAGAAGCGGCTCCGAAGTCAAATATGCCACTTTCTTCATCCTCCCCTTTCCTCATCTAAGAGCAGCACAAACAAGAATGTACCATTATCTTACTCAAGACAAGATTCAGTTTAGATCTTAGAGAAGGCCTTCACCAAATATTAACCCGGGGGGTTTCACGAGTAGAGTACTGGGCATGTCGCAGACATTCATTAAGTGCTTTACTGAATAAATGAATGAATAAATGACAAACATCTTCACTCCACTGCTGCCACTGTGGATATGTGACATGAGAGGCAGCCATCGCCATGGGAGAGCAATGCCAGGGAAACAAGAAACTCCCTTCCCTCAAAATATTCCTCTTATCTCCTTCAGATACTAAAAAACAGTTGCTGTTGATTTGATTCTGCCTCATGGCGATCCCACGTGCGTCAGAGCAGAACTGCGCATCAGGGCAAAATTCCACAGGGCTTTTCAAGTAGTCGATTTGGGGGCAGTAGACCACCAGTCCTTTCTTCTGATTTACTAGCCACTCCCTAACAGGGACTTGATTCTTAAAGGACTGATGCTCTCCACAGAGGTTTTACAAGGGGAGTGGGAGACACTGACTCATAAAAGGATCTACTGAAAATTATGGGGGAATGGAGGGTGTGATAGGCAGAAAAACAGCCCCCCAAAGATGTCCACATTAATCCACAGAACCTGTGACTATGTTATGCTACATGGATATGGAGAATTAAGGTTGCGCATCATCTGATCTTGAGATAGAAAGATCATCTTAGATATTCGGGTGAGCCCAATGTAATCACAACAGTCCTTAAAAGTGGAAGAAAGGGGCAGAGGAGGTCACACTGATGCAAATGTAAGGAAGACCTGACTCCTTGTTGTTGGGTTTGAAGATGAAGGAAGGGAGTGGTCATCAGCCAGGGAATGGTAGCAGCCTCTAGCAGCTGGAAAAGGCAAGGAAAAAGAGTCTCCCTTAGAGCCTCCAGAAAGGAACTCAGCCCCGCTGGCACCTTGATTTCAGCCCAGTGAGACATATTGTCCTGGTGGTGCAATGGCTAAAGTGCTTGGCTGCGAACTGAAAGGCTGGCAGTTTGAACCTACCAGCTACTCTGTGGGAGAACGTTGTGGCAGTCTACTTCTGTCAAGGTTTACAGCCTCGGAAACCCTATGGAGAGGTTCTACTCTGTCCTAAAGGGTCTCTCTGAGTCGGAATTGACTTAACAGCAGTGGGTGGGAGGCCCAATTTGAACTTCTTATCTTCGGAATTGTAAGATAAGAAATTTGTTTAGTTTTAAGCCACCAAGTATGTAGTCATTTGGTACAGTAGCCACAGGAAAAAGAGTGAGCAAAGAGGAGGAAAGGAGGACTTGATAGACAGACTGGGTTTTGCCATTACTAACCATGCGAACTTGGGAGGTTATTTCATCCCTTTGAAGCTTCATTTTCTCGTTGTTATAAAAAATAACCATTTGCTCTCATGTTGATTCCGACTCAGAGCAACCTCATGTGTGTCGGAGCAGAACTGTGCTCCCATAGGGTTTCCAACGGCTAATTTTTTAGAAGTAGATCACCAGGTCTGTCTTCTGTGGTGCCACTGAGTGGACTTGAAACTCCAACCTTTGGGTTAGCAGCTGAATGTGTTAACCCCTTGAACCACCTACAGACTCCTCTCTACCCTATAGTGGGTTAAAGTTACAGTCTCATAAGACAGCTGTTGATATTAAATGAGATCACACATTTGAATCACCCAGCCCTAGCCAGGTTCGTCATTACTATCTCCCTTACTCTCTCACCTTTTTCCCTCTTCTGGGTGTCAGCATACACAAAAGAAGAGAAAAAGGTAGGGAAAAAAGTGAATAAGGGGGTAAAGAAGATGAGAAAGAGTCAAGCCTGAGGGGTCTAGGATCACGAACTACATTACCCATTACTGCTCAGGGCAGGGGTAACAAAACTATGCTCTACCTAAGGTTTCATAACAGGAAAGTTTGAACGGGCTCTATCTTTTGTTTCTCAGAGTGGAAAGAAAAGAAAGGCAGTGGAATGTGGAAAAATAGGAGAAGGTTTAGGTGGAACAGAACAGGTGGAGAAGGGAAAGAAAAAGAAAGTAGGGTTGGACCAGAGCTGGAAGAAAATATGGGGAGGAGTGTTGGGTGGTTTCTCTGCTATGGTACTGTACCTCTACTAAGAAATGAGGGAAACTTAAAAATCAGTTCGTTGCTCCTCCTTATTTTATGTTCCTGCTCCCATGCCATCCTTCCTTTCACTTTAAGCACTAGATTAGATCATATTCATACACACATACACATGAATTTATGGAAGGAGGATTGCAAGTACTGGGGTGGCAAGGGAAGAGGGGCACATGCATTTATATTAAATTCCAAAGGTGAAGGTGGACCTCTTAAAGGCATTGGTGAAATGTTTTCTTAGAAATGGTAACTGAAAACTAACTACTTAAATGTATCGCATCTGTAGACCTTCACTATTACTTTGGCTGAGGTCATGTGGTTTGTATGAGAAGGAAGAAAAAAAAAGGTCAAACACAATGTAGGAAAGATCTCTGCCATAAATGACAATGTTATAATTTTCTATAAAATGATGCTCAAGGTACTGTAAGTATATAAATAGTGAAAAGTGGAAACTTCTAAATTTGAACGACAACTTACTCCCTTTCAGGCTTTGCAGCCAATGTAGACTCCTTGACTACAGAGCTGTAAATGCTAGCAGGGTAATTTCAGGCAAGAACATCCAAACTGCAATAAAAATCTTTGCTAGGGTTTGGATGTACATTGTGTTCAAAGACTTTTATTAGAGTTTGTGATATTTTACGACTTTGGATAGGTCATTTCGTGGTTAGGACAAATCTATTCTTATTAATACATTAAATTTTAAGAAATAGATTTTTTAACCTTTTTTTTTTTTTCAGATAACTAATTATGAGAAAGGTACAAGAGAAAACTTCATCAACTACTGTTTCTTTTTAGGAATATGTATAAATATTAAAGAAAGTTGCTATGTAATACATTTAACTTCAAATTGTTATCAACAAAATTATCTCCCCGTGGTCTTTTCTGACCCAAACTAAAATTGTATTAAATGCAATTTGCTGAGATTTTTCAAAGCTTTTAAAAGGGAAAAAGAAAGACTTCTAAAGTGACCATGACATGTTTAAGTAAATATTTTCCCCCAAAGGTTCACAAGATAATTTAACTCGAGAAGATAATGGGTAAACACACAGACGTGTTGCAGTATTTTAGGAAATAATTTACCATTTCCTCTGATATTGGAAAGACCTTTAAAATATACAAAATCTGCTATGGTTTCCCACAAAACCAAGTTTCTAACCAATCGTGATGGATACTCGATAGTGCTGATAAGTCCCTTAATCACTAGGCTCAGAAATCTCAGGAAAAAATGGACAATCTACTGCTTCTTTTTATCTTCTACCCTTTGCTCCATTGCCTCCAAATGACTTCAGGATGAAGTTTACAGATCAAAAGACTTTTTCTACAAATACCCACAAACTCCCTTTGGAATATGTAGAGATCTTCAGGAAAGCCAACATATGCTTAGTACAAAGAGCTACTGGTGGAGCAGTAGATCTATCTCACCCTAGGAAACAGCTCAACTAGCTGTTCTATGCAGCTCCTCGTCTTTCTCTCTCAAAGAACTCTGCTGGCAGCAGTCAAAACCAAAGAGGGAACTTAATAAACATGAAAATTGTGGTAGAAGAATACACTGGCAAGGTTAATTGGACATACTGCAAAAATTCAGGAGGTTGTAACAGTTTCTACATAACCACAGTTCTGATTTCAAAAAACCCCAGAGAAACAGCTGCATTTTGATATATAACCTGCTTTTTAGGAAACCCTAAATTTTCAGAGTGTATCGGTCTTGAGATGGTAGAATTTGAACAAAACATTGGGGAAAACTGTCTGCACATATTGTTGAGAAATAAAGGGACAATAAAATGTGCAGAAGTTTGTATTTACATGTTAGGCAAATACATATTTGCTCCAAAGATCACACTGTTAATTTCTTTTGCTATCGAGTGGCAAAGGATGAAAAAAGGTAAAGTCAATTCTGCTGTCTTATTTAGAAAATAGCCGTGCTCATGCCGCTGGATTCTTTGATTACCTGTGAATATCTCCACTTCTGGCATTTCGTACCAAGTGGCTGAGGCAAATCTGGCAAAATGCTTTCCAATTGCCTGGAGATTAACTCCTGCACATCCTCAGTGCTGTGTTCCAAGTACGTAACTCCAAATGGGACAGTGGTGTGAACCACTAGGGAAGGCCCGACGTCTGGAGACTCTGCAGTGTAAAAGGAACATAAAAACACATCTCAGTGGGTAACATGAAAGTATCTTCTAGCATTTCAACCCAGATTTAAGGATCGATCACAATAATCTGGCAACAAATGGAGAAATAACTTTATATTCTAGTCTCTGGAGCATAAAATTAGGCTATTTCTGAAATTCATTATCAAGCTGCTTTGAAGAAGTGGACAGATTCAAGACGTACTTAGAAAATCAATTGTCAGCTCTTAACAAAGAACTGGCAGGAGGGTTAGAAGAGCACTTAATACGTACTGCCTTGGGTGTAATTAAATTTTTTTTTTTGGTATGTTCGTCTTCTCTCATGCACTATTTTGCAAGCTTTTCAAGGCAGGGTCCGTTTCTTATACATAGTCTGTATTCTCTTTAAATTTCTGTGAACAAAACAGATGTTCAATAAATGGATTGCAGAATACTTGGTTGAAATTACCTTGATGCTAGAATAAAATTATTATTATTTTTAATTAAGCTTCTCTCTAGAAACAGGCTTGTCCTCATAATATTCTTTTATATTTTAAGCAGCGTTAAAAATAAAAGTCTGCCTCATTCATAACTTGGAGCTATTTTAAATTTGTTTTTTTGCTATATTTTCATAATTACAAATAATGAGTGTCTGCTTTGTAGCTTTCACCCTTTAGTAGAATGTAAGGAGATCGAGTAGTTTGAAGTTGAAAGCCTCTCAGAAAGAATGTTAACAAGAGTCTGCCTATTACTATTATTTGTTTAAATCATGCAAAAGTTTAAAGTTGAGAGGAAAACAATAGTTGTTGTGAAATGCATGAAGTATAATATGCAAGTGGGTATTCCTCCCTGCTGAAAGAGGAGAATAATAAAGTCGTATAAGGCACTGAGAGGCGTTTACAAGCCTAATTCTGAAAATTCTTTAATGTGCGATTATGAAGACTAAGACAGTGATCTGTTTGAGGCAGGTCTGCACAATTTTAGGAGTCCCTAGATGGCACAAACTGACTACTCACCAAGATTGTGCTTTGAACCCACCCAGAGGCACCTTGGGAGAAAGACCTGGCAATTTACTCCGCAGTTCTACTCTGCAACACAAAGGGTCTCGAGTCAGACTTGACTCAGTGGCGATTTTTTTTGTACAATTTTACACAGAAAAAAAAGGTTGAATGACGTAAGCTACTTACTTGTTATTTGCCCACTTAACCTCTATATTTCTTTTTTTTAATAAAATGAGAATTAGTTAGTACCCACCACGTAAGTCTACAGTGTGGACTGAATAACATAACACACATGAAGCGCTCAGCACAGTTTCTGACACAGAGTAGGTGCTTAATAACTGTTAGCTATGGGAATGCAGGCAGTAAAACAGATACGCCAAGGGAAAAGACCGCCTGGGAGGTGCCCAAATTTGAGTTTTGTTTTTTTTTTTCCCTGTAAAAGTACTTCATTTTTCTATGGCTCTCGGCTCAGAGAACTCTGGCTAATGAATTTTACAGCAAAACACAAGGGAAGAAAATTCCAAAATGCTGAAAGCATTTTAAAGTGAAGTGAGTGCTTCCAAAGAGTTTCACTTGTATGAGGTGGGAGATCTGACTTCAGCATCTGTGCAGTAAATAAAATGGTAAGCCAGCTTGTCTACCGTTTTCACCTCACAGAGGCTGGGACAGTGGAAAGAGAAAACAGAGGGACTGTCTCTTTGAATGATCAACATTTAACCTCTCAGTGAAGGCTTTTATAGGTAGTACGGAGGAGTACAGAATCTCAAATTCCTTCGCCGTAAACCACCACAGCGAGAAACCTATTGCATTCTGCCTCAGGAGGTGTTATTTGTTATCAGTTAATAAATTCAAGGAGGCTTGTTGCCAGCGAGAATGTCAATGCTACTCCTCTTTCATGTGGTACCAAATCTTCCCAGAGACAGAGAAAGTTACTGGGTCAGCATTCTGAAGCAGGAGAGCTGGGGCTCTGAGATGACTTATCTATGGCAAGCTTCAAAGGAAAATGAATGCTAGCTGCGTGCTGAGGATACTCACGAAGTTGCACTGACCCAGCCATTTGTTCTAGGGGGAACTCGTAAAGTCACGAAGGCCAGTGATGGTGCATTGCCAGGCTTCTATTGTTTACATTAGCCATCCGCTCCAAGGAGCAATAAAAAGTGAAATTTAAGATCTAAAATGAAATAGTCCTTGCATAACAATGAGAAATGAGAGAACAACCTGGCTACTTGTTTTTATTGGAATCAGACAAAACTTTTTTAAAAACTCATTTACTATGCTTTAGGTCAAAGTTTACAAATCAAGTCAGTCTCTCACATGAAAAGCCACACACAGCCCGCCTTGCAATTGCAGCTGCTCTCCCCTTAATGACAGCACATTCCTCCTCTCCACCCTGTGTTCGCTGTGTCCATTCAACTAGCCACTGTAACCCTCTTCCTTCTCATCTCGCCACCAGACAGGAGTTGCCTGCGTAGTCTGGATGTGTCTACTTGAGCCACGAAGTTCACTCCTCACCAGCATCATTGTCTATCTTATAGTTCAGGCCAATCTCTGTCTGTAGAGTTGGTTTTGGGAATGGCTCCAATCTTGCGCTATCAAAGGGTCCCTCCAGTCTCAGTCAGGCCATGAAACCTGATCTTTATATGAGAATTTAAGATCTGTATCCCACTGTTCTCCTGCTCCATCAGGGATTCTCTGTTGTGTTCCCTGTCAGGGCAGTCATTAGTGGTAGGTAGGCACCATCTAGTTCTTCTCGTCTCAGGCTGATGAAGTCTCTGGTTTATGTGGCCCTTTCTGTCTCTTGCACTCGTATTTACCTTATGTCTTTGGTGTTCTTCATTCTCCTTTGCTCCAGGTGGGTTGAGACCAATAATGCATCTTAGATGGCCGCTTGCTAGCGTTTAAGACCCCAGACGCCTCTCACCAAAGTGGAATGCAGACTGTTTTCTTAATACATTTTGTTATGCCAATTGACCTAGACGTCCCCTGAAACCATGGCCCCCAAACCCCCATCACTGCTACCCTGGCTTTCGAAGCTTTTGGTTGTATTGAGGAAATTCCTTTGCTTTTGGTTTAGTCCAGTTGTACTATCTCTGCATTATATGTTGCCCTTTCCTTCACCTAAAAAAAATTTTGTCTACTATCTAGTTAGTGAACATCCCTCTCCCTCCCTCCCCACCCTCATAATCATCAAAGAATATTTTCTCCTGCATTTAACCTTTACCTGGAGTTCTTATAATAGTGGTCTCACACAATATTTGTCCTTTTGCAGTTGACTAATTTCACTCAGCATCATGCCTTCCAGATTGCTCCATGTTATTAAATGTTTCACACATTCATCGTTGTTCTTGTTGCGTAGTATTCCATTGTGTGAATATACCATAATTTATCCATTCATCCATTGATGGGCACCTTGGTTGCTTCCAACTTTTTGCTATTGTAAACAGTGCTGCAGTGAACATGGGTGTGCATATATCTGTTCGTGTGAAGGCTCTTATTTCTTTAGGGTATATTCCAAGGAGTGGAGTTGCTGGGTCATATGGTAGTTCTATTTCTAGCTTTTTAAAAAAAAAAAAAAAATTTTAAGGGAGTGCCAAATTGATTTCCAAAGTGGCTGTACCATTTTACATTCCCACCAGCAGTGTATTAAGTGTTCCAGTCTCTCTACAACATCACCAACATTTATTATTTTGTGTTTTTTTGATTAATGCCAGCCTTGTTGGGGTGAGATGGAATCTCATTGTAGTTTTGATTTGCACTTCTCTAACAGCTAATGGGATCAGACAAAAATTGTAGAGAATTCAGATTAAAATTTGAATAGCTACAACCTGAAACAATGGGCTTTGGGGATAGCCCCCTCCCTCCCATCCATCCCCAAGTTAAAGGGTATTTTTAGAAACTAAAGTCCAAAAATACAAACAGCGAGCCAGAGTTTAAATGTGACCAAGCTTTGGAAAGGGAATATTATAAAAAGCCACAAACATGTTAACAAGACTGAGAACATAAGTTTAGTATAATCATTATTCCTTGGTCACTGAGAAGGTAATGATGCTATCTTTTTTGTTTCTTTCTTTACTTTATTCAATTTAACAAGCATAGCTCTTTCCTCTTGGCATTTTAAATGTAAAGTTCATAGTAAGTTGACAACTATTTGTTTATTTTGGGAGATCAATGGCTTTAGAGTCAGAAGATAAGTATTTGAGCCCCTGATCCCCTCCTGCCCCCTTAATAGTCCGTGGTCTTGATCAACTTAATCTGTCAGGCTTCACTTTCTTCCATCAACTAAAAGGGAATAATACTATTTACCTTATAGCGCTGTTATGAAGATTAAACAGGTTAGAACTCATAAAAGCCTTTCTTAAAATAGAAAGTGCTACAAAAATGTAAAGCATTCCTACATAATATTCTTGTTTTGGCCTCTCCACTGAAGAAAGAGCAGCTTTAGGAAGGGATAGCAGAAATGCCTTCTCTTAAAGCACTGATGTTTGATTATCACATCAACACCCCAGGAATAGTGGCAGACTATTCCTGGCCGCAGGCAGAGCAAGCTTTTAGTCTGCAGTTTTGGGTGGGGTTCAGGGCATTGGAAGATGATAATAACAGCAGCATCAGCCAGAACAGTAGCAGTGGCATTATCACCTACTGCTAATGCGGCACCTAATTTACAGAAGACTTTCACATTAAATACTTAAAATCAAAAGTTATTGAGGCCACCTATTCCCCAAACAGAAATTGAAATTTGTTTTGAAATAAGCACACTAGCTACCTCAGATCCACAGTCATATCAGTTGCAATAATAAATTTTAAAAGGTTAAAACTTGCTTAGTTAAAGACAAAGATTCTCATATTGGGTCAAAAAATAATATCCAACTCTAAAGACATTTTTAAAACAAATCCTAACTCAATTGTGTTGAGTCAGAGAGTGTGCTCTGCATGATACTTCAAGATATGCTGAATGGCCTTATCCATAGTTTTCACAAGTGTCACATATGTGCTTGGATAGAATTTTCTAGATGTTTTACACTAAGTTCATTAGAACCAGCTTACTAATTTTGTAGTTCTAAGTTACCAAATTCTTTAATTTTCTTTTCTGCTAAGTCAGTTACTGAGAAATGTTCAAAATCTCTCCTTTTTTTAGTGGTAAATTTGCCTATTTCTCCATTTAGTGCTGATAATTTCTGCTTTTATATTGAAGCGCTGTCACTAGCTTCCCAATACCTGAACTTTTTATAGTACTTCTCCCTGATACTAACGAACTTCTTTACATCTAGAAATGTTTTTCTACCTTAGTTTATTTTCTGCTTTTTACTTGACCCACTTTTTCTGTTCCTTTTCTTTTTTTAATTTTTAAATTTTGCCTTCCTTCTGATTAAGACATTTTTACCTCTGCCATTTTTTTCCTTCTACTAGTTTGGAAGTTATATAGTTTATTTGTATTTTTAAGGGATACCCACACCTTTAAGCATCCACATTAAATTTAAAATCAAAAGTTAACCAGTATTTTTATCCTTCCCCCAAATAATACAAGAACCTTTGACTACCTTAACTCTGATTTTATATATTTTCATTGCCCAGGGTTATTTTACTTCTTTTGTTTTGTTTTATACAGTCAATGTTTGTTTATATTTATCCACAGCTTCCTTCTCGGAGTTCAGATCTTCCCTCTAGGGACATTTTCCTTTTTTCAAAAGTATCTTCTTTTGAAGTTCCTTAAATGAGGTCTGCTGGAGTTAAACTCTTAATTTTTGTTTTTCTAAAAATGTCTTTATTTTACTCTCATTTGGGAAGGATGTTTTTCTTTGATATACAGTAATAGATTGAAAATATTTTCTCTCACCACTTTGATATAATTTCAATGTGTGTTTCTATTAATGCTATTCATAAGTTAACTCAGTTTGATTGCAGGTCCTTTGAAGGTAAATTTTCTTTTAAATCTGGCTGCATTCATAACTTTGCCTTTGGTGTTATGTGTACAGTTTCAGTTAGATATCTTGCGGCTTAAGTTTCTTTTTGTTTCCCTTTTTTGACTTCATTGAGTTTTTTGACTCTGAAGATTCATTTTTGTCATTAATTCTGGAAATTGCTCAGTCATTAGTTCTCCCAATATTTCATTCTCCCCATTCTCTCAACACTCACAGAACTCTAACTGGAGATATGTTAGATCTTCTCATTTCATCTTCATCTCTTTAATATTTTCTATCTCTTTGTCTCTTTGTGGTAAATTCTATGTAATTTCTTCTCATTTATCTTTCAGTTCACCATTCTCTCTACATCTGTGTTTATTTGATACTTAATTTGTCCTTTGAATTTCAAATTTAAACTATTTTTCATTTGTAAATGTTCTATTTGTCTCTCTTTCAAATCTACACAATCAATTTTGATAGTTTCTTTCTCCCTAGCCATACCATCACTACTCATTTTATTTCTTTAAATAGATTCAATATAATTATTTTACATTGTGTGTCTGATCATTCCAAAATCTGCAGACTTTATGAGTTTTATTCTATTTGTGTTGTTTTGGATGACGATAGTTTATGATGGTGTGTTTTCTTGTGTGCTTTGTGATTTAAAATTTTTATTTTTTATTGTTTATTACGAGTTTATGTTCCTAGGAACTTTACCTGAGAAATTCTTTGAAGCTTGAGTTTAAAAAGTGTTCCTCTGGAGATTTGCTTTTGCTTCTGCCAGATGCCTTGGGGGTACTGCCACCCATGATACTTTAACTAGATTTTTAGAATATGTTGGCACTGTGAATATTGGCACCAAACCTGCCTGAGGGTGGATTTGTGGCTTGGCATCTCAGAGGAGACATTTTGTTTCTTTTTTTTCCCACTCCACTCATAGGCAGGGAAGCAGCCCCATTGTCTTCCTTTGCTGGATTGGATATTTCAGACACAGAAAGTTCTTTAAGGCCATATAAATAAACACATCCAAAATAAACTTTCAAATAAATTAAAAAAAAATAGGGTGGCTTTTCTTGGAAAATAAAAGTAATCCAAATTAACACAACGTAGAAGAAAATCAGTATGAACAAAGAAAAAGAAATTGAAAATACTGTCAACAAATTAACTTAAAAAAAGACTTCAGGACTTGGTTGCTTTACTTGTGAATTCTTTCAAACTTTCAAACTGGTATAATGTTGATTTCAGCTACACACATCACACACGTACACATATAAATACATACAACAAACTACAGGCCATTATTCCTCATGAATATAAATAGAAAACTCAATAATAAAATGCTCACAAGCCATATTTATTTTTAGAAATTCATCATAACCACATTGAGTTTTCAGCAATTGATCTATTATAGTGCATCATATTAATAGGTACAATTAGGAAAAGCATGATAATCTCAGTATATACTTAAAAGCTTAGGAGGTATTTATTAACATTTAATATCAATTTATGGAAGAAAAAAGACAAAATATAAAAAAAAAAAGAATGTCTCGAAATGAGACAGAATATCTTTCTTAAAGTGACAGTTCATATCATACTTAATTAAATAATAACAGATTTCACAATAAAATCAGAAACAAACCAAGCATGCTTGGTAACACTAAATGGTACTTAACGTTGCTCTGGCTGATGCAATAAGATTAAAAAGTAAAAATAAGATTTATAATTATTAGGAAGAAAGAAAAATGACATCCTTGAAAACCAAAGTGACTCTACATAAAAAAAAAATCTATCAAATTAATATTTTTTGAGATAAGTCAATTTCCCTATATGTCAGCAATAACCAGTAAAAAAAAAAAAAAAAAAATTCTTAAATGATTCTACATGATTTTCTGGAATTTGATAAAATGATTCTAAAAGAACAATAAAGCAATGAAAATATATTTTTTTAATTTTTGAAAAAAAATCAATGTAGACTGGCTTTGCCATGTATTTAAATGAATTATAAAGCTACAGTAATTAAAACCGCCTAGTTTTTTTTTTTTTTTTTAGTATTGTTTGAGCAATGAGGGAAAAATGGATTTTTTATTTTATTCTAGAAAATGGGGTATTTGGAAAAAATTAACTTATAAATATTCCCCTCCCACTTCTGAGCCAAATTTCTCACCAGTTCTGATTTTCTACTTTAGTAACCATATGAGGAATGCACATTCTTAGATCACATAGCATCCCTGCCCCCAAACTCACTCTTATAACTTTAAACTAAAAGCTCAAACTAGGACATTCTTATTCACATGCAAATACCTCAGAGATGGTTTCCATTTGATAAACTTTATGTTGGTAGTATCTATCAAGGGACAGAGGTTGGGATTCCCCATGGACTAAGCTCTATATTACATCTCTGAGAGGGAAGCAGAGGTCTAAAGAGACTCAAGGAGAGGCAGACACAATAGTTGCAGTCTAAGATCATCAAAAAATGGGTGAAAATGTTTCTTCAATCACTGATTCAATCAAATAAGCATGCGGGTGTTGAGTGCAGTGTTTGGTGACATGAGATACTTGGTTGAGGTTTCTGAGGAGCTTATATCTTAGTGGGGTAAGACACACATGCAAAACAATTAGAAAACTCTTATCTGCTAAATGGGATGGTATTGACACTGTGCAAATGAAGTTCAGAAGTCAGATTCATATGAGGGGAGGGACTGGACAAGGAGTTGAAAGCCACAGTTTGGGGTGGTGGCAGTCAACTCTCCTTTCTCCTGGCAGGAAACTCACGGAGGTATCACTGGGCAATGGATACTGCATTTGCACTTCCAGTACTTTACTCTTCAGTTGAAACTATAAAACTGTGTTGAGGGAATGTAAATATTTACTACAAAAGGGGCTGCATTAATTGGTAATCACAGTTGGAAGTTGGTAAGTTTCTCTCTTCCCACTCCATGTGGAACTGGCTCAGCTATCCTGTCTTCTAGCCATGAGAGCTCTTATTACAGTTTAGCTCCTTTATACGACTCCAGGGACCCTCAACAAATGTAATGTAGAGTAAGAAAATCCCATCAGTATGTCCAGCATAAAATCTAACTTGCCCTTGATGATGAGAGAATAGCAGGGGAAAAGGCAGGGAGGGGAAAAGGAGACTGAAATGGCAGATACACGTCCCTTATGTCTCTCTCTCTCTCTGTTCCCTCGCCTTTCTAGAAGAGCCAAGCCAAACAAGCATATAGCATTCTGCCATTTGGCATTCTATCTCCTTGGCAGCATATCTGCTGTTCTGTGTCTACTATTGGCCCAGAGTCAGGAACTAGGCCTCACTATTCAGAGGGACCACCTGCAGGTTTTATTTCCTTTTAAAAAATCTCAAACCTAGTTCTTATATATAGGTACTTGAAGCCAAAATTCAGCTACAAAAGCCCTACTCCCCACATGTCCTGGGCAACTTCATTACCTCTAACTTTACTGCAGAGACTTTTGTAGTAAGCATTTATGTTCATTCAACACAGTGTGGTGGTTTTAACTGAAGACTAAAGGACTACCGGAAGTGTAAACTTTTCTGATGTGACGGCATAGGGCCAGGCTTACAGAAGAGATGGCTTTACTCACAGTCCTCTCATTTTATTTTCATCCTTTCGTCTTTGAGGAAAAATAGTTGTTTTATTTGTTAATATTTTTTCCCCTGGAGGCAGGGGGCTATATTAGCTGGTAATACCAGTTGCTTTAAATACCCAGTTAAAGTGGACGCATAAATTCCTAGATCATAGAATTGCTGAGTCAAAGCGTAAGCACATTTAAAATTATTTTCAATAGAATTAAATGGCCCTTCAAAATTACACTCTCACCAATAACATATGAGAACTTTTGTATCTCCATACCTTCACCAACACTGGATATTTTCAAGCTGTTAAGTTTTTGCTAATCTGATAGGCTAAAAATGTATCTTATATTTAGCTTTTAGTTAGTTACCTGTGATTGTGGCATTTTTACACACAAATTAGCCACTTATATTTTCTTTTCCAGTGATCTACCTTTTTCTTGTCCTTCTGGGAACAGCAGTGCCAACTTCAGGATTACTGTACAGATTAAATTCATGTAAAGTGAGAAATTCAGAGCTTGGCAAACAGTAAGTGCCCATCAAGTGCTACTTGGAAAAGCTACCTATCCAACCTGACTAACTCCATTCCAGGGGATTAGAATCACTGAAGTTTTATTGTACCATCACTCTTACCTTCCACTTCATCGGTGGAAAATCTAAATTTGAGAAAATGAAGCATTATAGGAAGAAAGTACTCCTTGGACTCATAGCACATTGTATTTTAATTGTCTATTTACTTGTCTGTCTTCTTTCTAGACTGAGGGCTACCTGAACAAATGGATCCTGTCTTACTTGTTTTACATTTCTACCATCTATATCAGGGTCTGCCACTGGTAAGCGCTGAATATTTATTGGATGCTTAGATGAATAGATAACTGAATGAAATACCTGTTCTGTTCTCTGTCAGCTCCTAGGGAGCATGGACAGGTAAAGCAAACTTTCCTCTCTGTGTTGACTAGACAAGTGGGGTCAGCTCTACTGGACAAGCAATGGCACATTTAGAATCTGGCTGCGCTGACTGCTCACAGTTGAAAAATTATAGGCCTGGTTCCATATTTGACCCTAAGAAACTTTTTTAACATTGGACTGGAAATATTATTAATTTATAAAAAACTAACACAACTATTAATTTCTTTTCTTTTTTTGGTTTTTGACTTGTTTATTCTAGGCCTGTGGGTACTAATGTATCTATGAATGTATGCATTTGTCACTTTAACTAAAGGGTACGAAGGAAAGCTTTAAAACTGATACACATGTATATTTGTAATTCTTGTTTTCCCAGGCTACATATGTTTGGATTTCATATGTTTAACAAGATACACAGTCATCATGTAAACAATCCCACTCTGACAGGCATTTAAGTTAAATATAAACAAGTGTGTAAAACCCCACACGATGAGTTGAAAATAAAACAAGAACTCTCCTAAAGTTCATGCTTCCAGTTTCAGAAGATGTTTCTCCATATTCCCAGCATAAATAAATGTATACAAATTCAGGAAATAATCTTCCAGTAAACAACAGAAAATTGTTCACAGAAGGGTATGCTCTGCCTTCTCCAGCCGGCTGAGAAAGCAGATGATAACACTAGTAATCCAAATTATCCAAATAATAAACAACACATTGCCTATTTCCGAAATACCTGTGAGTGCTGGATGCTATAGGCTACAGGATGGAGTCAGGAGGGGCCAGAACAGGGACTGGGCAGGGCCACTGGGGAGAATTTTCTAAGGTTAGAGGGGAATCCCCAGCCCCTTCATCCCGAGAGTGGAGTAGATGTAAGAATCAAGGTGTTGAGCCAAACCTTTAAAACAGACAAGGTAAAAAGGTGATCGTTAGGAACTGCTGACTTACATACATAGGGCTGGTCTGGGGGATGGGGCAGGGAGAACTCCTAGTTCTAGGGAAAACAAAAACATATTACTCACACAAATACAACTTAAAATTTCTTTTCCTATTGGATTGGCTTTGAGTCTCATGAAGGGGCTCAAACCAGTTCATAAATAATGAAGGTCTTCTCCCTGGCAATCTACTTAATAGATGCAAGAAAATCAGTAACCATAAGAGAGACTGCATGGTGAAGTGCAGTTAAATATTGACCACGGCTAGGTATGAGAATCATATGAGACGATGTCTATATGATGGATACCACCTGCTCAGCATCCACTGGCTCTTCCGTGGCAACAGTACCCAAATTCTGTTTTAGGGATCTCACCCCTGCCCCACTTTCTGCCCTGGAAAAAGTGGGTTAGGTAAACTGATCAGTGAATCCCTTCTTTATGGCCAAGATGATTGGTTCAGCAATGGTACATAACTCAAGCCAGGTCAGACAGGTCAATGAGATGAATTGAAGGACTACTATTGAGCTTTTGGAGAGATGGGTTCCATTTTCATGTTGGACTTGGCAAGAAGATGCTTAAAACCACCTGGTATTACCATGAATCAATCTAATACAGCAGAAGGTAGAACCAAAAAATGGATAGAAGCTAAGTCTTCACAATGGTGACTGAATCTATCCAGACATGCCTGAAGCTTTACTCCCGGATTTTTCAGAAACACAAACCAGTAAATTCCCTTTTTTGCTTACGGCACTTTGAGTTAGATTTTACGTCACTTGAAACCTACACTATCCTAAATGTGTGAAGCATCTAGTACTGTGTCTGACATCTCATATGCATATATCTGTTTCCTATCTTTTCTTCTGTCTCTCTTGCCTTTCCTTTCTTTTAGCCTGTACTTTCTTACTTTATATCTCCCATATATAAAGAAATTAGATTTTGCCATTTTCTTTAGAAAGCATGGGCAGAGAATTATGAGAAAAACTTCTCCTAGGCTTCAGTTTTTTCCTCTGTGGAGAAAAGGGGTTAGATAAGACCATTCTCTTAAGATTCCTTTCAGTTTTCATTTTCTATGAAAGTATAAAACAGAGGTCTAGTCAGTGGTGACAATTAGAGAAGTAAAGCTCCTCCTTTCCCCAATCACTCCATACTGTCCCTAACCACTCCACATAAAAAAAAAAAAAAAAAAAAAAAAAAAACCACTCCACATAGGTCCTCAAAAAAAAAAAGACTAAAACCAATAATCCACAGGGACAAAGTGATGAAAACACTTCTCATAGTCTTTCTCAATCCTTGAGTTTGCCCTAGATTTTCAGAACTTAACCTATACTACATTTTCGAGATGAAATACTATTAGATATTTTTCAGTATGGTGAGAAAAAAAAAAAACACAAATTGTTTAAGAAAACCTTCGTCTAGTTTGGGCTCTGCTACCTAGAATAGTTCTCGATGTACCACAGATGCTGCAGTCCTTACTGAAATGGATGATTCACAGGCAAATGCTGCAGCTCAGTGGGGAGTCCTGTGCGACCATCAGTAGTTAAATTAATATCCTCAGGGTTGGGAACGATTTATTTGTTAAAAATATGTTAATGTGAATTGAAGTTTACCCTAACAAAAGAATACTCTCATTCACATTGATTGTAATATAGGTGGTCTTGAGTGGGAGAGAATATTAGGCCTCTCAGGATTCTTAATAACTTGACTTACCTTCATGAAATGTGCCATGAGTGTACACATCATTTCATGTGAATGATAGAAGGAGAATGAGATTTTCAAGCTTCCTTCTACTTCCAGGGTTCTTAAAGGTGGGACTGGTAGTGGTAGAGGTGGGGTGGAGTGCTAGGTTAGCGGAAGAACATGAACTGAAAATTGGCTAACCCAAATCTTAGAAAGAGGTAAGGGGAGCAAGTGAGGTTTGAAACAACACATTTGACATAATCTCATTTTTAGAAAATGAATTTGAAAAGCCACTTTTTTTTTCATAATGCAAATTACAACATATATGTTGGCAAGAAATATGAAAAAGAAGTGTCTGGTTTTTAGGGATCAGTCAATCGCAGTGTGTTGTAGGGTAGGAGGCAGGACAAGAAATTAGTCTCCCTGGGGAGTTTTTATTAGGAACCCCAGGACAGAGGTTTTACTTCTATCAAAAAAAAGCACGAGCTGGACACAAAAGAAGCTCATGATAAAGTCACAGTTTTAACTAATTTCTCTAAACTTTATTTATAAAGTGAGGATAATAATATTCAACTTACAAGGCTGTTGTGAGGAGTAAATGTAATATATAAAGCACTTATCACAGTGCCTCACTCAACAAAGATTATGGGTATGGAGTTTTAAAAGGTTCAGTAACATTGTTCTAGTTTCTAATTTCATTCCTTTTTACTTTTCAAACTCCTGTGATAATTTATTGTAAACCCAGGCTATGGAAAATGTCTCTTTGTTTCTTATACAGAAATAAATAGTATGAGAGGATAAACACATTCTTTTATGTGTAATTTGAGATGCAATTATCACATACACAAGAGAATATATATGTATATAAACCAGTAGTTGCCTTTGAACCAACTCTGAATCTTGGTGACTGTATGTGTAGATAGAAGGAGGGGAGGGTGAAGTGAGGCTGTGAGGCCGACTCACAACTTCCCCCACCCCCGATAAACCCACCAAAACCCAGTGCCGTCGACTGGGTTTTGGTGGGTTTATACAATGTGCAAACCATACTCATGAGAGCTCAAGACTCGTATTTCTACAGTATATAGGGTCTTAGATAATGCTCTCTGCCCACCCAGTTTTTAGGACTTGAGATTTCTTTAATTAAATACTGAATTGGAAATTCAAGTTACTTCCAAATACTTCAGACCTTTACAGAGGAAGCAATTTCTAGCAAGTTTCTACTGTGGCAAACTAATGAGGCAAGATTTCCACACCCCGTGGCAAAGATAAAACATTGCTGATTTGTGGAATCCCTGTTACAGGGTGCCTCAGGAAGCTCTTGGCCAAGTGGACAAGAGCTCCTGTTAGAGTCCACCCCACCTCCATCATTCCTTAAGCTCCTGCTTTTGTTTGCATATGCAGGAAGCAGATCTGGTTTTGTCAGACAGGGGTTTTCTTCTCCAAAGAATACTGTCAAGCAAGCCTCAGGAGACTGGTTTCAAATTGGAGGATTGTTTCTACCCTCTTTGATGAAGCAGATAGTTGTCTCTGGAGCTTACTACTATCCCTTTAAAATAAGGTACACTTTTATATTCCTGCAAGTGTAACTCAGGGACTGTTAAAGATCCAACTAGAATTACGGGCTAGAAGAAAAGATAATGTCTCATTGAGATACCTCTACTTCAATGTACTGTTCCATAGTACAGACTTTAAAATATAGATTCTTAAAAATATCACAGAAATAAAACAACAGAAGGAAAAAAGAGAAAAATGGACTGAACTTTGTGGCAACTTTGCTCATAAAGAATTTGAAATTTTTATTACTATGCAGAAATATGTTTTAATATTCCCTGTAGGACAGAAGCTCCCGGAGAGCAAGGATCTTGGCTGTCTTATTCACACGAACAGCTACAACAATGCCTGGCCCATAGTTAAAATGAAATAAATATTCATTGAATGTGTGATTGATGAATAACTTATGTAGACAGAAATAATTTGGAGGCAAAGGGAATACACATACATTCTTCTGCAGTCAATTTTTGGATATGAATCTTTTTCTTTTAAAATGAAATGTGCCATAGAATTCTTTAAAAATGCTGACCAAAACTTACAGAGGATAAAGAAAGTTCATAGTTATCACATAAAATTATTTAATGAACATTTTGTTCTCGTGAACATTAAAGATCTTTGTAGAAGAGTCTGACAAAGGCATGAGAGGAAGGCACGAATGATCACTACTACCAAGTGAGATATTACCATAAATGAGGTAAATTACAACTTTAGAAAAGCTTTTTAAAATTGGTAAAATATATAACATATAGTGTAACAATCTATGGGTTTTCTGTAGTACCTTTGTATAGCTAATTTTGTCTAATACTAGGAAATATATTTCAACTATTTTTTACATTCTCTGACAGAGTTCATACTCCCCAAATATTCCATGTGCTCCCTGATAATTTCCAGTCTAACTGCCAGGTAAGTAGGAGCTATATAACTAGTTTTGGTCAATGGACTATGAGGGGAAAAGAAGTATTGTCACATCTAGGCCACAGCTGTTAAAAATTGTGTCACCTCCATTTCTTTCTTACCTCCTTGCTGACCTTAGGGACATGTGCCACATGTCAAAACTTGAAGATGGATAGAGCTGCCCAACCTGTATCCTGTATTGCTGTAAGCCACAGATAAGAATTTGAGTCACACCTATTTATTACCCTAATACATATTCCTTATTTCAAGTGTACAACTTTTTACATGATATATACCTTGGAAACAAAAGGACTTAACACATCTCATATTTCAAATCTGATATCCCCAAATCACTACCCTTTAGTGATTTAATAGATCTCATTAATTCATTAGTCACTTAACAAACATTTAATTGAGAACTTGCTGTATATTAAGCTCTAGACCAGGTGTTGGAGGTACAGAGTTGAGCAAAGAAAATGGAGTCTCTCCATTCATGAGCCTTATCGTTGAAGAGGAAACAGACATTAAACAAATGATCATACAAATCAGTGTACAGTTACTAAAAATTAATTTAAAAATAGGGTGCCATAAAAGGTTACAACAGGCAAACCTAATTAAATTGAGAATTCACATAAGGCCTTTGTGGAAGAGATACTGAAACTGAAACAGTCTAGGCAGAGAAAACAAAATATAGAAAGGTCTTGAATGAGAAAAACCATGGCAGGAAAGAGTGGTGTGGTGTAACTAGAGATCTATGTAAACTAAAGGGTGAGGGGTGGCAAGACAGGCATGTACTACATCAGAGGTCAGTAAAATATGGCCCTCAAGCCAAATCTTGCCCATCACTGTATTTATAAATAAAGATTTATTGAAACACAGCCATCACCATTGTTTTACATATTGTCTATAGCTTGTGTTATAGCAGTAGAGCTGAGTAGTTTCAACAAAGACCATGTGGCTCACCAAGTCTAAAATATTTACTATCTGGCTTTACAGAAAAAGTTTGCTGACCCCTGAACTAGATCATTCAGGGCCCTGTAGATCATGTTAAGGATGTGAGAGTTAATCTTATGTACATTAAAGGGCTTTGAACAGGAACTGAGTTATGTTTTAAGACAATTAGTATCCTAGCCCTGTCAAAATAAAGTACTACTAAGTGAGTGTCTTAAGATGACAAAAATTTATTGTCTCACAGTTGTGGAGGCTAAAAATCCAAATCAACTTGTCAGGTGGGCTATTGTCCCATCTAATTTTCTCTGGGAAGATCCTTTCTTATCTCATCCAGCTTCTGGTAGCCCAGACACTCTTCGGCTTGTAGAAGCATGGCTGACCTTCCTCAGTCTCTTTTCCTCTTTGGTAAGGACACCACTCAGATTACAACCCACCCTACTCCACTATAACCTTATGTTAACTGATAACATCTTCAAAGACCCTATTTCCAAACAAGATCACATTCACAGACACCAAGGATTGGGACTTCAACATATCTTTTTTGGAGGACACAATTCAATCCATAACACTGGCTATGTGAAGAATGAACTGTAGAGGGAAAAGCATGGCAAGGCCAAGAAAGATAAGATGGTGTCTTGGATTAGGTAGTGACAGTGGCAATGAAGAGAAGTAAGCTCAAAGACTATTTTGTAAGCAATAATCAATATTATTTGGTGATGGATTGAATATTGAGGAAAAAGGGCGGGGGGGAGGAACCAAGGATGATTCTTGATTTTTGGCTTAAGGAACTGAAATGGAGAAGACTGAAGGAGGAAACAATTCAGATTTGGGAAGGTACATAATCAAGAACCCGTGGTGAACATATTAAGTCTGACCTTAACATATACAGTTTTAAAAAAAAAAAAAAGAGAGAAAAAACCTCTCACAAATGTCTTTCAAATTCTACTATCTGCCAAGGACTGGAATAATCTTTCTACTATGTCCTATGCATTATTTCCCTTACAAGTTTTATAGATTCTGCCATTTAATAAAAAAGGCCACATTTAGTGGGACTGCATATATTTCAGGAACTGTTTGGAAGAAGTTTTTTCTTTGGCTAAGACCTCCCAAGTTTTAAGAAAACATGTATTTATCCTGGGTCACAACGAGATTTTCAGCCTGTAGCAGTTTTTATTTGCGCTGCCAAAAGCAAAAATGGAAGGGTTTCAATAGTCCTTTAATTGGGCCTTGCCCAGGTCCCTAGAGCAGAGGATCTGTCCTAACTCGCACTTGGTTTTTCAGGACCTCACTGGAGTTCTGCACTGTGTAAGAAAGTCCTGTTTTTTTGTTTTTGTTTTTTATGATGATAGTCCACTAAAATGCTCCACTTTCCAAATACTCACCAGCAATAAGCAGCCACTCCTTATTATACATCGTTAGTTTGGCCTACTCAGCATCATGCCCCATATGAAATTTTGTGTTGAGTGGTATTATGACTGGACTCTTTTCCACAATGGGGCAAAGTTTTCCCCTTGAGACAGCATGCTGGTTTGCCTCTAAGGATATCACTTTATCATTACAGTTGCATAATTAGGTTCAGCTTTCGATTTGTAACTGTTCAAAAGGATTCTGTGAATGGATGAAATATGCCTCTGGGCTGGAGAATTTGACCTAAAGATTTGCTCTAGTTCATTTGGCTCATTAAAGTTTCTGCCTTCACGTTATAAAATATTGAATTTGAAAGATACGAGACTAATCAGATGGTGAAGTTTTTATTTATGATAGTGTCAAAATATCTCCGGCCCCTTTGTAGAGGAAATCTACTGGATTACTGTGGACATTCTTACCTTCTTTACCAATGAAACCCATGAAATTACCCTTCTTGTTATATTTTGATAGAAAAAAAAAAGATTGGACCTGGGTATTTTAGTGAAAGTTCTTAAATCAAAAAGGCTACAATCTTTATGATACTGTTAGCTACTACTGAGAAACCACTATTATGAATACAGTGGAAAAGAGAGCAGTTAATTTAGTTTTGAATAGAAAAGAGTGGATTACGTTCACCTGAGCTCAAGGGTCTAAAATGCCTTTCCTGACTCTATTAAATAATGTAAGGATATATAACAACAAGAAGGAATTCACTAGGCATGTTTATAACAGAAATCTATTTCAGTGAGGAAAACTGTATTTTAAATTCAAGGATGCTTCATTCTTACAAATATGAATTTGAAATATTTTATACTGAAGAATTCCCCATGTCCCACAGACCAGTTATAAATATTAATGGAATTTCAATAGGTTCTTTTCAGATTCCAATGTTTAATATTCATTCATACTATGCGGGGAATTCAATGTCCTGTACAGTACATGTGGCTCCTTCTCATTATATAAATGAGCACATATACTAAGTCTGCAGGGGCAACGATCATTAAAAATAGCAGAGCCCACATAGGATCTTAGAGGGCATATCAAAGCCTTCCCAGCTCACTAAATAACAAGAAAGTCACTGGCAATGAACGAGAGGGCTCTTTGGGCTAAATTGACTCAATGATGTCAGGTCTGGGCAAAAAGATGGATTGGTGACTCCAGACAGAGTTAAAATGCTAACTAATACAAAGTATCTATGAACCGCAATGAAATGATTTCCTGTGGTGAGATTCTGTACTCAGACTTTGGAACCTGCTCTTGTATTAGTCTCAGCCCTTTGATTTGCTGAGTGTTCTGGGACAATTTACTTCATAGTACCTTATTCTGTGGAGATACGTGGTAGTATAAGATTTTTTGAATAATTTTTATTCAAAAACTGATTTGAGAGTCCATAAAAAAAGAACTGCATCTAACTTAAGGTCCTCTGAGTTTAGCACCTTATTCAGGTAAAGAGATATCATTTGACCACCCTAATATGTAAGTGCAATTATTTTTAACAAAAGATAATATCTAACAAAACCTGTAGTGCTGACACTTTCTTTACTCCTCCCTTTTTCAAAATGAAGAAAAGTTTATATAACTGATAGACTGAAGCCATAAAATCATTTGTATGTGACAACAACTATAAAACAGTATCCACTGTGTGTCTATTATGTGCCAGGCATTATGGTAGGAGCTTTTTTTTTTTTGCATGTTTTATCTCATTCAATCCTTACAATATTTCTGGGAGACATTATTAACTTTATTTTTCACAGTTACGGTAGCTGAAGCTCAGAGTGATTAAGACATTTACCCATGATCACAGAGCTATTAGGTTGAAGCACATGTATTCTAGTTATTCGGCCATTTTTAACCTACAAAAATTTCAGTATCATATGGTTCAATCTAATTCAAAATGTTGAATTTCCCTTTGAAACTAGGTCTGTGTGATTCCTAAGTCCACTGCACCATGCTGGATAATACTGGTTATTTCTGATCATCCATCATAGCAAAAATAAAAGCATGAATTACATGATAAAGAATTCATCACTCAGTAAGCTGGGGTTCATATGAACTCATCGGTATGGCAAGGCATCATTTCATCTTAATACCATTCTGATACAAAAAGAGATAACTGATAAACTGCTGCAGAGAAATGGCATATTTGCAGAGCTTATCACATATTTGCTAAGTTAAACACCTCAGCTGGAGCACAGTTGTTCTTTAACCAAGTATTAAAAAGAAAATATCTTTCACAAAAGAACCGTGGGATCCTTTGAAGTGTAACCTTGGAAATCAAGGTCTGTGTTACAGGGCATCATTCAAAGCAGATGTATACACCCCAGAGAAGATGGTAAAATTGTTACTGAGAACACTTTTGTACCCCTTTGGGAAAAGGACTTGATAAAACTTCCATAATTACGGGCAAGCCACGGATACTATAGTCAAGTATTCCCAATGTTCTAGTCATGGTACAGAGAATCCAACAGAGGCTTTTCATCGCTGTAATGGCTAAGAACTCACATATGCTTTTCAATGGCTTCCAGATTCAGCAATTAAACAGAGAGCTCATTTTACGATTTCAAGGGCAGTGGTAATGGATACCTAGACTGTCTTGGGGATGAACAATTTGCTGACTAGCCATTCTTTTCCTTGTCTGCTAAGTAGGTGACCAGTGCTAAGTATTAATTCTCAACGTTATTTTAGGACCAAGGAAGGCCATCTCAGAGTTGCATAAAGAATGACTGGCTCAGCAACTATTTATTGGGCACCAAATACACATTCCTGTTACGCCATAATTTTAATGTCTTTTATTTTCAGTCTTGATCAAGATAAGAGGGATCAACTGATGTGTGTGTGTGTGTGTATGGACATGTGTTCCTGTTAAAGGATAAAAATTAAAGGATATAGCTTCTAATTTTGGAAAAATCAGCAGGCTCTGCAGACAGGGCATATCAATTCTGTAGCCCAACAGACGTTTAGATTGATCTGAGGAGAAGTTTTTGACAGTGAGGAAAGTGGTGGAATCTTTTCTGAGGGAGCTCTAGGCAAAAGAAAGGTCCTATCTCTCTGCCATAGTGTTGTGGTCCCAGATATAAATGGACCAGAATGAAGACTTCTCAAGTTCTCATCCAGCTCAACAAGTTTCACTGTGTCTCCCAGGACCGGAGGCTCACAAGCTGCCTGAAATTGACGTAGTCTACAATTCTGTTCTCAACTTGCAAAGGTTTTGAGATGCCTCTAGAATGATGAAAAACAGGCACTTGTCTGGGAACCAGAGCACAGCACATCATTTTGAGCCCTGGCTTACAACCCAGAGTGTTGACAGCTTCACTTCAGACGGCAGTCAGGACTTAACTTCAAGATCCTTCAAAATAGCTCAGTCCCACATAGACAGCCTTTTACCAATTTCCATCTCTCTCAGCAGATTGAAGTGGTTGCAGGTATTATGGAAAAAGCAAGTTGAGCTTTCTTTATTTGAGGACCAGAGGATGAGAAATTCTGTCTTAATTCAAAATACGGTTTTCAAACAGATGTGAGACTTGCCATATAGGCATCAGACTTCAAGTTTCTGCCAAGAAACCAATCTAAGGAAACCATAAACTCCTTACCTAATTTCATCCTATATGCTCCAAAAAGTGCCTGGACCTTTTTTTTTTGTTTTAAATTGTGCTTTAGATTAAGGTTTACAGAGCAAATTAGTTTCTCATTGAACAATTAATACACATATTGTTCTGTGACATTGGTTGCTGACCCCACAACATGTCAACATTCTTCCCTTCTTGACCTTGGGTTCCCCGTAATCAGCTTTCCTGTCCCCTTCTGCCTTCTCATCCTTGCCCCTGGGCTGGTGTGCCCATTTAGTCTTGTTTTGTTTTATGGGCTTGTCCAATCTTTGGCTGAAGGGTGAACCTTAGGAGTGATTTTAGTACTGAGTTAGAAGGGTGTCTGGGGGCCAAACTCTTGGGGTTTCTCCAGTCTCTGTCAGACCAGTAGGTCTGATTTTTTTTTGTAAGTTAGAATTTTGTTCTACATTTTTCTCCAGCTCTGTCCAGAACCCTCTATTGTGATCCCTGTCAGAGCAGTCAGTGGTGGTAGCCAGGCACCATCTAGTTGTGCTGGACTCAGTCTAGTGGAGTCTGTGATAGTTGTGGTCCGTTAGTCCTTTGGACTAATCTTTCCCCATGTCTTTAGTTTTCTTTAGTCTCCCTTGCTCCAGATGGGGTGGGACCATTGGACTACCCTAGATGGCCACTGACAATCTTTTAAGGCTCCAGATGCTACTCACCAAAGTACAATGTAGGACATTTTCTTTATAAACTATGTTATACCAATTGAGATAGATGTCCCCCAAGACGATGGTCCCCAGCCCTCAGTCCAGTAATTCGGCCCCTCAGGGAGTTTGGATGTGTCTGTGAAGTTTCCATGACCTTGCCTTGGTCAAGCTGTGCTGACTTTCCCCGTATTGTGTACTGTCTTACCCTTCACCAAAATTATCACTTATCTATTGTCTCATAAACCACTCTTTTAATACTTGATAACACTTTGACTTCCTCTCCATTTGAAAGTTCTATACTGATACCGTTTATCCCCTTTTATTGTTCTGACATTGTCGTCATTTATAGATTGACCTCTCTGGTTCCCTCCTGTAAATCTTTTAGTTTTGTTTTATCCTTGATAGTTTATTACCTAGGTTGGTATCTGGCTGATGCTGTCTTGTGTCCTAGATTCAGGTTGTTGTCTGATGTTGTTGGTTCTCTAACTGAAGGACTCCCTTTAATAATTCTTTTTTTTTTTAACCTATGTTTTATTTTTAAAATTTTTATTGTTCTTTAGGAGAAAGTTTACAAATCAAGTCTCTCATACAAAAATTTATATACACCTTGCTATATACTCCTAATTGCTCTCCCCGTAATGAGACAGCCCACTCCTTCTCTCCACTCTCTATTTTTGTGTCCATTCAGCCAGCTTCTGACCCCCTCTGCCCTCTCATTTCCCCTCCATACAGAAGCTGCCCACATAGTCTCATGTGTCTACTTGATCCAAGAAGCTCACTCCTCACCAGTATCATTTTCTATCCCACGGTATGGTCCAATCCCTGTCTGAGGAGTTGGCTTTCGGAATGGTTCCTGTCTTGGGCTAACAGAGGGTCTGGGGACCATGACCTCCAGGGTCCTTCTAGTCTCAGTCAGACCATTAAGTCTGGTCTTTTTATGAGAATTTGAGGTCTGCATCCCACTGCTCTCCTGCTTCCTCAGGGGTTCTCTGTTGTGCTCCCTGTCAGGGCAGTCATTGGTTGCAGCCAGGCACATCTAGTTCTTCTGGTCTCAGGCTGTTCCTTTAATAATTCTTGTAAGTTTGGTTTAGTTTTTACATAATCCCTTTATTTCTGTTTACCTGGAAATGTCCTAATTTTACCATCGTATTTCAGTGGGAGTTTTGCAGGGTATAGTATTCTTGATTGGCAGTTTTTTTTCTCTCAAGGTTTAATATATGTCATCCCATTGCCTTCTTGCCTGCATGGTTTCTGCCTAATAATCCGAGCTTAAAAAAAGTTTTTTTTTTTTTTTACTTTTTTAAACTTTATTATTTCCCATCTGTGTGTGACTTTTCTTTTTTCTTGAGCTGCTCTCAGGATTCTTTCTTTGTCTTTTGGTTTTAGCAAGTGTGATTATGATATATCTTGATGATTTTCTTTTGGGCTCTATCCTATACAGGGTTTGCTGAACTTCTTGGATGGTCGACTTTTCATCTTTCATGATATTAGGGAAGTTTTCTGTCAGCAAATCTCCAATGATCCTCTGTGTTTTCTGTTTTCTCTCCCTGCTCTGTAACTCTGATCACATGCACATTTTTGCTTTTGATTGTATCTCACATTATTCTCAGGGTTTCCTCATTTTTCTTCATTCTTTTCTCTGATTTTTCCTCAAAGTGGTATCCAAGGATTTGTCTTGAATTTCACTGATACTGTCTTCTATTGTTTCAAATTTGCTCCTAAAACCTTCTATTGCACTTTCCATTTCTGAAATCCTATTGTTTATCTTTTGGATTTCTAATTGCTGTTCTTGTATGATTTCTAGATGTTTATTTTTTTGACATTTTCTTCCTGTTATTTTCTCAATTCTTCCATTGCTTTGCCTGTGTTTTCCCTATTTTCTCTGTTTTTTCCATGATTTTGTCTATTTTTGTCTGCATTTTCCTTCATCTCTTGAAGAACCCTAAATATTAGAGTTTTTAATCCCTTACCACATAGTTCCAGTGCTTTTTCTTCTACTGGATGGTCATGTGTTATTTTATTTTGGTCGCTTTCTGGGGTCACACTGTTCTGTTTTTTTATGTTTTGATATTGTCTGCTGTCTCCGGGACATTCAGGAATTATTTTCTTCATTTATTGATTGTAGATTTGTTTGTTTCATCCTGCTTTTTTGTTTTATTTGGTTATGTCTGGGCAGGTGGGCTGGGCGTGTTTTGTTGCTTGCTTGCCTGTGGACATACTTCTCACTACCTTGTCCAGGTGGGCAGGGTCAGTCACTCAGCTATAGTGCAGCAGGGTGGGTCCAGTGGGGCTGGAGGGGTGGGGATGGTAGTTTGTGGCACAAGCCAGGGCTGATGGGGCAGGGCTGAGGGATAGTGCAGGACGGGGTCTGAGGGACTGTGTTGGTGCCGTTCGGGGGTGTGGCGCTCAGCGCATGGTGCAGATAGATGGGAGGGGAGGGAGAGAATGTGATGTGTGGAGCTAAGTGGGTGAGTGAAAGAAGAGAAACAAAAGCCAAAAAAAAAAAAAAAAAGGGTAGGGGGTTGGTAAGCATGTTTCCCTGCTTACCAAGTGCTCTGTCTCCTGTTGGGAGCTCCTTGAAGTTGCATTCCTATACTTCCTGTCCTAGATTCTTGGTAACTGAGGTCCAAGATGGCAAATCCAGGTGGCAGTGAGCTGGTGTCTGTCCAGCTGAGCGACCACGGCTATTGGATAGCTGCAGATGCCATGTGCAGGGAAGAAAGGCGGGTGGTGAGAAAGTGTTTACCCCTGGTTACTGGGTGCTCTGTCTCCTGTTGGGAGCTCCTTGGGATTGCCTTCTCATACTCTCTGTCTGCGTCTCTTGGTGGCTGTAGTCCAAGATAGCTAATCCATGCTGCATTAGCTAGTAGGGGACCTTCACTCCATAGCTCTTCTTGTTCTCTGTTCTCTGTCAGTTTCTTATTCCATTCAGTGCTTGATCGAGTTCTTAATTCCTTCATTTGATACTTAGGGGGTTCCAAGATTAACGTTCGTATCCATTTTACTTAGTTTTTTAGGTCTTTGCTGCAAGGGGATGGCATGGTGCGTCTGTCTGTAGTGCTGTGTTGGCTCCGCCCATGCTTGGACTATCTTGATGGAACAAGAAGGAGAGCAGAACGCTGGAAAATATGAAACCTGGACTGTTTACCTTATCTGCCAAGCCTCTCTTCTCCTACTGAGGTCACTAACAGCATTTCATGGGTCTTTATCTAGATGTTATTATGATACTGACACTGACTGCAGAGCTACAGGCTATATAGGCTGACACTATGGGCAACACAGTCACTGAAGTGGCAAATCTCACCACTGGAATTGTTCCCCTGACTAATAAGGTGTATTCAGAACTTCACTACATACTAATGAGCAGCCTTGGGAAAGCCTCCTGACTCTTCTGTCTTCAGTTTAATCAATTTAAAATTAAATAACAGAACATGCCTCATATGATTGTTGTGGGAATGACAACAAAGTCCTCTCCGTGATTTTGCTATATTTTCAGGAGTATCATATTATTATGGCTCAGGTCTCTTGCTTATGTGAAAACATCATTCTCTGTCTGCACAGGGGTGCTGTTCCTTTATCTCTGATTTGGTGTTGGACATAACATGGATACAGCCCACTTTCACTGATTTACACATCAAGCTTCCACTAAAAAGGAACCATGGATATAAAGCTATCGCTCATATCAGAACGGTGTTAAAGCTTTAGAGATTACAGCAAGGGGTCATGAAGTAAACTCCACAGCAAACAAATTAAAAATCTATACAATAACCCCTCAGGTCAAGCCATAGCTCTCAGCAGTCAGCATTTTTTCTTTCTCTTTCCCTTTCTTTGCTCCTTCCCCTCCCCATTGTCTGAAATTTTCTCCTCAATTAAACAGAGTAATTTAGCTCTCCTTGCTCCCACTCCCAAACTGGCATCTAGTCTCTTTTAGGTACTAGCAGACAAAAGAACCAACCCGTTAAAAGGATTGTGATTATAAATAGCAAAAATTAGCTGCTATTACATTTAATACAGCAGTTTCTTCTTTAGAGAATAGCTACATACCTTGTTACTTGACCTTTATTAGTGGGGGAAGCCAGTGGGATGGTAGTAGTTGCTACCTGTGCACCCCATGCTAATTCTTTCCTCCTTGGTTTGCTTTTGCCTTTCTCACCTCCTTACAAAGCCAACAGACAGCGGGATTTCTCCTTGCTGTTTCTGTTCTAAATTGGCAGCAGCGATAAGTCTGTTAGCGTTTTCTGTTGCTCTCATCTATGACCTGTAAATTTCACATCCATACATTTATTCATCATAAACAGTCATCTGATTCTCATTCTCACCTTCTCCCCCATGAATATTGGATAGAAACTACACTAGGTCACCAACACATCTGGCTCTTATGTTCTGGACCAATTCTTAGCCAACCTGAAGGTCTTCTGTAAATCTCTGTCTGACAGTCACAGGTTTAGGCCAATACAAATGAATACAACTCTCAGAGGGTGGGGTGGGCAGAACACAAAGCTAGAATGTTGACACAAAAAGGGACTAAGGATATTTAAACTTTGTGATTTACTTCTTAGTGTGGATGCTATATTAATCTGTAATTTGGAATTGTTTATAGCTGCAGAAATGCCAAGTGGTTGTAGACTCCAGACTTTCTTTACCCTTCTGCTCGCTAGTTCTTGGACATTTCGTAAGTTACTGGCATCTACTGAATTTTTAAGAGCCTCAGGAGAAAATTAAATAATAGGCCATAGTAAAGTTTCTGATTTATTCATGGGTCTAAATGTTCTATAGCCTCCATTTTTCATTTCCTCACCTAAACCAAAAAAGAAAAACAAACCCAAAGCCTTCGAGTCAGTCGATTCTGATTAAAGAAAGGAGATTACTGGGTTCATGGATTCTTTAAAAAACTTATAATCTTGTCACATGTTTTGATCATAGGTGTTGGTTAACACTGTATATGTTGTTGTTGTTACATGCTGTTGAACTACCTTGTATAAGAGAATGAAAGGTTGCCCAGTCCTGTGCCATCTTTACAATCGATGCTATGTTTGAGCCCACTGTTGCAGCCACTGTGTCAATCCATCTTGTTGAGGGTCTTCCTCTTTTTCACTGACCCTCTGTTTTACTAAGCATGGTGTCCTTCTCCAGGGATTGGCCCCTCCCGATAATATGTCCAAAGTAAGTGAGATGAAGTCATGCTATCCTCACTTCTAAGGAGCTTTCTGGTTATACTTCTTCCAACACTGTATATACCAGAGAAATCAGTGTATCCCTTTATATTCTTGAGAACTCTTACTTGACTCCAAGTCACTTGTTCAACAGAGTCTTGTGGGCCTGTTCCCTTCAAAATTTCTCGTTTGAGTAAATTCATGAAACTTATTGTTCCACAAGGGCAGAGGCTATTGAATCCCCAGTGCTCAGCATGATGCCTAACGCAGAGAAAGTATTCAATACATATTTGTAAACATTTGTTCAATTAAACACTTTGAGAATGAAAACATAAATCAAATATTGAGTATTCAATTTTGCTGAAAGAAGCTTCCATAGGATATTTTTTACCCAATAACATACTCCACAGGATATATTTAATAAAATTTATTTTTAATATATATATTTTTTGCTGCTTTTCCACTTTCCCTTCATCTCTGGCACTGAGTTTCATACTGAATTAACTTGTTTGGCAAGTGGGAAGCTGAGTGTTATCCTGGAAGTAAATCTTTGCCATTGAGGATAGCTTGACAGGGAAACCAGAGGCTGAAAGCGGTCTGCTGCTTGTTTTTACTTGGGCACAAGTGTTCTCCCTACAAAATGGGCTGAGTTAGTTCATTCTCTAATGAATGTATGTTTTTGTTTTTAAAAGTGGGAAATATTATGTGAAATAAAAATATTATGAGAAAATAACTTGTGTCTATTAATATTAAATGACAACAAACATTTATTTTTATATATACATATATATATTTTATATGTGTATTTTATATATATACACACACGTATATATTTTCCCCACTGTGAGGGAGCATCCCAAGATCTGATATTACAATCATGTGATATTCTATAGCACCAATGTAACAATGAGATGGATATTTGGAATTAGCATTTGACTGCTGTTAAAGTGTCTTAAGAGATTTCTATGGGAAGCATCAGTTATATAATTGAATTATAAATGACTATGTCTATTATATTTTTTTTATGTCTATTATATAGAGGACATAATACTATGAATTTTGCAACTGGTTACTACTTGTTATTATTTTAAGATGGTGATTGCTGTTTTATCTGAGAGCTCTGTTTCTGCAGAGCTGTTTAAGATTTTAAAACAAAAGCCTAAACTGGAAATCTGGCAGCTTTTCATTACCATTCTTTTCCTTCCCTTCTCCCCCCTTTTCCCCTCTCCTCCTTCTTCTCGCTTTTCGTTTTTTGTTCTACTTTATAAAGTTCTACCTCTCTGGATTGCATTTTCTGCAAGTTCAAATAATTCTTCGTTTTCAAATCCTAAGGTAGACCATTTTGTGCTGTCAATTGCATGGATGTCTGTTTTATTGGAATATCATGAACTCCCGGAGGTGAACTCAAGGTTACTGGATTTACAGCCCCGGCCCAACCCAATTATTTACAGGATTTCATATTATGCCCTTGGCTTTTATAAAGAGTTGGTGTAATAAACAACCATATGGAATAAAATTTCTGTATCTTTTGTAAAAACAGCCACATTACCTTAGTGTTTGTTACTGAAGAATCCTAACAATAAATTCCTTACAAGGATAAATTCCACACAGTGAAAAAGTTTGTTCATTTGTTTGTTTTCGTTTTAGACGTGTTGAATTATTTTCTTTGATCATATACTGGATACTATGTATCTATGGTTACTGACCATCACATTTCTGAAGTTGCAGATTGTATTAATCTCCTCAGGCTGCTGCCTATCGGCTATTTTACTGATCATTAGCATTCTTCCAGATGGTGAACAACAAACCACAAAAAACTAAACCCATTGCTGTCGAGTCAATTCTGACTCATTGTGACCCTATAGGACAGAGTAGAGCTGCCTCATAGAGTTTCCAAGAAGCGCCTGGTGGATTCAAATTGCTGACCTTTTGGTTAGCAGCTGTAGCTCTTAACCACTATGCCACAAAGGATGCCAAAATCCAGACCAATCATTTTCAGGGTTACTTGTAATTTTACTTATTTAATCTACCCTGATGCTTGTCTGGAAACCTTGGTGGCGTAGTGGTTAAGTGCTATGGCTGCTAACCAAAGGGTTGGCAGTTCAAATCCACCAGGCACTCCTTGGAAACTCTATGGGGCAGTTCTACTCTGTCCTATAGGGTCATTATGAATCGGAATCGACTCGACGGCACTGGGTTTGGTTTGGTTGGTTTGATTCTTATCTACATGGATAACAGAGGGCTGTATTCATCTAAGTTAGGCTTTTATATTTATGTCTATTGCTTTGGAGAATACTATCTAAATAAAACACTGAAATTAAAAATTATGTTAATAGATATCCTAGGAACCCTGGTGGTGCAGTAGTTAAGAGCTCGGTTGCTATCCCAAAGGTGTGTAGTTTGAATCCACCAGCTGTTCCTTGCAAGCCCTATGGGGGCAGTTCTTCTCTGTCCTGGTCACCATCAGTTGGAATCGACTCAATGGCGATGGGTTTAGACACTAATTTATTATTTGCTATATGCCCTGTGAAGCTCTTTATAATCTCAAACCTTTTAATCCTCAATAAAGCTTTTGGGGTTGGTGTTATTTTCCTTAACTTACAGATGAGGAAACAGATGGTTTGCTATTTGCCTAACATCACACAGATAGTAAGTGGTATAGAACTGAGTTGAATCCAGGTAGTCTGACTTCAGGACCTTCTGACTCTAAATTCAAGATCTTGGGAGGGAACTCACAGACCTTCTTGGGAGGTAACGTATCCCATTTGTGGCACTATTCCCTATGCCTTCTACATGACAGATATTGCCAATCACTGGTAGAATTCTTTCCCGCTGTGTCTGGACCCAGGCTTGGAATAAGTCTTAGTTTTGCCCTAGATGGCAACTACCTGTTGAATGATCCATGTTTATCTTGAAACTTATTTAACATCCATGTAAGTCTAATCTGCTCCTTTTACCAGAAAGACCTAAACTAAGTGTTTTGGCTGAGACTGAGATATTCACCTAACCTACTTTTTCTTCCTACATACATAGGTAGACTACAATTCCAGTTTCCCTTCCATATACTGCATTTTTTGCAAATAATGTGCCCACACATATAATGTGTGGAAATAATGAAATTAACTAAAACAGTTTTGGCATAGCGTGCCTACACATGTACTACACGTCTTGTGACATTTCCAGGAGTGAATTTTGGTCTCATTTACCTGTCCTCCCAGATTACAGAGAAATCATATTGTTTATTCTCTTCCATTCCATTCATTTTCTTTAACCTCCTGCTTATGTGTATAAAAAAGGATCCCTGGTGATCCCTGGTGGTATAATGGTTAAAGCGATTGACTGCTAACTGAAAGGTCAGTGGTTCAAAACCACCAATGGCTCCATGGGAGAAAGATGTGGCAGTTTGCTTCCATAGAGGTTTACAGCCTTGGGAACCCTGTGAACTGGAATTGACTCTATAGCAGTGAGTTTGGTTTGGGTATGTGTATAAAAATAGACCAAAAACACTACTTTTGATCATAATTGTGTAACAAACGTATAAGCCATGGTCAAGAAGTCATGGATAGAGTTTGGTAGTCCCCCAATGATTGGAAAATAAACAATCGAAATTGTGTGTTTCTATTAATTTCAGTTAATAATTATAGTACATTAACTCAACAGTTGAATACGAAAACCAGATCATCTTATGTGAAACCATTAGGTTATGTTAGGTCTTACTTTATAGTTTAATTATGTCTTCTTAGCGTCAACTGAAGTCAGTAACATGTAAAAAAAAAAATGGCATAATGTGCTTATGAAAATAATGTGGGGGGGGTGGGTTGCATGGTTTGAAAAAAATGTATAATGCACGCGTGACTTGCAAAAAAATATGGTAGATGTGGACACACGACTGTGTTCTACCCAACAGAGTGTGAACAGACAGATGTGCACCATTTCTAGGCCCAGCCCTAAAAACCTCCAATGTGTTCTCTTTCATTCTTTTTTCTACCCACTGATTCGATGCCTATAAGTACAGTGGCTTTGTAAGGTACCCTATGAAGTTGGCAGAGTTAAAAGACGGAACAAGCCTAGGGCCCTGAATTACCCTTTTGAAGAAAGTTACCTACCAACCTGTTTGGACTTTACATGAGCAAGAAATACATTTCTGTCATGCTCAGGCCATTAAAATGGTTGAGTGTATTTGTAACAGCAACTAGCATTACAAACACAAGGTTATTCAAGGTCACGTTGCTAATGAGTTTCAGAGCCAGAGCTTGAATCAAGGTCTTTTGAGTCCAAATTTTTCCCACTATGCCAATCTTATCAGTCATTAAAAATAAATATTGCACGTTGATGATAAAGCCCTTATTTTAATCTAAATTGTCTCAAATTCTAATCACACCAAGATTTGAGTTCTTCTGTAACAAGGGTTCTTTCATCTCTAAATAATCTCAGGTACCTCCCTATTGATGCCTTCAGGAGCAGAGGGCCCTCCACTCCTTTTTCTGGCCTAGAGTTCCTTCCCAGGTATGAAGCACGTCAAGGTCAGGGTTTCTCTTGGGAAATCATTTCTGTGGGATGTGAATAGATGAAATGGCCAAATAAAATATTCTATGGCATAACACATTGGGGAAATTCTAGGTTTAATGAAGTAAAAAGGCTTTCTGTAGGAATATCCTTTAAAATGATAATATTCCCTCAAACTCTATAAAATATGGTTAAAGTCTACAGCATTTCAATGGACTAGTGTTCCATGGAACACATTTTGGAAAAAATAAACCTAAGTATATTTATTGGATCATGCCATAATTACTGGTACTTGAAGTTGGGTCTAGTACATCTTGGAATTTTACCCCTTTTGTCTAAAGAGACTTTGGTTCTGGTTCTGGCCTTCTGCACAAACTGCCTACTCCTGACATCTGACAAACGATTACTCCTTGACCTTTTGTCTGGTTTAGGCCACTAATCCCTTATCCTATTGTTCTCTTCAAGACTTAACAACAGACTGTATTTTGTGATCGCAACCCTGCCAGCCTTTGTCTGTCTTGTTGCTGCCCTATCTTGACAGGCGTAAATGCTCATTAGTTGAGTGTGTGTGTTACAACATTAATTTCTTGCTTCAATCAAAAGCCTCAAAGAAAAGTTGGGTGTAGGGTAGTGTTAGTAGCATAAAGAAACATGTCTTACAGACCTAGTTAAATATCCGTATCAATAAAACACAGTGAAGTTACATTATATGGGCATTTATATTACCATGTGAATTCCACTAGACATAGTTAGCACCTTGCCCCCCAGAGAGTGAGAAAAATAAATGCAAGGCAGTTAGATTTAATGTTAGGGAAGGCTATTACTGAAGGCCTCGCATAATTTAAAACCTGCATAATCCAAGATTAATTTTCCATAAAACTGACAAAGAAAAGCAGATATTTCTTTGCCAGCTGAAGAAGTAACACCACAGACCATAGCAAAAACATGGCTTCCAATTCACATGGCCCATCGGCTTTAAAATTGTGTGACTGTTAACTTAAAAAAAAAAAAAATTATTTTTGTGTTTCTGTTATTTAAAATACTGCCAATAATGTGAGTTTATTAATATTTTTATGTTGTACTCTTTCAAATTTACGTAACTCTGATTTTATAAATTGCTACTACATTGTAGTAGGGGAGCTCTCACCCATGATCCCACCCTATTTGTATGCCTGGGTTTACTCTGTTAGGACGTATGACTCTGTTATTTCTTTCCTTCCTATATAGCTTCCTTCCTATATGCCTTTCATATAACAGAAAATATCACTCTGACCCATAAATGCAAATCAATTATTTTATCTGGCCTCACCCAAAGAAACTGAAATCTACTGAATATTGGAAAAATGACTGTACTGAACTTACTGAAAGTTGATATGGCTTTTCAAAATGTTATGTAGTTTTAAGGGATTATAATGGTCAACTTGGCTGCGCCATGATTCTCAGGGGTTTGGCAGTTATGATGCAGTTTGGCAGCTATGTAATGATGTAGCCACCTCCATAATGAGATCTGATGTAATACAATCACCTCCATGATGAGATCTGCTATGAGCAGCCAGTCAGTTGAAAGGGAGTTTCCCTGGGGGCGTGGGGTACATCTAATGTATCTGGACTTTCTAGCAGAGCTCATGGGCCTTTGCTCTCTCTGAATCCTGCATCTGGCTCCTGTTCATCTGACCTCCTGTTCTTGGGACTTGAGCGGGCAGTTTACCTTTCAATCTTGAGATTTGTCAGCCTCCACAGCCTGTGAGCCAGCGGCCTGCCAGCTTACCTGCTGACCTTGGGTTTGTCAGCCCCTGCAGCTGCATGAGTCAGGAGAAGCCTACAGCCTGATCCACAAACTTGGGACTTTCCAGCCTCTACAACCATGTGAGCCATTTCCTTGCTATAAATCTCTCTGTCTCTCTCTTTCTCTCTCTCTCTATATAAACACTTCACTGGTTTTGCTTCTCTAGAGAACCCAGCTAAGACAAGAATTTTCAAAGGTAATTCTGAGTATATGTGATTATTCTCTTCAAGTGCCAACTTTAGAACTTCGTCTCCCACATGAGATGTGACTCTACTTGAAGATAATTGACACTACTGGTTGCCAACCCAGCATCCATTACCCCCTTCTTTTTTCCTAACAAATCCCTCTTTTATTCAGGTTCCAGGTCCAGAAGTAGACTTGATTCCTGTAGGTTATCAAGTTAATTATACTCTCTTTGTCAGTGATTGGTTTAAGATTGGTCAAGTGACCCAATTTTGGCCTATGAGATACAAGGAGAAGTCAGCTGAGGGGCTTCTGGAAAGATTTCCTCGACTCTTAGAAAAGGATGATGGCAGTGATAGTTCCTCTTCTTCCTACACATGTTGTTGGGTGTAGATGTGACTCCAACAGCTACTGCCATCTTGTCACCAGTCCTCTGAGAATGATGTCAATATCAAGAGTAGCAGAGAGCAGAAAAGGATGAACCCTAGGTCCTTGAAGATATTGCTCAGTTCGTGAATCAACCAATCCTGGGGCCTGCTCAACCTCTTCCTCTTAGGTAATATAACAAATGTTCTTATTGTTTAAAGACTTTTAGATTGTTTTTTGTGTTACAGACAGATGAATGGACTCTAACAGATATTGTATCTTTGAAAGCAATACCGCAAAGATAATGTCTAATTGATGGCATGTAATGAGAAGACCAACGGCTATTTTCCTTCTCTCAGAACAAAGCAATTTAGAGTTAAAAATAATGGTTAGCCCATTGCTGTTATAGGGCTTTTCATGAACTGCCGATTGTACATATATTTGGCATAACATTAACATAAACATTCCAGCCCTTAGGGAGTTTTAAGTTATAAAAGAAACATTTTTCTAAGATTATGTGCTCTGATATAAAAACCATACTCCAGCCCAGTTCTATCATTATAAAGCTCTGGCAGCCAAGAGACATTAGATGGTGATTTTATCACCCAAGACTTCTAACTAATGGCTTGATGAAACCATTGCTGCCTCATAAAACACCATAACAAATTGAAACGACAATTCCTTACATGAGTTTAGTTGTTTTGGATCATTATAGATTATTTCACATAAAACAGTGTCTCAGGAGCCACCACAACATGTAAATAAGAACACATTTTCACCTTTATGCCTAAAATAAATCAGTTATGTTTTTCTTGCAGTTCAAATCTAATTTTCATAACTATTTTCAACAAAAAAGGTGAGTGTAAGTTTTATCACATTCTAGTAAAGCTCTTACAAAACACCTTACCTATCATTTTAGCTACATGGTATATGAAGATATTTTACTTATTCTTCCAGATGAAATGTAAAAAATAACAAGATTATATTCAAGTGAAGAATTTTACATAGCATAGTAAAATTTACTTTTTAACCTAGCCTGGGAAGTGGAAAGAGCAGCATTTATCAAATTAAAAAAAATAAAACAACAAACTCTACCAAGGAAAGAATGATTAGAGACACATTTGTATATAGATGGATCCACATTAAAGCAGAACTTGGACTGTTCTGAAATCTTGAATCTTCTGACACTATTTTCATGAACTGAGTAATACAAACCATGTGGCGAATGATTTTCTGAAAAACTTCCCTGGTTTCACAGTATATTTTATTATTGGCCAAATGTGACATTAAGTTTTATCCCTTGCGGCTTAGAGTTAAATGCTTGTTCCTTTCAGAATGGCAACACTCGATTAAACAGCATTTTTCATGATCTACACCCACCATTGTTACTGTATTTAAGGGAAATAATGGGGGTACTGACCTATATTGCGCTTCTTATTATCAATGGAGATGAAGCGTATGCAGGGATTACTGGTGATGTACTGCCCAGCCCATGGGACATCAATCTTCAAGCCAGCTTCATAAAAGAGGCCCAGGGCGTAGCGAGAGGAGTAGCTCACAGACTCCAGTTGCTGCCTTTGGCATCCACTAATTACTGTAGAAGGAAAAATAAAGGGCATCAAACTTGAAAATATCATATTTCCTTTTAGTACATCAAACACAAAACTCCTTTAAACTGGTTCCAATTGCTTCCACCAACTCCATCTCACTTACAATGAAATTTGAAAGGTAATGCAAAATAGCATCAGCTCTAATTTCTTTTCAGAATGATTACTGACCTTGGTACAAATGCATCTATAAAGCAGAAGTTCCAAACTCTCTGGACTAGCATTCCAGGCTCTCAAAACCTAGCTTCAAGTTGCTTTTCCAGCTCTATATTCTAGTTACTACCTTGGGACTGTTCAGCAACATCACAGATTTCATATACTGAGCCCTTAATACGAGTCAGTGTCTTTGCTAAATAACTGAACATTATCATAACCACAGCCTTATAAGGTAGAGTATTTATTATTCTTAGTTTATAAGTGAGTAGACTGATGCTTTCTCTCTTATGGACCTCTTAAATTCTTCCACGTGATACAGTGATTTGTTTGTCTGTATCATTCTGCCAGTAGATTATTATAGTTCTACAAGCATAGGAACCATACCTTAGTAATCTTTGCTATAGGCCCCATATTCTACTCTTCACCAAGGATAAAAATGTAAAGAGATAGAAGGGCAAACACAGACATGCAAAATGAGTGGAAACATAGGAGGTAAATAATCAGCAAATGGAAAGGGCCTGAGAATGGAATTAGGCAGGTTTGGGTTGAAATCCTGACTCTGCCAACTTATTAGGTATGTGACAACGGCCAAGCTACTGAATTACTCTGGTTATAGCCCTCTCTTCTGTTAAGTACTCATAATGGTACAAAATGTATTTAAGTAGCGTGAGGATTAAGTGAAATAATGTACAATACAGTGCTTAGCATATAGTTAGTGTTCATTAAATAGTTGCTTTTTTAAACTACAGACAGAAAAATATTTGGGAAAATCGAATAACATTGCAACCCCAATCCCTCTACTCTTAATGGTCTCAGGGAGCTTCTTGGTCATATTAAAAAAAAAAAAAAACAAACTCGTTGCCATTGAGTCAAAGATAACTTGGGGTCAGAGAAAGCCATTCTGAAGGCTTAGGCAGGTTGTGAAATGGAACATATGAAAAAAATCCCATTTAATTAGTGAAAAATATTCTACCCTATAACAATAGGGATAGGCAGACTTCAAGGATGGTGAGGGGGTGGGTAACTTTGGTTAATCCTTAGAGAAGTGGCTTTGGAAGGTAGAGAGGGTAAGAAGAGTATACAATGTATTATTCAAGCACAACAATAATCCTATACACTATTACAGCATTTTCCTGGCTGCAAAACATTTTTAGAACTATGACCTCATTTAATTTCTACTAAAGCCCTGTGTGATAACTAGTTTTACTGTCCTCATTTTACATCATCAGGAAACTGAGATTCAGAGAGGTTAAGTAACTTGCCCTTGGTTACACAGCTTCCAAGCTGCATGGTCAAGACAAAGGCAGAGTTCCCTTATTACCCTGTACATTACCCTGTACTCTCCCCTCCTGATCTGTAAGTCTGAACTTCAAAATGAACTTTGGTATTGCTTTCTCCTCTGACATAACCGGTTATTTTGCACTCACTTAAAAGTAAAAGCCATCATTCACTTTAACCATCATTTTCTGCATTATTAAAAGTTTTAACTACTTGATGAACAAATGATCATCTGACATTGGCCTTGTTACTTTCAGTGTATCTTGGGTTTCCTTTTATTATTTAATCTGCTTTTAAAGTTACGGCTTGATGTTATGCCTACTGCTTTCTGAAAGAGGAGGTGAAAGAAAGTAGTATTACAAGTTGAGCATATACTGTGGACTTGGGGTCTTATCACTAAGTTTCTCAGTTTTTAAATTAAAACAACAGCGATAACATTAAAGCCCGCCCCGCCCCCCCCAACTCTGTAGTCAGCTATTCAGTAACTGAAAGGGCCTAAAAGCTGTTTTTTTTGCCTTAGCCAAAACTAAAGGGTCAACTAGGTTGACAACAAAACTGGGCCTCTCCCTCCCCCACCCCACACATTCAGCTAGTTTTCAGACAAACTGACAAGTGGCAAATCCCAGTGGGTGGCCCTTTGAAAAGGCAATTGATATCTATATAGAAAGAGCAATTAACCTTACACACCCTTGTCTGCTGGGCGGAGGCGGGGGGAGCTCTCTAATTCATTCTGAGAACGGGGAGGTGAGACTTCTGACTGAAACAACCTCAATTCTTGGACATAATCATTTGCACAAAATTCATCTTCAGGGCCTGTTGCAATGCAGGCAGGACCTAACAAAATGCTTTCTTATGCAAAATGTCAAAGGGCTCTAGCCCCCAAATACATATACTCTGGCAAGAAAAATATGTTCTTTATTTTCATGTATTCAAAAAGGCCAAATGACAACAAAACCCACTGCTGTCAATTCTAACTCACAGCAACCTTATAGGACAGAGTAGAACTGAACTGCCCAATAGGGTTTCCAAAGCTGTAAATCTTTATGGAAGCAGGCTGCCACATCTTTCTCCCACAGAGTGGCTCGTGGGTTCCAACTGCCAACTTTTCAGTTTGCAGGTGAGCATTTTAACCACTGCGCCACCAAAAAAAACCAAACCTGTTGCTGTGGAGTTGATTCCAACTCACAGTGACCCTACAGTACCGAGTAGAACCACCCCATAGGGTTTCCAAGGAGCAGCTGGTGGATTCAAACTGCTGACAGTTTGGTTAGCAGCTGTAGCTCTTAACCACTGTGCCACCAGGACTGCGCCACCAAGGCTCCTTAAATGACCACAAAGGAAGGCTTATATAAAAATGCCTAATTCCAATATAATGAATCTTTACTTGGATGCCATCTTCATTTAATTCTGAACCACTAGGGTTTTATATAATCTCTGTAATTTTATGCACACACACACAAACACACGCTGTTGTTGCTAGTTGCTGTTGAGTTGGCTGTGATTCACAGTGATCTTCCTGTGCCACCTTCATGATCATTGGTATGTTTTATACATACATATATGAAATACAGTTTATAAACTATGATATGACTAAAGTGGTTAAAAATTATAGGGAACAGGGTAGTTGGTGGTCATACTTGCATCAGTTAGGAGAATTGTTCCTAGTCCATTCTGTATTTGCCTATGTCTCTGCGTGTATGTTTATGTCTACATATGGGTTTTGGAAGAGGTGAAGGACGGAGGAAGAAAGATAAGGAGAGAAAAAGAGAATCAGAAGACCAGGGTTGTACTCCTGAATAACATTAAATAAGTAATTTCTTTATTTGTTTTTCGTTTCCTAATGTAATTTCACTCTCTCAGTTTCCTAATCTATAAAGTCAGATGCCAGTGGGTTCGGTTTTTGCTTTAAGGTAATTTCAATCTCTCAGTTTCCTAATCTATACAGTAAGGGTAATAACTGCCCACTTCTACTTTATTCATTCATTTACTACTTTATGCTAGGCACTGTTCTAGATGTTAGGGATGGAAAGCAGAACGGCAAAGTCCCTGCTATCATGTAGCTTACATACTATTGGTGGAAAGACCACTTAATAAATAACCAAGCAAATGTATGTCAGTTAGTGATAAGAGATACAAAAAAATACACCAGGGTATAGGGATAAAAGTGACAGGCTATTTTATACACGTTTTCAAGATATATGTCTCTTCTGAGGATTTTACTCTGATTGACGTAAGAAGCGACTGAAAGGTTATGAGCCAAGGATAGATATGACTTGGCTTCTGTTTTAAAAATTATCTTTCTGGGTATAGGTAAAGGCTTCAGGGATGCAAGAGAGGAACAGGGGAAAACAGTCACTTCAGAAGTCTTGGATTGAAGGATAACAGTGGAGGAGGTAAGAACATGGCGCTAGACAGAAGTATCATGCCATCCCTCTACAGCAAAGACCCGAAAAACTAAGTAAAACAGAGATAAACATTAATCTTGGAACCCTTAGCACCAGAGGAAGGCATAAAGAAACTCACCCAAGCACTGAATGGAATAAGAAACTGACAAAGAACATAGAGCAAGGGGAGATACGAAGTGGAGGTCTCCTATTGGCTAACACAGCATGGATTTGCCATCTTGGACTCTTCAGCCACCAACATTGGTGGACAGGGAGTATGGGAAGGTAGGTTCACAGAGCTCCCAGCAGGAGACAGCGCACCTGATAACCAGCAATACATGCTTTCCCGCCCCACCCCCCCTTCTTCCCACTGTTCGGCCACCACTGCTTTCTGGCAGGCCGCAGTTGTTTGGATGGGGAGGTGCTGGCTCTGTGCCGCTTGGATTCACCCCGCCCACACCAGTTGGTTCCTTCAGTGCCATTTTTTGTTGCTGTTGTTGCTTTTTTCAGCTTCTTTTGGTTTCTTCTCTCACCTCCATTCTTTCATTTCTCTGGAACACCTGGTTCTGTATGCCATCTCCATCCTTCTCGACAGGCTGTGAAGTGCCTTTTGACTAGGGAACCACTTCCCCAGTCCATGCTGCCACACCAGTGGGCTCCCTGGAGGCATTTTTTTTCCTTTTTGTTTTTCTTCATTTCTTGATTTCTCATCTCTCTCTACCTTCTTTCTTTTCCTGTCTCCTGAATACCCGGTGTTGTGTGCCATCTCTGGTCCTTCTAGATGGGCTATGCCAAGTCAGTGGGCTTCCTTGGAGGTTTTTTTTTTGTTTTTTTAACTTTCTTTTGCCAGTTTCTTGTCTCTACCATCTCCTGAACACCTGATGCCATCTCTGCTCCTTCTAGATGGGCTGTGCAGTGCCATTCAGCTAGGGAGCCACTTCCCCGGTCTGTACCACCATACCAGTGGGCTCCCTCAGGGCACTTTTTTTTTTGTTTGTTTCTTGTCTCTCTCTACCTTATTTCCTTAACTTACACTTCTCCTGAACAACTGGCACCAGGTGCCATCTCTGCTCCTTGACAGGCTGTGCAGTGCTGTTTGGCTGGGGACCTGCTTCTAGTAGCTCCCCTGGGGCATTTCTTTTTTCTTGGTTTCTTGTCTCTCTCTACCTTCCTTCCTTACACTTCTCCTGAACACCTGGTGCCATGTGCCATCTTCTGCTCCTTCTTGAGGTGCTCTGCAGCACTGCTTGGCTAGCGATCTGCTTCTGGTGGGCTTCCTTGGGGCATTTTTTCTTTTTTTCCTTTCCTTTTTTTCTCGGCATCTTGTATCTATCTTCCTTCTTTTCCTTCCTCCCAACCACCTGGCATCTTTTTTTCCCCCTCAGTTTCTTGTCTCTGCATTCCTTCCATTCCTTTCTCCCAACCACCTAGCTGTGTGGGCTTTTCTCTCTCTCTCTTTTTAAAATCTAGTTTCTTATCTCTCTCCCTTCCTTCTTTTCCCTCGTCCCACCCACCTAGCTGTGTGTGCCATATTTGTCCCTACTTGGCAGCTGTGCCTCACCACCAGGCTAGAGAGCCACCTGCACAAGGCTTCCCCAGGTCTGTGCCACTTCAATGCCAGGCTCCCTCAGTACTTTTTTTTTTGGCTCCTGTTTCTCTCTCCTTTCTCTTCTTTCTTACACCCACATAGCTCCACACATTACAATCTTCCCCCTCCCTCCTTCCTATCTGCACTGTGTGCTGAGCACTGAAACTCTGGGCTACACAGGCAAGGTCTACTGGTACCTGCCCTGCACTGACCCCTGGCCCTACACTGTCAACCCCAGTGTGTGCCACAAATGACCCATCTCAGCCCCTCCCCCTTCACTGGACCTGCCCTGCTGCACCATAGCTGAGCGACTAGCCCTGCCCATTGGACAAGGTGGTGAGAAGAACTGTGCCCACAGACAAGCAAACAGCAAAGAACACCCAGTGTGCCAGCTCAGACATAACCATATAAAACAAAGAAAAGTGGGACAAAACAAATAAATCTACAATCACTAAACAAAGAAAATAATTACTGAATGTCCTGAAGACAGCAGACAATATCAAAACATTAAAAAAAAAAAAAAAAAAAAAAGGGACAGGATAGTTCCAGTAGGCATCCAAAATAAAACACTAGATGGTCTTCCAGTAGAACAAAAGGCACTGGAACTGCCTGATAGGGAATTCAAATCTCTAATATTCAGGGATATCCAAGAGTTGAAGGAAAAAGCAAATAAACATGGGCAAAACAAAGACAAAATCATGGCCAATACAGACAAAATCATGGAAAAGACAGACAAAACAATGGAAGAATTCAGGAAAATAATACAGGAACAAAATGTCAAAATAAACTCACAACTAGAAATCATATAAAAACAGTAATTGGAAATCCACAAGATAAACAACAAGATTTCAGAAATGGACAGTGTCATAGAAGTTTTGAGGAGCAGGTTGAAACAATGAGAATACAGGATCAGCGAATCTGAAGACAAATGCTTGCATACCACTTTGAGGAAAAATCAGAGAAAAGAATGAAGACAAATGAAGAGACCCTGAGAACGATGTGCGATACAATAAAAAGCCAAAATTTGTGAGTAATCGGAATTCCAGAACAGGGGAAGAAAATGAAAAACTCAGTATCATTGAAGACTTGCTGACAGAAAACTTCCCTAATATCATGAAAGATGAAAAGCTGACCATCCAAGAAGCTCAATGAGCCCCTATAGGATAGATCCCAAAAGAAAATCACCAAGGCATATCATAATCACATTTGCTAAAACCAAAGACAAAGAAAGAATCCTGAGAGCAGCTCAAGAAAAACAAAAAGTCACATACAGAGGGAAACAATAAGACTAAACTCTAATTACTCAGCAGAAACCAATGCAGGCAAGAAGGCAGTGGGATGACATATATAAAACCTTGAAAGAAAAAAATTGCCAGCCAAGAATACTATATCCTGCAAAACTCCCACTCAAGTATGATGGTGAAATTAGGACATTTCCAGATAAACAGAAATTAAGGGAAAATGTAAAAACCAAACGAAGCCTACAAGAATTACTAAAGGGTGTCCTTCAGTTAGAGGACGAACAACATCAGACAACAACCTGAATTTAGGACACAAGACAGCATCAGCCAGATACCAGCCTAGGTAATGAACACTCCAGGATAAATCAAAACTAAAAGATTTTCAACAGGAAACCAAAAAAAAAAAAAACACCCACTGCCGTCAAGTCGGTTCCGACTCACAGCAACCTTATAGAACAGAGTGGAACTGCCCCATAGAATTTCCAAGGAGCGCCTGGTGGATTTGAACTGCTGATCTTCTGGTATGCAGCTGTAGCACTTAACCACTATGCCACCAGGGTTTCCTACAGGGAAAAAGAGAGGTTAATCTGTAAATGACAACAATGTCAAAAACAATAAAAGAGGGAATAAACAGTGTAGGTATAGCACTTTCAAATGGAAAGGAAGTTGAAGTGTTATCAAGTAATAAAAGAATGGTTTATACTTAGGATAATAGGGGTAAATTGCATGCAAGGTAACCACAAAGAAAGTTAACAAACCTACTCATCAAAATAAAGAAGAAAAACATAAAAGTCTCAGAAAACACAAAATCTACAAAAAAAAAAAAACAGAAAAAAAAATCCACAAACAAAAGCAATTCAGCACAGGAAAGAAGAGGAACAAAGAAAACATCAGCACCACAGGGAAAAAAAGCACTACAAAATGACAGCAATAAACTCACACCTATCAATAATTACACTGAATGTAAATGGCCTAAATGCACCCATAAAGTGACAGAATGGGTTTTAAAAAAAAAACAACAGGATTTATCAATATGCTATCTACAAGAGACACCATCTTAGAAACAAAGATATATATTTATTATAAATCAAAGGGTGGAAAAAATTTATCAAGCAAACAGCCACCAAAAAAAGAGCAGAAGTGGCAATACTAATCTCAGAGATTTTAAAACAAAATCCACCATTAAAGATAAAGAAAGGCATTGTATAATGATTAAAAGGACAATCCACCATGGACATAACTATAATAAATACATATGCACCCAATGAAAGGGTTTCAAAATACAAAAAACAAACTCTAACAGTCCTAAAAAGAGAAACTGACAGTTCCACAATAGTAGGAGACATCAACACACCACTCTTAGTAAAGGACAGAATATCTAGAAAGAAACTCAGCAAAGATGCAAAGGATCTAAAAGACACAATCAGCCAACTTGACCTCATAGACATATACAGAACACTCCACCCAACAGCTTCAAAGTACACATTCTGTTCTAATGCACATGGAATATTCTATAGAATAGACCACATCTTAGGCCACAGAGCAACCCTCAACAAAATTCAAAAACATTGTGATAATATGAAGTATCCTCTCTGATCACAATGCCATCAAAGTAGAAATTAACAACAGGAATAGCAAGGAAAGAAAATCAAATACATGTACTGAATAAACACCCTGCTTAAAAAACCACTGGGTAATAGAAGAAATCAAAGATGGAATAAAAAAATTCCTAGAATGAAACGATAATGAAAACACATCATACCAAAACCTTGGGACACAGAAAAGGCAGTGCTCAGAGCTCAATTTATAGCAATAGATGCACACATCAAAAAAGAAGAGACAAAATCAAAACATTAGCTATACTACTCAAACAAATAGAACAGCAAAGGAAGCCCACATCCACCAGAAGAAAGGCAATAATAAAGATCAGAACAGAAATAATTGAAACAATAGAAAAACAATAGAATCAACAAAACCAAAATTTGGTTATTTGAAAGGATCAACAAAATTGACAAGCCAGTGGCCAAACTGACAAAAGAAAAACAGGAGAGTATGCAAATAACCCAAATAAGAAATGAAATAGGGGATATTACAACAGACCCAACTGAAATAAAAAGGATCATAACAGATTATTCTGAAAAACTATACTCCAACAAATTTGAAAACCTAGAGAAAATGGACAAATTTCTAGAAACACACTACCTACCCAAACTACAAACTGATGTTGAAAATCTGAACAGAGCCATAACAAGAGAAAGGATTGGAAAGATATAAAAAATAATAAAAACAAACAAAAAAACTCCCAACAAAATAAAGCCCTGGTCTAGATGGCTTCACTGTAGAATTCTACCAAATATCCACAGAAGAGCTTACACCAATACAACTGAAACTATTTCAGAACATAGAAAAGGAAGGGATACTTCTGAATTCCTTCTATGACGTCAGCATAACCCTGATACGAAAACCAGGCAAAGACACCAAAAAAAGAAAAAAAGAAAATTACAGACCAATCTCTCTCATAAATATAGATGCAAAAATTCTTAACAAACTTCTAGCCAGTAGAATTCAGGATCATATAAAAGAAATAATACACCATGACCAAGTGGGATTCATACCAGGTATGCAAGGATGGTTCAGCATTAGAAAATCAATCAACGTAACCCACCACACAAATAAAAGAATGACATGATCATCCCAATTGACGCAGAAAAGGCATCTGACAAAGTCTAACACTCATTCCTGATAAAAAACTCTCAATAAAATACATATAGAAGGGGAATTCCTCAACATAATAAAGTGCATCTATACAAAAGCCAACATCATTCTTAATGGAGAGAGAATGAAAATATCCCCCTGAGAACAGGGACAAAACAAGGATGCCCTTTATTACCACTCCTATTTAACCTTGTGCTGAAAGTCGTATCTAGAGCAATAAGGCAAGAAAAAGAAATAAAGGGTACCCAAATTGGTAAGAAGAAGTAAAACTGTCCCTATTTGCAGATCATATGATACTATATATAGAAATCCCAAAAGACTCCACAAGAAAACTACTGGAACTGATAGATTCAGCAGACTAACAGGTTACAAGATAAACATACAAAAATCAGTTGGATTCCTATACACCAATAAAGAGAATGACAAAAAAGAAATTAGGAAAACAATACCATTTATAAATTTATAATAGCCCCTAAAAAATAAAATACTTAGGAATAAATCTAATCAGTGATGTAAAAGACCTACACAAAGAAAACTACTAAACACTACTGCAAGAAACCAAGAGATCTACATAAATGGAAAAACATACCATGCTCGTGGACAGGTAGACTCAACATTGTGAAAATGTTAATTCTGCCGAAAGCAATCTACAAATACAATGCAATCCTGATCCAAAAGCCAACAGCAGTCTTTAAAGAGATGGAAAAACTAATCATTAACTTTATAGGGAAAGGGAATAGGCCCTGAAAAAGTAAAGCACTATTGAAGAAGAATAAAGTAAGAGGGCTTGCACTTCCCGACCTCAGAGCTATAGTAGTCAGAACAGCCTGGTACTGGTACAACCACAGATACATTGACCAATGGAACAGAATTGAGAGCCCAAATGTAGATCCATCCACCTATCCTCACCTAATCTTCAACAAGGGCCCAAGTCCATCAAATGGGGAAAAGACAGTCTTTTTAACAAACGGTACTGGAAAAACTGCATATCCATCTGCAAAAAAAAGAAACAGGACCCATACCTCACGCCATACTCAAAAGCTAATTTAAAATGGATCAAAGACCTATATATAAAGCAAAAAACTATAAAGATCATAGAAGAAAAAATAAGATTAATGCTAGAGGCCCTAATACATGGTATTAACAGGATATAAACCGTAACTAACAACACACAAACTCCAGAAGATAAGCTAGATAACTGGGATCTTCTAAAAATTAAACACTTACGCTCATTGGAAGGCTTCACCAAAAAAAGAGTGAAAAAAGAACCTACAGACTGGGAAAAAAATTTTTGGCTATGACAAATCTGACAAAGATCTAATCTCTAAAATTTACAAGAAAATCCAACACCTGTATTAACAAAAAATATATAACGCAATTAAAAAGTGGGCAAAGGAAATGAACAGACATTTCACCAAAGACATTCAAGTGGCTAATAGACACATGAGGAAATGCTTGCAATCGCTAGCCATTACAGAAATACAAATCAAAACCACAGTGAGGTACCATTTCACCCCAGCATTACTGACAAGATTAAAAAAAAAGAAAGAAAATAACAAATATTGGAGAGGCTGCGGAGAGAGTGGAACTCTTATGCACTGCCGGTGGGAATGCAAAATGGTACAACCATTTTGGAAAGCAATATGGCACTTTCTTAAAAAACTAGAAATAGAAATACCATATAATCCAGCAATTCTACTCCTAGGAATATACCCTAGAGAAATAAGAGCCTTCACATGAATAGACATACGCACACCGATGTTCACTGCAGCTTTATTCACAGAAGCAAAAAGATGGAAACAACCTAGATACCCATCAACAGATGAATGGATAAACTATGGAACATACACACAATGGAGTATTATGCACCCATAAAGAACAATGATGAATCTATGAAGCATCTCATAACATGGATGAATCTGGAGTGCATTATGCTGAGTGAAATAAGTCAATCACAAAAGGACAAATATTGCATGAGACCACTACTATAGAAAAACTCATGAAGAGATTTATACCCAAAAAGAAACAATGTTTGATGGTTATGAGGGAGGGGAGGGGTGAGGAGAGAAAACACAAAATAGACAATAGATAAGTGGTAATTTTGGTGAAGGATAAGACAGTACACGATACAGGGGAAGCCAGCACAACTTGTCCAAGGCAAGATCATGGAAGCTCCATAGGCACATCCAAACTCCCTGAGGGATGGAATTGCTGGGCTGAGGGCTGTGGGGACCATGGTCTTGGGGAACATCTAGCTCAACTGGCATAACACAGTTTATAAAGAAAATGTTCTGCATTCTAGTTCGGTGAGTAGTGGCTGGGGTCTCAAAAGCTTCTGAGCAGCCATCTAAGATACTCCACTGGTCCCACCCCATCTGGAGCAAGGGAGAATGAAGAGAATCAAAGACACAAGGGAAAGATTAGTCCAAAGGACTAATGGACCGCAACTACCACAATCTTCACCACACTGTTTTTCCTACCCTGCATTCCTGTGGTACATTTGTGACAATTGATGAACCTATATTGATACATTATTATTAAAAAGTTCATACTTTACGTTGTTAACTATGTGCCACACAGTCAATTCTGACTCACAGGGGCCCCATGGGACAGAGTAGAACTGCCCCATATGGTTTTCTAGGCTATAATCTTTACAGAAGCAGATCACCAGGCCTTTCTCCTCCAGAGCCATTAAAAAAAAGAGCCATTAGGTGGGTTCAAACCACCGAACTTTTGGTTGACAGCCAAGAACTTAACCCTTGCACCATCAGAGCTCCTTATAGTTTACATCAGGGTTCACAATTTGTGTCGTACATCACCATGGGTTTTGACAAATACATAATGTCATGTATCCACCTATTGATTTACTTTTCACGGGGTTTTGGGTATATCTTGAAGATAAAGCAGCCAGGATTTCCTGTTGCATTGGAAATGTGGTGTAAAGGATTGAAATCAATGAGAAATATATACCATTTTGCCCACCCTAGTTAAAAACAAAAAAATGAATCTTTACTGTTCTATGATTTTAAAAGTTAAAATATAAAAATGAGAGTAGATTGTAAACTCCTTGAGGCAAGGATTGTGCCTTATTGAGCTTTGACTTTCAATAAATATTAATGAATACAGCCTCACTTTAGAAAATTTAGAAAATACATAAGGTATAAAGTGGAAAAAGGGGGAAATCGCCATACTTTGTCATCCAGAGAAACAACTGTTACCATATGGATATTTTTCACTAGTCTTTCCCTGATTTTTTCTTTCAATATGGTTGTGATCATGTACATACAATTTTGCATACTGTATTTCTGTTTACGATATGACACACGAGCTCATTGTAAACAATTGTTAATGGCTCCATAAAATTTGATGGAATGGACATTGTGTAATTTGCTTAACCATTCCATTGATGTTGGACATTTCTTTTTTTGCTCTTACAGTTAAAACTGCTATTCACATATTTCTGCATAAATCTTTATCTATGTTTTTAATTATCTCCTTAAGAGAACATCAGAAACGGTATTAACTGTTAAACTGATTTCAGAAACGCTGTACCAATTTACACTCCACTCACAATGTATGAAAGATCCATTTTACTGTGTCCTTGCCGGTATTAAGTAGTGCTCTCTTTTCTCTTTTTTACAATTTGATAGAAAAAATATATCTCATTTTAGTTCTAATATGTATTTCTTTGACTACTAACAGGCACGGATTACTCAATAAGCAAGGTACCCAAGTAAGCAAGGCTTGCTTACTAATTTGTAGTACACAATTTCACCTGTGCACCTATGTGAAACTGCACACTATAGATTATTAATTAGGAAACACAATTAAGCCTGTGCATACCTTGCTTACTAATTAATCAACCCCTGACTACTGATGAGCCTAAACATTCTTCGTATGCCTACTAGCCCATATGTGTTTCCTCTTCTGAAAACAATCTGTTCGTGTTATTTTGCTAATTGCTCTATTACTTTTCTTCATGTTTTTAAATTGATTTTTATGAATGGGTGATGTATTATAGAGATTTGGATTTCCATTTATCTTTTATTATAAAATTTTTCTTATGTGCTGTTTACTTTGCAGTATTGTATATGGCTTTATAATATTTTCTAGATATTATGTCAGTTATTTCCTTTCCTTTCTTATGCCATTTAAATACTTAGAGATGAGAAATTTACTTGTGCTTCTTATTCTTGCTCCCTCATTTCTACTCCCTGCCCTCCTCTGCTCTGCTCTGTGCCTGGGATGCTGCCCTCTACAGGCTGAATTACCCTGAGGTCTGGCTTCTGGCCAAGGAGAGGCATAAGCAGGAGATTCCAGGGTAGGAGACAGAGGCTGGAATATTGAGTCCTCCTGTTCCTTCCTGCTTTGTCAGGTGCTGCCAGTGGCTGAGTTCCTCGACAGTTAAAGTTCATGCCAGATAGCTCTTCTTCCATGGTTCCAGCTCTCTGGGATACCAAAAACCAAAACCTGTTGCCATTGAGTTGACTCTGACCATAGCAACCCCGTAAGGTAAGAGTAGAAGCTCTCCACTGGGATTCCAAGGAGCGCCTGGTGGATTTGAACTGCCAACCTTTTGGTTAGCAACCGTAGTTCTTAACCATTATGCCACCAGGGTTTCCCTCTGGGATACCAGTAACCTTGTTTTCCCTCCTTGCACTTTAAGTCTAGGCATAGTCTTGGTTCATAGCTGTTGCTAGCCCCTGTGAACCACAACATTCTTTGCTGGTTGCCTTAACCCTGCCCAGCCTTCTGTAAACGTCCCTTCATTAAATTCTGTCAGTAAAACCTTTCTGAGTACATTACCTATTTCTTGTTGGTGCTCTGAAACATTATGTAGCTCTATTTTCTAGCTTCTTCTAGGAAAGCACTCTGGAGCAGACAAAAAAAAAAAATGGAGTGGTAGAGATCAACTTCTTAAAGCCAAATCCTTGAGGCCTGGAGTATTCTGAATCAGAATATTTTGCAATTTATGAAGGTCTGTGTTTTCATAAGTAAACCAAGTACTATTTTCAACTGTTTTTCTCTTAATACTGGCTTTTGGGGCATGACAATTAATTCATCAAAAAAAAAAAAGTTTTTTTTTTTTTTTTTACTATCAATACTGATAGTAAAATGAACATCTTTTAGTGCTAACATGGCATTCATTATCAATATTGTAGTTAATAATAAATGCTGCCCACATGGACACTTGGTACTCAAAACCTTAACACCACATCCTGCCAGAAGTTTTGTTGTTTACAGGTAATTACAATGGATTGCTACTTTTCTGATTTGCCACGATATGTAATGCATTTCAGCTCAGGGACAGTTAAAGTTAGGAGGTCAAGTTGTATTAAGGTCTGCATTAAGGGTAACTGACTGCTCTTGATTTGTTTATTACCGCTTTTTCTTTTTTGTTGAATTCCAGGAATGTCAAGATGCACCAATTCAGCTCCTAACATTAGACCCTCTAGCTCTGTGTGTATACATAGCCAAAAGTATCTTAGCCAGAGTAGCCTGGTCCTCTTTACTCAGAGTGGCTGTAGAAATAATGCTGAAAGGCCCATTTTCCATAAATAGTTCTTTCTACTAGCAGGCCAGAACAGAGTTTGAGATTTTACCATTTATGAGTCATGCCTTTCATGTAAAAGCATCATAGAATCAGTCTTGTTTCACTTCACCTGGAATAGACTGAATGTTCCCTTGGACTCTATAGGTTTAGAAGTCATTAAGCCTGGAAGCAAAAACAGTTTTGGCAAGCAATAAATCTGCAGTTTATTGGTGAACAGACTTTAGCAGTTATATCTAGGTGGGATTCTCCCTGGGGAAATACTTCTTTCATCCAGAGAGGCATCTCTGGAGTCAGAAAAATTTGAGTTTGAATCCTAGTTCTGACATTTATCTGTGTGACCTTGTTCAAGTTACTTCATCCCTCTAAGCATTTATTTTTCTATAAAATGAGAATAATAATAGTGCATGCCTTAAAGGATTATTAAAAGAATTAAATGAGATAATAGGCTTAGCACAACTCCTGGCACGAAATAAAGGTGTTGCAGAAAGCCCAATACTATTATGGTACTTGACTTCGAAAGCCTTGGAGAGCATTTATTCATACATCATGCTTCAGAAAAAGTTTTTAAAAGGTCTTTTGAATCGATAAGCTTAATGCTGAACAATATCAGGATATTACTAAATCAAAGATATCTCTGACTAATAAAGCATGCTGGATATACTTCACTTTGCAAAGTAGAGGATAATTTTTTTTTTTTTTAATAAGGAGTTTGAAGGATGCCAAAAGTGTTTTAGGCAACAATTTTTGAAAAATTAACATAAATTGTAGAATTCTTTGGACATCCTTCTAATTTTGAGGGCTGAATGTTCAAAGATTGTTCTTTAAAAAGGAATTAAAATCCACATTTTGCATCAACATAACTGTACTACCCCAGGAGTGTAGAAAAACAAAGAGTACCAACCAAATGGGTTTCTCTGTATTATCCTTGGGTTACTTGTATTTTGATAAAAATTTAGGATTAAGCTATTTTTCCACTAGAGTTTAATTATTATCTGAATACAAAACTTAACAGGTAAATTCCACCTAGTTGCTATGCAGAGCTTGTTTTTTTAAGTTAGCAGAAAGAATTTAGAAGGGAGAGAGGTATTTCAGGGCAATAAGGTTCATGTCTAGTAAGGCGAGTTTTATCCTAGTGTTTCCTAAATTTTGTGGGAATCCTTGCATTAAATAGGTAAAAAAAGGTTAAAAAAAAGAATATAAAGACATCTAAAGTTTAAAAAATGTAATAATAATTGATTATAACTTATTTTGTTTCTGGTAAGATAAAAACAAAGAAGGCTAAAGTCTTAGCAGCAAGTTCCTCATCAAGCTTCCATGACTAAACAGGCAATCCTGCCACACCGGGGGTAGATCGCATGCCAAAAGGCCTTTGCAGACCTGTGGAAAGCAGTATTTCCGATGCATCAGGACCCCGCTGAGTAGTCCCAGAGGGTTTTCTAATCCCTGTTGTCTCCCCATCTCACTAATCATAAAGAACAATCTGTCAAGGAAAAAAGACAATGTTTCCTCTCTGGTCCCTATTTCTACTGCCTTTTTGCCACTCTGTTCAAATGAGTAGTTTTACAGATATGTCTGTAGTTGGCTTTCTATAAAGCCTTATGACTTTCTCGCAATCACATGTGATCTCTGTTGCTTTACAAACTCACAGCCCACTCTTCTCTTTATCTGAGGAGCCTATGAAACCAAAATGACATTCAACTGTTTCTATAGCAACTAGCTCTAACCACAGAATTAGAAAAATACAATTTTTTTAAATGTAGGGATTGTGTTCTGAAAGAACGCAGGATTATTAAAATCAAGCAATGTTTACCATAGGCCCCTAGGCATCCAGCATATAAATCTTAACAAAATACTTTAGCAGAGCCTAGGGTAGATTTCGGACTAAAACGTCAAATAATTTCACCCTGGTTATTATCAGTTCTAATCTTGGGCAACTTCTTGTTGGATTCCAGAATAGAGACTTAGCTGGCTTGCCTGTTCTTCTCTTGCAAAAGATGTACAATAAGTTTAGACACCACAGTACTATGATTGGAAAATGCTTCCTTTATTTCTATGCATCCTATACTTTTTCGACTATTATGGCATAATTTCTTTTTGCAAGAAAAGTGCTGAGTTTCAGATGGGAAAGACTACGAAAATAAAGCATTCTGTGTGCAATTACACAAAATGTCACAGAATATCATACATATTTTACAGCCACTTTTCCTAGTCTGCTCATTTAATTACTTTATGGCCATGCCATTCATGAACAATATAGTCATTCTAAAATTCATAACAATAAAAACTTTATTACATGTCACCTCATGTTTTTATACAAATACATATTTTTATATTTATGGCTAGTTACTTTATACTCAGGCAATGGCTTGGAGAATTAATACTTTAATTCAAAACTTTTATAGCTTTAGAAATCAGAAAGCAATGTCTGCAAGGATCCGGAGTCTGTAGTAGTAAGGTGAAATGTCAGAGTTTGGTGGTGTAAGCGCTAAGACACTCAGAAATATGTTCATTTCCTACTTTGCAGATCTGCTAGTTTCTTCTGTTTACATAAATAATGACTTCCCACAATGCTTAGCTAAAGCCAAAGCAAATAAACTGGACTTGGGAATAAAAACTGTAAGTGATGCTGGCACTTCACTTATTTTAAAATCGTTTTACTCGCACATCTAACAAAAATCTCAATTTAATGAAAAGCGCAGTTATTTTTGATCTTCATATCAGCTTACTTTTTCTTTTCAACATTTAGGAAAGCTGCTTTTACTAATGTACTTGTCTGTATGTTAATAAAATATTGTTCCTTTGTCTTGAATGTTTTTGTTTCCATTTTATTCACGCTACTGAACTGTAACTTTTACAGCCAGGGTTTCAATCATTTCCCCTATTTGTCCTGTGACCTTTACATCATCGTAAATGTTAGCCTTAGAGATTTGATGATAGAGGTTATCCTAAGTGAACACTTGAATTTCTGAACCCAGCGAAAGACTGTGTGTATGTGTATAAAAAAGTACATAACAATATAATGTGATATACATACACCTTGCTGAGCTTCAGTTTCCTCATCTGTTAAATAATGTTATGACTTAGTTTAAAGGATTGTTATTCTAATCAGAAGATTAGAATAATTACACACATACACACACAAAGTATGTGTGTCTCTATATATGGAAAAACAGGTGTAAATAATATTAACAATAACAACAATTATTGTTGTTGCTGTTGCAGGGGAAGGGCTGAACATGGTAGCCTTAACTGGTATAGGAAAGTATAACTGATAAGGGATTTAGCAATGGGATAGGGAAGGAAGAAAATGAAGAGTTTGTTCTAGCCCATTCTGGAAAGACATGCAATTTTATAGCCACAAGGTGTTTGTTTTTGATCTGTAATTTAATTCCAGTTAAATGCCACTTTATCAAAACATTCACCCTACTGAAATATTTGCCAGCTTTATCAGGTATCTGTTGCTGAATCAGAGCTAGTATATAATTTAACTCTAATACAATTAACCAAAGGAACTCTACAGCCTGGAACATAGGAAGTAGTTTTCTTTCTTCTTATATTCTTGACCCATGGTTCTTCCTTTTACAGAGTCAGAAATATAAATTCCTTCTTTTGCTTTCCTGCCCTTAACATACCCACCTCACACACCTGTTTACTCTTTGCTTGCAGGTAAATGTGTACATCTGCTAGGGAGTGATCTGCTAGGGAGTGATCTCCCACAATGGGATGACAAATGGAGATCTTGTCACTCCAATATTCAAAAAACAAATTCCAAAGATCAACATTTCTCCACATTTGTGAGTGCTAAATGGCTCTTCTTAGGGACATTTAATGGAACCAGACTCATTGATTACAAGGAAATTTAGAATAAAACTATTTGGTTACCTCCTGAAATTCCAGACATATCCAGCTTTACCCTATATATCTACATGTCTCAGTGGCCACCACATGGGTTTTCCTTGCCACTCCACTCCTCCACTACAAACCAAAATCACCTCCTCTCCACTCTCCATTTTCCTTGCCTAACGTTTTCTCAGTTAACAGCTCACTGCTCAGCCAATCTCCTTTTCAAAGTGTATGTATCTTTTTTAATTCCCAGTCTTATCACTCTTTCTATTAAATTTCTTGTCCTGTTATCAAAGGATGATCTCTTCTTTGCTCACCAACTGTCTTGCCTTTTCTTTCTCTTTTACCCCATTTATGAAAAAACACCGTCACAACAACGACAGAACAAAACAAGCCCTCATCCCAAAAAGAACAGAAAAAAATCTAAATAAATTGAAAATGGCTTTAATAATTGGTGATGCAGGGAAAAGGAAAGCCACATATTTTGAAGTGAAATTAGAAGAAATAATGCACCATCAACCTGTAAGAGTTCCCTGAAGTCCCCTTCAGAATCTCACAAAAGACTCCATCTACTGCCTCATCTGACTTTTTCTCAATAACCAGTATTCAATATAAACAGAAAATTTGCTTCCATTCAATTGTATTGTTCTCAATTTTATTTGTGCAAATGGATAGTATTTCTGTTTTATTAAGGATTAAACAGAATGTGGTGGGCAAGCCTGAGAGAGCAGATTAGAAAATTATTTCTATAGGAATACACATTCCTAATTTTAAACAACCAGATTACCAACAGAGAGTTCATAAACCTGGAGCTGCCTGGACTACAGATGTATTTATGCTCTGGTTTCCCACTCTAACAATCTCACTGTGCTGGTTTCTTCTCTTGCATAAAGATTTGGGGACACAGTGCAAAAGCAGAAAATCAGATTAGATATCCCATAAAAAAATTAATTCATCTCTATTTCAAATAATGGATATGGAGAAATTGAATTGAATGATGCAGCAAATAAAATATTTCTTACATGCAATATAGATGAGTCAAGGTCACTTTGAGAAATTTAACTTTTTAGTTTGCTAACCTGGTGTTTGTATTTTATTAGCAATTGAAAAAAAAATAATCTACTATTCTCTTAAAACTGTCAAAAAGCTGACGTGGGGGAAGGAGCTCCAACTACCACTACCTCTGGCATTACTTCTGTGGTGGCAGGTACCAATATCAAGGTAGGATTACGGACACTGCATAAGCATATATAGAGCATTCCAGTTGTGAAATATAAGCAAATCATCCGTTATATGCGGTGCAGTTAAATATCCACTGGTAGAGTACATAAACATGAAATCATACATTCACAATTACTATATTAAAAGATACACAGATGGTTTTGCTAAAGAACATTCAACTTATTTTTTTCTAAAAACAAAACAATTCTTCTAATGTTGTTAAAAATATTGCCCTATTCATGACTGCGCTTAACATAAAAAAAAAAATTCTTTTAACTTCACTAGCAACACCAAACCATTCATTATAAATCACTCCTTAAACTTAATGAATTCTTTTATATAGGAAAATTCTCTTTGAATACAATAATGTATGTATGATTTATAAAAATCAGACAAGATTAGCTACACTTGAGCTTTTTACTGTCTTGCATGTAATTCAAAAATACTCTTTAAAAAACTCGAAAACAGGACTAAGGTGTATTCTCCTCCCTGTGTTTCTTCCTCCCTCCAACACACACACACACACACACACACACACACACTTGCACATCGAAACACTTATTGTCTTCTAAACATATTCACTAAACTGCCAATAGAAGACACCTTTAAGCTTCAGGAAGAAAAATATAATTTTATGTTCAGGAGAGTGTATGCTCTAAAGTTGAAGAGTGAGTTGAATTAAGGACAAGGAATTTCTTTGTTTTTGTTTATTTAAATGTGAAAATGGATTGCTATTTAAGCAGAATAGGCAAAACAAATAATTTTTTCATATTCTAATAAAATGAAAAGTTTTTAACATATTGAGCAAAAAGAAATTTCTCCCAAACCAAGGATTTTCTTTTTTTTTTTTTTAAATAGGGAAAAACACAGTGCTAAAATTCAGTTAGATATTTTTATGTTCTTCTTATCTTCCTTTTTGTCTCCTCTCTTTCACTCCCACCCAAAAGAATAAAACTGGGAAGACTTATCCATCTGATGTGTGATAAATGGTCTCTAGTTATTAATCAGCATTTTCCTGATAACCAGTGTGGAAACAGATTTTCCCAAAATGGCTGCAACAATATTCTCCATCCCACATACTCCTCTTACAATGTGGTTTTGACATTCCTTCTACCAAGAAGTAGGGTCTATAGCTCCTTCCATTGAATCTGAGAGAGCTTGTGACTAAGGCAGAACTGGCACTATATGTTGTTTTGAGGCTAGGTCATAAAAGATGATACAATATATGGCTGTTTCTCTTGGGATACTCAGTCTTGGAACCCAGCCACCATGCTGTGAAGAATCCTAGGCCACATGCAGAGTGTATACAGGTGTTCCAGCCAACTGCCCCAGCCTACACCAGCATCAACCCACAGAAGTGTGACTGAAGATGCCTCAGGAAGGTATCAGCCCCCAGCTGTAGAGTCACTCCCCAGTCTTTGAGTCTTTCCAGCTGAGGGCCCAGACACTGTGGAGCAGAGACAAGCTATCCCCGTTGTAACCTGTCCAAATTTCTGACCCACAGTGTTCATGAGCATAATACAATGGTATTATGATTTATCACTAAATTTTGGGGTGGGTCGTCAAATTGCAATAGAAAATTACATCAAGAGAGGTTGACCATCTTTTTATATTTTTATTGACCATTCGCATTTCTTTTGTGAACTGCCTATTCAGAAGCTTTGTCCACTTTACTACTGGGTTGTTTTGTCTTGCTCATATATTCTGCATATTAATCATACATTTGATAGAAAGTTTAAATTTTATGTAGTCAAATTTTTCTTTTTGAGATTTTGTGTCTTTTTTAGGAAAAGGCTTTCCCAGTTGAGGATTATAAAAATATCCTGTATTTTCTTCCAGTACTTTTATACTTGTATTTATTATTAGCTCTTTAATTCATCTTGAATTTATTATTTTATACAACTCTATTTTTAAATGGATAGCCCATTGTCTTTATATCATTTACTTAAGTAGTCCATTCTTTCTCCACTGATTTGAAATGCCTTATTTATCAACCAAATTCTTAAATAAACATATGTCTATTCTGATCCATTGATCTATTCAACTATTTCCACAAAAATACCATTTTATTTTAATTTCTATAGCTTTTTGGTATGTTTGATATCTGGTAGAGCAAGCAACTGGGTCTTTCCTTCCCCTCCCCCCCCCCCAAATTTTTTTCTTGGCTCATTTTAAATGTTTTATCTTTCAGGTGAATTTCAGAATCAATCAACTCACCAAGTGCTTTGATAAAACTGCTTTGGCTTTAATAGATTAATTTGGGGCAAATTGATGTATTTACTACATTTGGTATTCTTGCACACAAACATAGTATATTTCTCCATTCATGCAGGTTATCTTCTAGGTTCTTCAGTAAAGTTTTAGAGGTTTCTTCATTCACTCATGTACAATTCTTGTTAGGCTTATTCCTAGGTAGTTTATGGCTTTTGTTGCTCTTGTGAATAGGATTTTATATATTTTTTATGTATTTACTTCTGATTGGTCATTAGAATTAAAATTGAATTCTGCGTGTATGTATCCTTACCTACATGCATTAAAATATATTTTATATATCTTATATTCAGCTTCCTTTTTTCCTCTTTTTATTACTTATAGTAGGCCTTACGGTGGTTCCTCTTGAATTTCTAGGTACATCATCACGTTATCTACAAATAATGACAAGATTACTTCCTTCCCAAAATGTACACTTCTTTTCTTCGCATGATTGCATTGGCTAGCATCTCCTATACCACTACTTCTCCAACTTAATGTGCATACAGATTACAGAGGGATCTTGTTAAAGTGCTAATTCTCAGGCTCCAGGTGATACAGATCACATTTTGAGGAGCAAGGTCTTCTACACGTAAGTGGTAGTTATGATACTGGCACCTTTGTCTTATATATGATTGCAATAAGAATTCTTCTAATTTTGACCTCATTTATGCAGATGAAGAAACAGATTTGGCTAAATTACAAGTATGTTGACCAAGTAGCAAATGGCAAAGTGAGACTCAACCAAAAATGAGCAAATAACCATCATGTACCCATTGTGTCAAAACAAGAAAAGTAGACTTCAAATGGCATGCACAGTGGAGGATGAATTATTTTGTTATAGAATTAGGTGGCAAAGCATCATGTTTATTATGCAATGACATTATAGCTATGATCAAAGAATATGATATATATAGGTGTTACCAGATTAAGTATTCATTAAAATATTCCTAACTCACAGAAAAAGCAATGGTCACAAAAATCCGAAAAATTTAAATGGAATATCTCATCACAGTAAATTTTTTCACAAAAATAAAATATGAAATAAAGCTGCAATCAAAGTTTGTCACTGGCTCATTTGTTTGCCAAGAAAGGAAAGCTGTTTACCAATGGTGAGTAAATGAATTGTGTTTGATTGCAGCAGTCAAAGAAATTATCCAGAGAAAATAAACTTGTTTAAGACTATTAGACTTTCAGTGAGAACAGCAGCTTGAATGGTAGAGGATATAGGGGAACAACATCAATATTCAATTTAAAAAGAGGCAAATGATTCTGAGTGGTTTTTCTTGGCTTTCGTTGAGTTGAAAGGTGTTACTGATGCTGAAAACCAAAAAACGCATTGCCTTTGAGTCTATTCCAACTTATATCGACTATATAGGATGAAGTAAAACTGCCCCACAAGGTTTCCAATGCTGTACATATTTACAGAAGAAGACTATCGCATCCTTCTCTCCTGCAGCAGCTGGTGGGTTTGAACCACCGACCTTTTGGTTTGCAACAAGCACTTAACCAATGTGCTACCAGGGCTCCTGTATTATTGATGTTACTAAAGTGTTATTTATTCATGGAGTCAATTCTGAGTTCAAAGTGACTAAAGAAGAATTAGCCTCTCTGAATAATCTGCATTGTAAAACTACAGGCAAGAATATTTTCAGAAAAGTCAAGAAAACGCTCATTCATTACAACCTGAAGTGGAATCTGCAATGATGTGTTCCAACTGGTGGTAGTAAAAATATTTGTTTTTAAGCAGAAAAAGGGTTAGTTTTACAAATTCACAAAGGTTGAGAAAATGTATGGCATTTTTAAGCCTATGGTTATTCATTGTACTGTTCCTAAGCAGGCACTTTATGGGAAATAATTAAGTCTATCATGTGTAATTGAACCAATAGCATCAAGGGTGAGCTTCAGTCACTCTTGTGGACTTACCCATCATCAGTTCCATACAATTTCATTAGAACAGAATCTGAATCTTTTGACTTCCTTGCCACACAGCTGATCAGTTGTTTAGCGGTGGTAAATTTTATTGTGATTTTTTTTTGAGCTCAGGGTCAAGATTGAAAATTTTCTTAATGAGATGAATCATCATCAACTACTATAATCAAACACTGAATGGCTTTGGAAATCAAATTTTGCTATAGTCTTGATAATGTTTTTTAATGAATTTGACCTAAAATTACAAGGCTTAATAACACATAAATGTGAAAGTTATACTGTGGTAAAGTCATTTTGATGACAACTAATGTTTGAATCATATGTAATGTCAAGCGGCTCAATACATTTCCTGTGCTGTCAAAAATTAAGACCAGAAGCGAGATTTCCATTCCCACACAAATGTGCAGCAGATATATTTTCTGAGTTCAAACTACAGTTTTAGTAGCATTTTTCAGACCTTGTTGCAAGTGCAAACAAAATTTCCATACATCAAAATCCATTTAACTGTGCAGTTGAGGAGCTTCCATATACTCTTCAACTGGTAGTAATGACATGCTAAAAGGCAAATATCAAGAGAAGGATCTAACAGAATTCTATAAGTGATTCCTAAGCAATGAATATGTTCAATTAAAATCATATGCTCATGGATAGAGATTATTATTTGGAATAACTGTGTTAAAAGACATTTTCAAAGATTAAATAAAATCTCATTATGGATCAGTATTAACAGATAGATATGATCATAGGAAACACTAACTTCGTGTACCAATTAAGTGAATTGTTATCTCCATCCCCACAAAAAAGGACTCCATTCTTCTCATTAGCAGAACTATATTACAGAAATTATACTCAATTACTATAATATTTTCAATAAAAATTTGTTGAAATTTGTTCTCTCTCTCTCGTTATATAACTACCTACATAATATCCTTGATTTTGCCCCTTGGCCTGCAAAGCTAAAATATTTAATCTCTGACCCTTTACATGAGTCAACTTAAAGGCAATGGGTTTGGTGGGTTTGACATTTTACAGAAAAAAAATATTGCTAAACTCTGGCCTAGAATATTCTCTATGGTGAGCAGCCAAGCTTTTAACCACTGTGCCACCAGGGCTCCAAATAGGTGCATGGTAATGATAATTCTCAAAATCATATTATAAGCTCATGTTTCTTGTGTGTTTACTACCTGTGAAGCTTTTTCTTTATGAGATATGCACTAGCACTTCTAATTTACAGCGTGGAGAAGAGCCTTTTCCAAGGTAATGTACTTCCAACCAAACCAAACCCATTGCCCTCAAGTCAATTCCGACTAATAGCAACCCTATAGGGCAAAGTAGAACTACCCTAAAGGGCTTCCGAGAAGCAGCTGGTGGATTCAAACTGCTGACCTTTTGGTTAGCAGTCTGAGATCTTAACCACTGTACCACCAGGGCTCCAAGGTAACATACTAGTAGGTGAATAAACCTGTGGGGTACAGAATTTAACTTTACTCAAAGAATTTGATCTTTGTCTTTGGTTCCTGAGACATAATCTCTACAATCTTGTAATTTCTCCAGGGATTGAAGTGTCTTTGTTATCTAACAGGCCTCCAAACCACATCTAAAGGTTTCTGCTAATGAGGTAACTTTTTGGTGGGGGCTGGCTAGACCAGAAAGACCACCTCTTGGCATCAGCTGACCTCAGAGGAGGTGGGCTGATCCAATCATGCCTATATAATAAGGCCCCACTAAAGGCTCTAGACATGCAAGCTCCATAGGCTTCCTCATTGGTGTAAAACATTGATGCGTGCGGGAGGGTACCTGTTGCCATCAAGTCCATTCTGACTCATAGTGACCCTATAGGACAGAGTAGAACTGCCCCATAGGGTCTCCAAGGAGCAGCTGGTAGATTTGAACAGCCAACCTCTTGGGTAGCAGCTGTACTTCTTAACCACTGCGCCACCAGGGCTCCCATGAGAGGGTAGCGTGCCCCTTTCTGGGACATGGAAGCTTGGCATTAGGAATTCTCCCAGACTTGCCCTATGCATCTCTTCTTTGTGCTGATCCTGATTTGTATCCTTTATAACGAAAGTATAATTGTAAGTATAGCTCTTTCCATGAGTTCTGTGAGTCATTCTAGCAAACTGCTGAACCTGAGGGAGTGGTGGGAGCTAGCAGGTTAGAGTGGTGCAGGGGTGGGGGGGGGTTCTGTATTAATTAATGCTTAAAGCAACCCTCTGCAATAAGTGGCACTGTGTTTATGATCCTCATATTACAGATTACAAAACTGAAAAAAAAAAAAAAAAAGCTCAGAGAAATTAAGCAACTTCCCCAAGGTCATGTAGCCTAGGTTTTGCAGTCAGGAAGACCAGATTTAAGTTGTGATTCTGTAAGGACATACCAAATAATCACTTTTGCTTCTGTTTGGACACCAGTTGCACATGCAGCACTTTTTCCTCCGACCCTAACCACCCCAGAGCTAGATCAGACTTCACAAGTAAGGGGCACAGTCCTCCAGACTGCCAAGTCTGCCCAAGACCTTAGATTCCAGCCATGAGCATGGAAGTCCCAACGCCCTCATTTCTGACCTGCTAGATACAAATTCCGGGTTTTCCCACTACCCCTTCAGGACGCCAATTCACCTTCCCTTATCCCTAGCCTTTCTGAATTTACCCAATACTTATAAAGCAAAGTAAAACTAAACAAAAACCAAACAAACCAAAGAACTCCAAACAAACAAATACCACCTTTTTGACTGAGAATCCAAGGATAATGAGACTATAGGGGAGGAAAGAAATGAAGAGACATGACTAGGAATGACATAAAACACAGGATGCCCAGTTATATTTGAATTTCAAATAAATTTTTGTGTGTGTGTGTAAATATGTCCCAAGCATTGTATAGGACCTACTTACAGTAAATAAATTATTTGCTGTTTATCTGAAATTCAAATTAACTGGGTACCATGTTTTTTTATTTGCTAAATCTGGCAACCTGGACATGAAGAATTTCGTAAGAAGTCCCTTTACTCTGCACAGCCAATAAGACTCAGAATTTAAAAGAGCCCAAAGTGTTTCTAACTTGCTAACTGCAAAGGCGTCAAGAGAAGGCTGACCCCTACTCTCTTTATCTCCAAGTGAGCGATTTTGCCTTCTGTGCACCATCTGTAGGAGCCTGGTGCAAAGGCTGCTGGGAAAACTGTGGCAGCCTGCCTATTGTGCCCTTGGGTCCCTCTGCCTGAGGCTCTCCCTGGGGTGGGGCCCTGTGGTTATGGTGTGGTGGTTCTTTGTCTCTGCACCCTGCCACACCCTGCTGAGTCTGCCTGGGGGTGGGGTTAGGAGTGGGGGCAGAAAAGGAGGTTGGAAGTGGAAAAAAAAAAAAAAAAGGCTTATTATTGATTTAGCATTTTCCTTAGCTGGGTTGTTCTCTGCCATTCAGGCCTGCAAAACTTTAATTATTACTTTGATGCAGAGTGGCTGCAGATTGTCATTGCCAGGCCTGGTTTAATAGCCTGCTTGCACAAAGTCCGACAGAGATTGCTTTTATTGCACTTTCGAACAGCTCCTGATGGTGGCTCTTTTACGTTAAGGAGGAAACGCTGTGGTTAAACTGTAGCCTAGGTATTTTTAGAGCCGTTACCATGTTAACCGAATTTCGTACATTTCACCTGCAGGATATGCAGTGGAGCTTAGACCTTCCCCAAACTATAACAAAAAAAATATGATTTAACAGTTGTTAGTACTGTGTTTGACGGGGCCCTGGTTGCGAAGTGGTTAAGCATTTGGCTGCTAACCAAAACGTCGGACGTTCGAATCCACCAGCGGCTCCTTGGAAACCCTATGTGGGCAGTTTCTACTCTGTCCTATAGGGTCGATATGAGTCGGAATCGACTCAATGACAATGGTAATACTGTGGTTAAGTGCTCAGCTGCTAACCAAAAGACTGGTGGTTCGAAACCATCAGCCCCTCCACGGGAGAAAGATGTTTGACAGTTAGCTTTCATAAATAAGTACAGCCTTGGAAACCCTATGGGACAGTTCTACTCTGTCCTTTAGGGCCACTATGAGTAGGAATCAGCTCGATGGCAATGGGAATACTGTGTTATGAACCAACTCCATGGTATCAGAAAAACTACTCACCAAAGACATGGTCTGCTAAGAATCCTTATTTTGGGTGAGATGGTACTGTGCCACCAGGGAGTATATTTTCCTTGATATACAACAACCTGAAGAAACCTAACCAAAAGGCTAAAAACTGGTTAGTTGTAAAGGTCAGAGCCTGAAGGCACTGACCCATTTGTTAATCATTAAGCTTTTCTAAGCTGTCTCTGACAGGATTCTGGCTTTCTGCCACTTCTCCAGTCATTTTAAGTTGCAAATTCTTGTACTGTTTCAGTTTTTAAGTAGGTAGCAAAGGTTATGAGAAAGACATCACTTGTTAGTTATTTTTCCTTATCAAATGTCTTTAGGGCTTTGGAAGGCAGAGCTGTTACATGTTAACGGAATCTTCCTAACACCCGGCTAGACAGCATTTAAAGATGGACCCAAAGGTCCTCTAAAAGGGAGGGTTTCTATCTATTACTCCCACGTTAATTAGCTCCCAGCAAGATGTAAGTGGCAGGACACCCACTTAGGGATTAGGTATTAGTCCTCAAAATTACTGCTATCCTTGGTGGTTTTCTCCAGTACTCCCAGCACTAAAAGCCCGAGAAATAGCAGCATAGTGACTACAGTGTATTTATTATCTTCTGTCATCACATAAAAACTGGAAGAGCTTTAAAACATTTTTGAATGCATTTGGGAAGTACAATGAGGTTTAAGTGATATGACGTTTCACTGTCACATTTAATGCCAGTTTATGCTCACGTCCATCTGAATAAAAGTCAATCCGCGTACCAAAAAAAACTCCCACAAACAAAAGTAAATGTTATGTAGCCAAGAAACATTAAGCTGCTAAAACAGTTGCTTCAATATTGAACATGGAATAGTTGTCCTCTTATTTCTCAAGGGAAAAAATACACAGTCAAATCTTGCTTATCTGTAACCCAAACTTCCGTTAGGCTTAAGTATTTGGAATTGTTCCAAACCCAGAAGGAGGGAGAAAGGGGAGACTGAGGAGAGGTGGGGGAGAAATTGAGAGAGAGAGAGAGAGAATGAACTAGCAGAAAGCAAGCAAGTCAGCTTTTAGAAGTAGACCTAAAGCCCTAGCAACACTGAAAAGAGACCTGGAGGTTATAGCTGATTGGCTTACCAACCAGAAGAAATGGCGAGCTCTGATTGGCTGGTGATGATGTCTCCAAATAACCAGCTTTTTTCAGGAAAGCAAATTAATGTGGCAGAAGGGACAAGAGACAGAAGCAGCAGGCAAGAAAAAAAGGGAAGAGAACAGGGAGAAATGAATGGCAGGGGAAGCAGATTATTAGTAACAGAGGTGCTGACTGAGGTAAAAATTATAACAATACCTATTTATGTAACTGTTTACATTTCACAAAGTACTTTTACATGTAAGCATTGAATTGATATTGTTCTCACAAAGCCTTGCAGGGTTCCAAGAAGTCAAAAAGCACACCTCAGGTCACCTAGCTAGGAAGAAAGATAGCAGAGGGTCTTCTGGCTACAAATCCAACACTTTGGATGCCACACAGGTGTTCTGGAGATAATGATTTAAAGCTGTCCTGGGGAGAGAGCAGAAAATGCTCTAATCACAGGAAAAAGAAACAAAAGCCATGGCAGCCTGCAGTTTAGTGGGAAATGCAGAAGGGCGCAGAAGGTTCCCTACCCTTCAGGACCACAGACCTTGACACAGACATGCCGAACATCTCTGTGGGCATTTGGGAGGAGGGATGGTAGTGGTACAAATGAGACTTGTTCCTTGAGCTCTTAAAGGGCAGCCCTGAATATATCTCACGGGGGTGTATCACAGTCATCTCACACTTATCATGTGGAAGCTGTACCTAATTAGTATCCCTCCTCTCCTTAAGACCCATTCCTTCCTCAGGCTTTCACCATCTTAGTAAATGACATCCAGTTGCTCAAACTAGAAAATCCGAAAGTCGTCTTTGTCTTCACTTTCTCCCCCATATCTAATTTATCAGTGAGCCCTGTAGATTCCATTTTCAAAAGTATCTTGAATCAGGCTATTTATGTCCCTCTCCATACTCATCACCATTTTCTCCTCCTGGGTTACTGCAATAGCTTCCTTGTTGATTTCTGTTTTCTTTTTTTAGGTTTTTAAACTATTATTATTATTTATTGTGCTTTAGGTGAGAGTTTACAGCTCCAGTTAATTTCTCATACAAAAGTGTACACACATATTGTTATGTGACCCTAGGTGCAAGCCCTATAATGTGACAGCACACTCCCTCTTTCCACCCCAGGTTTCCTGCATCCATTCAACCAGTTCCAGTCCCTTTCTGCCTTCTCATCCTGCCTCCAGACAGTAGCTGCCCATTTAGTTTACCATATCTACTTGAACTAAGAAGCACACTCTTCATGAGTATTATTTTATGTTTTATAGCACAAGTCTAGCCTTCGTCTGAAGAGTTGGCTTCCGGAATGGCTTTAGTTCTGGTTTAACAGAGTCTGGGGGCCATGTCTTCTGAGGTTCCTCTAGTCTCAGCCAGGCCATTAAGTTTTACGTGACTTTGAGTTGTGCACCCCACTTTTGTCCTGCTCCATCAGGGTCTCTCTGTTGTGTTCCCTGTCAGGGCGGTCACCATCTAGTTCTTCTGGTCTCAGCCTGATGAAGTCTCTGGTTTATGTGGCCCTTTTGTCTCTTGGTTAATATTTTCCTCATGTCATTGGTGTTCTTCATTCTCCTTTACTCTAGGTAGGTTGGGATCAGTTGATGCATCTTAGATGGCCGTTCACTAGCTTTTAAGACCCCAGATGCCACTCATCAAAGTGGGATGCAAAACATTTTAATAAACTTTGTCATGCCAATTGACCTAGATGTTCCCCAAAACCATGGTCCCCAGACCCCTGCTCCTGCTACTCTGTCCCTTGAAGTGTTTGGCTGTGTTCAGGAAACCTCTTAGATTTTGGTTTGGTCCAGTTGTGCTGACTTCCCCTGTATTGTGTGTTGTCTTTCCCTTCACATAAGATAATTTTTGTCTACTCTCTAGTTAGTGGATTCCCCTCTCCCTCCATCTCCACCCTCCTAACCATCAAAGAATATTTTCTTCTGCGTTTAAACTTTTTCTTGAGTTCTTATAATGGTGGTCTCATACAATATTTGTCCTTTTGCGACTGACTTATTTCACTCAGAATAATGCCTTCCAGATCCATCTATGTTGTGAGACGTTTTGCAGATTCATCATCGTCCATTATCACTGCGTAGTATTCCATTGTGTGTATAGACCATAGTTTGTTTATCCATTTATCTGTTGATGGGCACCTAGGTTATTTCCATCTTTTTGAAATTGTGAACAGTGCTGCAGTGAACATGGGTGTGGATATATCTATTCGTGTGATGGCTCTTATTTCTCTAGAATATATTCCAAGGAGTGGGGCTGCTGGATCATGTGGTACTTTTATTTCTAGCTTTTTAAAGAAGAGCCAAATCGATTTCCAAAGTGATCGTATCATTTTACATTCCCACCAGTGGTGTATAAGTGTTCCAGTCTTTCCACAACTTCTCCAACGTTTATTATTTTGTGTTTTTTGGATTAATGCTAGCTTTGTTGGGGTGGGAAACCCTGGTGGCGTAGTGGTTAAGTGCTACAGCTACTAACCAAAAGGTCGGTGCTTCGAATCTGCCAGGCGCTCCTTGGAAACTCTATGGAGCAGTTCTACTCTGTCTTATAGGGTCGCTATGAGTCAGAATCGACTTGACGGCAGTGGGTTTGGTTTTTGTTAGGGTGAGATGGTATCTCATTGTAGTTTTGATGTGGATTCTGTAATGGCTAATGATTGTGAGCATTTCCTCATGTATCTATTAGCCACCTGTATGTCTTCTTTGGTGAAGTGCCTTTTCATATCCTTTGCCCGTTTTTTAATTGTTTTTTTTTTGTCTTTTTGTTGTTGAGGTTTTGCACTAACTTGTAGATTTTAGAGATTAGACTCTGAATGGATTTGTCGTGTCAAATTTTTTTTCCCAGTCTGTTGTCTTTTTACTCTTTTGCTGAAGTCTTTTTGGTGAGCATAAGTGTTTGATTTTTAGGAGCTCCCAGTTATCTAGTTTCTCTTCTGGTGTTTGTGCATTGTTAGTTATGGTTTGTATTCTGTTTTTGCCATATATTAGGGCTCCTAGCATTGTCTCTATTTTTTCTTCCATGATCTTTATTATTTCAGATTTTATATTTAGGTTTTTGATCCATTTTGAGTTAGTTTTTGTACATGGTGTGAGGCATGGGTCTTGTTTCATATTTTTGCAGATGGATATCCAGTTATGCTAGCACCATTTGTTAAAGAGACTGTCCTTTCCCCAATTAATGGACTCTGGGCCTCTGTCAAATATCAGCTGCTCATAGGTGGAGGAATTTATGTCTGGAGGCTCAATTCCACTCCGTTAGTCTATGTATCTGTTGTTGTACCAGTACCAGGCCATTTCAACTACTGTGGTGGTACAATAGATTCTAAAGTCAGGTAGTGTGAGGCCTCCCACTTTGTTCTTCTTCTTCGTAATGTTTTATTTATCCAAGGCCTCTTCCCTTTCCATATGCATTTGGTGATTTGTTTCTACATCTTGTTAAAAAGTGTCGTTGGAATCTGGATGGGGATTGCATCGTATCTGTAGGTTGCTTTGGGTAGAACTGACATTTTCACGATGTTGAGTCTTCCTATCCATGAGCAAGGTATGTTTTTCCATTTATGTAGGTCTCTTTTGGTTTCTCGCAGTACTGTCTTGTAGTTTTCTTTACATAGGTCTTTTACGTCTCTGGTTAGACTTATTTCTAAGTATTTTATCTTCTTGGGGGCTATTGTGAATGTTATTGATTTGGTGATTTCCTCTTTGACGTTCTCTTCATTGGTATAGAGGAATCCAACTGATTTTTGCATGTTTATCTTGTATCCTGATACTCTGCTGAACTATTAGTTCCAGTAGTTTTCTTATAGATTCTTTGGGTTTTTTTGTGTATAAGATCATATCATCTGCAAATAGAGATACTTTTACTTTTTACTTACCAATCTGGATGCCCTTTATTTCTTTTTCTTGCCTAACTGCTCTGACTAGGACTTCCAGCACATCATTGAATGAGAGTGGTGATAAAGGGCATCCTTGTCTGGTTCCCATTCTCAAGGGGGATGCTTTCAGACTCTCTTCATTTCGGATGATATTGGCTGTTGGCTTTGTATAAATGCCCTTTATTATGCTGAGGTATTTCCCTTCTATTCCTATTTTGCTGAGAGTTTTTAACATGAATGGATGTTGGAATTTGTCAGATGCCTTTTCTGCATCAATTGATAAGATCATGTGGTTCTTATCTTTTGTTTTATTTATGTGATGGATTACATTGACTGTTTTCCTAAGGTTAAACTACCCCTGCATACCTGGTATGAATCCCAGTTGGTCATGGTAAATTATTTTTTTTGATATCTTGTTGAATTCTATTGGCTAGAATTTTGTTGAGGATTTTTGCATCTATGTTCCTGAGGGATATTGGTCTGTAATTTTCTTTTTTTGTGTGTGTGGTGTCTTTACCTGGCTTTGGTATCAGAGCTGTGCTGGCTTCATAGAGTGAGTTCAGAGTATTCCATCCTTTCCTATGCTCTGAAATATCTTTAGTAGTACTGGTGTTAACTCTTCTCTGAAAGTTTGGTAGAATACTCTAGTGAAGCCATCAGGGCCAGGGCTTTTCTTTTTTTTTTGTCAAGAGTTCTTTAATTGCCTCTTCAATCTCTCTTTGTGTTACAGGCGTATTTAGTTGTTCTACCTCTGTTTGTGTTAGTTTAGGTAGGGAATGTGTTTCCAGAAATTTGTCCATTTCCTCTAGGTTTTCAAATTTGTTGGAGTACAATTTTTCTTAGTATTCTGTTACGATTCTTTTAATTTCAGTTGGGTCTGTTGAGATATCACCCACCTCATTTCTTATTTGGGTTATTTGCTTGCTTTTCTGTTTTTCTTTTTCAGCTTGGCCAATGGTTTATCGATTTTGTAGATCTTTTCAAAGAACGAGATTTTGGTCTTTTTAACTCTTTCAATTGTTTTTCTATTCTCTATTGCATTTACTTCTGCTCTGATTTTATTTCCTTTCTTCTGTGCCTGTGGGCTTCCTTTGCTGCTCTCTATTTGTTCAAGTTGTAGGGTTAATGTTTTGATTTTGGCCCTTTCTTCTGTTTGGATTTGTGCATTTATTGCTATAAATTGACCTCCGAGTGCTGCTTTTGCTGTGTCCCAAAAGTTCTGGTAGGATGTGTTTTCATTCTCATTTGATTCTGTGAATTTCTTTCATCCCTGATTTCTTCAATAACCCAGCAGTTTTTGAGCAAATTGTTGTTCAGTTTCCATGTGTTTTTTTTTTTTTTTCCTTGCTTTTTGTGTTATTTATTTCTACTTTTACGGCTTTATGGTCAGAAAAGATGCATTGTAATATTTCGATGTTTTGGATTCTGTTAAGGCTTGCTTTGTGGTGTAATACGTTCCATGGCTGTTGTTGGGTGGAGTGTTCTGTGTATGTCTATGAGATCAGGTTGGTTGATTGTGGCATTTAGATCTTCCACGTCTTTATTGAGCCTTTTCTGGATGTTCTGTTCTTCACCAAAAGTGGTATTATTGTGTGGCTGTCTATACCTCTTCTCAATGTTGCTACAGTTTGTTTTATGTATTTTGGAGCCCTGTCATTAGGTGTGTAATTATTTATTATGGATCTGTCCTCCTGGTGTATTGGCCCTTTAATCATTATATAGTGTCCTTCTGTATCCTTTTTGGTATATTTTAAAGTCTATTTTAGCAGAGATTAGTATTGCCACTCCTACTCTTTTTTTGATTGTTGTTTGCTTGATACACTTTTTTTCCATCCTTTGAGTTTTAGTTTGTCTGTGTCTTTAAGTCTAAAGTGTGTCTCCTGTAGGCAGCATATAGATGGATTGTGTTTTTTCTATCCATTCTGCCACTCTGTCTCTTTATTGGTGCATTTAGTCCATTTACATTCAGCATAATTATTGATAGGTATGAGTTTTAAAAAAAAAAAAATTTTTTTTTTTTATGAGTTTAGTGCTGTCACTTTGATATATTTTTTGTGTGCTGTTGATAGTTTCTTTGCTCCACTTAATTTTCTGTGCTGAGCAGTTTTTCTTTATGAATTTTCTTTTCATCTTTTTCATTGTTCTTGATTTTGTATTTGCTGAGTCTTTATGTTTTTCTTGCTTTTTATTTCGATTTGTAGGGTTGTTAGTTTCCTTTGTGGTTATCTTAATATTTACCTCTATTTTTCGAAGTTTAAACCAATCTTTTATTTCTTGATATCTCCTTCTTACTTTCCATGGGAAAGTCGTATGACTGCATTAATTAGTCCCTCTTTTGTGTTTTAATGTCTTCATCTTTTACATATTGACATCTGTGTTTCCCTATTTGCAGTGTTTTAGCTCTCATTTATTTTTGTGACTTTTCTGTCTGGGTTGATATCTGGTTGTTCTGTCCTGTATTCTAGTCTTGGGTTATTATCTGATGTTATTGATTCTCTTAACAGGAGGACTCCCTTTAGTATTTCTTGTAATTTTGGTTTGGTTTTTACAAATTCCCTTAACTTCTGTTTATCTGGAAATGCCCTAAATTCACCATCATATTTGAGAGACAGTTTTGCTGGCTATATGACTTTTGGCCGGCAACTTTTTTCCTTCAAGGTTTTATATATGTCACCCCATTGCCTTCTTGTCTGCATGGTTTCTGCTGAGTAGTCTGAGCTTAGTCTTATTGACTCTCCTTTGTAGATGACTTTTTGTTTATCCCTAGCCACTTTTAAAATTTTCTCTTTATATTTGCTTTTGGCAAGTTTGATTATAATATGTGTTGGTGACTTTCTTTTGGGATCTACCTTCTGTGGGGTTCAATGAGCTTCCTGGATATCTTCTCATCTTTCATGATATCAGGGAAGTTTTCTGCCAAGAAATCTTTAACAATTCTGTCTGTATTTTCTGTTACACCCCACATGGCCAAGACCCTGATTGAGGCTTTTAGCCTCTGGAACTATGAGAAAATAGATATCTGTTCTTTAAAGCCACCCACTTGTGGTATTTCTCTTATGGCAGCCCTAGCAAATGAAGACACATGGCCAGCTCTTTTTCCTCTTTCATGTAGCCTACACAGATAGGGCTTCTCTTACAAGCCTAAGTAAAGAGTTCCCCTTCATTCTCCCTCTAATACCTTTTTCTTAACTTCCTGTGATTTCTCAATCTAAAACTATGCACGTTTTTACTTGATTTCTTGCTTATCATCTTCTTTACATGCTGTCATGAATTGAATTGTGTCCCCCCCAAAATATGTGTCAACTTGGCTAGGCCATGATTCCCAGTATTGTGTGACTGTCCACCATTTTGTCATCTCATGTGATTTTCCTAAACCAAACCCATTGCTGTCGAGTCGATTCTGACTCATAGCAACCCTATAGGACAGAGCAGAACTGCCCCATAGAGTTTCCAAGGAGCACCTGGCGGATCTGAACTGCGGACCTCTTGGTTAGCAGCTGTAGCACTTAACTACTACGCCACCAGGGTTTCCCCAAATTTTCCTATGTGTTATAAATCCTACCTCTATGACATTAATGAGGTAGGGTTAGTGGCAGTTATGTTAATGAGGCAGGATTCAACCTGCAAGATTAGGTTGTGTCTTAAGTTAATTTCCTTTGAGATATAAAAGAGAGAAGTAAGCAGAGAGATATGGGAACTTTATACCACAGAAAAATAAGAGCCAGGAGAATAGCATGTCCTTTGGACCCTGGATTCCTATGCTAAGAAGCTCCTAGACCAGAGGTAGACTGATGACAAAGACCTTCCCCCCAGAACCAACAGAGAGAAAGTCTTCCCCTGAAGCTGGCACCCTAAATTTGGAATTCTAGCCTCCTACACTGTGAGAAAATAAATTTCTCTTTGTTAAAGCTATCCACTTGTGGTATTTATGTTATAGCAACCCTGGATAACTAAGACATATGCCTTCCCCCTACTAGTCATCGAGCTCTATTAAGACAAAGACCAGACTGATTTTCCTCACGACCACATCCTCAGAAACCAAAACAGTGGTACACAGGAGGTATTCAATAACTATTTCTTAGATGAATTAATGAATGAATAGCAGGACATTAACAAGCCCTACATGCCATATCATCTATGCACTAGATGAGCCAGAATGTGGGACCACTGTTTCCTGTTTGTACCCTGTTATTTGTTAATCCCTGTCGGAGCTGTGAGCTCTTACAGAGCTGCCATCATTTGGGAAGTTTGGTGGAATTCAACACCATTGTTTCTGGAAAACTGAATGGAATCTAGTTTGCATTGTGACTTGGGGGACTGTATAAATTCACTCCCACAATCTATTTGTAGTCAACAATCCACCCTGAGCTTGGAGCTTTTCTAAATATGGCTATTTTGTACAGCATGTAGGAAAGTGTGATATTGGTTTGTTTCCTGGGATTCATATCCTGGGTGATATTGATTCTTTTCTGAAGTCACAAAAGGAGAGGACCCCAAACAGAACTGTGCTGTTTTCTTCACAGTGTGTGGAGCCCACACATTGGCTGTAATCAGGCCTGTACCTATTTTTGATTTTTCAAAGTTGAGTCTTGAGTGATTAATTCACCTTTTCCATTAGCGAAGTGAGTCATTCTATAGAGATTTTAAAGTCCCAATGGAATCAATATCCTGGTCAAAGGTATTGCTACTTTAATTACATTCATTTGTTTGAACATACCAGTTTCAGAGATTTCTTAGCTGACCTATTTCTGATCCATTTAAAAGCGAAGTTTACCATAGTGCCCTCTGCTGGAATTAAATTTGCGCATTTTTAAAGCTAAGGCCTTATCTAGTAAGAATTCATTGCTCTGTTTTGCAGAAATGAAGAGCAACTTTAAATATAGGATGCTCTTGCTATTGGGAGACTGTAAGAAATATATATCTGAGAATATCTGCCTGCTGATTCAAGATATAGCATGCACATGCTGCAGAGGAAGGGGCATCATATAAATATATGTTATTCCAAATCCATTGGCCTGACGGCCAGGAGCCATAGCATCTCATATCACCTGGCAAGAGAAAGGCTGAGTAATCACGTATTATATTTGGAAGTTAAAAAAGAAGATTATGGCTATTACCCACCACTCCTCTGTCAGTTTATCATACTGTGGTGGCTTGTGTGTTGCTGTGATGCTACAAGCTATACTATCCATATTTCAAATACCAGCAGGGTCACTCATGGTAGAGAGGTTTCGGCAGAGCTTCCAGACTAAGACAGACTAGGAAGAATTACCTGGCAATCTACTCTGAAAAAAACTAGCCAATGAAAACCTTATGGATAGCAATAGAACACTGTCTGATATAGTGATGGATGATGAGCCCCTCAGTTTGAAAGACACAAAAAATACTACCAGCAAAGAGCTGCCTCCTCAAAGTAGAGTCAACCTTAGTGATGTGAATGGGGTAAAGCTTTCGGAACCTTTATTTGCTGATGTGGCATGACTCAAAGTGAGAAGAAACGACTGAAAACAGCCATTAGTAATTGGAAGGTGGACTCTAAGAAGTATGAATCAAGGAAAATTGAAAGTCGTCAAAAATGAGATGGAACATTTGAAGATCGATATCCTAGGCATTAGTGAGCTGAAATGGACTGGTATTGGCCATTTTGAATTGAACAATCATGTTCTGCTGGGAATGACAAATTGAAGAGGAACAGCGTTGCATTCATTGTCAAAAAGAACATTTCAAGATCTATCCTGAAGTACAATACTGTCGTGACATGACGATATCCATACACCTACAAGGAAGACCAATTAATATGCCTATTAGTCAAATTTATGCACCAACCACTAATGCCAAAGATGAAGAAATTTAAGACTCTTACCAATGTATGCAGTTTGAAATTGATCAAACATGCAATCAAGATGCATTGATAATCACTGGTGATTGGAATGCAAAAGTTGGAAACAAAGAAGAAGGATTGGTAGTTGAAAAATATGGCCTTGGTGATAGAAACACCACCAGAGATCAATGACAGAATTTTGCAAGCCAACAACTTATTCACTGCAAATACGCTTGTTCAACAACATAAACAGTGACTATACACGTGGACCTCACTGAATGGAAAACATAGAAATCAAATTGACTACATCTGTGGAAAGTGACAATGGAGAATCTCAATATCAGTACAAGGCCAGGGGCCAAGCATGGAACACACAATCAATTGCTCACATAAAAGTTCAAGCTGAAGCTGAAGAAAATTAAAACCAGTCGACAAGAGCCAAAGTATGACCTCAAGTATATCCCACATGAATTTAGAGACCATCTTAAGAATAGATTTGACACACTGAACACTAATGACAGATTAGACAAGTTGCAGGATGACATCAAGAACATGATACGTGAAGAAAGCAAAAGGTCATTAAAAAGACAGGAAAGAAAGAAAAGACCAAAATGGATGTCAGAAGAGACTCTCAAACTTGTTCTCAAACATAGAAGAGCTAAAGCAAAAGGAAGAAATGATGAAGTAAAAGAGCTGAACAGAAAATTCAAAAGGCAGCTTGTGAAAACAAAATAAAGTATTATAATGAAATGTGCTAAGACTCGGAATTAGAAAACTAAAACGGAAGAACATGCTTGGTATTTTTCAAGCTGAAAGAACTGAAGAAAAAATTCAAGCTTTGAGTTGCAATATTGAAGGATTCTATGGGCAAAATGTTGAACAATGCAGGAAGCATCAAAAGGAGATGGACCTAATACACAGAGTCACTGTACCAAAAAGAATTAATCAATACACAATCATTTCAGGAGGTAGCATATGATCCAGAAATGACTGTACTGAAGGAAGAAGTCCAAGCTGCACTGAAGGCATTGGCAAAAAACAAGGCTCCAGGAACTGACAGAATATCAAAAGATACTTCCACAAAGAGATGCAATGTTGGAAGCACTCACTCCTCTATGCCAAGAAATTTGGAAGACAGCTACCTGGATGTTATGGATTGAATTGTGTCTCCCTCCAAAAACGTGTGTCAACTTGGCTAGGCCATGATTCCCAGTGTTGTGTGATTGTCCACCATTTTGTTATCTGATGTGATTTTCCCATGTGTTGTAAAGCCCACCTCTATGATGTTAATGAGGCAAGACTCGATCTACAAGATTAAGTTGTGCCTTAAATCAATCTTTTTTAAGATATAAAAAAAGAAGTGAGCAGATAGACACAGGGGACCCCATGCCATCAAGAAAGTAGTGCCAGGAGTACAGCACATCCTTTGGACCTGGGGTCCCTACACTGAGAAGCTCCTAGTCCAGAGAAGATTGATGAAAAGGATCTTCCTCCAGAGCCAACAGACAAAGTTTTCCCCTGGAACTAATGCTCTGAATTTGGACTTCTAGCCTACTAGACTGTGAGAGAATACATTTCTCTTTGTTAGAGCCATCCACTTGTGGTATTTCTGTTATAGCAGCACTAGATAACTAAGACACTGGCCAACTGACAGGAAGAGAGCCATACTGGTGGTCATTCCAAAGAAAGGTGACCCAGTGGAACGTGGACATTAGAGGACAATATCATTAATATCATACACAAGTAAAACTGTGCTGAAGATAATTCGAAAATAGTTGCTGTAGTACATCGTCAGGAAACTGCCAGAAATTTAAGTCAGATTTAGAAGAAAATGTGGAATGAGGGATATCATTGCTGATGTCAGATGGGTCCTGGTTGAAAGCAGAGAAGACCACAAAGATGTTTACCTGTGTTTTTTTGACTATGCAAAGGCATTTGACTGTATAGATCATAACAAGTAATGGACAACATTGTAAGGAACTGGAATTCCAAAACGCCTAATTGTGCTACGCGGAACCTGTACATAACCAAGAGCATTCTTCTGAATAGAACGAGGGAATACTACGTGGTTTAAAATCAGGAAAGGTGTGTATCAGGGTTGTGTCCTTTCACCATACTTATTCAAACTTCATGCTGAGCAAACAATCTGAGAAGCTCAACTATATGAAGAAGAATGCAGCATCAGGATTGGAAGAAGGCTCATTAACAACCTGTGACATGCAAATAACACAACCTTGCTTGCTGAAGGTGAAGAGGACTTGAAGCACTTACTAAGAAGATCAAAGGCTACAGCCTTCAGTATGGATTGCATCTCAACATAAAGAATGCAAAAATTCTCACAACTGGACCAATAAGTAATGTCACGATAAACAGAAAATTTTGAAATTGTAAAGGATTTCATTTTACTTGGATCCACAATCAACACCCATGGAAGTAGCAGGCAAGAAATCAAAAGGTGCATTGCATTGGGCAAATCTGCTGCAAAAGGGCTCTTTAAAGTGTTAAAAAGCAAAGATGTCACTTTGAGGGCTAAAGTGTGCCTGACACAAGCATGGTATTGCCTCATACGTATGTGAAAGCTGGACAATGAATAAGGAAGACTAAAGAAGAACTGATGCTTTTGAATTACTGTGTTGGCAAAGAATGTTGGCTATATCATGGACTGTCAGAAGAATGAACAAATCTGTCTTGGAAGAAGTATAGCCAGAATGTTCCTTAGAAGTGAGGATGGTGAGACTTCATCTTATGAACTTTGGATATGTTATCAGAAGGGACCAGTTTGTGGAGAAGGGCATCATACTTGGTAAAGTAGAAGGTCAGTGAAAAATAGGCAGATCCTCAATGAGATGGATTGGCACAGTAGCTGCAACAATGGCCTCAAACACAGCAATGATTGTGAGGATGGCATAGGACTGGGCAGTGTTTCGTTTTGTTATGTATACGGTCATTACGAGTTGGAACTGATTCAAAGGCATCTAATGACAACAATAAGAGGTGAAAATGGGGAGTGATGACTAATGGGTAAGGGGTTTCTTTACAGGGTGATGAATATGTTCTGGAATTAGATAGAGTTGATGGTTGCATGACTTTATGAATACACTAAAACCACTCATAATATACATTAAAGGAGTGAATTTTATGGTAAGTGAATTATATCTCAGTAAAGGAAAAAGATGACATGGCCCTGTCTTTGTTTCCTGTGGCAGCTGTAACAACTTATCACAAACTTGGTGGCTTAAGAAAACAAATTTATTCTCTTACAGTTCTGGAGGCCACAAGTCTGAAATCAGGTTTACTGAGCTAAAATCAAGATGTTGGCAGGGCTTTGCTCCCTCTGGTGGCTCTGGGGGTGTATCCATTCTTTGCCTCTTTAGGCTTCTGGTGGCTGTTTGCACTCCTTGACTTACAGCTGCATCACTCCAAACTCTGCTTCTGTGATCACATTGCTGCCCCCTCTTCTCCTAGTGTGTCAAATGTCCATCAGCATCTCTTTTATAAGGATATTTCTGATTGGATTTAGGGCCAACTGAAATAATCCAGGGTAATCCTCCATCTCAAAATGCTTAATCACATCTGCAAAGATTTCTTTTCCTTATAAAGCAACATTTACAGGGTCTAGGGATTAGGACCTGATGTCTTTAGGTAGCCAGTCGTCAGCCTATTATAAGGTCTGATAGAGTTGGAAACCACTAATCTGCAAATTCACATCTCCTTAGTGTGACACACAGGAATCACCCCAATTTTCCTTTAACCTCTCTCCAACCCTTCCTCTCTTGGATTCTCTGCTCTATCCACAGTGAACTTTACGCCACGTGTTTTCACATCTCCATGGCTTTGTATACACTGATCCCTCCAATGAACATACACTATCCTCTCTGTCACATTCCAGTCTTTATTATTCACCTCTTTGAATTCTTTCACTTCCTAAGAAGTAATATTTCTACGCTCTTTACTGTTACAGTACTTCTATTTTGATACGTATCACATGGTATTTAATTGATTTGTTTACATGCCTGTTTATCCTGCCATACTGTATTTCTCAAATGCAGGGACAGTATCTATCAATCTACATACATGTTAAGCACAGCAATTTTAATATAAAAGGCATTCTATACATGTATTTTGAATGAATGAAGTAATAGTTGAATATCAATGTTCCAATGTAAGTATCCAAGCAATCAGTAGTCATCGAGCTGTTGTTAGGTGCCGTCAAGTCGGTTCCAACTCATAGTGACTCTGTGCACAACAGAACAAAACACTGTCCGGTCCTGAGCCATCTTTACAATCGTTGTTATGCTTGAGCTCATTGTTGCAGCCACTGTGTCAGTCCACCTCATTGAGGGTCTTCCTCTTTTCCGCTGACCCTGTACTCTGCCAAGCATGATGTCCTTCTCCAGGGAGTGATCCCTCCTGACAACATGTCCTAAGTATGTAAGACGCAGTCTCGCAATCCTTGCTTCTAAGGAGCATTCTGGCTGTACTTCCTCTAAGACAGATTTGTTCCTTCTTTTGGCAGTCCATGGTATATTCAATATTCTTCGCCAACACCACAATTCAAAGGCGTCAATTCTTCTTCAGTCTTCCTTATTCGCTGTTCGGCTTTCACATGCATATGAGGCGACTGAAAATACCATGGCTTGGGTCAGGTGCACCTTAGTTTTCAAGGTGACATCTTTGCTTTTCAGCACTTTAAAGAGGTTCTTTGCAGCAGATTTACCCAATGCAATGCGTCTTTTGATTTCTTGACTGCTGCTTCCATGGCTGTTGATTGTGGATTCAAGTAAAATGAAATCCTTGACAACCTCAATCTTTTCTCCACTTATCATGATGTTGCTCATCGGTCCAGTTGTGAGGATTTTTGTTTTCTTTATGTTGAGGTGTGATCCATACTGAAGGCTGTGGTCTTTGATCTTCATTAATAAGTGCTTCAAGTCCTCTTCACTTTCAGCAAGCAAGGTTGTGTCATCTGCATAACGCAGGTTGTTAATGAGTCTTCCTCCAATCCTGATGCCCCATTCTTCTTCATATAGACCAGCTTCTTGTATTATTTGCTCAGCCTACAGATTGAATAGGTATGGTGAAAGAATACAACCCTGACAAACACCTTTCCTGACTTTAAACCAATCAGTATCCCCTTGTTCTGTCTGAACAACTGCCTCTTGATCTATGTAAAGGTTCCTCATGAGCACGATTAAGTGTTCTGAAATTCCCATTCTTCGCAATGTTATCCATAATTTGTTATGATCCATACAGTCAAATGCCTTTGCACAGTCAATAAAACACAGGTAAACATCCTTCTGTTATTGTCTGCTTTTAGCCAGGATCCATCTGACATCAGCAATGATATCCCTGGTTCCACGTCCTCTTCTGAAACCGGACTGAATTTCTGGCAGTTCCCTGTCGATATACTGCTGCAGCCATTTTTCAATGATCTTCAGCAAAATTTTGCTTGCGTGTGATAGTAATGATATTGTTCTATAATTTCCACATTCGGTTGGATCGCCTTTCTTGGGAATAGGCATAAATATGGATCTCTTCCAGTCAGTTGGCTAGGAAGCTGTCTTCTATATTTCTTGGCATAGACAAGTGGGCACCTCCAGCGGTGCATCTGTTTGTTGAAACATCTCAATTGATATTCCCTCAGTTCCTGGAGCCTTGTTTTTCACCAATGCCTTCAGAGCAATTTGGACTTCTTCCTTCAGTACCATCAGTTCCTGATCATATGCCACCTCTTGAAATGGTTGAATATCGACTAATTCTTTTTGGTATAATGACTCTATGTATTCCTTCCATCTTCTTTTGATGCTTCCTGCATTAATATTTTCCCCATAGAATCCTTCAGTATTGCAACTCGGGGCTTGAATTTTTTCTTCAGTTCTTTCAGCTTGAGAAACACCGAGCATGTTCTTCCCTTTTGGTTTTCCATCTCCAGCTCTTTGCACGTCATTATAATACTTTATTTTGTCTTCTCAAGACACCCTTTGAAATCTTCTGTTCAGTTCTTTTACTTCTTCAATCCTTCCTTTTGCTTTAGCTGCTCTACGTTCGAGCCCCCACGTGTCTGTCAGTTTGTCGTACTGTGGGGGCTTGCATGCTGCTGTGAAGCTGGAAGATATCCCACCGGTATTCAGATACCAGCAGGGTCACCCATGGAGGGTGACAGACTAGGAAGAAGGACACGGCAGTCTACTTCTGAAAAGCATTAGCCAGTGAAAACCTTATGAATAGCAGCGGAACATTGTCTGACATAGTGTGGGAAGGCACTCAGAAGATGACTGGGGAAGAGCTGCCTCCTCAAAGTAGAGTTGACCTTAATGATGTGGATGGAATAAAGCTTTCGGGACCTTCACTTCCTGATGTGGTGCGACTCAAAATGAGAAGAAACTGCTGCAAACATCCACTAATAATCAGAACCTGGAATGTATGAGGTATGAATCTAGGAAAATTGGAAATCGTCAAAAATGAAATGGAACGCACAAACATCGATATCCTAGGCATTAGTGAACTGAAATGGATTGGTATTGGCCATTCTGAATCAGACAATCATATAGTCTACTATGCTGGGAATGACAGCTTGAAGAGGAATGGCATTGCATTCATTCTCAAAAAGAACATTTCAAGATCTATCCTGGAGTACAGCGCTGCCAGTGATAGGATAATATCCATATGCCTGCAAGGAAGACCAGTTAATACGACTATTATTCAAATTTACACACCAACCACTAAGGGCAAAGATGAAGAAATAGAAGATTTTTATCAGCTGCTGCAGTCTGAAATTGATTGAACATGCAATCGAGATGCATTGATAATTACTGGGGATTGGAATGGGTAAGTCGGAAACAAAGAAGAAGGATCAGTAGTTGGAAAATATGGGCTTGGTGACAGAAACAATGCCGGAGATAGAATGATAGAATTTTGCAAGACCAACGACTTCTTCATTGCAAATGCCTTCCTTCACCAACATAAACGGCGACCATACACATGGGCCTTGCCAGAGGGAACACAGAGAAATCAAATTGACTACATCTGTGGAAAGAGACGATGGAAAAGCTCAATATCATCAGTCAGAACAAGGCCAGGCGCCGACTATGGAACAGACCATCAATTACTTATATGAGAGTTAAAGCTGAAACTGAAGAAAATCAGAGCAAGTCCGCGAGAGCCAAAATATGACCTTGAGTATATCCCACCTGAATTTAGAGACCATCTCAAGAATAGATTTGACTCATTCAACACTAGTGACCGAAGGCCAGATGAGTTGTGGAATGACATCAAGGACATCATACATGAAGCAAGAGGTCATTGGAAAGACAGGGAAGAAAGAAAAGACCAAGAAGGATGTCAGAGGAGACTAGTCATCAAGAGCAGGCTTGAATTAAATTTTACTCATTCAGAACTTTTATTGCTTATAGAAAGAACCCGCTTTCTCAATTTCTGAAAGAGTTATCCCAATGGTTCTATGCGATCTAGATTTTTTTGGAGGGACATCTTCACTTTTTTTACAAATATAATTACATAACTGAAATTCCTCAATGTGCTATTTAATATATTTTCCTTGAATACTATAATTTTAAATTACATTCAGTTCTTTTGTTCTTTAAGGAAGCATTTTTTCTTCTGAAAACAAGAATTACAAATTATGCTAGATGTGAAATCCTAGGGGTCCTCCCAACTTTTTTCCCTTTCCCATCAACCCATGGCTGCCATTGACTTGTAAGGTAAAATTTACCTTTAGGAGAGACACTGATTAGGAGAGATGCACTTTGGATTATTCTGAGAAAACCAGCTGAAAAATCAATGTGATAAAAATAAATTAAAAGCAACATGCTTCCATAAACCAGAGTGGGCAAATTCCTTCGATGTATAATAATACTAAAAAGTTTATCCACTTTCAGTAAGTTAACTATAATAAATATTGAGACAGGTCTTTGTAGCTTTTATATTTGGAGTTTGAGCCTAGGAAATACTGGAACAGTTTAATAGACAGCAACTACCCTTAGCATTCACAGCCTCAGAATGTCAAAATACTAAACATCAGAATTGTTGTTGTGGTGTGCCATCAAGTTGGTTCCGACTCACAGCGGCCCTAAGTAAAACAGAACGAAACACTGCCCAGTCCTGCGCCATCCTCACAATTGTTGCTATGCTTGAGCCCACTGTTGTAGCCACTGTATTAATCCATCTCTTTGAGGGTCTTCCTCTTTTTTGCTGACCCCCTACTTTACCAAGTATGATATCCTTCTCCAGGGACTCATCCCTCCTGATAACATGTCCAAAGTCTGTGAGACTAGCTAGTCTCACCACCCTTGCTTCTAAGGACCATTCTGGTTGTACTCTTTCAAGATAGATTTGTTCACTCAAACATCAGATTTGGGTAGTCTAATTAAATGAACGCTCTAATAAACTAAAGGTTAGGCAGAATATGCTTTTTCTGATGATTCGAGATTTTGCATTGCCTAAATATAATTATCATGAGTAATTCTCTTCCAGTTGTACTATAGGATAAAAAGTTTGGATGAATATGGCCAGGTCTTAGAAAATACTATACAAGGTGATGTTTTACACAAATCCCTGTTGTTGATTTGCTTACTTATTTATTTGAGATAATGTTGGGAAAGATTCTGGGTGGATATAACGGCAGTGGTGTAGTTTTTTAATTTTCCTGAATTCTTCTAGAAAAATAGAGCAACTGGGACAGCAAAATCTAAGGCCCACACACTACACCTAAAACAAAGTGTCAAAGTATTTCCAGAAGTCCTCATCTATGAGTGAGTGGGGATGAATTTCTGACAGGTATAAGAAACTCTGGTGGCATAGTGGTTAAGAGTTCAGCTGCTAACCAAAAGGTCAGCAGTTCAAATCCACCAGGTGCTCCTTGGAAATCCTATAGGAAGTTCTCTCCTGTCCTATAGGGCTGCTATAAGTTGGAATCGACTCAACAGCAACGGGTTTGGTTTGGGTTTTCTATAAGACCTGCAAGGTATTGACACCTATGCTGGAAGAGGTAAAAGGAAGACATCTGGACTTCTGCTAGCCCTAACAACAGGAGAACCTCCAAATCACAACTGACTCTCACTGGAAAGCATGATGGGCCAATCTGTGTTTAGCTGCTAACTGGAAGGGTGTTCTGCATAATCCAATTCATAGGTAGTGCAGAGTCTGTGATTCATTAAGGGCTGATAGTGCTGGGTCAGTCTGGGTCACACAAATTCTCAAGACTAACCAATTGAAGCTCTCTTACAAGAAAGAGTCCCAAAGTATGGAGAAATTCCTTAGAGAAGAATCTAAATTGATCAGGAATGGAGTAATAGGATAAAAAAAGAGAAGTTTCCTTTAGAAGTGGTTAGCGATCAGAAGAGGCAGATCTCAGGAGGTATAGCAACATATTTTTTATCACTCCCTTCAAATGAGAAAGTTCTAGAGTTCTAAATCAATAACATCTATTCTAGCTCCTGTCTCCCTTCTCACTCACTGAAGCTAACTGAGCAGGAGAACAGGATTGCCCGTACAAAATAATTATAAGACAAAAGAGAAGAATAATCTCTCTACAGATGATGAAAACATGCTAGAGAGAGATATGATAAGAGTTCCAGACAAAGAAAAATCAGAGCAATGGAACAGAATAAACACTTAAAAAAAAAGTAAAAAATATAATTGAAACTATACCCTGAAAAAGTGTAACGTATACCTGGAAAAATCAACCCAGACCAGCTATTGTGGAGATATAGTCTAGTAAAACTATTGGACTGAATAGTTTTAAAGCCAAAAGTTTCTTTTAAAAAATAAGAATAAACATTTTGGGCATCCAAGCAAAAGACAATGTCATTTCAAAAGAAAAAAAAAATCAGATTATTATCAGACTCTTTGACATCAACATTTTATGTAGAAGACAATGGAGTATTGTATTTGAAACACTCAAAGAAAGGACACTGTGAGCCACGGATTTTCTATCCAGCCAAAATGGCCTTCAAGTAAAAAAGTCATTGACAAACTGTTATTAACATGCAAGAACTCAGGAAATATTTTTGTACCTTTATGAAGTAATCCCTAAGACAAAAACTTTAGAACTGCAATTACTGAAGAGATATTATCAAAAGCACTGATGGGTGACAAAATAGTTAATGAGCAGAATGTACCTTTTATAGCTAATAATGTAAAATATCACCTTTTTAAAATAATCCCTAATGAATTACTCAATCTAGGCAATAATCATCAATAGTTAATAACAGCTTACCTCCTGAGAGAACACAGTGTATCACCTATGAAGTGGTATTCCCTGCCCACCAAGGAACCTGAATATAATAAGCCTCTACATCTAATCACCAAATCACAGGAAATAGAAGATTCAAATGAAGATGTTAAATGGCACCATGGGGATGCATTTAGTAAAATGCAGACTGCAGAAACTATACAAGATAAACACAAAACCAAACCAAACCACTGCCGCTGATCGGGCTCTGACTCGTAGCAACCCTATAGGAAACCCCATAGGGTTTCCAAGGCTGTAATTTTTATGGAATCAGACTGTCACATTCTTCTCCTGCACAGCAGTTGGTGGGTTTGAACTGCTGACCTCTCAGCAGCCAAGCGCTTAACCACTGTGCCACCAGGGCTCCAGCTCTGGTTTATTCATCCAAAAATTGCAAGGAGGAAAAAAGGGGAGGGAATTTATAGATGAAAAGAGACATTAAGAAACATATAAGCCAATTACAATGTATAGAACTTAATTTGATCTCAATTCATACAAATTGATGTACACAAACATGAAAATTAGAGAAATATAAACACTGATTATATACTTGATGATACTAAGCAATTATATAACTGGACAATTGACATTTAGAAATGCTGTTAACATCTATGGGTGTGATAACTATTGTGGTTATGGTTTTAAAAAGGCATCCTTATCTCTTAGAAAGGTCCCTAGGTGGCACAAATGGTTTGTGTTCGATTGCTAACCTGAAAGTTGTCTGTTTGAACCCACCAAGCAGGACCCAGTAGTACTGCAGAAGAAAAGGCCTGGCAATCAGTGTCCATTAAGATTACAGGCAAGAAAACCCTATGGAGCAGTTCTACTCTGTAATACATGGGGTCATCCAAATCGACTCAACAACAACTAACAACAACATATTTTAGGCATACACACTAAAATATTTACAGATGAAATGATTTGATGCCTGGGATTTCCATGAAATAATTGTGGGAATTAGGGTTATAGGTAAAACAAGATCGATCATCTACTGATCATTGGTGAATCCAGATTCATTATTTTATGCTCTCTCTATTTATATATGTTTGAAGTTTCTATCATAAAAAGTTTAAAAGGCAATTCAGTGGGGGAGACATTTTGATTAACTGAAGACGTCTTACAGATTTCTGGATAACTGAAATATGTAAAGTTTCCTAGTTTAATACAGGATGAAAGTCTAGTTTATAATGTGCATACTACTCCTTGACAAGAACGTGGAATTTACAACGAAAGTGGTTTTCTAATAAATTCCTTTGAATTTATAATCTCCATAGCTTTCTCACTTGGCAATTCTAGCTTGTCAACTTTGTTGATGTAACATAAGGCATGGTTGCAAAGCTTTAGTGTGTTGTAAACAGAGTATCAAACTGAGAATCAGGTGACTTTGGTTCAAATCCTGCTTCTGCTCTCTGGATGCTTTGGGACCTGGAACAAATTGTTTAATCATTCTAAGCCTCAGTTTTACCATCTGTATAATGAAACGGTTGGACTTGCCTTCTCTACAATTCAGACCTTGACCACCTCTAGTATTTTTTTTCTTGACATTTCATGGTACTGAAAAAGTAGTATAGCATTTTTCTATAAACAGAAAGTAGAAGTTTATAATTATGCCTAAACCCTTAAGTCATGGGCTAAGTAACATTCAAAATGCCAGGGTAATTTACCCAGGGAAGAAAATGTAATTTTTGAAGGGGATGATGGAGAAAACATGACTGAAGTTTAACGGGAAAGATCTGGAGATCACAATAGGTCTAAAACTTAACAGAAAGTAGCCAAATGGTGCCACCATGGAAACCATGAGCTTGATAATAAGATGCATAAATACAAACTATAGCAACGAGAAACCATAAGGTAATCCAGGCACTTGAGTGAGCACTGCCTAAATTACATCTAGTTTATTCTTAGGTAATTTAAGCGAAATGTAGAGTACTTGGGGGATTCTCTTAAAGAGAGACATAAAGTTCTGAAAGGGTTACAGAATAGGCAAAGCTAAGGGGGCTAGGATCACATGGCCCAGGGAAGAGAATGCTGGGGGTGGAGGTAAGCTGTAATAACAATCTTCCAATAGGCAATGAAATATTATCCAGATGAAGATAAGGAGCTCTTTTAGTCAGCTGGAGAGAGTCAGGGCTTATATTATAGAATAAAGAATTATAGTTAGGCTTTGGAAAAACTTCCTGGCACCTGGGAAATTAGAAATGTTCCTTCCCTGGGGATCTTTAAGCATAGGGAAGATGACTACCTTGAGATAATTTTAGTGTAGCCTTCTTGAAGTTGTGAAGATAACTAAATGATGCATATCTAGTGATTTATGTTCAAATCTCATAGATGTGGGTGAAAATAATTGCTTTGGTGTGGACTGCAGATACAAATCTGGCAGACGTAGATCAGGCCTCATTTCCTTCTCTGATTCTTTCAATTTCCTGCTCCCTTGAACTATCGTAATCGTCAACATCAAAAAGTTCTTATTAAGCTCTAGGTGCACGTGGAATATACCAGCCACTACCAATGGGAAGAATATAATCTCTATCCTCTTCATAGGCCCTTGTCCCTCTTGCCAGGAAAAAGAACAACATGGAAAGACCTGACATAGGTTTTTTGTTGCTTGTTCAGTTTGATTTGTGATTCCTTTTTCTGTGGCTACTCTTCTTTAGGTTACCTTCATGGAGAGAGAGTGAGAAAAAGAGAGGTGGCTATGCTATATATGGATGGTGTATTTGGAGAGAATAATTAATGATACAGAAGAAGAGAAGCGAATGAGAATTAAAGTAATAGTGAAATCGTCATAAAAGAAAAAAGTGGGAAAAATAGCAGGAGTTAGTGTAAAAAAATGAAGCAAGGCCAACTCTAATTCTTTCATTAGGTCAACAGATATCTGTGAAGTGCTGGGAGTACAACAGTGAATAGAACAAGTCAGTTCCAGCCCTTGTGCCTACTGCTGCCCTGCTACTGGAGCTGGCCTCACCTAGGGGATCTCAATTACCAGGGCAGCAAAGGGCAGTGGGTCCCTACTTTGAAAGTCATGATTAGGGCACTCTGATTTCAGTATTAGTATTTACTCTGTAACACGCAGAAATCTGTTTTTGTGTGTCAAACATGAATGACAGTGATGACCTGATTTACGTACTGGGTCACATTTAACGTAACAATGCTTCCAGCTAAGGAAATCATTATTAATATGAACTTTGGCTCTGCTGTCTTCTACTATTTTGCTGGATTTTTCTTGTACTTGCTTCTACCCCCAAACCCCCAAGTCCCAGAGTGAGCTGATGAAAGATGAAAGAAAAGGCAAGTTCTTAAAGAGAGACTACACACATCATACAGAGGTGATTGTTAAATGTGTTTAAACTATAACTTCAGCAACTCAGCTAAGGACGTCTGGAAAGTGGCCCATATATATTTTTAAAAGATAATATGGTAGCTTTACAGGGAGAAGACTTGTTCAAATTAGATGTGAAAGCTTTTCCTTTCCATTTCTTTTTCCTTTCTTCCTTTCATTTGCTTTTTGTTTTATTTGTTAGTTTAATCTAAGCATTATTTAGTGACAGACATTTTAGATACTAAACAGTATTATATTTTCAATTTGGCATTTTACATACTGTAATTTTTTGGGGGGGAATAATTTTTTGGCTCAACGTTTATTTTTTATAATTCTCTTTGTTCCAAAAAGGATTTGAGCTGGCTTATTAGCAAATTACGTTTTTCTATGAAAAGCGTGATTTGTTTTAATTGTGGATTTGTTTTTTACAATGTGTTGGGCACAAAACCTTAGTGGAGACCGGTTTCTGAAAGCATAATTTAAAGAAATAGGAAAATACGATTCAGTTTACAAAAATGTTACTTTATACCAAATTGTATAACCATTCAGGAAAGCATCTACTGTAGAAAAATTTTTTAGACGTAAGGCGTGGATAAAAACAAATAAAAATCTGTATACACTGTTAGTAAGTTATTATTTAAATATGTATTGAGGCCACTACATCCCATCAGAGGGATCAGGAATGACTTCTCATTTTCAGGTATTCTTTGTGAACATTTTCACAGTAATGCTATTAAGAAATTAATTTAATTAGTCTTATTTTCCGTTTGGGATTCAAAATCAGGAAATACAGCACATGCAAGAACACACATCTCAAGGCATTATAAATGCATTTCTCCACCCTGTGCCACAAGAACAAAGCCTGAGTACTAATATTCGATGAGTCACGATTCCTTTCTTACTTTTGCAAGAGCCATCACATATATGAATCATTAATTTCAGTTTCAAATGATTTAAATAGAGCCCAGAAAGATTTTATGAGTCACTAGGGCCTCTGACTTAGATAATGGTTTTATATCTCATCTTCTCTCAAGAAATCTGCTCCAGATTGCACACCATACTCCCCTATATCTGAGAATACTTATCACGTATGATTTTCAAAGGAGTAAATAAAGTTGTGGCACCAAATAACTCACTTAGTAGGCACATTAGGCTTCTAAGCAGACTTGGGTGGGGGGAGGGGTGGGCAAGGAACTTCTGTCAATTAGTTGTTTGGAAAAATTGCTGTTGGAGCTGAAATTCATTTTTGATGACAACTTCTTTTTTTGTTTTTAAAATCTTTTTATTTTTGAAGTAGAAATTGCCCTAAAGTCTGTCAGCTCAGGAGCTCTGGGTTTTATACTCTAGAGAGCAAGCTTGTCTTAATAGTCATTGTTAGCAAACTCTTTCTGTAAATGGCCAGAGAGTAAATATTTTTGGCTTTGGGGGCCATAAAATCTCTATTGCAAGTACTGAACTCTGCCATTGCAGGGCAAAAACAGCCATAGAAAATACATAAATGAATGAGTGTGGCTGTGTGCTAATAAAATTATATTTACAAAAGCCAGGCCAGATTTGGCCCAGGGGCCATCGTTTGCTGACCCTTGACAATATTCACGAAACAGTGGAGAATATAGGAAATGTTCTATGCAAAGTTTAGTAAAGGAGAAAAAATTCAAAGACTCTTTAACGAGCCATGAGAATATTTACAGTTGTACTATTCAAATGAACTAGAGAATCTGAGATTTTGATCACAATTTAATACCACAAATTTAATACTTTTACCTTATAATTATTCTATTTGTTAGCTCTCAATGTTTTGATTTTTTTCATTTCAACTTCAGAAAATAAAACTTCAGTTTGGACTACGCCACAACAAAAACCCAAAAGAGTTAAATTTACCAAAGTACCTTATTGTACTCTCTTGACATTTTGTTACTAAAGTTCAAATCAGAAAGTTGCTCTGACAAGCCAAGCTAGCTCGTAATTTCAGTTCCAGAAAGTCACAAAATAAATTAAACCCCACAAAAACATGATGAGATCTAAGAAATAAATTCAGTGGTCAATGCTAAAATACAGTGGTTTGGAACATTTAACAATCCAGTATCACTAGGTTTTTCTGGTTTATTGAGGTGGCTCAGGGAATGTCTAGAAGTGAGTTAAAAGCCCTGAAAATGCACATAGAAACACATGATTTTAACATTATGCTTCTACTGGAGCTGTTGCATGGTTTGGGTCATATTCCCTCCTTTAGGCAGGCTAAATTCCCCATACCAAAAGACAAGGCCATTGCCTGGAATGTCCTCTGCTGTTCCTCATCTTGGTCAATGTGTTCTACAGGAGTCGGTCACTGCACATTCTCCTGGTCAACCCCATGGCAGTATTAGTGGCCTCATATTCCTCCATTCCATATTACTCTATGCACTCCAAATAATTTTATTTCCTTGGAGCATCTGACTCCATGTTATAGAACTTATACATACTCTATATATTTCATTTATTTTTGAAAAAAGTAGAACCTGTTTCTTTATTAGACCATGAGAAAACATACACATTTTTGCACAGATCTGTTGGTAGGTAGACTCTAAGGAACTCTATTTCACACCTCCTTCATCACTGATTTTGCATATCTGCCCACTTACTCTTGGTTGATTCACTTTCATATTCAGACTGGGTGAAACCTCATGCTATTTTTTATTTTTTCACTCATGCTTTTGCCAAAACACTAAAACTCATTGTTTATATAATTGGGTCAGCAAACATGTATTGAGCTTACTAGGTGCCAGGCCCTGTGATAGGAACTGTGGGACACAGATACAGTCCCTAATGCAGCTTATTATCTACCTGAGAAAACAGCAAAATTAATCGTTAAAACATACTGTATGCATTAGATCATGACGAAGCACTTCAGAGGGAGAGAGTACTCTGTTCATTCCAAGATCAGTTTAAAAAGATGTAATGCCTAGCTTGAGTCGGCCATGGTGGTTCAGTGGTAGAATTCTTCTCTTCCATGAGGGAGACCAGGGTTCCATTCCCAGCAAATGCACCTCGTGCACAGCCGCCACCTATCGGTGGCTTGAATGTTGCTATGATGCTGAATAGGTTTTAGTGGAGCTTTCAGACTAATACGGACTAGGAAGAAGGGCCTGGAGGTCTACTTCTGAAAATCAGTCAGTGAAAACCCTGTGGATCACAATGGTCCAATTTGCAACTGATCGTGCGGATGGCGCTGAATTGGGCAGCGTTTCGTTCCATTGTGCACGAGGTTACTGTAAGTCAGGGTCAACTCTACGACAGCTAACAATTATAACAACAAATGGTGAGGGGAGGTGAGTCTTGAAGAACATGCAAAAGTTATCCAGGTAGAACCTGTAGGGGCTATCCAGGTGGAAAAGTGGGCGCAAGACTCTCCAAGTAGAAGAATCATCATGTGCAAAGGCATGGAGGTTTGTGAGCACGCTGAGCACTTTGGGAACTACAGATAGTTCAATACGGCCAAAGTGAAGGGTATGGGAAGCTGCTGTGGTTAATGAGGCTGAAGAGGTAAGCCTGGGGCCACATCAAGCTTAGGATTCTGGACTTTGTTTATTCCACAGGCCACTGGCTTCCACTGATGAATTTTAAGAAGGGATGTAGTCTGATCAGGTTGGCATTTTGGAAGTCCATAGGTAGAGACCATTTGTGGAGCCACATGAAACTGTTAAAAGGCTATTGCAACAATTCAGTAGGAGATGAGAAGGTCCCCTGAAGTAGCAGTAGGGATCGAGGGAAAGGGGGAATAAATAGCTCAAGACCACATGTAGAACTCTTATGTTGATTCTATTATTCTATGTGCCAGGTATCATGCTTTACCTTAATGAAATTCTCGCAACGATGCAAGGAGGGTGTTGAATGAAGCTAAAGCACCTCATTTTACAGATGAAGAAACTGACCAAAGGGAAACGTTTTAAATTTTTTAAACACATTACACAACTGATATGAAACTCAGGGAAGATGGGAATTTTAATAAAGAAAGAATGATTGACAATGTCGAGTGCGGAAACAAAAGTTGAAAAAAATAAAAATGAAAAATAAACAGGACCTGAACAAAGTCCAGTGGATTAAACAGTACTGGATGACCTTAGAGAAGGGTAGTTTCCATGGAGCAAAGGGGCTTGAGATCAGATGGCACAGGGCAGAGAAATTAACACTAGGTGAGAGGATATGTAAACTACTTCCTCAAGACACTTAACAATAATGAAAGTAAACTGATCTATGAGTTAGAATCAACTCCATGGCACACAACAACAAAATATTCTGTAGCTTCCCAATTTCTCTCTATAAATTATGTTTCAAGATACTGAACTATGCAACTTAAAGAAAATTTTATCCAAGTCTAGAAGACTACGTGTCATCCAGAAGTTGCTTTTTAAATATTTGTTGAATGAATAAATGTTCATCCTTAGCACTGATTCTGAAGGAAAAAAAAAAAAAAATTGAAGCCAATGTTTCGGACACCAATCTGCTGATGAAGCCCAGTGCCAAAGGAGAAGTATTCAATTACTGCTGGGCTTGAGGAATCTCTTATGTCCCTTTAAAAGTGGAAGAAAATGTCAAATTCAGTTATTCAGAGAAAAATCTTAAGTCAGAGTCTCTGCCTGAGGTCACATAATGTACCAAGACAGAGACTGGAGACAAAGGTCTCCTGGTTCCCACTCAAATGCTTCCAGACACTGTGTGCCTAAATTCTGTTCGGCAGCAAATGTCTTTTTTCTTTTCTCGACCTTTTCTTCTGCCCTTCTCTTCACTAATCTAGATCTTACGCTCCAGCTCTTTCAATAGCTTTTGCTGGCCTGCAGCATCTTTCAGTCTTCCCATGTCCAAACTGGAACCTCATTCCTAACATTACTTGACAGTCATTCATTTATTCAAGAAATATTAATTAAGCACCGGTGTGCCAACATTGCTTTGAGCACTGTGAAAACAGCAATGAATGGCAACGTGTTCCCTTTCCTCTTAGAGCTGAGTCTACTTTTACAGATACCTCACCAACTTGAGATTACACTGACTTGATCTTACACCATTCCTACTTCATATTTATGGTATTCCTCCAAGTAGTTGACCGAATGCTCACTGTTCTTTTTGAAACTTGGCCCAAATTATTAAACATCACTGAGGTAAAACAACGGGGTCAAATTTTCCATTAAAGTTTAAGCATCTCTTCCTTCCTCTTTCAGATCTCTCCTTTCTGTGCTTCATTGGTTTTTTGGTTGGCAAATCAGCCTCTTTTGCTTTGTCTCCAATTCTCGAGCTCAGATATGTTTCAGAAAATTTATCTGAGCAGATCTGACCTGTTCCATTTTCTGTTCCTCTTACAGAAAATGATAAAGTTTCCCCATGTCAATTATCTCCCACTTGTCATCTGAGTTTAAAAGGTAAGCCACTGAGACTCTTGACCTTATTTTGGTCCTATAATTTTATTTTTCATACCAAAAGAAAACAGTCTCAGGAGTCACGTCTGTATCAAAATTAGAGTACGGAAGATACTTTCTATCTAAAGGAATTAATACAAATATCAAGTAATTTTCTTAGTTAAGCTGGTCCCATGTACACACACTTTTTAAAGAACCTCTATAGGAGGTTTTTGTTTGTTTTTGACACCTGGTTACCACAAAGGAAATATCTGAATCTACTTGAAGAATTACACAGAAAACTAACAATTTGGTCTTCTGTAATCTAAGACTCTATGATTAACACTGCAGAAGTGTTATAAAAGCAGGCTTTCCATAATTTACAAAAACGATGGTCAAAAAGTCCTAGAGCTGAAGTGACATTAAGCCAAAACAAAACCTGTTGTCAAGTAGATTCCAACTCATAGTGACCCTATAGGACAGAGTAGAACTGCCCCACAGGGCTTCCAAGTATGTGAATTTTTATGGCAGCAGACTGCCACATCTTTCTACCCTGGAGCAGCTGGTGGGTTCAAACTGCTGACCTTTCAGTTAGCACCCAAGCAGTAAACCATTGTGTCACTGGGGCTCCTGACAGGACATTAAAACCCAAAAAACAAACCCATTGCTGTAGACTCAATTCCAACTCAGAGCCACGCTATAGGGCGGATCAGAGCTGCCCCCCACGGTTTCCAAGTAGTGGCTAGTGGTTTCAAGCTGTCGACCTTTTGGTTAGCAGCTGTAGCTGTTAACCACTACGCCACCAGGGTTTCTGAAGGGACATTAGAGACAAGTAAATTCAGATTGCTTAATTTTAGAGATGAGGAAACTCAGGTATCCATATGTACATGTGTACATATCACTTACCAGATTCTCAGAAAGATTAAGAACTACTTTTGAAATTGGGTTTTAGACATTCAGCTTTGACTCTGATGCCTTATTATGTAAAATCCTAAAATATACATATGCATTTTGCTCAATGTGTGTATGGGAAAAGTCACAAAACAGAAAGGCTCTTTTAAAGTTCACAGTTAAATGCAGCCACTGGCAAACTTTGGGACCTTGTCAACTCTTATTTTAATGATACGGAGGGTGGGGGTTGAGAGTTTGTAGATTACTGAGAAGGCTCTCTTGCTCAGAAATGGCCCCTCCAATCAACCTGTCCATTACAGATTAATTTACTTAACCAAACTCATCTTTTAAATTGATTGTAATTAGCTCAGCAGATTGCTTCTGTGCCTCTCAAATCTACTGCAGTGAGTAAATGGAAGCTCGATCTTAGACAGGGAGGGATACTTTTGGGAAAGGCAGGCAGGAAGTCAGGCACTGGGTGGCTAAAACTCTGGAGAGATGGGTAGAAGGAAACTGAAAAAGTGCCTCAAATCTCTAGTTTTCAAAGCTTCTTTGAACCAAGGTAACTATTTATACCCCATTCAAAAATACACTGATATTGTATAGTAAGGTTCAGCTTTGAACAAAGATATGCCAGGGTGTTAGAAAGGCAATGAACTCAATGAAGATCACGGTAAAAATTCACAGACATGTGGGCAAATGAACCTATGAGAGATGGTTTTGTGGGACAGTAAAATACTTAATTTTCTTTGCCTGTTAACAATGTCAACCCCACCTCTCCCTAAATATGAAATCCATGCTGGAAATAACTGGAGCTCACTATGAAGCTTAGAAAGATACATGGCATTTGAGAGAACTGGAATTCAAGAGTGCACTGAGGTTGTATTTACATTCAAAGGACAGATTATTAAGTTTGACTGAATTTTCTGGACTGATGATTTCATACCCCCAAAATCTTAACCATGCTATTTATTAAACTGAGTTGATCGGTGCTTTAATTGTCCCCCACCCCCCAACTGACTGGTCAATACAGTGACACTGATTTGTGTGCCTACAGAATCACCCAAGGAGCCCTGGTGGCTCAATGATTAAGCACTTGGCTGCTCACCAATAGGTCAGTGATTCAAACCCACCCAGTGGCTCTATGGAAGAAAGATGTGGCAGTCTGCTCCTGTAAAAATTTGCAGACTTGGAAACCCTATGGGACAGTTCTATTCTATCTTACAGGGTTTCTATGAGTCAGAATTGACTTGAAGGCAATGGGTTTTCTTTTTTGGTTTGTTTTTTTAGAATCACCTAGAGAATAATAGTTATATTTCATACACATTTATTAGTTATATGATTGAGCAAGTTACTTGGTCTTTCTAAGCCTCAGTTTTGCCATTTGTAAAATGGGAATAATAGTAGGCCTGTCTCATTGGGTTGCTGTTCAGATTAAATGAGATGTGCATACACAGCCCTTAGAATAATGTTTGGCACATAGCAATACTTGATCAAGGCTAGCCATTATATGCTGTAAAGGTTCCTGCTCCTGGACTAGAATGTAAACAGACTGGTGAACTTAAAAGTCAGCAACAGGTAGAAGAGGAGGAAACACTCCTATTAAGGTTTGCCCAACAGCAGTTCAGGGCCCTCCAAGTTTTTCTCCTCTCTCTTACTGACCTGACTAACTATACTTTTCTGTGACTTGTGGGGCTCCTCCTGGCTTGCTCTTTAGTGTTCCTGACCTTGTTCACATGAGAAGCCATTCCATTTCTGCCTTTCCATGACCCCAACCTTGATTCCCGTTTCCATATTTGTATCGCTGCAACTCTGACTTATGAAATGAAGCACATTAAAAACTCCTACACTCCTTTGCTTAGAGAAAATACTTCAGTGAAAGTTCTAAGTAGGTGAAGGTTTCAAAGCTATTCAATCATCACCTGATAACCTGACCTCATTTTTCCTCTTTGCTCTGTGAAAAGAAAAATGTATATTATACTCACTGGCAAGGTCTGTTAGATTTTTTGATGACTTTCATTTATTACTTTATATGTATTTATATTTTTCAAATGTTTCACAACAAGCATATGTCATGTTTGTGATTAATAAACCCATTAGAGGAACATTTACCAAACCAAACCAAGCCCATTGCTGTCTAGTTGATTCTGGCTCATAGTAACCCTACAGGACAGAGTAGAACTCCCATTGGGTTTCCAAGGGCCAGCTGGTAGATTTGAACTTCTGACATTTCGGTTAGTAGCTGGACTCTTAACCACTGCATCACCAGGGCTACAGCTGAACATCGGAGACTGGGAAATCTGATCATATTACTCCTCTGCCTGTGTCCTACATGTGCTAGCTCCCATCCAACTGAAAATTGGATAAAAGAGGATGGAATAATTTCAAAAATATCCTATGTCCCTTTTTGACAATTGAGTTGCTAGATGGTCCTGTCTGGATTCTTGGTAATTTACTGGGAAAACAGACTATTGGCGCTCCGAGATTATCTTTTCCTAGTTAACATCTGGGACTTAATTGAGGGCAAAGATCAAATCTTGAAGAATTTTATGTTTATTGCTTATAAACCGGATTCTCATCCTATGTAGCTCTATGAGAATTTCTGCAAGAGAGGTTTCTGAATTCTTTTACAGATTTCCCTATGGGAATTCTCACAGAGTTATATAGGATGAGAATCTGGCCTTCCTAGACTTATGTTTGGAGAGGGGCGAGGAGCTCAGCTAAGTTATTTTTATTTTCTGCTGTATTCTTCTGGGGGAAGCTTTACTTTTCAAATTGAGATTTTATGTTTTAAAATCTCTAAAGAATGAGGTATTATTTTATAACGTAAAACTTGGATTTGTACAAGTGGTTTGATAAGATATTTGCCAACCCTTTTACAATTGTGTTTCCTCTTATATACTTCTATAATTAGAAATTTTTGGTCTAAAATGCCATATTTAAGTTGGAATTTGGATCTGAAAGCCTTGGATTAATGAAATGGCTCTTTTTAAAATGACAAGAGTACCCATTTATGGAGAATTTTGATCAGTAACACTTTACATAGGACAGCTGTAAATAGTCTACTATGCTAATTGGACAGGCACATTAACAAATGGTGTAACAGTGTGAAAGATAATCCAGCATGTTTCTCAAAAAGGTCAAAGTGCCAACAGTGCTGAATAAAATGGTACTCTTGTTCATTAAGATGACTGGAAGGCCAGCTCCTGAAATATGAGCCACAATCCTTTAAATGTCTGCATTATTATGACAATGCCGAGGTCTTCAGCCTTAACTTTAGTATCCAGTCTGGAGAATGGGAACAAAGAAAATATATTCAAAATATTCTTTACTTTCACTTCATGAATTTTCAAGCTATGGATCCCTGCAGGTTGTTTTCTCCAGAATCTTTACAATTTTGGCTTTTTTTGCTCATGTGTTATAATTGTATATACTGTAGCAGCCTTCTTTTTAAGATGCAAGTATGAATACAGTTTTATGTGAAAGTGTTGACACCCTCACTTCATCTTATATTCATATGTGGTATAACTACTCATTTCCTCTTTTGGCATCAGTGATCTGAAATGGATTTCTATGGACTTTTGAAATACACAAATATACAAACATTAAAGCAATGTTCAGGAGCTATCCAGTAAGTTCAGGATTGAAACAATGAGCCTTTGTCTTATTTATTTATTCTTTTCTTTTTTTTTTTTAATTCCTGCTAGAGATGCAGGAATAAGCAGCCATATTTCTGCCTTGAAGATAAAGACACAACAGAAATTTTTTATTGCATGCCTATATGTACTAGATACTTGCACAGGTTTGATTCTTGCAACAACCCTGGGAGGAAGGGATAACTAGTCTGTTTTACAGTTGAGGAAATCAAGGCTTAGAAGTAAAATGACTTTTCCCAGGTCACTCAGCTGGTGTGTGCCATGACTGGGACTTGACTCCAACTCTAGCTCCTAACACCGCTCTGCTCGCTGTAACACAGCATGAAACTTAAATAGAGTACACTAGATAATTATTTTGGGGGTATTTGGAAAGAATGCCTTGCTAATCCATTATATTGTGCCATATGTGTGTAGGTGTACATTTATTTCATTATGGTGTTATTAAAAATAGCACAGCGTCTTCAATTTTTGCCATCTAAATGGTGGCATGTTTCCTCAAAGGCTTATAAAATGTGCCATAAGGAATCTTCTGAATGAATGGCTAAAAAGGCTCTAATTCAAGATAAGGATGAAAGAGATACACTCCCTCTTCTATCTTCATTAGCAGGAATCTCATGGAATTGCACAAGTGATTCAAGCAGCCAGGATGTTAAGTTGGTCAAACATCTCCATCTAGTACTATTTATGGAGCACTCTTGGGTTATGTGTGTATACACTGAAGCATAAACTACACATGTGTTTACGTTCCTTAGCTAAGGAGTCTTTACAAATGTTATGGAGAACTCTAGGAGTGATGGATTGAGGCGGATAATATGTGGGACTCAAGGGAAGGAGCCATTATGGAAAGGATTGTTTGTGTTTTTAAGTATACTAGGGACATCCCTTTGAGGGAAATTTCCTAAATGACTTTACTCTGAGGGGGCCATCCTATTCTCTGGACCCCAACTTACGCAGAGCTGCTCAAACACTCTATTGGCAGACCTTGGGGAACAGTGTCAGCGTTAGGGAAGCACAGATTCCTTAGGAATCCTTCTGTCTGACAGTAGCTTAGGTTATTTGCTGAAGTCTATATTGCAAGGTCAGTGTGGCTCAAGGTGGGGCTTCGGCAGTCCCCTTCTACCAACAGACACACCACTTAAACACAGAGTGCCCTTACTATGCAAACAGTATTTCAAGGTCTCCTAACTCGTACTTCCAAGGAAAGTGCTGTTTCTAAAACTTCTAAACCCAGAACTGGGACTGGCTAATAGGAACCCAGGAGTAAAATGCAAGAATTCTGCCTGAACAATCATTTATATGGCCGCTGTCAGGTACACATGAAACCGATCTGTCGGGGGTCAGAACTCTCTCCGGCCTCTCTGTGGAGGGCAAGGGATGAGGGGAGTAGAGAATAAAAAGACTGGGCCTGATCCTTTATCTTTCTCCAAGTAACTGTCTTTATTTTCTAGGTTTAATTCCTATCTCTTCTTATTCTTTTGTATTTTTAGAGATGTAGCCATGGGGGGTGGGGTGGGGGGGGAGAGTTAGAGATGTATTACAATATTCAGGTGCCTTTTAAAAAAGTCTATATTAATTTCTTCATTTTCAAATTCTGAGGAGTGTTTTTGTTTCTTGTGATCCCTTTCTGCTGCACATGTTCTACTTCAGAGAAAGAGCAACAAATTTAGCATCAGAAGGATGGACCCCGCCCCTTGCTAGATAGGCGACTTAGGTCGTTATCTCATCATCTGTATAATCGTGGTTTAAACTTATCTAACTGATTTTTGGTTAGAATTAAGTGAGGTAATGTCTATGAACCCTGGTGCAGTGCCTAGCATTCAATTCACAAACCTAATATGATTATTATATATAATATATAAAGACTACATCTTTCTTTTTGGTCGCCAGAAAAACCAAACCCATTTCCATAGAGCTGATTCCAACTCACAGCAACCCTTTAGGACAGAGTAGAACTGCCCTGTAGGGTTTCCAAGAAGCAGCTGGTGGATTTGAACTGCCAAGTTTTTGGTTAGCAGCTGAGCTCTTAACCACGGCGCCACCTGGGCTCCAGAGCGCCTCATAAATTTTTAAGACTTATATTGTTGCTGTTAGCTGCCATTGAGTCAGCCCCCGACTCATGGCAATCACATACATAATGAAACAAAACGCTACCTGGTCCTGTGCCATCCCCATGATTGATTGCTGATCACACTGTTGTGATAAATAGGGTTTTTAATCAGCTGATTTTCAGAAGTAGATTGCCAGACCTTTCTTCCTAGTCTTAGTCTGGAAGCTCTGCTGAAACCTGTTCAGTATCATAGCAACACACAAGCCTCCAGTGATAGATGGGTGGTGACTGTACATGAGGTGCATTGGGGATGGAACCCGGGTCTGCCTCACGGAAGGCAGGAATTCTACTACTGAACCACCAATGGCTGATGCTAATTTTAATTCAGTTATATTAGTTTCCTGGGGCCTCTGTAACAACTGTCATACACTTGGTGGCTTAAACAGCAAGCATTTATGTTGTCACAGCTCTGGAGGTCAGGAGTCCAAAATCAAGTGTCAGCAGGGCCACCACTCCCTACAGAGATTCCAGGGGAGACTCTGTTCCATGTATCTTCTAGCTTCTGGTGGTTGCTGACTTCCTTGGCTTGTGGCTGCATCATTCCAGTCTTTGCCTCTGTCTTCACATAGCCTTCTCTTCTCTGTGCCTCTTATAAGGATTTAGAGCCCACCCAGATAATCCACGGTGATCTCCTCGTCTCAGGATCCTTAGCTTCATTACATCTGCAAAGACCCTTTTTCAAAATAAGGTCACATTCAGAGGTTCTGTGGATTAGGATGTGGATAAGACTTTTTGAGTGTCACTACTCAACCCTATTATAAGCCCTGGTGGCATAGTGGTTAAGAGCTAAGGCTGCTAACCAAAAGGTCAGCAGTTCAAACCACCAGGAGCTCCTTGGAAACCCTATGGGGCAGTTCAACTCTGTTCTATATGGTTGCTATGAGTCGGAATCAACTCGACAGTAATGGGTTTGGTTTGGTTTTACTCAACCCTATTACAACAGTAGTTTGAGTTTAGGAACTAATGCTATGTTTGAAATATAAGGGGATAACTGGCTTTAGCTACATTGTATACAGGGTGGAACAGACCATCACCTGAATGCCTGGCTACTCTTCATCCTATCAAGTCTACACCAGCAACCCCATAATCAAAGAAGTCCCATTGGCCCTGTCTTGCACAGTCTTAGGCAAGGCCCTGCATGCACTTCCAAGCTGTTACTGTGGCATCCAATAAAACCACCAGGAACTCTTCCCTCTCTGGATTAGGACAGTGCCAGTTTTATGGCTACAGGAATAAGCCCACCACCCTTTCTGAGCACAGTAACAGTCTGAAGAAATAACTGAACCATTAACTCCGCCTTTTCACTAATGGTTGTCCCTTTTCTTCCTTATTGGGTTTCAGGTGGACAGGAAGCATTATTAATATTGCTGATGATATTTTACCCATATTTTATTCTGTGTGCATTGTCCTTTCCCACTTAGAACAAAAGGTCTACTCACTTAGAACAAAAAGAAGTTGATTTTCCTTCATCTCTGGGACAGATAAAAAAAAAAAAAGCCTTTAATCAGACTACAAACATTAACAATAAAGGATCCATCATATTTCTGGCCACTCAAGCTTTCAAAGTAAGTCATTTGTGACACGGTCTTGACTCTTTTGCAGTCTACTCCTCAGGGTGTGCCCACATCTTCAAAACATTTCCCACATCTGTGCGTTTTCACTGCCATTTCCCTAGTCTGTGCTGTCCAGACACATCTGGATTTGTGGAGTGGTCTCCTAATTGGATCACCTGCCTCCTCACCACTCTCCTATCTAATCCATACTGTACACTATTATTGAATTAATCTTCCAAAAGATTAATCTTCTTTTGCCCCATTACTCACAAGATCAATCAGGATCCTCTGATAGCTCCTTACTGCCTACAGAAGGAAATCCCAGTTTCTTAGTCTGGCATGTAACTCCATATAACCTAATGTTCCTCCCTTTTTCCTGTTCCAGCCAATCTGATCCACTGGCATACCCTACACGTTTTCTCTGACTTTGCTGCTGGGCCATTCTTCAGCCTAGAATGTTCTTTAACTTTTGCTCCACCTCCTTTAAGAAGGCCTGAGAAAAACCCTGCTCATTTATACAAGGTCACACTGTATTGTAATTCATCTTTTATGTACCTGTCTTGTCACCTCATCTTGACTTGGCTCCTCAAGGGCAGGCTATATATTTTTTTTAATCTCCTTTTAGGCTCAACATTTCTCCTGTCCTTCATAAGTAGCTAACACTTGATAAGGAGAAGGTTCTGGAAGAAAAGCTCTATATTTCATTAACTTCTGCTCACTAAACATTAAACGATAGCTCCAAATATTAAAGGTGGCCTTCCTAAAGGAAGAATGAGAATGCACTATTCCCCGATAACTCATCTTGTTTTCTGCTAACACTGCCTTTATTCAACGTACTAGTGTTTTTTCAACCATCTTGTATTGAAGGATGGGACATGTGAATTAGAAGCCTGGAAGAAAAGAAGTAGTTTCCAGGAGATATATAATTTTACATCAGATGGTACTGCTTCAAAACCAATCTACAGCATGTAGCAAATCACTGAAAATACATATGGCCTTTTCAATATTTCTTTCAAGGTACTAGAAATGGAGTTTTTTGATGCCCGGTATCTCCTTTAACAGAACATCTGCTATTGAAGTGTGTTCCTTCCTTATACTCTCTTCCAGATCGCTAGAAATTCTAAGGATTAAGTAATTTAAGCTTCACCAGAGTGTTCTATTTACTAATTATGACTAAACCTTGGAGCATATAGTTGATCTTTGGTTGGAAAGTGTTTCTATTTCATGATTTAGCCTTCCTTAAGTAGGAAGCTTGGTGGAATTTCTGTAAAAGATTTAAAAAAAAAAAAAAAGGAAGAAATTACTTCCATTCATTTTGTTGCTGTTAAGCAGTGATTGCTATTTTCCCAATTAGGTAGCTTTTATAAAGAGAATACTTCCAAATGCAAGGAACCTTGGTGATGAATCTGAAATCACTCAATACTAGTTGTGTTTAAGGTAAGGCATCCTTTTCTTGCTTCCAAATCATTTTACATCAAATCTAATTTCTCTTTCCTCTAATAGCACTGTTAATGACCCTGTGTTGTAAAAAAGGACAGCATGGTAGGCTTGCCTCGTGTTTGCATTTATGCTACACATATGCTGATCCATGACCTGTCAGCAGTTTCCATATCTCTTGTATCATAAGAACTTGTTCTATTTATTCGGACCCAAGAGCATTATTAATAGACACTGTGGTGCAAGCAGTGCTCTTAACGCTTTTTTGAAAGCTAATTTTGTGAAAATGGACAGAGAGTGACTTTGTTAAGGTTAATTACTTAGTATTCGCCACATCTGAGGGAACACTGACTGAGAGAGCTACTTTATTGAACAAGGAGCACAAAGCTGAGTTTACGGGTGGTTTAAGAGCCCCCTAAAATAAGCACTGCTTGTAACTGTAAAAGATTTAAGTCAGATATAATAATTTCAAACTGAGACTTTCATGTAAGTGTCTACCAAGCCCACTGACTCAATTAAAAAAAAAAAATGAGTGAACCGTACTAGAAGTCTTGGTATTTATCTGTTAAACCTTGTTTGTTAGTTTGTTTTCAGTCAGTTATAGTTGTTGTTAGTTGCCATCGAGTTGGCTGACTCATAGGGAGCTCTGACTCACAGAAGCCCTGGTGGCCAAGTGGTTAAGAGCTCAGCTGCTAACCAAAAGGTCAGCAGTTTGAATCTATCGCCTGCACCTTGGAAACCGTATGGGGCAGCTCCAGTCTGTCCTATAAGGTTGCTATGCGTTGAAATCAACTCGATGGCACAGAACAACAATAATAGAATGGCGAGCTTATGTATAAGAGAGGAAAATGCTGCCAGGTCCTGCACCATCTTTATGATCGTTGCTAATCAGAAAATGCTCTGTTGTTGTCCACAGGATTTTCATTGGCTATTTTTTGGAAGTAGATTGCTAGGCTTTTTTTCCTAGTCTGTCTTAGTTTGGAAGCTCTGCTGAAACTTGTCTACCATGGGAGGCCCTGCTGGTATTTGAAATATCAGTGGTTTAGCTTCCAGTATCATAGCAACACACAAGCCACCACAGTATGACAAACTTACAGATGAGCGGTGGTTTCAGTCAGTAAGACTATATACATTTATACCACACTGCTTCCTCAATTCCTTGGGTTCTCACACTGTGTTAATTCCTGCTGGGATTATAGTCCTGTCTACAGCAGGTATGGACCCTTCCCTGGAAATGCTCTCAGCTATACACTACAGGACAACACAGGGTCAAGAGCACAGCTTGGTGCAGTGGTAAAGAGTACGGGCTCTCAAGTCAGGTGGCCAGGTTGATCTCAGCAAGTTTCTTAACTCTCCTGTGTCTCGGTTTTCTCATTTGTTATGTGACGCATTCACTCACCAACCTCTGTCCTCCCTCCACCACCCATCTTCCTTCCTTACTATGTTTTATTTTCCTTCATAGTCCTTATTAGCCCTAGGCACTGTGTGTGGGTATTTGTTCACTGTCTGACTCTCTCCACCGAAACTCAAGGGCCCTAAGAGCTGGGACTTTGTCTTGTTTACCCAACACCTCTAATACTGCCTGGCACATAACAGGTCTATCTATATAAATTGATTGGGGGGAATGAATAAACGAACGAATGGAAAATGGAGATAGAGGCTGAATGTGCAAATTCATCAGTTCCTCTGTGATGTTGCTGAAGACTGACCAGATTAAGCAGATGAAAAAAAAAAAAAAAAGGAAGTTCATCACTGGAATTAGGAAAATAACCCAGAAATGGAAAGAAAGAGATGGAAAAAGGAAAGAAATGGGTGGCATTAAAGTAGTTTCATGTAAAGTGCATGGATTATGCACCTCTCAGATGCAGACAATGAGAAAAGCAGCATGCCAAATTGAACTGAGGTAGAGGCTAGTTGGAGGAGATGGCTCTCTGCCTAGCTGCTGACTCGAGGCAGTCCACATCAATCCCAAAGTGTTCTGTCATGTCCTCAAACAAATGGGACATCGTTCTCTCCTTTGTGGATATACAGTCAAAGGCAAATGTTAATAAGGTGATGAGAGAAGGAAGCTGCTGACCTAGCCTCCCATTCAATGCTGACACATTACCCAATGGTCATATTCACACGATGATTAAATGTAGACAATTTTAATGCATGAATGCAGAGGAAGGAAAATGCATGGGACCAGATGTTCTTGGCAACTGGGGCAGAGGAAGTGTCCAGTGTCAAAGATGGCCTTGGTCCTTGGCAGAAGATCTGCTGTGATCTTGGCTGCTCTATTTGGAGGAATAGTTGGTAACGCTTTTCTCTTCATCTGCATTTTAAAAAAGATTCATTCACCAGGATTTAAAATATATAACAAGAATTTACATGACCTTCCAGCATTCTGCTCATTTACAATTCTTTACAGGGCAATGGATTTGGTAGTTCCATATATTGCGATAATCAGGATGCTCCAGTACCTAGCTACACACTGTAAATTTGGGTGACATCCACGGCAGTCATTAGCACCCAGTTTCTGAAAGGTTTCTGAGGAGGAGCTATGCATATAACACTTCACCCCCATCCATGCCACCCCACACTTCATCAGAACAGATGGCAGAGATGCATTAGCTGTCTCATGTTTTGTTTTGAAATGTTTCATTGTAAAATAAACAATTCAGCGGTAGAGTTTTTATTAGTGCATACAACTAGACTTAGATTAAAGCTAAATGCCCTTACTCCTCTACCCCCCCACCAAGTGCAAGTCAAACAAAGATAAAATGAAGCATCAAACCAAATAAAAATAAAGCACAGAGTTGGATGGAACTAAGGAAGCTAAAGCTCCACTTCCAACTCACATCTTTCTCTTGATGTGTTCCCTGTTTACCTACAAATGGATCAAATCTTCCTATTTGTCCACAAATGATGTTTCCCTTGTGCTGCATTTCGTTTATATTATATAGGAGTCTGTTTAAGGTGGTTTAGACCAAGTCAATCCAATAACAATTATTTATTGATTATTACATTAAAAGTGAAACACAAAACTAGGTACAGAAATACAAGACATTGTCATTACTCTCAAGGGATTTAAAATCTGGTTAAATCTTTTTCTTGTCAAATGAAAACTAAAAATACACAACACAGGTGCTAAGTGACAGCTAACTGATTGAGGCAATAGCTGCTATAGAAGGTCAGGAGAAGGTGAAGTGATTTACACTTAGAGAAGGAAATGTTCATATGAGGTATGAGTTGAAGATTCAGATAAGTGGAGAGGGAGGGGAAGGCATTTCAAAAAGGGTATTGAGAGGAAAGACAGAAACAGGAAAACACAAGGTGTGTTTGGGAGACAATGAGCTATGGCAGGAATGATAAAACGAGAGATAGGATGATCTAAAGTAGGGTACTTGAGAGCATCCCTGGAAATTTGAAAGGTCCAGGATTATTCTACAACTAGCTTGGAAGTTTACTCTGTTGCTGAATAAAGGAAAAGAGTACTACACTTTGAGTATAACTCATTCACTCATTCATTCATTCATTCATCCATTCACTTAGTTCTGTGCTTGTTTACTGAGCATCACTGGGTATATATTAGGTATAGGTAAGGTAAGATGAAATTAGTATATAGTCCTTTGTCCTCAAGGAGATCACAGCCTGGCGTGGAACACAGAGAAATATACATGAGTTATAACCCAGGTTGAAAGTCATAGTCATTTCAAAATTGTGGCACCTTTGGCAATTCAGTAAAGCCCTGTTTTCATGATGTAGGCTCAAGTGAGCAATGAGGAAACAGAATGCGTGTCAGGGAGGGAACTCATCATCAGTTATATCTTTGATATTACAAAACAGGACAACTGTATACAGGTAGTAATTTCCCCACTTTTATTATTGGGGAAAAAAAGATTGAATTAAAAATATAAAAAAAAATTTTTTTTTAATTAAAAAAAAATATATATATATAATGTGTGTGTGTGTGTGTGTGTGTGTGTATGTGTGTATATATATACCCTCCCAATAGGAAGTTGTGCCCCCTGAATAAATAGGTGCTTTCAGAAGAGAAAAAAAAAATTAAGAAATTTTGTTATTCTTAATTGTTAGCATTTAATGGCACAGGACCGGGCAGTGTTTCATTCTTTGTACGCAGTGTTGCTATGGGTCGAAACTGACTTGATGTCACCAAACAACAACAGATACTATTATTATCCCCTTTCTATAGGCACCCAGTGGTTAGATAGAAACCCTGGTGGTATGTGTAGTGGTTAAGAGCTACAGCTGCTAACCAAAACGTCAGCAGTTCAATTCCACCAGGTGCTCCTTGGGAACCCTATGTGGCAGTTCTACTCTGTCCTAAAAGGTCATTATGAGTTAGAATTGACTTGATGGCAGTGACTTTGGGTTTTTTTTGGTTTAGTGGTTAGACAAAATTGTTCAAAGCACCGAAGTCAATAGTGAGGAGTCAGAATTCAAACTCAGTCCTGCTCTTAATCGGTACGGAACCCTACTTTCTCAGACAGAAGAATGGTGGTATGGGCCTTCAGAAAGACAGCAAATGAGGATCAGTAAATTGAAGGAAAATTGGAATGGATAGAATGAACTGATTCAAAGAGCCTATATATATATATATATATATATATATATTTTTTTTTTTTTCATTTATAACGTGGTTAGAGTTAGGCATAAACAGGGAATGTTTTCTTTTAGGTAACTAATAAAAACAGTATCTGATATTGATTGGGAGTCCCTGGGTGGTGCAAACGGTTAATGTGCTCACTGCTAACAGAAAGGTTGGAGGTTTGAGCCCATCCAGAGGTGTGTCGGAAGAAAGGCCTAGCAATTTACTTCCGAAAATCAGCCACTGAAAACCCCATGGAGCACAGTTCTACTCTGACTCACATGGGATTTCTATAAATCAGAACTGACTTGACAGCAACCAGTTTGGTTTTATGGTTTTAATATTGATTGAGCATCTCTAAGTGCCTGGGAGTCCACACAGGTGCCATTATTAACCCCATTTACCAAAAGAAAATTAAAGAGACTCATAGTTAAACAGAGAGAGGTTTATTTACCTTTCACAGTTCACACAGTTATCAAGGACAGGAATACAGGTAATGACTAATCTTTACCACCGCACTGTATATATATTACGTACACCTACAATTACCTCCAGGTTATCGGCTTTGTGTATTCTCTAGGTTCACCTATCTTTTATTGATCTCTCTGGATGCCAAAAGCCCTGAGGTGCTGGACTGGAGCTTGAAATTGAGGGGATAAAGCTATATTTCTCTGACAGGGTGGCTGGCTCTCTATGGCATTTCAGAACTACGACTATTTGGGATTTTGGATAACCTATGCTTCTGCCTCTCCTATAAGTGTGGAAAACTATGGGTCTTTTTTAATACTTTTTTAATATTTAACATTTATATATTAACTATTCTTTGTCTTCTTGAGAATACAAAGTGTTACGATGACATATGCAAAGACCTGGAGATAGATAAACCAAAAAGGAAGCACACACTCAGTATTTCTTAAGCTGAAAGAACTGAAGAAAAAATTCAAGTCTCAAGTTGAAATACTGAAGAAATCTATGGGGAAAATATTAAATGACACAGGAAGCATCAAAAGAAGATGGAAGGAATACACAGAGTCACTATACCAAAAAGAATTGGTCAACCTTCAACTATTTCAGGAGGTAGCATATGATCAGGAACCAACGGTACTGAAGGAAGAAGTCCAAGCTGTGCTGAAGGCATTGGCTAAAAAGAAGTCTCCAGGAACTGATGGAATACCAATTCAGATGTTTCAACAGATGGATGCAGTGCTGAAGTGCTCACTCATCTATGGCAAGAAATTTGGAAGAGAGCAACCTGGTCAACCAACTGGAAGAGATCCATATTTATGCCTATTCCCAAGAAAGGTGATTTAACTGAATGTGGCAATTATCAAACAATACCATTAATATCACATGCAAGCAAAACTTTGCTGAAGATCATTCAAAAGCGGCTGTAGCAGTACATTGACAGAAAACTGCCAGAAATTCAAGCTGGATTTAGAAGAGGATGTGGAACCAGGGATATCATTGCTGATGTCAGATGGATTCTGGCTGAAAACAGAGAATACCAGAAAGATATTTACCTGTGTTTTATTGACTATGCAAAGACAATCCACTGTATGGATCATAACAAATTATGGATAACATTGCAGAGAATGAGGATTCCAGAACACTTAATTGTGCTCATGAGGAACCTATACATAGATCAAGAGGCAGTCGTTCAAACAGAAAAAGGGGATATTGCATGGTTTAAAGTCAGGAAAGGTGTGGGTCAGGGTTGTATCCTTTCACCATACCTATTCAGTCTGTATGCTGAGAAAATAATCTGAGAAGCTGGACTATATGAAGAAGAATGGGGCATCAGGATCGGAAGAAAACTCATTAACAACCTGTGTTATGCAGATGACACAACCTTGCTTGCTGAAAGTGAACAGGACTTAAAACATTTACTGATGAAGATCAAAGACCACACAGCCTTCAGTGTGGATTACACCTCAACATAAAAAGAAAACAAAAATCCTTACAACTGGACCAATAAGCAACATTATGATAAACAGAGAAAAGATTGAGTTTGTCAAGGATTTCATTTTACTTGGATCCGCAATCAACACCCATGGAAGCAGCAGTCAAGAAATCAAAAGACGCATTGTATTGGGCACGTGAGCTGCAAAAGACCTATTTAAAGTGTTGAAAAGCAAAGATGTCACTTTGAGGACTAAGGTGCGCCTAATCCAAGCCATGGTATTTTCAATTGCCTCATATGCATGTGAAAGCTGGACAATGAATAAGGGAGACTGAAGAAGAATTGATGCCTTTGAATTGTGATGCTGGCGAAGAATACAGAATATACCATGGGCTGCCAAAAGAACTAACAAATATATCTTGGAAGAAGTACAACCAGAACACTCCTTAGAAGCAAGGATGTTGAGACTATGTCTCACATACTTTGGACATGTTATCAGGAGGGATCAGTCCCTGGAGAAGGACATCATGCTTGGTAAAGTAGAGGGTCAGAAAAAAAGAGGAAGACCCTCAACGAGATGGACTGACACAGTGGCTGCACAAATGGGCTCAATCATAGCACCAATTGTGAGGATGGTGCAGGACCAGGCAGTGCTTCCTTCTGTTGTGCATAGGGTTGCTCAACGGCACCTAAAAACAACGACATTCTTTCTCTTAAAGTAAGATATTTATCTATTTGACACGTTATAAGTTATAAACTCACAAAAGCAGAACAGAAAATCACATCTGAAGTTCCAAGAACAGAAAAGCCATAATCACCTGAAGGACAAGAGTTGAAGACTGCATTATTCCTCTTAAATTTTTGCTTGCCAAATAAGAACAAACTTACTGCTTGATCCAGAAAAAGGAAAACACATCAACAGTTGTGTAGAACAGACAGAAGTTAGTTAAATTCTTAAACTGATTAAGGGGAGAGACAAGAAAAATCCTGTTGGTTGGATGTCACTTTACATATTTTAGTAACTCACTTAGTTCTCACAATGACCCATGAACTATCACCTCATTTCACCTATGAACCACTTAAGTTCAACATGGTTAACTGAGTTCCCCTAGGTCACACAGTTAACAAGTTGCAGAGGTGGCTCAGAAGTGCCTATGCTCTTTTTTTACTAGGTTGCCTCTACTTGAAGATGGGAGAGAAACCAATTCTTTGTTCCTACCAGAATCGTTATAAAGACAAAAACATACGTTAAAGTATAGGAAAAGAACATGTTTAACGTTAGGAAAACGTAACTCAGAAAGGGCAAAAACTGTTGTTAGAGTCAGACAACAGATCTATATGTGGCAGTTGAAGTAAAACTATTTGACTTCCCATCATAGTTTACCAAATCTCTTGCTCTATTTCTACTTCTTGGGATGATGTGCAAGTATAATATGCATTTATTTTCCAAGGAAAAGGCTAGTATTTATTACTAATAAGAAAAAAGTCATAGTTTTGTGTTCCTATGGATAGCTTTTTAAAGAGTTTTCTTTTTTTCCTTTATAAATGTTAAACGCTCAGTGATAATGTGAAAGGCCCATTTTTATTAATTTATCCTTCTCAAATACTGTTTTTTGCAATATATATGCTGTTCTAAATTTTATTCTCTTAAGGACACTCAGGTTTTCAAAAGACTTAACTGTGTCTAGGAAGACAATTGAAGAATAATCTGGCTGAGACTGGCAAGTCTCTCCATGTGGCTTTGACTCTCAGAGAAGATAGTGGGAGGATATTATCCTTTCTACTCTGTGCCATTCTCAGAGGACAGGCACAAATGTGTAAACAAATGTGAAAGAGGACAGCCAGATTGCCAGGGATCCATTACTTTACCCCTGGGGTATGTGGCTATTACAGAACTGGAGCAAATGCCAAAACAGCTGAATTCAAAGGGAGGCTCCCTGAAGTGAGTCATCTATTTAGACAACATCAGAGGAATATCAGGTCAGATCCTCTTGGGTGAAGAGGTTACACCATGGACATTTGGTAGTCACTTTGGGAATTACATTAATTTACGCCAGCCTGAGTATAAACTGGCAAAATGTCACTAAAAGCTAAAGCAGACTTTATTTCAACTCAAGATGGAAAGGGTGGTTGGTCGTACGTTTTTTTCTTTCAGCCACACTTGCAAACGTGGATGGTAGCCATGACAGGTTTGAAAGATAAAGGATAAATATCTATATTACTAAGGAATATCCTGGTGTCTTAAAAGCCAATGCTGTCATTAATCTTCCATCTAAAAAAAATTGGCTTAAGAAAGGTTCTTTTTAAAAAATCAGGGACGAATACACCATTCTGTATAGAGAAGTGAAGTGGCACAAAAGAAAAGCAACCAGGCTCTGAGGTCAGGGAACCTGTTTTGGAGACTACCCTGACCACTTTTTAGCAGTGTAATATCGGGCAAGTGTGGTGCAGTGAATTGCTTTCATATGGCCCTTCTAGCCATGGTCTTGTGACTCCCACAAAATAATTGGGAAGGACTATGCAAATTAGGTGCTTGTGGCTCACCAAGAGGATTGGACAGCCTGATAATAATGCAAATAAGGTGCATGAAACCCTTGCAGAGGTAGAAGGATGCAAATACAGTGCATGGAACCCTCGTAGAGGGCTGGTCAGTTCTGCCATTCCACTAGACTTAAAGGGAGCCAATCCCAGAGGCTAAAAGGGGGCTTCACTACCACCAAGAAGAACAGGCAGAAGCAGAGTATGTCCTTTGGACCCAGGGCCCCTGCACTGAGAACCTCCTAGATCCAGGAGACATAGAGAGCCTTATCACAGGAGACAGCACGAGATGCCAAGCAGCAGTGACAAGTATGGTAGAGTCCAGAGACAGAGAAATAGTGGCAGCAGAACCAGGAAACTGGCAGGAGACAGTGTAGTAGATTTCCTGGCCCACAAAGCGAGGTGGCTACAGTGGGTTTGCTGACCCATGGAGTGAAGAGCTGACTGCTTTAGGGCAGGAGGCTTCCTGGAGGAATGGGGATGCCTCTGGGCACTTATCAGCAGAGCTAAAGAGCTTTGTAACACTTGCCAGGCCAAGGGCAGAGGCCAGGCCTGAGCAGGGGTTGGCAGCAGAGGCCTGCCCCTGGGAATGGCCAAGAAGGAGCTGTCCTGATGGAAGAACTGTATACTATTTCTGAGTTGTTCCTGTTATTTCCAAGTTGATCCTGATCCTGAATTGTAACCTGTCACTTCCCTAATAGACCCCATCATCGTGAGTATGGTCTATGAGCTCTGTGTGGCCACTGCAGCAGGTTATTGAAACCAGTAGAGAAGTACAGAGTACCATGGGAGAGACAGCTGGTGTGAGAACTGGTAAATAGGTTGGAAGGTGAATGTATGTCTGACCTGTACCTCATGAGAATCAGCTTAGAGGAGGTCTGACATTGCCATGCCATTTTTATAGCAAGGAATCTTATTAAGCCTCAGTTTATTCTTCTGTAAGATGGACATAGTGACAGTACTTTCTTTATAAAGTTTCTGTATAATGAAGATGATGTATAGAAAATCTGAGGAGGCCTGGTGGTGCAGTGGTTAAGTATTCAGCTGCTAACCAGAAGGTCAGTGTTTGAACCCATCAGCTGTCACTCCATGGGACAAAGATGTGGCAGTCTGCTTCTGTAAAGATTTACAGCCTTGGAAACCCTACGGAGCAGTTCTACTCTGTTCTATAGGATTGCTGAGTCAGAATCACCTCAAAGGCAACAGGTTTGGGTATAGAAAATCCATCTCAACTTGAACACTTGTATACAAAGGTTAATAAATTCTTCCTACATTTAAAAGTTAAAAAAAAAAAAAAAGATGCTGAGACAATGTAATTCAAATTTTAGTTTCCTGAACAGGAATGCTGATTGAGCCTGGAGTTCAAGTTGAATTGTCTTCCCAGGGTGAGGAAAGACAAGGGTGAATGGAGCCATCTGCTGAGCAATTCATCAATCTGTTCTTTTATGAATCATGCTTTTGGTGTTTTAGCTAAGACATTTTTGCATAATCCCAGGTCACAGATATTTTTCCTATGCTTTATTTTAAAAATTTTACAAATTTAGGTTTTATGCTTAGGCCTACAATCCACTTCGAATTAATTTTTATATGCTGGGAGACAGAGATCGAAATTCACCTTTTTCTTTCTATGTATAGCTATCAAATTGTTCCAGGACAACCTGTTGAAAAGCTATTCTTTTCTCCACTGAATTGCATATGCACCTTTGTAGAAAATCAATTCTCTATATTTATATGGGAGTATTTCTGGAAAATCTATTTGACCCACTAATCTACTTGTCTTTATGCTGATACCACACTGTTTAATTATTCCAACTTTATGATATTCTTAAAACCACTTGGAGTTAGCCCCCAACTTTGTTCTTTATCAAAGTTGTTTCATATTCTAGGTACCACGCATTTACAGGTGCATTTTAGAATAATGCTGTCAAGTTCTACAAAAAAAAAAAACACCTGCAGGGATCTGATGGGAACTACATTGGATCTAAGGAGCCCTGGTGGTGCAAGAGTTAAGTGTCTGGCTGCTAATCAAAAGGTTGGCAAGCCCACTCAGCTGCTTCTAGAAAGAAAAGACCTGACTACAAAATAAATAAATAAATAAACAAAAATTTTATTTTATTTTTTTACCTGCTCCTGTATGGATTTTAGCCTAGGAAATCCTATGTGGCAGTTCTATTCTGTCCTTTAGGGTCACTATGAATTGTAATTGACTCAATGACGCACAACACCACCACCATATTGGATCTGTATATCATTGTGGGAAGAACATTGAGTTTTATAACCCATGAAAGAGGCATATCTCTCCGATAATTTAGGTCTTCTTTAATGTTTGCAGGAATGTTTTATAGTTTTCAGTGTACAGGTCTTATGTATCTTTTGTCAGATATAATTCTAAGTGCTTTTTTTTTTTTTTTTAGGTATTATAAATGTATTGTTTTAAAATTTCTGTATTTGATTTTTTTGCTAGTATATAGAAATACAATTAATTTTTGCACATTGATCTTATATCCTGCAATCTTGGTAAACTCTGCTGGTCGTTTTTGAAGATTTCTTTGGATTTTCTATACAGACATATGTTGACTATGAGTAAAGACAGCTTTACACCTTTCTTTTCAATGCAGGTATTTTATACTTCTTTTTCTTGCCTGAGTGTACTGGCTAAACCTTTTAGTATAATGTTGAATAAAAGTGGTGACAGTGACTATCCTTGTCTTGTTCCTGATCTTAGGAAATATTAGGTCTTTTACTATAAAGTATGGTGTTGGCTGGAGATTTTACAAAAAAACTTGCCACTGACTTGATTCCAACTCATAGCAACCCTATAGGACAGAGCAGAGCTGCCCCATAGGGTTTCCAAGGCCGTAAAACTTTATGGAAGCAGACCACCACATCTTTCTCTTGTGGAGCAGCTAATGGGTTCACACCACTGACCTTCTTGTTAGCAGCCAAGCACTTAACCACTGCGCCACCAGATTTATATAGATGCCCATTATCAGACTGAGGAAGTTCCCTTCTATTCCTGGTTTGCTAAGAGTTTTTATCAGGAATGATGTTGGATTCTGTTAAATTATCACAGGTTTTTTTTAGTATCTTAATATGTTGAATTACTTAGATTGATTTTTGAATGTTAAGCTAATCTTGGATTTGTGGGATAAACCCATTTGGTTATAGTCCTTTGTTTATTGTTGGATTTGATTTGATCTGTTTAGAATTTTTTGTTTCTATGTTCATTTTTTTTTTTTATGTTCATAGAAGATATTGGTCTAAAGGGTTTTTTTTTTTTTTTCCGTTTCTTTTATGTCTTTTTCTGGTTTTGGTTATCTCGGTAATACTAGCCTTATAAAATGAGTGAGGAAGTATTTCCTCTACTTCAGTTTTTTGGAAGAATTGTGTAGGGTTGGTATTATCTCTTAAATGTTTGGTAGACTTCCTCAATGAAACCATCTGGGCCTGGAGTTTTCTTTGTGAGGCGGTTTTTAATGACACATTTAATTTTTCTAGTAGATATAGGATTATTCAAGTTTATCTATTCCTTCTTGAATGAGCTTTGGTATTGTTTCTTTCAAGAAATATGCCCATTTCATCTAAGTTATAAAATTTACAGGTATAAGTTGCTCATATTTTTTTACTCTTTTAATATCTGTAGAATCTGTAGTGATGTCACTTCTCTCATTACCGATACTGGTAATTTGTGTCTTTTATTTTCACGATCAGTCTGTCTAGAAGTTTATCAGTTTTACTTGATCTTCTCAAGGAACTAATTTTCAGTTTAATTGGTTTTACTTCAATATTTATTATTTTCTTTCTTCTCCTTCCTTTGGGTTTTCTTCACTCTTTCTTTTCTAGTTTCTTAAGGTAGAAGCTGAGGTCCCTAATTTGAGACCTTTCTTCATCAATATAGTCATTTAGTGCTCTACATTCCCCCTTAAATACTGTTTTAGCAATATCTCATGAATTCTGATATGACGTATTTTCATATCTATCAGTTCAAAATACTTTCTAATTTCCCCTTGGATCTCTCCCTGGACCTATGGGTTATTTACAAATATGTCATGTAGTTTCCAAATATATAGAGGTTTTCAGAGATATTTCTGTTAGTGATTTCTAATTTAATTTCGTTGTGGTCAGGGAACATACTTTGTATGCTCCAATCCTTTTGAATGTTTTTCACTCAGGATGTGGTCCCTATTGGTAAATGTTTTGTGTGCATTTGAAAAGAACATGTATCCTGCTATTATTGGGTAGAGTGTTCTACACATCAATTAGCTCAAGTTAGTTGACAGCGCTGTTCAAGTTTGCTACTTTTTTTTAAGGATTTCATGTCTCCTTATTCTGTAAATGATTGACAGAGGGGCACTGGTATCTCAGACAACTGTGGATTTCTCCATTTCTTCTTGCACTTCTATCAGTTTTTTCCCCCCCATATATTTTGAAACTCTTCTTTAGGTGAAAATAAATTGCATTTACAATTGTTTTGGCCTCTTGATCAACTGGCCCCTTTATCATTATGAAATGACCCTCTTTATCTCTGTTAATGATGTTCTTACTCTGAAATCTACTTTGTCTAATGTTAATATAGCTACTGTAGACCTCTTTTTTATTGTGCTTTAAACAAAGGTTTACAGAGCAAATTAGTTTCTCATTAAACAATTACTGCACATATTGTTTTGTGATATCGGTTGCCAATGGTACATGTCAACGCACTCCCCTTCTCGACTTTGGGTTCCCCGTTACCAGCTTTCCTGTCCTGCTTTATTGTTCTTGTCCCAGGGCTGGTGTGACCATTTAGGTATCCTTTTGTTTTATGGTTGTTGTTAGGTGCTGTCAAGTCAGTTCCGACTCATAGCAGCCCTATGTACAAAAGAATGAAATACTGCCCAGTCCTGCACCATCCTCACAATTGTTGTATGCTTGAGCATCTTGTTGCAGCCACTGTGTCGATCCATCTCGTTGAGAGTCTTCCTCTTTTTTGCAGACTCTCTACTTTACCAAGCATGATGTCCTTCTACAGAGACTGGTCCCTCCTGATAACATGTCCAAAGTACGTGAGATGTAGTTTCACCATCCTTGCTTCTAAGGAGCATTCTGGCTATACTTCTTCCAAGAAAGATTTGCTAGCTCTTTTTGCAGTTCATGGTATATTCAATATTCTTTGCCAACATCACAATTCAAAGGTGTCATTTCTGCTTTGCTCTTCCTTGTTCATTGTCCAGCTTTCACACGCATACAAGGCGATTGAAAATATCATGGCTTGGGTCAGGCACACCTTAGACTTCAAGGTAACAGCTTTGCTTTTTGACACTTTAAAGAGGTCTTTTGCAGCAGATCTGCCCAATGTAATGCATCTTTTGATTTCTTGAGTGCTGTTTCCATGGGTGTTGATTGTGGATCCAAGTAAAATGAAATCCTTGACAGCTTCAATCTTTTCTCCATTGTTGATCATGATGTAGCTTATTGGTCCAGTTGTGAGGATTTTTGTTTTCTTTATGTTGAGGTGTAGTCCGTACTGAAGGCTGTAATCTTGGATCTTCATCAACAACTGCTTCAAGTCCTCTTCACTTTCAGCAAGCAAGGTTGTGTTTTATGGGCCTGTCTAATATTTGGCTAAAGGGTGAACCTCAGGAGTGACTTCAGTACTGAGTTAAAAGGGTTTCTGGGGGCCACACTCTCAGGTTTCTCCAGTCTCTGTCAGACAAGTAAATCTGTTCTTTTTTTGTGAGTTAGAATTTTGTTCTACAATTTTCTCCAGCTCTGTTCGGGACCCTCTGTTGTGATCCCTGTCAGAACAGTCAGTGGTGGTAGTCAGGCAACATCAAGTTGTGCTGGACTCAGTCTGGTGGAGGCTGTGGTAGTTGTGGTCTATTAGTCCTTTGGATTAATCTTTCCCTTGTGTCTTTGGTTTTCTTCACTGTCCCTTGCTCCAGATGGAGTGCCACCAGTGGAGTATCTAAATGGCTGCTCACAAGCTTTTAAGACCCCAAATGCTACTCACCAAAGTAGGATGTAGAACATTTTCTTTATAAACTATGCTATGCCAATTGAGCTAGATGTCCCCCAGGACCATGGTCCTGAGCACTCAGCACAGTAATTTGGTCCCTCAGGGAGTCTGGATATGTCTAGGAAGTTTCCATGACCTTGCCTTGGTCAAGTTGTGCTGACTTCCCCAGTACTGTCTTACCTTTCACCAAAGTTACCACTTATCTAGTGTCTATTTAGTGCTTTTTACTCTCCACCCCTCCCCTCCCTCGTAACCATCAAAGATTGTTTCTTTCTCTGTGTAAACCTTTTCATGAGTTTTTATAATAGTGGTCTCATACAACATTTGTCCTTTTGTAACTGACTTATTTCACTCAGCATAATGCCCTCCTGATTCATCCATGTTGTGAGATGTTTTGCAGATTCATCATTGTTCTTTATCATTGTGTAGTATTCCATTTTGTGTATGTACCATAGTTTGTTTATCCATTCATCTGTTGATGGGCACTTAGCTTGCTTCCATCTTTTTGCTATTTTGAATGCTGCTGCAATGAGCATGGGTATGCATATGTCTATTCATGTGAAGGCTCTTATTTCTCTTGGATATATTCCTAGGAGTGAGATTGCTGGGTTGTAAGGTATTCCTATTTCTAGCTTTTTAAGGAAGTACCATACCATTTTCCAAAGTTGTATCATTTTGCATTCCCACCAGTACTGCATTAAGAGTTCCTGTCTCCCCACAGCCTCTCCAATATTTGTTATTTTCTGTTGTTTTTTTTTTGTGTGTGTGCCAGTAATGTCTGGGTGAGATGGTATCTCATTGTAGTTTTGATTTGCATTTCTCTAATGGCTAGTGATCACAAGCATTTCCTCACGTGCCTGTTAGCTGCCTAAATGTCTTCTTTGGTGAAGTGTCTGTTCATATCCTTTGCCCATTTTTTAACTGGTTTGTCTTTTTGTCGTTGAGGTGTTGAATTTCCCTACCAATTTTAGAGATTAGACCTTTGTCAGATTTGTCATAGCAAAATTTTTTTTCCCAATCTGTAGATTCTCTTTTTACTCTTTTCATGAAGTCTTTTGATGAGCATGTTTAATTTTTAGACATTCCCAGTTATCTAGCTTATCTTCCAGCACTTGTGTATTGTTATGGTTCTATCCTATTTATGCTGTATTAGGGCCTCTGGCATTGTCCCTATTTTTCTACGATCTTTATAGTTTTGGGTTTTATACTTAGGTCTTTGATCCATTTTGAATTAGTTTTTGTGCATTGTGTGAGGTATGGGTCCGATTTCATTTTTTTGCAGATGGACATCCAATTTTGCCAGCACCATTTGTTAAAAACACTGTATTTTCCCCACTTAATGGTCTTTGGGTCTTTGTTGAAGATCAGGTGAGTGTAGGTGGAGGGATTTACATCTGGGTCCTCAATTCTGTTCCATTGGTCAATGTGTGTGTTGTTGTACCAGTTCCAGGCTGTTCTGACTACCAGAGCTGAATAGTAGGTTCTGAGGTCTGGTAGTGGGGGTCCTCCTACTTTATTCTTTGTCTTCAATGGTGCTTTACTTATCCAGGGGCTCTTACCTTTTAATCTGAAGTTAATGATTAGTTAATTCATCTCATTAAAGCATGCTGTTGGTATTTGGATCAGGATTGCATTGTATTTGTAGATTGTTTTGGGTAGAACTGACATTTTCACAATGCTGAGTCTACCTATCCATGTGCACGATGCTTTTCCATTTATATAGGTCTTGTTTGGTTTCTTGCAGTAGCGTGTTGTAGTTTTCTTTGTGTAGGTCTCTTACGTCCCTGGTTAGATTCATTTCTAAGTATTTTATTTTTTTAGGGGCTATTATAAATGATACTGCTTTCCTGATTTCCTTTTCATAGTTCTCTTTATTGGTGTATAAGGAATCCAACTGATTTCTATATGTTTACCTTATATACTTCTACTTTGCTTAATCTATTAGTTCCAGTAGTTTTCTTGTGGAGTCCTCTAGGTTCTCTCTATATATTATCATATCATCCACAAATAGGGACAGTTTTACTTCTTCCTTACCAATTTGGATACTCTTTATTTTTTCTTGCCTTACTGCTCTAGCTAGGACTTCAAGCACAGTGTTAAACAGGAGTGGTGATAAAGAGTATCCTTGTCCTGTTCCTGTTCTCAGGGGGAAGGTTTTAGCCTTTCTCTGTTAAGAATGATGTTGGCTGTTGATTTTATATAGATGCCCTTTATTATGTCGAGGAATTTCCCTTCTATACCTATTTTATTGAGAGTTTTTGTCAGGAATGGGTGTTGGACTTTAACGTACGCCTTTTCTGTGTCAACTGAGATGATCTTGTGATTCCTTTCTTTTGCTTTATTTATGTGGTAGATTACTTTGATTGATTTTCTAATATTGAACCATCCTTGCATACCTAGTATGAGTCCCACTTGGTGGGGTGTGTTACTTTTTCTATGATGCTGAATTCTATTGACTAGAATTTGTTGAGAATACTCTAGATCTCTTGTGATTAATATTAGTATGGTATATATTTTTCCATCCTTTCACTTTTAGTCTATATGTATCTTTATATTTAAACTATGTTCCTTTTTGGCAGAATATAGTTGTGTCTTTATTTTTTAACCCTATCTAATAATCTCTGCTTTTTAATTAGGACATTTAAATCATTTATATTTAATGCATTATTGATATGGTTGCATTTAAGTCTATCACTTGCTACTTTTAATTTTTCCCATCTATTACTTGGTCCTCTTCCCTTTTTTTTAATCCTGTCTTCTTTTGCATTAATTTAGTATTTTTTAGGATTTAATTTTATCCTTTTTGTTGGCTGATGAGCTATAACTCTTGGCTGTGTTATCTTAGTGGCTGCAAAGTAGTTTTTAAAGTCAAAGTTTTCAAATCAAATACCAACTAGAATTTAAATCTGACCCCTATAAGAAGTCTATGGTTATGTGCCTTGCTTTTCTTTTAGAAAAAAAAAAAAAAAAACCACTAAAATCAATGTGCTGAAAAGATTAAGCTGAAATGAATGTTTGCAATTCATAATCTTTTAAATGGGGCCAAAATGCCAGAATACACTTTCTGCTTTAAACCAAAGTCAATCATAGCTATTACAGAGCCAAGGTGTGATTTTAGAACCAGCTGAAAATTCTTATTTTCAGATGATGTATAGTTCTCAATGGTGCAGTGTTATATTTCTCAGTAAGTTTCGAAGATTAGAAGCTGCATTTACTCAGGCAGAACATTTAATAACTGGCATTCAAGATAATTGACTAAAAAGGCATGTTAACATGGTGGTCATAAAAAAAGGGAAATTATTATTTCTGCAAAATAAGGGGAAACATTGATTTAATTCTATATATCTCTGTGATTTTCTGCTCACTATTCAGGTTTGGGAAGTTAGGTTGGAGGGCACAGCAGAGAAGTTCCAAGAGTTCCATGGTGCTAGGAATCGACTCGACGGCACTGGGTTTTTTTTTTTTTTTTAGTGAATCCAGAGGCCCACATGCCTATACGGCAAGCGTCTCTATATGAGGGATGCAAACCAGCACAGAAAAGCCCAACAGTCATAGTTGTTCTCCTTCTTCTGGAATTTGCTGGAGAAGCAAGACAGTGTGGCATGGGCATGGGACTCAGAGACAGATGACCAGAGTTTGAGTTTGCTTTCATCACTTGATCACTTGCTAGCTGTGCTACTGGAGTGTGCCATCTAACCACTCAGAATATTAGTTTATCTCAAAACCAGAAATAATCATGAAATGCACACTATTGTGAGGATTAAAAGAGGGGATTTTAGAAAACACTGCCTGTGACTAATTAAGCAATATCAAATGGAGGTTATTGCTCCTATCATTTATTTCCTTTGCTTTTCACTAGTATGACACCAGAAGTTAGGTAGTAGAAATGTAACAAAATAGGATAGAGCCCAGATATTCACCCCATAGTGAACATATGATCGATGTTATTACTAAGTATTAACAATTGCTAATGAAGGGCATAAGTGAGGACTTAGATCAGCTCTCTTTATTCAGCAGAGGCAGTGGAACTTCACTTCAGACATGCCCCTCAGTATCGATATCCAGTGCTTTTTGCTTTGATACTGTTTTACTCAGAGTACAATGACTAGAACACTACCCAAATCAAAATACTGTAATACAACATGCTTATGATTGTTTCATCACAGGCATGTCATTTTTTTCTCAGGTTGACAGTGACAGTATCTTGGAAGTCTGTAGTGCAACACGGTTGCTTAACAGAAGCTTGATATTACTTAAAGTGTCTAGCAGCAGTATTAAAAATCAGCTTGGTCCACAAAACTCCCCAGTTGATTAGACTCTTCAGTAAGCGTCTGATTTTTCAAAGTTTTCTCTTTGATACAGCTGGTTCTGTCTCTTTTATTTCCTAGCACATTGCACAACTATCTTAGAACAGAAATGTATAACCTTTTGAGCAATGAGGCCATATTGGAAATCTTTTGCAAACCTAAGGGCTAATTCTTTGATGTATGCTTGCATGAAACATCAATGCATTATTGGATGTAGTTGTAACCAAAAACAAGCCAGGTCTTGCCATTTACAGTCTTCCAATAAATAATGTGTGTGTGTTAACATGGTGGTTTTGAAAAATAGGTAACAACCAACCAAAACTAAACCCGTTGCCATCAAGTCGATTCTGGCTCATAGCAACCCTATAGGACATAGCAGAACTGCCCCACAGAGTTTCCAAGGAGCGCCTGATGGATTTGAACTGCTGACATTTGGGTCAGCAGTCATAGCTCTTAACCACTATGCCACCAGGGTTTCCACAGATAACAACAGGACAAAGGAAATTAAGGTAGTCAGTCTTAGTGTAAAAGTACTTAGATCAATTGAGAATTAGAAACCATGGGTTCTACTTTGGGTTCTATTCTGTGAGCTCTTAGAATATGGAGGCATACACTTGTCTCTGTATCCTGAGTTCTTATTATGTACCAGAATGTATTTGCTCATGCGTAGGAATATTTGCTACATGCCACCAATAGCTGTGAGTTCTTGGACTAGTCACTTAACATTTCTGAGTCTGATTCCTTATCAATAAACTGAAGACAATAGTCATAGTGCCTTACGGGATACGATATTAGATAGATCAAATAAACCACTGTAGGTGATCGTGTATAAACTGGAAAGTCAGTACTGGCAATCAGAATACATATCGTTTGAGAGCACAGGCTCTGGTATTAGAGAACTTGGATTGAATAGCTAGGATATTGGATTCTTGGGCACATTCTTTAAGCTAAGCTCTAGTTATTTCATCTGTAAAATGGGAGTAAAGACTCACTAATCTTTACTCCAGAAGTTTCTGTCCCTTCCCATACAAAATCCCATGAAATGAAAGAAAAGGTATTTAAAAAATAATTATAAAACTGCAACAACCGTGGAAAATAAGGACTTGTGCCATCAAAGGGCTAGAGATTTTGAGGCATTCCTGCAAGTTAGAAAACAGGTGGTATTGTATTAATGGGAACTAAGGCTGGAGGAAACTATGCCCCAAAATACAAGCAGGAGAGCACCTTGTGAAGACAAGAGCAGTTGAAAACTGTTCTGTGCTTAGTGTAAACAGAGTATGTCTATTTGATTAATTGGGGGCCTAATTTCTGATCAGCTTTCTCATTGCTACCCTGACCCAGCTCCTCCATTAGATGAAACAGTGAGAATGGGCTCTGTGACATGGAAGAAAGGCATTACCAAGGATAACTAGAGACCCCTAGGAGGAATAAGGAGCCCTTAAACCCAGAGGAAAAGTTTCCAGCACACTAAAATAAGCATATAGCTTTCTCCTCCCCTTCATTTAAGAAGACCTGTAATTAGAACCTGCGCCCCCTCCCCCAGAAAAAAGGTACATAAAGAAACAATTAATAGAGCTAGTCAAATACTTCAAATAAATACAACACACTAAGAGAGAATCTAGAGGACAACAAGGCCATAAATAATGAGACTGTTATGAAGATGAAACAAAGAATCTAGACTTAGAAAAATTCCAGACAACACGAAAGCAGTAGATGGCAGAATAGCAAAACGGACACAACTGCAGTGCAAGAGGAAAATAATACAAAGGTACAAAGTGGGGAGAATAATGGTGGCTCCTCATTAGGTTACTTAGTCCAATGGTTACCAGATAGGAAGGTTACAGTAAAGATAAACTATCTTATTATTATTATTGTTGGTGAAGAATATTGAATATACCATTGACTGTTGGAAGAACAAAAAAAATCAGTCTTAGAAGAAATAAAAGCAGCATGCTCCTTAGAAGCGAGGATGGTGAAACTTGGCCTTGCTTACTTATAACACATCATCAGAAAAGGCCAATCCCTAGTGAAGAATATCATGTTTGGTAAATTAGGGGACCAGCAAAAAAGAGGGATTGACACAATAGCCACAATGACAGGCTCAAACATATCAAAGGTCATGAAGATGGTACAGGACTGGGCAATGTTTCATTCTGTTATACATAAGGTCGTCACGAGTCAGGGCTGACTTGATGGCAACTAACAACAAAACAATACAATTCTTAGTTACTAATTGTCTTGGTTATCTAGTGCTGCTATAATAGAAATAGCACAAGTAGATGGCTTTAACAAAGAGAAATGTATTTCCTCACAGGAAAGTAGGCTAAAAGTCCAAATTCAGGGTGCCAGCTCCAAGTGAAGGCTTTCTCTATTAGCTCTGGAGGAAGATCCTTCTTATCAACCTTTTCCTGGAGTAGGAGCTTCTCTGCGCAGGAACACCAGGTCCAAAGGGTGTGCCATGCTCCTGGCACTGCTTTCTTGGTGGTACGAGGTCCCTGTCTCTCTGCTCACTTCTCTCTTTTATATCCCAAAAGAAATTGGCTCAAGACACAATCCAGTCTTGTAGATTGCGTCCTGCCTCATTAATATAACTGCCACCTATCCTCCCCTCATTAACATCATAGAGACAGGATTTAAAACGCATAGGAAAATCACATCAGATGACAAAATGGTGAACAGTCACACAATACTGGGAATCATGGCCTGGCCAAATTGATACACATATTTTTGGGGGACACAATTCAATCCATGACACTAATGTTATACTTGTTACTATAATATCAGTAAAATGAGAAGGTCTTGAACACTGATGTATCTGCAAGGTTCTAGATATAATACTCTAAGAGCCAATTACATTGAGGAGAGAGAGGTGGGGAAGAGCCAAGGAGGCAGAGTGACAGGATCCTGGGGCCTGGAGATCACACTAATCAGAGAATTTAGGTGACTGAATGTAGGAAGCAAGGAGTGAGGACAAGAAGGGAGAGGAAATGGGTAGGTAAAGAGGAATTCTTCACCTGACATTCAGGGAGGAGCATCTACTGGTTGGTGTTGTGAGCTCATTCTGGATTCTGATGTGGTAACTTGTTACCCTCATTAAGCTAAAGTATGATGGTGCCCACAGGCTAGCTGGAAACCTTGTATGTGTCAGATGTCATGTAGCAGGTTAGCATTGAACTCATCCCAGAACCTCTCTGTCTCTGCCCTCCAAAACATCCATGTTGCTCCTCTGGATGAGAGATAACCTCAGACCAGATGGTTCTCCCAGAACTGTTCTGAATTACAGCAAGGATTTCAGGCCCCTGGAAATCCAGATTTAAGAAGGTTTTATATTTCAGTCAAGGTTGACAAAACTGCTCACAATTATATTTCTTAATTAATCAAAGCTTCCACCACTTACTATGGGTGCTGGCAACAAAGAAATTTTCTCTTTTCTACTGAAAAATGTTGCTGGGCTACAGACCATTATATGTATCCACAAAGCCCTAAATGCAGATAAACCCCAATATGCTTTTTAAAAGAGTTGCTTCTTTACAACTATGCTTTGGTCATCAAATTAGTCTTTATCCCTTAGAATTCTGTCATTTACCCCTATTCTAAAGGTCTTTGTTTTTTAGAGAAGGATGTGGGACAGCTAGGGACCCATTTCTAGATCTTTTATAAAGAACCCATCCAACTAAATATTATACTTCATTACCATTAAGTGCCTAATAATAATGTCAGTTTGCAGATACACTCTACATTTCCATATACTATTTATACAAGCCTGAGGTTTGTAATTTCAAGAACAAAAATGTTGATAGGAATTTGCATATTGTTGAAATGGCATAATTTATTGATGAAGCACACAAATAATAGAAGTGATACTTAAAACAGTTTGGAGGCTAATGTATAAATTACAACCCTAAACAACGTCAGGAACAAGAGTGAAAATTGCAAATTAGGCCCTAGCTTTAAAACTAAGGCAGTTTGCTTTACTTTCTGTAACAGGGATATCTTGTGAGCAACTGATAGACTGTTGGCTTTCAATCTGTGAGTGGCATAAAGAAGCATCGAACTGCTTGAAGAGAGAAGGCAGGCAGTTATCTGCCTGCCTGCCTACCTCTCCAGTCCTCTAGTTATGCAAGCATTTGTTAACACTTGCATGCAGAAAGTATACCAATAAAAGATTGCATTTAGAGTCTTGAATAGATGGGGCTGAATTTTGTATCCATAATGTTTCTCAAATTTAGACAAATTTACAGTTGAAAATAATGTATTATAAAACAAAGATATTTACATTATAATAGAACATTACAATTACTGTATTCAAGGTTTACATCTTAGGGAGAAATCCAATTCAAAGTTTTCTACAAAAAAATTTCCAGATGCCAGGAGAAGGGACTCTGTTGGACACTATTGGAAGCCTTCCCAACTCTCATTCCCACGCCCTGCTTTCTATTAATAAAACTTCAATTCCAGTCAAGTATCCAGTTAACCTCCATGTGACTATGACTTATGCAAGGCTCACTTTGTCTGCATTTTCAAGGAATAGTGAGAAGTTATTTAGTTTAAGCCAATCACGGTATTTGCTGAGCAAACAATCCAAGAAGCTGGACTATATGAAGAATGGGGTATCAGGACTGGAGGAAGACTCACTAACAACCTGTGTTATGCAGATGACACAACGTTCCCTGCTGAAAATGAAGAGGACTTGAAGCACTTACTAATGAAGATCAAAGACCACAGCCTTCAGTATGGATTACACCTCAACATAAAGAAAACAAAAATCCTCACAACCGGACCAATAAGCCACATTATGATCAACGGAGAAAAGACTAAAGTGGTCAAGGATTTCATTTGACTTGGTTCCACAATCTACACCCATGGAAGCAGCAGTCAAGAAATCAAAAGACGCATTGCATTGGGCAAATCTGCTGCAAAGGGCCTCTTTAAAGTGTCAAAAAGCAATGATGTCACCCTGAAGACTAAGGTATGCCTAACCCAAGCCGTGGTATTTTCCAATTGCATCATATGCATCTGAAAGCTGGACAATGAATAAGGAAGATCGATGAAGAATTAACACCTTTGAACTGTGGTGCTGACGAAGAATATTGAACATACCATGGACTGCCAAAAGAACGAACAGATCTGTCTTGGAAGAAGTACAACCAGAATGCTCCTCAGAAGCAAGGATGGCAAGACTGCGTCTTACATACTTTGGACATGTTGTCAGGAGGGATCAGTCCCTGAAGAAGGACATCATGCTTGGTAAAGTACAGGGTCAGCGGAAAAGAAGGTCCTCAACGAGGTGGATTGACACAGTGGCTGCAACAATGGGCTCAAGCAGACCAATGATTTTAAGGATGGCACAGGATTGGGCAGTGTTTTGTTCTGTTGTGCACAGGACTGCTACAAGTTGGAACCAACTCAACGGCACCTAACAACAACAATCATGGCCATCTCTTTCCTGTGCTTATGGATGCTTTTGAGGTTCCAATCCAGCTAATGAGATGTGAGGAGAATATGCTGGGACACTTTTGAGAAAGGTGTCTTCACTCCTAAGAAGAAAATACAAGAAAAAATGTATTCTTTTTCTAAACTTTGTCATATCTGGACATGATGCCTGAAAATGCTGCATCCATCTTGTAGCTATGAAGCACTCCCACCAGAAGGCAAAACCAGCACAGTGAAGATAACTGAGGGGGGCATGGAAAGGACCCAAAACTTGGTGACTTTATGAGCTGCTGATTCAACCAATCTTAAAGCCTGCCCCAACTTGAACTTCTTATTATATAAGCTAATAAATTCTCCTCTTTCTGAAAAAATTTGAGTGAAAATCTAGGTTAATCTCTACTGAAGGCATTCGCAGTGGTTAAGAGGCTGGCTGTTAACCAAAAGGTCTGAAGTCTGAATCTGCCAGCCGCTTCTTGGAAACCCTATGGGGCAGTTCTACTCTGTCCTATAGGGTCGTGATGAGTTGGAATCAACTCAACGGCAACGAGTTTGGTTTTGGTATTACAACTTACCATTTTCCTTTTTCTTTTTTTGGTTATGCCTAGCATCTATACAAAAAAAAGCCAAACTGGTGGTGCAGCAGTTAAGCCCTAAGCTGCTAACCGAAAGGTCAGTAGTTCAAATCCACTAGCCATTCCTTGGAAACCCTATGGGCGAGTTATACTCCGTCCTATAGGGCTTCTATGAGTTGCTATGAGTAGCATTTATACCACCATTTTAACGATGCCTTTTAAAAATGTTCCTCTTACTGATGTGTACGAGGTAATCTTGGTGGGAAAATTCTATACTTCCTAGTACAGAAGCAGAAAAAGTCAATTCTTTCTCTTCTTCTGTCCTGGAATTGCCAGGGAATGAACAGGTGATCTGAGTTTGGTCAAGAGTATGGTTTTGAACCTTGCCTTTAATCCTAAACTACTGGTGAAAGAATGGAAGGCATCTAGCTGAGAACATTTATTGCAACAGTGTAGACTCACTAGAGGTCTGCTGGGGACTTTGACTGTTGCTCATTCTTTACCTCTCATTTGAGATTACTTGATTTTTGCCCATTCCCAAGCCCAATCCTCTAGTGTCCTTTTTATTCTTTGAGTTTCACTCCATTACACACCCATATTCTCACAATAAATTCTCTTTTGCTTAAATTAACCAGAATTGATTTCTGTTCTGTAACTTTCCAACAAGAACAACAATGAACTGATCAACAGAAAGATGCTATTCTCAGTAACAACAGCCAAAAGTGAACTTCTATTGATATATGAAGGCCAATCCAACATATTTTCATGTGCAACACAATAATTTTTCTCCCTGTTAAATTTTATTTCCCCTTTCTCATATACATATATATATTTAAAAAAACAAAAAAATATTTTAGCCTTAAAAGCACTACACAAAACTCTAAACTCTTTTCAGCCATAAAAGAATAGGCAGTTATTATTACCATGACTACTCTATCTAAATCACAGAAGCCTGCTAGTGGATATTTAGTAAAAACAAGGCATCTTAAACTCCAGATGTCACTGGTGTCATTTAATTTAACCTTCTTCTTATTGCTTGTATGAGAAGCCCCAAGAATTCCAGGTGAGTATACCAGATGGTAGAAAATACAATACTTTTTGTTATCCTCAGAGCAATTTTAGCTCTGAAGCCAGTAAAGAGATGTCTTCTCATCACGCTTGCTCATTGGTGAGAACTTTTTTTTGTGTGAGTTGGGATGGTTTCTACGGTCTACTAAAACACCATACACTTTAAAAAAGGAATACATAAGGATGACTAGGACCAACTCTTGACCAAAGAATACTGTAGCAAAGCTCATGACAAAAGAAATAGGTAGTACCCAGTACTGGCATCTCTTGATTTGTAGAATCATGACATATCAAAGTTAGGAGATTCCTTACAGATCACCCACTCAAACTCTCATTTTACAAATAGCAAAGCAAGGTCACGAGTATTGTGAAGTGAGTTATCCAAAGTGAGAGATGGAACTCAGGCTCAGGTCCCCCAAATCTAAGCCCAAGTATAATACTCCACAACTTGTTTTATTGCTTCTTACAAGAAAATATCAACGGTCTGGACAGTATTTTCCCGACTTTTTGAAATCCTGCCTACTCATCAAAATCCAGGTCAGATGTCATTGCCTGTAAGAAAATTTCCAATTTCTCCTATTATGAGTAATCATAATGTTTGCTCTCAAAAAATGTTTTATGCCCACACTATTGAAATCTTCATAAACTGCTTATAATATCTTAACTATGCATGTCTCCTGTGAGATGATAAACTCTCTGAAGGGAAGGATAGTGTCTTCTCCATCTTCAACTTCATTTTCTTCACAGGTTCTAACAGTATATATGTGATAAATGTTTGTTGAGCCACACTGAAGTGTGCTAATCTGTTTGTGGGAATTCATGGTTTAAGATGTCAGTCCCCTTGGCATTCTAACAAGCACCTCTGTGGATATACAATGCTTTAGCCTAAAGCAGTCACGGATTTCAGGCCTGGTGTTAAGATTGGTAGAAGAGATAATCTGTGGTTGGTACTCCTCCAGCCAAAGCACAGAGGCAGCCACTGAATTCAGTTACTTGCAGGATCTGCCCAGACATGAATACAAAATGTTATTCGTAAAGGGATCATTTAGAATTCTTTCAGACACAAAGAAAGAAGAGCCCTTTGATTTAAGCTCTTTTTGACTTTAATAACAAGGAAATCAATTATCTCACTTAATGGGAAGCTCACATGAGGAAAGACTTCATTTGGTTGATCCACTGGCCATATTATGTCCCCCTGGGCTAAGTTCCTTTTATCCCTCTCCTCTATAATTCTTGGTGTCAGCTTTTTCCTAAGTTTGGCTCCCTATCTGGTCATTAGATGGCTGCTAGTAGCTTTCAAACTGTGATGTTGGTGAAGAATGTTGAATATCCTGTGGACTGCCAAAAGAATGAACAAATCGGTCTCAGAAGATATACAACCAGAATGTTCCTTGGAAGCAAGGACGGCGAGACTTCTACTTGCTCACTTTGGATATCTCATCAGGAAAGACTAATCACTAGAAAAGAACATCATGTCTGGTAAAGCAGAGGGCCAATGAAAACAAGGGAACCCCTCAATGAGATGAACTGACACAACAGCCACAACAATGGACTCAAACTTACCAATAATCATAAAGATGGCACAGGACTGGGCAACGTTTAATTCTGTTACATATACATCAGAGCTGACGTGATGGCAGCTAACAGTAGCATTCAGGACTACATACTTCCTTATTCATGTACAACAAGAGACAGAAAACCCCTCTTCCAACTATGTAATAAAAATCCTCCCCTTTAGGCTGAACCTAGATCACGTGACCAACACTGAACCAATTATAGTCCCTACAGGAGAGTCGAATACAGTCTGGCTTAGAAATTCAGGGCTGTCCCTGGAATTGAGGATGTGGTTAGTGCCCCCTGAAACTTCTGGGGTACTTAAAGGAGGGGTAGACTCCTGAATAAATTTAGGTTCTGTTAGAAAGGAGGAAGGGAGGGATAGATGTTGGATAGGGAATCACCCCTATCTACTACCTCAGGATGAAAATTCTTCACATTGTAAATTAGCATAGAAAATATCTTTCATGGAATTTTAAGACAAGAGGCAAGAGAAAATAAATCACTTTCTTTTAACAAGTTATCATATGTTGTAAATAATAGATATTTCAGTGTTATCTTTCCACTGGATCAAATGAGTTATATCCCGATGACTTATAAATTGACTGATTGGGGAACAATTTTTCCTTTTCGTGCCTATTAATATATGTTTGGGAGCACATGACAGTTTATAAACCTCCAGACTGAACTATTTCTTTATCAGAAAATTCACTTTAATTTTCCCTTTTGATTCTTCCAAGTTCTTCTATCTATGCAGCACTTATTTAAAGCGAGCTCATCCTTCCCACCTACTTATACACAACTTGATGGTGATTCACTGAAATCGAGCTACGCTGATCACGGCGATTAAGGAAAGAGAAGAGCACATTATTGTGCAGAGAAGTGGGCACATTTCTCAAGATAACAAACAAATAAAAAAATTGATAGCTAAAGGCAAATTATTTACGGGTCTGAAAAAGTCCCACAGCATATTTGCAGCATTCAGCCCTGACCTCTCTGTATAAAGGAGGTAAATGCCAACTGTGGGACACATTGTGCTTCATGATTTTCGATAATTGGGATTTATTTGCTTTCCTCAGTGAAGCATGGGTGTGCTCCCTTCAATCACAGCCTCCTTGGCAGGCACAGCGGCAAGGGCTGCCTTTCCATGGTATGTGAAGTAATTCAGGGAGTATGTTTCCTGAAGAAATTGTTCTCAAAGCACTGGAAATATAATCAAGAAAACATCTAAGATGGGCTGGAGATGCAAAGGCTGCTCTCAAATGTTACTCTGTTTATTCTGTGACTAATAAACATAGAAAGGAAGTGGAAAACCTTGACAGGTCTTAATGGGGCTCCTGAGGAGGACAGCTCCCAGCTCTGATGATTTCACTTACCCACGCAGCCAACTTGAAGCTTCTTGTGTGCAAGGAAGAAAATAGCTCCCGCAAAGCAGAGGCACAGCAGGATTACTACACTCCATGGTGACACTTCCCCAAAGCTTCTCTGCAACAGGAATGGTAAGCTCATGTAACACGACAAGAGTCTGAGAACATTTCTTTGGAATTTGGAAATTGTTCAGAAGCCTTTTTGCAGAGACAGGGATCCTCATAGGCCCTTAATCATAGGATATATAAGCTGCGAAGGGGATATAATTTCCCTATATGTAGGATAACGCAGCTTTATATAGGCTTTTGTTGTTTAGCTTTTTCAGAAGGTATAGAAAAAGCAAATAGTTTACTGCTACAGAACATTACTCTCAAGTATATTTTGTATATTTTATACCAAAACTTTATTTATTTAGGAAGGGTATCGTAATGTGATTTATTAAAATGAGTTCTAATTATGTTCATAATTATAATATAAATATATATTATATTTATTGGACATTCACCTGATTAAAGTCTGGTTTTAATACTCAGAACGTGGTTAAAAATGAACAAATATCCCTCCATTGACTCAATACGCCCTCTTTTCTTTCTCATTAATCTTACAAAAAAAGTAAAATTCTGTGGAACAAGGTGCAGGCTGAGGAACAGGACCCATTAAAGGCGAGTAAGGAGGAACTCTGGCAAGAGGAGAAGAGGAAAGCCAGGGGAGATGGGGCACCAAATTTAGGGGCTCAGATAAAAAAGAGAATGTGGTTAACAGAGCTGCACTTAACACAGCCTCTGTAAGACAAGGACAGAAAAACTATAAAGAAGCAAGTGGAGAGTATCAATGTCAGAACACTGCTGGCTCACATGGATATGTCAAATTTGTTGTTGTTGTTGCTGTTAGCTGCTGTGGAGTTCACCCGACTCATGGTGACCCCATGCACAACAGAAAGAGATGCTTGCTGCCTGGTCTTGTGCCATCCTCATGATTGGTTGTAGAGCAGACTACTGTAATCCACAGGGTGTTTCATTGGTTGATTTTTGGAAATAGATTGCCAGGCCTTCTTCCTAGTCCATTTCAGTCTGGATGCTTTGCTGAAACTTATTTAGCATCATAGTAACACACAAACCACCATGAACACACTGGTGGTGGCTGCATATGAGGTACATTGGCTGGGAAGTGAGTCTGGGTCTCCTGCATGGAAGGCAAGACTTTTACCACTAACCCACCACTGCCACGAAAAATTAAACACAGTCAAGTTCAAGTTTGGTATTTTCTCTCATATTTGCTCCTCCACAGTTCAGAGATTGAAACTACTATTTTCACAACAGCTGAATGTCTTTAGGAGACTCAGCTTGATCCTCCTCCCTCAGCTCCCACATCCACGGCTGAAGATTTGACCAGCTTAACATCTTCCATATCTTCCCCTCCTCTCTATTTCATTGTTTTTATCCAGATTCTTACCACTCATCTGAATTTTTGCAGTAACTTCCTAACTTTTTTTTTGTCCCTTCTAATTTGGAATTCCCCTGAAAATGCAATTCACTCTCTACATTTTCCACTCTGTGGCCAGAGTGATCTTTCTGAAATGCACATTCTGTATGATACTACAATCCTTAAAATCCTTTTATGGTTCTTCATAATTTTCAAAATTAAGTTCATGAAAGGTCCTTTGTGATATGTTTGTTGAATACACATCTACCTTTCTACCTCCATCCTCTCTGACCACACAGACCTTTCACTTCTTCTTGGGCACAACTGAGTATTTGTAATCTACAAATATGCCTCCATTTGTTCACATATGCAGGTCTCCACGGATGGACTAAAACTCTTCTCCATGTCTTTAACTCACTGAACCTTCAAAACTCAACTCAAGTGTTACTTCCTCTAGGGGGATGTTTTGGATTTCTCATTGTGATTTATATTCTTCTCCTCTGACCTATGTTGGTTTACTTTCTACTTTCCTTTTATTACCTAATGGTAATTTTTTTTAACTCATTAATTGATGAAGGGCAGGGCTGTTATTTATCTTTTTGTTGCTAGCACTTAGTATTCAATAAATGTTTGCTTAATGAATGAGTGAATAAAAGAATGAACCCAGGTGTTCTGAGGCAAAAGACTTCTCTGACTTATTTTCTGCCCTAAAGCATCTTAAATTTTTAGTAGTGGAGTAAAGAAATTAGAGGATAGTTAGAAATAAAAGACCATTAAATATGGTCTTTATGGAAATTAAATATGGGATGTTAGTGTGGGCTACTTGTCAGTGTATCAAAATAATATTATGAAATCCAATATATTTTTTCTTAATCTTTTTTTTTAGTCTTTTCGCCTATCTAACACTGAAGAAGCTGAAGTTTTTTTGCCTCAGGAAAGGGAGGACACAAAAGCAGCATCCAGAAGAAAAAGTCCAATTCTTGGCTTTGAATTCCAAAATAGGTCCTTGAAATTCATGGCAGCATTAACAGTTTTGAAAGCCAAAGAGCTTTTGATTTGCAAGAACTGGGCTTTTTAAGAAAGAAAAAGATTTGTTAGTTGCAGTAAAGCCTTGAAGATTTAAAATGTGGAATTTATATCAAGAATCTCAGAGTAGGGAAAGCTACAGAAGTTGATGCAAAATGACACAGAAAGAAAATCAAAGCCCTTCTTGAGACGACAGGTAGGGCTTGGCGAAAGAAGGGCAGAAGGTAGAAGAGAGGCTAGGCATGGGCAGGGGTGCCTGCTCTCTGACCCCCACCCTAGGTTGAGTCTGAGAATAAGATGATAGAAGACCTCAGATAAGTTGGAGGGGCAGACTCTAGAAGAGAGAAGACTTGTGTCTTCTCTCAGAGTAAGGCCTCGGTATTAGGGAAATTCTCAGGTGCAGCTTGCCATCTGAGAGGTAACATCTATATAGATAGATCTGAGGTCAGGCTTACAGGATTTTTCATACCCAAGCACGGTGTTGGGAGAGCAGCTCAGAGATTTTCTGAGCCCTCTGTGGAAGGCCTACAAGTACTAAGAGGACCATCAAACAAGAAACCGGATCAAGGAAAGTGTGGACCAACTGACTGGAAGTCATGGGAAGACCAGGAGCATTAGGGGATGCAAACATACAGTACAGACCCTGGGAAACTGGCAGATACCAGTGAGGGAAAGAAGGCCTATAGACCAGTCTCCTTGGAAATCAGATCATCACCCAAGAGAAGGAGAAGAAAAGGGGGAGAATCTTGAACCGATAGCATTGAAAACCTCAACTGGCCCTTGAAAGAACTTATTTACAGTGAGTTGACAAGTTTAAAGCCATCAACAGAAATGGAGGTTTAAATGCTAAGATATATTTAGCTAAAAGTAATTAGAGACCATCACATTTCTGCACATTTGGTTTGTGAGTATAAATAATAGTAAATAGAAGAGATTAGGCTGAGGAGAGTTGTTAAAGAAGAGTTTTATTAAAGAAATAGACTGTTAAAAGGCAGGAAGGAATTAGCTCAGGAGGAAACGATGTCACAGGAAGGAAGAAAAGGTATAAAGACTTGAAGCTGGGAATGAGCAGAAGGTAGTGGGACAATCTGAATACAGAGGTGGAGATATGAGAAATGAGAGCACAGTGTCCGATTTACCCAGGGTCTTGAGTGTTAAGGAAAACAATGCAAACCTTCAGGACCTTAAGCAGACTAACAGAGGGGATTGGGGATAAATCCTTCAGCTGAGGTGTGCCCCAGCAGAAAGAGATGGGATCTACTTCTTGAATGGCAACTTTTCCTCTGCCTTCTCATATGCACGGTACTCCCATATTATGAAGACTGAGATAAAAAAAAAAAAAAAAGAGAGATAGAGGGATTTTATTCATCAGAATTTGGGGGTAGGGATGACAGTGACTGAGGAAGACACGGTGCCTTGGCTGTACCATTCCCTGTGAGAAAAGCACCTATGGCACGGTGCTGTATAGCACGTGTCTCTAGTGCTCAGCTTTTGGAAGCAAGTGAAACATGAGGAGCTGACCCAGTGAAATGGAGAAAGAGAAGCCCTAGTTAGCAATGCAGCTGACTAAACACTTTGGGAAGAATTCAGATGTCTCATGGGGTTTTCTTAAATTGCCATCTAGACCGGCAGAGGGGCTAGTTGATGGTGAGAGAAATCTAGAATGGATGAATAGTGGAGGAGAGGGATAATAAGTATCAGTTATGGCCTTGACACCAGCTGCAATGGCAGGGGATATAACTAATTCCACTTACCTTCCTGAAGGAGTGGCTCCAAGAAGTTATTATAAGAAGCAATGAATCTGAGTGGCACAAGGAGTATAATACAGTGGATACCATGTTATGCTGCCCATATTTCCCCTCTAAAAGTAAAGCACTCATGCCCCTTCCTAGCTGCTGAAAGTTTGGACTCACGGCTCTCAGTGGAGTCCTCTGTGGGTCATACTTTCAGCTCAAGGGAGCGACCTTACCTAAGGTCATGCCCTTTCCCAAGGGCAGCCCACATCCAATGACTGGTTGATGAAAGGGTGTAAAGGCCTGTTTCCTTCACCCTCATTCATGACAACTCTAAGGGGCCATTCTATCTTCGGAGATCTCACTAACATCAGTTGAAACTTCATTGAGACTCAATGAATAGTGAATATTCAGTACTGAAGTTTAATATACTCAATTTCTCTTTGGGCCCAATCCTCCTTCCTTCACTCTCCCACAGGTATCCATCAGAAAGCACTCCCCAGTACCCTCCTCCATGCACATGTTGGCCTGAGTTCACTTTCTGGGAAACCTGGCCTATGACAGATATGCTAATTGAGTGTCTGTAGACCACTTACGTGCAGAAGTTTGTTCCTGAGGTATCTTCCGTCTGTATTAACTCCCTCTACTCTCTTAACAATGTTCACTGTTACTCATCATTTAGGAGTCACCTAAAGTATTCTTTCTTCCTAAGCTCTTTCTCTAAATCTGCTGGTTTGATCTGAGTCCCCTTGTTTGGTGCTTCTAAAACATTCTCTTGGATATCACCACCCCATTCTGTTTACATAGCTGTCTCTGCTACTACTCTGTTTCTTAAAGGCAAGGATTAACTCTCATCTCTGCATCTCAATTATTTATTATCCCATAGTAACTTGTCAATAAATATTTGTGGAATAAACATAAAAGGAAGAATATAATAATTCTGACTATGGAGAGTGGTCTGGATTGGCGGTATAGATTTAGTGGAGTCACTGGAATATAGACAACAGTAGCGCCTATGGGAGTGAATGAGATTGATGATGGATTACGTGTAGGATGAGAAGACGGTTTGATCACAAAACCCTGAGAAATGACAAAATTTAAGAGGTGGACAGAGAAAGGAGAGCCCACAAAACAATGACTGGTAAGAGGCGAGAAGGCAAGTGTATTCCTGGAAGTGTAACAGAAATTCAAGTAGGAAGCATTCAACAAAAACAAAAAACTGGAAATAAATTAAGATAAAGACAAAGAAATAACTATTGGTTTTGATAAGTAGGGTATTATTGGTGACTTTTTCCAGTGACATTGTGGGAAGGAATATATTGAGTCAACTTTATAGATCCAACTTTTCCTATAGGTGGGTGATACTTAGATTTCGGAGAAGAAAAAGGAAGTACCAACTTTAGCTTCCTGTTTAAACCATGTTCCCTAATCTCATTTCAACAGACAACTTCGTTCTTTAGTAGTCTATTGGGGTTCCATTAATAATGCTTTGCTATCCAATGACCATGTCTGTATTCAAAGGTTAGAGTTTAAACAGGAGGTCAGGTGAGCGACTAGAACCTTTAAACCTTCCACAAGGTCAAGCCCTTACTAAAAAGTTATAAAGCCTAACCAAGAATTACTCAAGCTGAAATAAAATAGAGGTGGTTAAGTCACTCAGGGGAAACATATTAAAGTCAATTACAAGTTGGTATGAGGAGGTTTATCAGTTTTTCTCTTGTGACCAAAGAATCAAGAAGTAGAATTTCTTCCATTGTGTAGGGAGAAAGGTAGAGGTGAGTGCAGGGCTGGTGGAGAACACAGAGGCAAGGAGCACAGATAATCTCTGCCTATTGTATAATTTTGATGGTCATCACTTTGCATTGTACTATGAAGAACCCAGAGAGTTCATCAAGTCTAGATTTGTTTTGCTGCATTTGGACTGTTTGATCCATACAGATCTGCATTTTAATTAAAACCGACACATATTTATTGAAAAAGATACTGCTATATGTCAGGCATGATCCTAGGAACTGGGAGAAAAGATTAAAAATATAAAAATAAACTACATGACTTCTGTCATCAAGAAGTTTAGGCTAGTAGCCAGAGAAACACACGAAATTACCATATAATTCAAAAGCATTCTAAGAGAGGTATGTAAAATTCATTTGGCCTTGGGAGGGACGTATAACCTGGAATGCTACAGGTGTCAAACCGTGCTCTAGAAGGTTGATTAGAATGGAGTTGGGGGAAGAAAGTGCAATCGAGGGGAAAAGCACAGGAGGGGAAAATCCATTGTTTTCTAGAAAATCCACAGAGATAAAAAGTTCTAAACCTTCTAGGGCAACAAGTTCAGGTATTTTAAAACCTATGCAGGTAGGGAATTATTCGTGTAATTGCCTCTAACTTCACAACCTTATGACATATTTTAAGCCCTCCCTTTTCTCTTGTTTTCGGAGAAAAAACTAGGAACAGATAGTCAATATGGTATTTGTATTTCTGTTAGGAATATCCCACAATGATTCTGTTATCTTCCAGAAAACAAAACAAAACAAAAACCATTTCATTCCAATGCATGCCCATTCATCATTTAATCTTTTTGTTTTTAAGTGAATACTAATCTATCTCCAGTAAAAGGCTCCCAAGGGGCCTTAGCTCCAGTGGACATGGAACAGTTTTAACTGATGGGTATAAATTAAAGAGTAGAAGAAGCTGTACGAGAAGTCAGCATGAACGTTCTTTGATAAAGCCAGTTCTAAGCAGAATTCTTAAAATTTGGAAAGTGAATCATGTTTGTCTGTCAGGGGACTCTCTTATTTCCTGTTTCGACTAAGTAAATTAGGAATGGATATTTGCGTGGTTATTTCTGCCCATGCTGGGCACTATAACTCAAGTTACTCCAAATTGTGTTTCCAAAAGGGGTGAATAAACACCCAAAGCTTCAGCAGAATTAAACGTCTTACAGGTTTCCTAAGGTATACTTCCAGCTTGCTTTTGTTCCTACCACTTCTTTCCTTGATGATATAGACAGATTAGATAGATAGATAGACAGACAGACAGAAAGATAGATTAGATAGACAACATAACGAGGATTGTGAGCATGGTGCAGGACCAGGCAGTGTCTTGTTCTGTGGTACACAGGGTGGCTATGAGTTGGAACCAACTCGATGGCACCTGACAACAACAATGTATATATATATATATGTATGTATGTATTCTAAAATTCTGAAATAATACTGAGAGATGGGGAGAAGAAAAATGATGAGATAATTTTAGAAATCGAAGGGACCATGAGGATTTTTTATAGATTAAGCAAAACTGAGCTTAAATGACTTTTCCAAGGTCAAGTAGCTATTTATAGCAGAGTTGAGAATAGAATTCAGGTGAGGGAACTGGGTCCCCTGCCTGCTATATCACAGGCAGGGTTGCCTACTGCACAATTCAGGGAGCGGTATCCATACAGAATCCTGAACACGCAGAAGGTGCTAGGCCTGGGAACAACCTTAGTGGGGGCTCCAGTGACCCCTATGATACACTAGGCCCAGGGCCACCAGGAACCTATAGATTGTTTCATTATTCTTATGCTTGAGAAGCCTGACCAAATTAAAAAAAAAAATCAAGGCAGAGGGTATCTTACCAGGTTGGGACCCTCTATGGGGTTAGTAGACACCCTGGTGGCATAGTGGTTAAGACCTATGGCTGCTAACCAAAAGGTCAGCAGTTCAAATCCACCAGGTGCTCCTTGGAAACCATATGGGGCAGTTCTACTTTGTCCCATAGGGTTGCTGTGAGTTGGAATCGACTCGATGGCAATGAGTTTGGTTGTTTTTTTGGTATAGGGTTAGTTTCCTCAAGAAAAGTGGGAATGCTTGTGGTTATAAAATTTGGTCCAAGGTTACCAGTGTATCTCACCATAATGACTATTATGATTTAAAATGTTTTCCTCACTGCCATCTGGCACAGTATCAGTGGCTTTTGGAAAGATCCTATTGAATCATACTTGTAGGATTTATATAGAATAAGCCTTCTAAGTGGTTTGATAAAGCAGAATAGAAAATAAAGACGCTTCCCTCTTCTACCCACATTACCAAAAAAAGAAAAAATCTACAAGTTTTAGGAAAAATCCTGGAAATCTTTGTGAAGCCTCAAGAGTTTTTCTTCCCCATCACCACCCAGGAATTTGCACTACGGTGGTACAGCAGTGGCTCAAGGAATTTGACTTGAAACAGCCCTCCGCCATTTACATGTTGTCTGGATGACAGTCGATATTTCACACCATAGTCGTTGCAGCCACCAAACATAAACATACAAAGGCAGTTTTTGTAAAGACTGCGGGGATTTATGTGGCTAAGGAGGTAATAACGTGTAACAAAATCGTAATACTAAATGCTGGATCATCATCTGAAGCATTGGTGCACCTCAATGAGAAAAACATCAGCAGGGGGGTGGGAACAATGAAGACGAAGATGATGCAAATCATTAAAGGAAATCATTTGCTGCCTCAGCTGCCTAATAAAGTGGATACAGTCTGCTCTAGCCCCATATTCAGGATAAACCTAATGGATTTTTTGCTGAATGAATGCAATGGCATTCAAACCAAAGCAATGCACTGTCTCTTGTGTAAGGTATATTAGAGGAAAAGGATTTGGGGTCTATGGGGTTTCTGTTGGTATTTTGTGGTTTTTAGCAGAGGGTTGTGTTTTAACTCAAACCTAGGAGGCACGTTTTACTAAAATGTTTGTTCCTTCCCAAAAGGCTTTGTGAAATTTCTCCTCCCACCACAGGCTATGTCCTGTCAGTCTTTAGTATCTAGATGTCACCATCAACAAAGTTTCCTGAACTCTCAAGTAGAGCTTTCTCCAGCAGTTGTGGAGGTCTTGAAGCTAGATTTGACCTCTGAGGCAGAGAGGAAGAGGTGGTGCCCCGTGCTGGTGTGAGAAAGTTCTACTGTGGACACACTGGCTATTAATGTGCACACATTTCATCCTGGAGAAATGGGGCCAGCTAACTCTCTGAAAACAATGCCACCTTTTATACACACCCTTCAGCCTACATGATAACCTTTTGGTATCTCTCCAATGCCTTGCCCAAATAGTTTTTCCACTTAAGATGCCTGTCCTCCCAGTACGTCTATCAGACTTGCTCTCCATCCTGGAGTAAAAGTAAGAAGTAGCCCCCTTTGGGCTAGCCTTGCTTTCCAAAACCAAAAAAAAAAAAAAAAACAAAACCATCTCCACTGAGTTGATCCCAACTCACAGCAACCCTACAGGACAGAGTAGAGCTGCCCCATAGGATTTCTATGGAGTACCTGGTGGATTCGAACTGCCAACCTTTTGATTAGGAGCCAAACTCTTAACCACTATGCCACCAGGGTTTCCAGCCTTGCCTTCTAGCACAGTATATTAACTGCACTCGACTACTAACCTAAAGGTAGATGGTTCAAACCCACCCAGCAGTGCCATGGAAAAAGGGCCTAGCGATCTTCATCCATAAAGATTATAGCCAAGAAAACCTTACAAAGCAGTTCTATTCTGTAACACATGGGGTCACATTGAGTCAGGACTGACTTGATGGCAACAGGTTTAGTTTTTTTTTGTTTGTTTTATTTCAAATTGTTTTTATTAGCTATTCCTCAAAATTCTCCAACCAAGTGCTGCCATATGCATTCTGCAGATGCGTGGCACATGTGCGGCTGAGACATCACAAAACCCTCCGTGTGCCAAGATTCCATTCTGTTGTACAGATTCCAAATGGAGCTTCCTTTCCAAAAAGCAAAGACCCCTGTGGACAGTGCCTGCCTCCTCTGGTAAGGCCTCCCTCTCCTGGCTGCTTCCTTTCCATCCTTCTGGCTCCAAATAGTTCCTATATTCTCGCCCAGGCCTCTGGGCCCAGCCTCTCTCACTTGTGAGTCCTGCCTTTCTCTAGTTGCCCCAGCAAACGCAGTTCTTTCTTCTTTCTCTGCTGAATTCCTCTTGGCACTTGCAGCACAGTCTTTTTACAGTGAGGATATACTATTTGATACAGCTAATTTCTTTCTTCTATATAGACATCTTAGGTTCAGTATGCTGTAAACTCTCTGAAAATGGGACTTTGTCTAATTTGCCATTCTCTCTTCCTGCAGGGCCTAGAAGAATATGTCACTCAAAGGTTCAAATGAAAAATTGTTGCTGGGTGATGTAGAGTTGATGTCCACTCATAGCGACCCCATGTGACAGTGAACTGTTCCATGGGGTTTTCTTGGCTGTAATCTTCACGAAAGCAGATTGCCAGGTCTTTCTCTTGCAGAGCCATTGTATGGGTTCCAACCATCAGTCTTTCAGTTAGCAGCCTAACACTTAACAGTTAGTACTGGGTTGCTGATTAAATCAGAAAACAAAAAACAACATGATAACAGTCTTCAATTTGGCTTTGACAGGAACAAATACGTTCCTCAATCCTAGTTTTGCCCTGGTTGATATTTTAGGTGTAAGCTTCAGTCTAGAAGTCAAAAGAACACATTTTCCCAGAAGATGGCTGATAATAATGGGCAGCAGAAAAACTTTTTGAGTGAGGAAGGTGGGAAAGAATGACAGACTGCATCGTAGCAGAGACCCATAGAACTAGAACTTAAACTTAATCATTCCAATATTTTTTCATAAACCAGAAATTCACTGTTCAGTAGAAACACATGGTGCGAAGCTTTCTTTTTTTTGTGGGGGTGGGGGGGTAGGGATGCGGGTGGGGGTTGGGGAGGACAGAGGATCTGGGGAAGTAAGACACAGAGACTGAGAGGAGAAAGAGCACGTAGTGTTTTCTAAAAGCCTTGAGGCGGACACGAGCTTTATTTATTTATTGTCATTTTGCTATTAAAAGATGCATCTTACAGCTCTCTCCTTTCCAGTGCTTATGTCCTTTGATGAAAACATGTTCTGATGTTTACAGTGATTAAGTCTATCAGTGGGTAAATTCGGCGTTCGATCTAGAAACAAAGCCACAAAACCAAACCCACTACCTTTTATTGGAAATGCCAGCATCAAGAAAGAGAGGAAATACATTCATTCATTTCAAGCCCATACAAAGCAGCTTCCTCTTTTCATCTTTTTAGTATTATGCTATAGCAGAAATGTGGTGTGTACCCTTGCTACTAAAACAGTCTAGGCGCCCCAGGAGCTTGCTAATCAATTTTGGTAAGAGGTGACAGAGCCCTAGGACACTGTTAAGAAATTCAAGGTTTTCAGTGATAGTTCAAAAGGCAAATTATTGGGCTTGCTCCTCTCTGTGTTTCCACTGCTTGGCTGAGGACAAATGGTGTTTCCTAGCGATGGAGAATGCAATGCACCACTGACTCCTCTCCAGCGTGACTGAAGCTATCAAGCTAGCCCTCTGCTCACCAAAAGGCACTTGTGTTCCTACATAACTGAACTCTCGATTAAAAGGCACTGAATCGCTCTGGAACTTCGACAGGACTAAATGGACTATCAGGCAGAACTGAAATTGAGGTGACCCCTATAATCCACAGCTCAGAAATACGCAGCCACCAAATAATTACTTCATATTCCAGATACTTTGTCTTTTAGCTTGGCACTGGAAAATGAAGGCAAAAGGAGAGCAAGCTAACACCGATGGGGCATTAATTGAGTTCAGGCTAGAGCTGAACAGTTACTAGTTTATTTAATCCTCAGCAGGCCCCTCTGAAGCGTGGGTTTTTATGCTCCTTTTACAGAAGTGGAAACTGGGCTCAGATGGGGAAAAGAACTCTCTTACCCTGTGGCAAAGTGTTGTGGCCAGGCAAGATGCTGGAAAAGTACCCTCCATGAACTCTGTTCACTAGCAGATGAGATGTATCTATTTTTCATTCTTTTCTTACTTTCATTTTCTTACTTGTTGAATGAAGAATAATAACACTTACGTGTTTATTGCAACCATAAATGAAATAGCTCCTGTTACCTTTACCTTTGCAAGTCCCCTTCCCTGACTCTGCATAGCTGGCTCCTTCTCATCCTTCATGTTGTTCTTGGTAGGTACCTTTGAGTCAATTCCGACTCAAAGCGACCCTATAGGACAGGGCAGAACTGCCCCATAGGGTTTCCAAGGCTGTAATCTTTACAGAAGCAGACTGCCACATCTTTCTCGTGCAGGGCGGCTAGTAGATTCAAACCGCTGACCTTTTGGTTAAAAGCTGAGCACTTAACCAATGTGCCAACAGAGCTCATATATATAGATAGATATTTATAATAGAATTTTAGAGCAAAAAGAGAACCCAGCTAGTGGTTTGATATGTTATAAAGCCCAGTAAAAGACAAGTGATTACTCAAGGTAACTACAAAGTAGCATAGAGGCTCTACTCAAATAAATATTATTTATTATTTGGAATTTAATCGTCATGATATGTCCCAAAGGTTTTTAAATCTAATTTGAAATACTTTCTAATTATAATGCTTAGGCTTTACTTAAAATCTTTCACAGGTTATCAAAGGACCATATATTTTATGTCTGAAAATTTGTCAAATAATGATTGTCCTATAAATAAGTGTTGGTTTTCAATTATACTTGAAAATACCTGCTTGGTGAATGTTAATTTGGGTTAATTATCTGCTTGCTACTTTATATTTGTGTTTATTGACCAGTTAAAAAAACACTGATACTTGGTGTATAGAATATCTTAGATAAAATTTAATACGAGACTTCTTTCAGTTCTGAAACATATTCCATTTTGTTGATCCCATCTTTAACGAACTTTTATTGGGTGCTTCAAGTGTCCTAGGTATTATGTACTAGATACTATGCCAGGCCCTGGGAAAATAAATAACATGCTGTCTTATAAATAAAATAGGTAATTCCTGTCCTCAAATTTCTCACAGTCTACTGCAGGAGTCAGGCATAAAAACAAAAATGATTTTAATGAATGCAAAAGTGTTACAATGGAGGTATGCATTAATATTATGGGAGTACAGAGAAGCAAACAATAACTCTGCCTGAGGGAATTAGGGAAACTGGTGGCTTAGAGGTTAAGTACTACAGCTGCTAACCAAGAGGTCGGCAGTTGGAATCCACCAGATGCTCCTTGGAAACTCTATGGGGCAGTTCTACTCTGTCCTATAGTGTCGCTATGAGTCGGAATCAACTCAACGGGCAGCGGAGGGAATTAGAGAATACCATCTTCTAAATAACCTTCTAAATTAATTGGAGTTGAAAGTTGAGGATCAAGAACTTATCAAGAATTCTCTCAGGGTAAACCAAAATATTTGTCTTGCTAAGGGAAAAACAACAAGGGGAAAGCCTGTAAAAGTCAAGGCAGTATCAAGGTGATGAAATAATTCATTATCTTCTTAATCTCTCAGTATTGTAGTCTCAATGATGGATTTAATGATATTAAATGATTAATTTAAAATAAATAATTACCACTTGCATTTTCTTTTCCTGATAGATGGGAAATCATATTGCTTATATTTAGGTTTTTTTCTGTTTGTTATAGCTACTCAAAGAATTAACCTCTTCTTAAATACACTGCAGATTCACCTTGGGGACAGGAGGAAGGACTGCAGGAATTTTAAGCTAGAGTTTACACAGCACTGGAACATTAACTCTGTTGAGAAAAAAAAAAAAAAAAAATCCCTGAAAGAACTGGGAGACTACCACACCTTTTTTAGTTTCTCTATGTAGTAACTGTGGAGTCCCTGGGCAGTACGAATAGTTAACGGGCTCAGCTACTAACTGAAAAGCTGGAGGTTCCAGTCCACCCAGAGGCTCCTCAGAAAAAAGACCTGGTGATCTAATTTTGAAAAATCAACCATTAAAAACCCTATGGACCAGTTTCCACTCTAACACACATAGGTCACCATGAGTCTGAGTTAACTCAATGACAACTTTTTTTTTTTAATTTTGCTTCGAGAGAAAATAAAATACAGTTTTTATATTTCCTTCTGCTAAGTTCTTAGGAAGCTTCTGTGGAGGGGGGGTCACATGTACATGTGCACACAAACATGTACATGTGTATTATTCTTTGGGAACTTAATGGGCTTTTACTAAGTGAATTTTTCTTTAATTCCTCTTCATGAGTGCAATGTTGGCTGCTAACTGAAAGGCTGAGGGTTCCAAGCCACCAGCTGCTCTGAGGGAGAAAGATGTGCCAATCTGCTTCCATAAAGATTTATAGCCTTGGAAACCCTATGGGGCAGTTCTACTCTGTTCTATAGGTTGCTATGAGTTGGAATGGATTTCACAGCAGTGGGTTTTTCTAAGTGCAATATTGGCCATTATTTTCAACCAAACAAGCCTCTGGTGATGTGGAACAATAGAAAGAGTGCTGAACTGGAAGTATAGAGACCAGGGGTCTAGCTAGCATCAGTTTTGGCCCTAACAGAATGTGTGGCCTTGGACAAGAGTTTAATTTTCAAATAGCTATTTGCTCAGGAAAAACTTGGACCAGAGCAGCATTTGCTATTTACCATGATATACTGTTTGCAAAAAAATTCTAATATCCATATTTCATAATGAGAAAGCTCACCAAAAGGCCTATAAGAATAGCACTGCAAATCAGTATCATCGAGGCAAGGGCATGATGACAAGATAGATATCCCTTTATTTAACAAAACAATTCCAGCTTATCATTTGCCTCTTTTCTCCATTTACAAAGGCAACCTTAAAACGTGAGTTAACAAAAGCAAACGATTTGGAGCTGATATTTTGTTGTCTTTAAAGTGATAGGGGCATCAAATGATTTTATAGCCCACTGGGCCCAGAAAATCACTTGGAAGCAGAGTGTACCTACACATGCAAGTTGTACTACATACATAAAGTGGCAAATGATCTTGGACAATTACAGAAATCTTTATATCTCAATCAGTACCCCAGAGACAGCCGATAATGCTCTCATATACTGCTAAAACTGTCAGCAGTGAGACGTGAGGAAAACTCAAACCAGAACTTCAACAAATTACGAGGTTCTGAAAAACAGCAGAAACCTCTGTGGTAATGGCTTCCATTAACAATACTGCTGCCTCTTTAAGCTCCCCAAGTCATAAAACACTAACAGTGAGGAACTGAAAGAAAAACACACTCATAAAAAAAAAAAAAAAAAAATTTACTACAGGGAAATGGAGATCTGGGAAAATGGGGTTCGCAGAGGGTTATGGAGGTGGCCAAACTAAACACTGAAGGTTGGTAATCCCCTGATGGAAAGCGAAGTCAACCATGACAGCTTACAGAGAAGGGCCACAACTGGGCCTGATAATCTCATCCATGTAACATGGTGCCTAAAGGTGGTTTAAACTGGAATGGCTAGGTTTGAATCCAAACTCCAGCAAGGACTAGCTGTTTGGGTACTTGGGGGAGTATCTCAGTTGCTTTATTTGTGAAATGTGGGTAACAGCCAACCAAACAGGCTGCTGTGGAGTCAACTCTGACTCATGGCAACCCCTATGTGTGTCAGAGAACTGTGCTCTGTAAGATTTTCAATGGCTGAGTTTTTCAAAGTAGATTGCCAGGGGTTTATTTCTGAGGTGCCTCTGGATGGACTTAAACTTCCAACTTGAGATCAGCACCTGAGTGCATTACCCATGTGCACCACCCAGGGATTCCATGGATAACAGCAGTACCTACCATATCGGCTGTTGCGAAGATCATGAGTTAATACACGTGAAGCCCTTCAAACAGTGCCTAGCAATTGAGTATTTAATAAATGTTAGCTCTTTGGTTTTTGGTTTTATTGCTAAGAATTGATGCCTTTGAATTGTGGTGTTGGCAAAGAATATTGAATATACCATGGACTGCCAGAAGAACGCATAAATCTCTCTTGGGAGAAGTACAACCAGAATGCTCCTTAGAAGCAAGGATGGCGGGACTGCATCTTACATGCTTTGGACATGCTGTCAGGAGGGATCAGTCCCTGGAGAAGGACATCATGCTTGGCAAAGTACAGGGTCAGTGGAAAAGAGGAAGACCCTCAATGAGATGGATTGACACAGTGGCTGCAACAATGGGCTCAAGCATAACAACGATTGTAAGGATGGCACAGGACCAGGCAGTGTTTCGTTCTGTTGTGCATAGGGTCGCTATGAGTTGGAACGGACTCAACGGCACCTAACAACAACAACAACTCCTATTCTTCCTACTGTTATTAGTAGGCAATGAGTCCTTGTCAAATAAAACTTTTTTTTTTAATGTTTAGTTAAAAACCAAGTATTATTAAATACTGACAGCTGAATTCAAGGGTTGTTATTTAGGCACAAATTCCTGTTTCAATTTTGTTGATTTATTCATTTTGTCTTTGATTTATTCAACAAATATTTATTGACCACAGTGCTAAGACAGCGTGCTAGGCACTAGGGTTAAAGCAATGAATACGATACATAGTCCCTGAATCCAAAGAGCTCATAGCCTGGTTGGTGGAGAACAAGGAGACAATCCCAAGGAGCTATGTTTGAACTACATGGAGCAGAGAGTGAGAATACGAGTGAGGGGCAGGGGGCCAGATCCTTGATCCAGATTAGGTGGGTGGGGGGATGGTCAGGCATCATTCCTTAGGGTCTCTGAACGGAAATGTGAGGCAATGCTGTCTTAGTTAGAATAAAGATGGCCTATTGGATTGAGGTTAATAACCAGAACACCCTGATTCCCCTAGTATCATTGACAAAGAGCTTGGAGAATGTTTTGAAAGTGAATGCCTATCTTTGTTTTTTCCTTCTATTGGTAGTTGCTTACAGAACATTTATATATCATGATTTTATATTATGATTTGGTCTTTCAGAGGAAACATTACTTTTAGTGACTGGTATATACTTATAAATTGTAATTTGCTTTAATCATACTTATGTAATGTCTTCTGGGATGCATGAAGTCCTAGGGCCTCAGGTTGACCACTCCTGACCAATAATAAGGTTCTCCAGACTGGAGCCCTAGGGCAGAGCTACCCTGGGACATGAGGATATAACTGGGTTTTAGTTATGGTGAAGTCAGGCATTGGCTCTTGCATCCACTGTCAAATAGAGAGGAAGAAGAATGGAAAAAGGCCACTCACTGTGAGCTGACAGAATGTTAATAAGAGACATCTTGAGGATATACTGTGAGAAGTCTAAAATTGTCTTGCTCAGTAAACCCACTGGGGGGATAAGCTAAGCCAGACAAAGGCAACAATCCCTTTCTGAATATGGGGAGAGAGTTATCACAGAAAAAGTCCCCAACTCCAATAAGCAGAAATTAAGATTTTTGTCATTAAATATATCAATGTTTATTGCAGCATGTACTTATGGCAGAGAGACGTTTTAGCACTCCCTTGGGAATTTTTCAGGAAGCACGCAAATAGTACATAAGTTTTCTATTGTTCAATTTAGCTTTTTCTTCTGTCACCCACCCCCTTTTAAAAAAATAAATGAGCAACCGAGTTACTATCTTCAAAGAACAGAATCCTGCCCCACCCTAGTTCTACACATGAAAAAGAATAAAGAACATATTTCTTCCTTCTTATTGAGTTGTGGCCCTCAAAATGCACTTCCTTAATTCAAAGAGTTCCCCCAAACATTTGGTAATTTAATCATTTGGTTTAAAAATACGTGAACAAACTAGTTTTCATTTGTTAGAAATCAAGGCCACTTGGGAAAAAATAGAGATGCAAAGAATGTCTGAGCATAGTGGATGTCATTTCATTCCTTTTTCAAACCACACTTTCCTTGTTTAATGAAGAAACCTTTAAAACTTCTTTAAAGGTGAAATTGTCCATGGTCAAGCCGTAGCCTAGAGCAAAATTTTACAGTTGAGTAACAAACCTCTTAAAACTCAGACTTATAATGGAAATGCTGTCCGAGAGTTAATTACAGTGGACTCCAGTAGGGTATAATTTTTTTCATCAAGTGTGGAGTTTGGAAAGAACTGATATGACCATATTTACCCAAAACCTCAGACTCCATTATTTTGTTTTGTTGAGATGAGCAGCAAAGGCCAGTGTGCATGTCCCTCTTTACTTTATAGCCTCAGTTTGCTCAAAGGTCTCAGGGAAAGAAAAGTTCTTTCAAAAAAGGCAACATCAATAACAAAAGTTTTAAATGAGGACAGCCTAAGGGCAAGAAAGAACTGCCTGCTCTTAGGAGAGAAAGCACAAACACTCTTAATAAAAACAAAGCAAAAAAAAAAAAAAAATCTTAACTATCTTTAGGCTTCTTTTAGCACTTTGACAGTGTAGGGTTTACTCTTCCTAGGAGGTCTTTTTCCTCAAAGAACACCTGGTGCCTCATCAATGACTACAGAGTTTAGCCTGTGACCTAGGAGATCTCTTGAGACAATTTACCAACCTTTTGCCCTAAGCCAGTGCTTCTCAAACACTGGAATCACCTGGGGGAATTTTAAAAAATGCTGCCTGAGTTCCACCATTAGAAATTAATTTAATCAGCTGGGGCACAGCTGGAGCCCTGGTGGTGCAATGGTTAAAAACTCATCTGCTAAGCAAAAGGTCTACAGTTCAAATCTACCAGGCGCTCCCTGGAAATCCTATGGGGCAGTTCTACCCTGTCCTATACGGTCCCTAAAGGTCAGAATCGACTTGATGACAATGGGTTTGGTTTGGTTTTGGTTAGGATGCAGCTTGGGTGTCAGGAGATTTCACCCTCCCCCCCCCCCAGTGGATTCTAATGGGCAGCCAAGACTCAGAACCAGTGCTCTATGTCTGTTATGGATTGAATTGTGTTCAATTCACCAGTTCCCATCTGTGAAAGCTACCCACTTGTGGTATATCTGTTATAGCAGCACTAGTCAACTAAGACAATGCCCTTCTACTGAAAGTGGTGACCAAGGACCACCAAAGTCAGCATCACCTGGACGCTTATAGAAGTACAGAATCTCAGGCCCCATCCCAGGCCTGCTGAATCAGAATCTGCATTTTAACAAGATCCTCAGGGGATTTGCACGTATTAAAGTCTGAGAAACACTGCTGTATACTACAGCCATTCCAAACAATTTCCTGACTATCTTTCAGTCAGTCTTAGAGGAAGTCCAAAATACCCACTGAAAATACCTGCTTTATACTCCATGAACTAAAAACAGGTGAGGGAGTATTCCTTCATCTGACTAGAAGCTGGAATAGAATGGGACAGAACTGAGGCTACTGCTACTTCTAAAGCTTTCTATGCTCTGACAAGATCCCTGGGTAGCACAAACAGTCTGTGCTGGACTACTAACCACGGAAGAAGGGCAGGGCAATCTGTTCCCATAAAGATTACAGCCAAGACAACCCTATGGAACACTTCTACTCTGTAACACATGGGGTCACCTTAAGTCAAAACTGACTCAATGGCAAGGGGTTTTCTGTGCTCTGAGCCCAGGAATACTGAGCCAGGAAGGGCCAGGGCACAATGGCTGGAATGAGTTTTGATTGTTCAATGCTCATGCTGTATCAGTCATTAAATATTTTGAATAAGGCACTTGGTTACTAATTCAAAGGCTGGCTGTTCAAATCCACCCAGAGGCACCTTGGAAGAAAAGTCTGGTGATCTGAAAGATCATAGCCACTAAAAACACTTTGGAGTGCAGTTCTACTCTGAAATACAAGGGGTCAGCATGAGTCTCCATGGCAACTGGTTTGGTTTTTCTGGTTTGGGTCCTCCCAAGAGCATTACTTGCTGGTCTTTAATGAATGCTGAGCATAGAAAATTATCTAGATCTACTGTTTACCTTCTAAAGAGGATCAGGCAAAGCTTTCTGATATTATCTGAAACACACCAGGATTTTTACATCCACAGCATCTTTGCACTAGGTGTTACCTCGCATACAATGCCCTTCTCCAAATCTTTGCACTGCTAACTCCTTCTTAGCACAGATCTCAGCTTGCCACTTCCACCACAAAACTCACCTTGACTACTGAATCTAAAGTAGCCACCCAGAATTGTATATCATCCTCATTTTAATTCTCTTCATCACACTAAAGTTGATTGTTTTCTTGTTTGTTCTCTTTCACTTCTTTAAAATGTAAAATTCTGTATCTGTATTCACTCACTCAATCAATATTTATTGGTCATATATTATGCGCAGGTACAATGCTATATGCTGGAATAGAGTAGTTTTAACAGGGTCTGGGCAATAGTAGGAAACCCTGGTGGTACAGTGGTTAAGAGCTAGTCTGCTAACCAAAAGGTTGGCAGTTCAATTCTACCAGGCACTCCTTGGAACCTCTATGGAGCAGTTCTACTTTGTCCTACAGGGTGGCTATGAATCGGAATCAACTTGACAGCAATGGGTTTTTGGTTTGGGCAATAGTAACGGCTCAATAAATATTTATTGTTGAATTAATTCATGTTCTGTAGACATTTTTTAAAAGGTTATTACAGGCAATTCAAAGTGCTCTGAGCTGGGGGTTTGCAAATGTCGTTTCTAGCTATAGAGAGTTCACATTTTAATATGAAAGAAAGACAGATCTACACCTCACAGAAACACAATCTACCGTACTTTAACAGGTTAAGTAAGATGGCACCAGGCAGAAACATGAGGAAAGGACAAGGCTAAGCAAGAAATAGTTAAAGTAAATGAAATGGGTAGGATGGTGAAGAGGCTATTGGGGTTGAAGCAAAAGTTATATTCATGTAGAGAGTGAAAGAAATGATGCTGGAAAGTTAGGTGGGGTCCCAATTGTGACAAGAAAAGTGGTGATCTATGTTGAGAGAAAAGTATATTTGAGAGAGTCTGCATACTAATCAACCAGTTGCCGTATTTCCTGATGTGCAATAGAAGTCAATTGACTAGGCTGATGTGCCTAGATGGGTAGCAAGAGGAGGCAGGGCACTGAGGTAGTATTCCAATGCCTGGCATCAGTGGTCTTTGAGGTTCAGGGCCTAGTGACATTCATATCCTTCATGAAATATGGTTATGAGAGCTGATTCCTTACTTTTTCTGTCTGCGCTAATTTGATCTGAGTATTTGCCATTTTCACACAGAGTCTTTAATAGATATTAAGAGTAGAAGAAAAAAAAGCAGGGAATAGAATTTCATTCAATCAATTTATGTGCTAAGCATAATGAAGACTACAGAAAGATTTAGGTAGTTAACTAATTCGATAAATAAAATACACAGAAAGTTAAGTGAAAAAGGAAAACAATATACGAGGCATCCACAATACACGTCAGCCTAAGTAAAATGGGTCCTAAGGACAGAAATTGCTGTGGATAGACGAACAAATATGTCTTAGAGAAAGTACAGCTAGAGTGCTCCTTAGAAGGGAGGATGGTGAGACTTCGTCTCTTGTACTTTGGACATGTTATCAGGGAGGACCAGGCCCTGGAGGACATCATGCTTGGTAGAGTAGAGGGTCAGTGAAAGAGAGGAAGGTCTTCAAAGAGATGGACTGACATGGTGGCTACAATGTTGAGGTCAAGCATAGAAACGATTCTGAGGATGGGGCAGGACCAAGCAATGTTTCCTTTTGTTGTACACAGGGTTGCTATGAGTTGGAACCAGCTAGACAGCATGTAACAACAACAGCAGAACAATGTGGGAAGCCAAAGTAGAAGGGAAAGGATTTTAGTAGGCTCTTAAAGAATGGGTAGGGTGTGGAGGCAGAAAAGACAGGGCAGTCTTGTGGGTGAGGATGGCATGAGCAAAGAAAGAGAAGTGGGAGTACATAAAGCTTGACAGGGGCAAAGATGTCTTTATATATAAAAAGTAAAGAATCTTGGACAACCCTATAGACTAAAATGTTTATAATAGAGTTAAAAACAATGAAGTTTCTGAAGAAACAAACATTGCAAGTGACAGCTCAGAGCTCAGAAAATGTTGATGTTGTTAGGTGTCATCGAGTCGGTTCTGACTCCTAGTGACCCTAATGTATAACAAAATGAAACAGTGCTTGGTCCTGTGTCATCCTCACAATAGTATATATGTTTGAGCCCACTGTTGCAACTATTGTGTCAATCCGTCTCGTTGAGGGCCTTGCTCTTTTTTGCTGACCCTCTACCAAGCTTGATGTCCTTCTCCAGGGACCTGTTCCTCCTGATAACATGTCTAAAGTACATGAGATGAAGTCTCACCATCCTCTCTTCTAAGGAGTAAATAAGACAAATTAAATAAAACCTCAAGTGGAATTTTTCTCTCTCCTGCCCCTTCACCTGGCTTCCTCCTACTCCTTTTCTTTTTTTAACTTTCCTAAACGAGTCCTTTCCACATCTGGTTGACTGTAGAAGACAGCCTGTTCCAGAATATGCAGCTTTCTTTGTTTAATATCATGTTGATGGTTTCTTTCATTAAATTTTCGCATCCCTCTGAAAATCTGGCAATATGATAATATATGTTATCTCCATTAAATGTATTAAAAGAACATACAAAGGGGAAATTTGTTAACTATTCTCTAAATACATTATATTTTCGATGTTACATATAAAATATGACAATTCTATGAGAAAATAAAATTACACATAATATTTTAATGTTTTGCTAGATGAAGTTGAAAAGAATGAAAAAGAAAAAAAAAAAAGTGAGCTTTAGAGTCAGGCAGATCTCAGCAGAGTTACTGGCTCCTTTTCCGGAAAGGTATTTAGGATCTCTGAATCCATTATTAGATTCTCACCCATTATCATTGTTTCTGAATGGGGCATTACTGGCATTTGAGGCAGCATAATTCTCTGCTGCGTGGGGGGTGGTCTGATCATTGCAAGACAGTTACCAACACTATATCCCTCTTCTTTTGGCTATTAAATGCCAGTAGTACCCCACCTCCAGCTTTGGAACAACCAAATGCCCCCCACAAACTTACAAATGCTCCCCAGAAGGGTGGTGATGCTCCTCATTAAGAGCAAGTGCATTATATGGTTGGTAATAATACCTTTCTGAGTTGAGAGGTTTAAATGAGAACATTTTCCTGGCATTTTGAGGTTACAAAGAGGTAGTTAAGAGAAAGTGTTGAGGTCAGTCAGACCTGGGTTTTTAATCCCAGCCCTGTCAATGGTGGCTGTGTGTAGCAAGTTATTTAATCTAAATCTGAAGGTGTCATCTATAAAATTAGAATAAGAGTAGTGCCTGACTCAGAGGATTATTGTGAGAATTTAATGAAGTAACGTATCCAGGCACTAAGCACCAAACTTGGTGTGTAGTGAGCACTCGGTCAACTTATAGTTGCTGCGGTCATTATCGTTAAAGCCAAATGCCTGGGACTAAGGGGAGGGGAAGCGGCAAGGAAATGAGATATCTTGCCCGTGAAGGAAAAGGAAAGGGGAAATAAAAAGCAGCTAGAAAGTGTAGAGTTGTCAGATTTTTCCCCCTGTTGTACACAGGGTTGCTATGAGTCGGAACTGACTTAACGGCACCTAACAACAACAATGTGACAGGACAATGCTGTGTATATTTGAAGGCAGAGGGGAGGTAGACAATGGTGAGACTGAGGATGAGACCCAAGAGGACACAAAGGGTAGCTATGTGAGTAGGTGCAATGAGGAAGAAGCGGGCTTAGGCACAAGGGCAGAGAAGAGACCACTGTCCTTCCACTGTGTCTCTTCCGAACATGAAGCCGTGTTTACATGTTCAAAGCATCTGCCCAGTTTCACTGGGATTTTCACCTGCCCCACATTCTGTTAGTGCCTCACTTAAAAGGTGATGGCCAACAATCAACAACTGCTTCAGCGTTATCTAACTCAGGAAAAAGGAGCCTGGAACTGAGAGTGCTGCTTAATAAGGGAGATCAATCTTCCAGGAAGTGAAACAATCTCCTCCCTATAACTTGTTCCTGGGACTAGACCTTGGCCTTACAGCCCTGATAGCATTTCAAGGACCACTCTTTCAGTTTTTTTAACTGTTTTTTCAATGATTTTTTTTTAACCTTCAACTACCCTTTATTTTTTCCTCTACCTTCAAAGTGTAGCACTAAAAATCTTTTCATTTCAGATTCCTTCCCATGCCCTTTCAGTTTTCGATCTCCTATGCCAATAAGTATTTTCCAACACAATTATCTTTAAGTCATCCCTCATGTAAACTGCCGCAGCTTCCTCTAAATTCTCTGTAACAACCCTGAAGTCATTTTGAAATATGTGGCCTCTGGTTTCTACGGTTTGAGAGTTCATTTCGTGACCACCGGATCGGTTTTTTTGTTCATTTTTTAACTACAAAAAAAAAAAAAAATCCACAAAAAAACAAAAATGGTAACATTGACTGCAAATGGTTAGATTGTAGACTGTGTTTCAGAAATTTAAAAATAAAGAGAAAACCAAGCTTGAAAATTCATAGTGCTGTATTAAGCTATAAAAGAAGTGACTGAAAAGTTAAAAATAGCTAGGAAATACTTCTTTCCTGAAATGCCTTCCACAAGACACTACTCTTTAGAGATGCTCAACAAATCCAGGATTTTATAAACCGTGGAGACTTGGCTTACCCTACTCCTCTCCTGGAGCTTCACAATGCAGTTCCCAAGAGGTCCTGAAGTAAAAAACCTGCATGACATATTTTATCTCAGTACCTCCTACACTTATCTAAGGATGGGATGTGCTTTTTATGGGGTAGCTATTAATATCCTACATGTCTGTCAGTTTGTCGAACTGTGGGGGCTTATGTGTTGCTGTGATGCTAGAAGCTATGCCATCAGTATTCAAATACCAGCAGGGTCACCCATGGCACAGAGATTTCAACTGAGCTTCCACACTAAGACAAACTAGGAAGAAGGACCTGGTGATCTACTTCTGAAAAGAATTAACCAGTGAAAACCGTATGCATAACAGCAGAATGCTGTATGATATAATGCCGGAAGATGAGCCCCTCAGGTGGGAAGGCACTCAAAATATGACTGTGGAAGAGCTGTCTCCTCAAAGCAGAGTTGACCTTCATAATGTGGATGGAGTCAAGCTTTTGGGACCTTCATTTGCTGATGTGGCATGAGTCAAAATGAGAAGAAACAGCTGCAAACATCCATTAATAATCGAGCCTGGAACGTGCAATGTATGAATCTAGGAAAAAATGAAAATTGTCAGAAATGAAATGGAATGCATAAACATCAATATCCTAGGCATTAGTGAGCTGAAATGGACTGATATTGGTCATTTTGAATAGGATAGTCACACGGTCTATTATGCCAGGAACGATAATTTGAAGAGGAATAGCATCGCATTCATTGTCAAAAGGAACATTTCAAGATCTATCCTGAAGTACAACACTGTCAGTGATAGGATAATATCTATACGCCTACAAGGAAGACCACTTAATATGACTATTATTCAAATATACACACCAACCACAAAGGCCAAAGATGAAGAAATTGAAGATTTTTGCCAACTTCTGCACTCTGAAATTAACTGAACATGCAATCAGGATGCACTGATAATTACTGGTGATTGGAATGCAGAAGTTGGAAACAAAGAAGAAGGATTAGTAGTTGGAAAATATGGCCTTGGTGATAGAAGCGATGCTGGGGATCGCATGATTCAATTTTGCAAGACCAACAACTTCTTCATTGCAAATATCTTTTTACACAAACATAAATGGCAACTAAACACATGGACCTCACCAAATGGAATACACAGAAATCAAATAGACTACATCTGTGGAAAGGGATAATGGAAAAGCTCGATATCATCAGTCAAAAAAAAGGCCAGGGGCCAACTGAAGATGAGACCATCAATTATTCAAATGCAACTTCAAGATGAAAGTGCAGAAAATTAGAACAAGTCCACGAGAGTCAAAGCACAACCTTGAGTATATCCCACCTGAGTTTAGAGACCGTCTCAAGAATGGATTTGATGTATTGAACACTGATGACCGAAGACCAGGTGAGTTGTAGAATATCAAGGACATGATACATGAAGAAAGCAAGAGATCATTAAAAAGACGAGAGAGAAAGAAAAGACCTAAATGGGTGCCAGAAAAGACTCTGAAACTTGCTCTTGAATGTTGAGTAGCTAGAGCAAAAGGAAGATATGATGAAGTAAAAGAGCTGAACGAAAGATTTCAAAGGGTGGCTCAAGAAGACAAAGTATTATGATGACATGTGCAAAGACCTGGAGATAGAAAACCAAAAGGGAAGAACACGCTCAGCATTTCTCAAGCTGAAAGAACTGAAGAAAAAATCCAAGCCTAGACTTGCAGTAGTGAAGGATTCTATGGGGAAAATATTAAAAAATGGAGGAAGCATCAAAAGAAGATGGAAGGAAAACACGGAGTCAGTATTCCAAAAAGAATTGGTCAGTGTTCAACCATTTCAGGAGGTAATATATGATCAGGAATTCATGGTACTGAAGAAGAAGTCCAAGCTGCACTGAAGGCATTGATGAAAAACAAGGCTCTGGGAATTGACAGAATACCAATTGAGATGTTTCAACAAATGGATGCAGTGCTGGAAGTGCTTATGTCTATGCCAAGAAATTTGGAAGACAGGTACTTGGCCAACTGAGTGTAAGAGATCCATATTTATGCTTATTTCCAAGAAAGGTGACCCAACCAAATGTGGAAATTATCAAACAATATCACATGCAAGCAAAATTTTGCTGAAGATCATTCAAAAGCAGCTGCAGCAGTATAACAACAGGGAACTGCCAGAAATTCAAGCAGGATTTAGAAGAGGATATGGAACCAAGAGTATCTTTGCTGATGTCAGACGGATCCTGGCTGAAAGCAGAGAATACCAGAAAGATATTTACCTGTGTTTTATTGACTATGCTAAGGCATTCAACTGTGTGGATCATAACAAATTATGGATAACATTGAGGAGAACGGAAACTCCAAAACACTTAATTGTGCTCATGAAGAATTTGTACATGGATCAAGAGGCAGTTGTTCAAGCAGAACAAGGGAATAGCGAATGGTTTAAAGTCAGGAAAGGTGTGCGTCAGGGTATTATCCTTTCACCATAGCTATTCAATCTGTATGCTGAGCAAATAATCTGAGAAACTGGACTATACGAAGAAGAACAGGACATCAAGATTGGTGAAAGACTCATTAACAACCTGAGTTATGCAGATGACACAACCTTGCTTGCTGAAAGTGAAGAAGACTTGAAGCACTTACTAATGAAGATCAAAGACCACAGCCTTCAGTATGGATTACGCCTCAACATAAAGAATACAAAAATCCTCACAACTGGACCAATAAGCAGCATCATGATAAACAGAGAAGAGACTGAAGTTGTCAAGGATTTCATTTTACTTGGATCCACAATCAACAGCCATGGAAGCAGCAGTCAAGAAATCAAAAGACGTGCTGCATCATGCAAATCTGCTGCAAAAGACCTCTTTAAAGTGTTGAAAAGCAAAGATGTCACCTTGAGGACTAAGGTTCACCTGACCCAAGCCATGGTGTTTTCAATCGCCTCATATGCATGTGAAAGCCGGACAATGAATAAGGAAGACTGAAGAGGAACTGACACCTTTGAATTGTGGTGTTGGCGAAGAATATTGAATATATATACCACGGAGTGCCAAAAGAATGAACAAGTCTGTCTTGGAAGAAGTACAACCAGAATGCCCTTTAGAAGCAAGGATGGTGAGACTATGTCTCACATACTTTGGACATATTATCAGGAGGGATCAGTCCCTAGAGAAGGACATAATGCTTGTTAAAATAGAGGGTCAGCGAAAAAGAGGAAGACCCTCAATAAGATGGATTGACACAGTGGCTGCAACAATGGGCTCAAGCATAACAACAATTGTGAGGATGATACAGGACCGGGCAGTGTTCCGTTCTGTTGTGTATGGGGTTGCTATGAGTTGCAATTGACTCACCCGTACTTAACAACAACAGCATTTATATCCCACAGAATGGGTATCCTACAGACCAGTATGGTGAAGGACTAGGTTTGTTTTTGTTTCGGTTGTTGTTGCTATTCCTCTTTTCTTTTTTAATTTCCAATCAATTGAGGAACAAGATGTTTGTTTAATACAATATCATGTGCGTGGATGACATAGAAATGTCAAATTACTATACAAGTTTCTAAGCATTTAATCTCAGTTTATTACTTATCTCATTGTAGACTCGTAGCAGTTTATAGCCCAACACTGGTCCGTGGACCACATGGAGGAGCAGTTCTATCATTCACTGTGTACTCCTCTTAATTTCGGTGGAATGCACATTACTAGGTATAGACCAACTAAGTATCAAAAACATACTTTTCTTCCCTAGAAAGCAACGCAAATAATGCCCGTATGGTGCAGTGGTTAAAACACTTAGTTGCTAACCAAAAGGTTGGCGGTTTGAATCTACCAGCTACTGCACAGAAGAAGGATGTGGCAGTCTGCTTCACAAAGATTCACAGTCTTGGAAACGCTATAAAAAACCAAACCTGTTGCCGTCAAGTCAATTTCGACTCATAGTACCCTACAGGACTCATAGAGACCCGACAGGACAGAGTAGAACCACCCCATAGAGTTTCCAAGGAGTGCCTGGTGGATTTGAACTGCTTTCGGTTAGCAGTCGTAGCCCTTAACCACTATGGCACCAGGGTTTCCTGGGTTTGGTTGGTGGATAACATATTGAAAAGCAATATTCCTTAATACTGAGTGAAGTTCATCAAGCCACTTTCTAAATGAACAATCTTGTAATATTTCAAAACAGAAGCCTAGAAAAATACAAACTGCCTCCTTAAACTGGTGTTTAAAAAGAATATATCTTCAACATGAGCCCCTCTCCTCAGATGTACGTATTTAGAGAAAAGAGAAAGGTGGTCAAATTCTTTGCTGTATCTTAAAAAACAAAGAAGCAAAAAACCCTGCATAAAAGGGTTGATAGGTGGGTGAGACGGGGGAGTTCCTCACTCTTTGTTTTCCAGCATACTGATGTTCATAATACACATAAATCCAAAATGTGGTGAAACAACAAAGGCAATGTTGTTTCTTAAGTAAGCAAGACTTACGGAGTTCAAATTTAATTAAATCTTTTCTGAATAGGGGATAAACCAAAACAAACCAGTTGCCAGCAGGGCAATTTCGACTTATAGCAGCCCTACAGGAGAGAGCAAAATTGCCCTACAGGATTTCTAAGGAACGGCTGGTGGATTAGAACTGCAGATCTTTTGGTTAGCACCTGAGCTCTTAACCACTGGGCTATCAGGGCTCTGAACGGGGGTATGCCTTTGTAAATCCTTTATACTATGCTCTTTTGCCAAAAAATTTAAGAAAGCAATAATAGTATGATTTTTTTTTCTTGAGCAGTTAAGCTGCTATATGATAAATGAAACCCAAATTCTTAGATTAACTGGAAATAATAATTCAAGCAAATTATATTTTTGCATTAATGTCATCAAATAGGTGCTACCTGTTATTAGAAAAAGAACAAGAGAATAGTGCAGGATGTCCTAAACTAACAGCAATTATTCAAGGAATGTTTTGTGTCCAGATATATCCCTTAAATGGTGATATTCAGAATTTTTCACACACACACACAAAAAGACTAATTCATAGAGCAAAAAGCAGGTGCCTATCACCTTGCAGTATTTCTACCATAGAGACTGGGAATGATGGTGACAACAGTAATGATGGGGACAAGTATGGCGATGGATACCTGGGTGATAATGGTGATGATGATGGCATGATGATGATGACAAGGATGACAGTGATGATGGGGATGACAGGTGACGGTGATGATGAGATGACAGGAACTATGGGGATACTAGGGTTAATAGGTATCAATGGTGTTGATCCAAATGACAATAATGACAGTGACAATGGTGATGATGATGACAATAGGGATGACTATGATGACAAGGATGACAGGATGATGGGGAGGATGGAGACGATCCTCTATAAATGTTAGTGGGCAATTTTAGAAATATCAGTATCATCATCATCATCATCATCACTGGACTTGTTTAAGCAAAGAAGAACTGGAAATAGGAGCGGCTGATTCCTGATCTGGCTTATTTCAATTATGTTGCTATCCCAGCCTTTCCAATTCTGGGGAAAGTAGTCCAAATTCCTTTCATTTGTCTTTATAAGGGACCTATTTTCCATTTATGGGTTTTTCATATCAGCCATTCTTCTCTGTACATTCTTTTAGTTTCTACACTCTCTTTTAAAAGGTATAGTAATAAAACATGGATGCGACATATGAAGAACAAATTAGCCAACAGATCACAGTAAAGTGATTCCTTCTTAAAACTTAAATGTCACAATCTTTTTAATAAATGCTTGCACCATATTAGTTTTTTTGCACAATCCCACATTCATCATGTGTTTACACATGAGTTTGAGCTCTTTTTCTGTTATATTCATGCTTACTCACTTGATGCATATTCTTAATGTACTTGCCTTGCCAGAACTTCATCTAATTTCTGTGGCCTATTTCCCTATTTAATAACATTTGGAGTTTTACTTCTACGTTTCAGAGCATTTAGAAATGTCACCTCATTTGGGACCTTTAGAAAGTGTGTACATATATATATATATATAAACTCAAGACTACAGTATAGCTTATGTCTTTTGAAGAAGTTATGAGAAGAAATGAGAAAAAAATATGTTTATTGAATCTTTTATATTAACGTACATATGGTCATGCATTGCATAACATCTGCTGGGGCAATGTCTGATGCACGTATGTCCATGGTCCCATAGGTTATAAGAGAGTTCAGAAATCACAGTTGCAGAATGGGATGTAGCGGATTTAGGCATGTTGCACTCGACTATCAAACAAAGAAAAAATTCTCAAAGCTTTTAAAGGATCAGCGAGAGAGACCTATATCAGATATGGAGAAATTGCTAATGACATGGTTTGAGGACCAAACACAAAATCGAACCCCTCTCAGCATGGTGATGACTGCTAAAGCATGAAGTTTGTTCTAGGTGCTTAAAGAAAAGGGAGGACCAGACTATGATACTGAGTTTAGTACTAGCCCTGGGTGTTTGAAGCACTTCAAATGTTTTTTGCTGCATAATGCAAAAGTGAGCAGTAAGTCTGTGCGTGCTGATGCAAAGGCAGCAGAAGAATTTGTTGAAACCTTAGATAAACTAATTGTAGAGAGCGGTTATTTGCCCCAGCAAACGTTTAATAAGGACAAAACATTCTTATGGAAGTGAATGCCTAAAAGGACCTTCCTCTATAATATGAGGTTGTTACAATGTCCAAATCACATAACATCCTATTTCACAGAATGCATCCTGGATGTTAAGCAACACATGACTATTTATCATTTCTGGTAGTTTTCATTTCTTTCTGTGAATTTGAATTATCTTTTGGTAAGTCTTTTAACCTGAAAGACTTCCTTTGGTATTCTTACAAGGCAGATCTGCTAGCAATGAATTTTCTCCGTCTTTATCTGGGAATCTCTTTTCTTGCCTTAATATAGAATCACTGGTTGATATATATATATATATATATATATATATATATATATATATATATATATATATATATATATATAAGCCTTGGTGGCACAGTAATTAAAAGCTTGGCTACTAATCAAAAGTTGGCTGTTGGAATCCACCAGCCACTCCTTGGCGGCTTTGAATATATTATTCAATTGCTTTCTGGCTTGCCTTGTTTCAAATGAGAAATCAACCATTAATTGTATCGAATTTCCTCTATACCATGAATTGTTTTTCTCTTGCTGCTTTCAAGATTTTCTCTTTCTGTGGTACAATTTGATAACAGTGTGTCTAGGTATGAAGGGCTTAGTGTTTAACATACTTATTGTTCTTTGCGCTTCTTGGATTTGTAATGTTTTTCAAATTTGGAAAGTTTTTGGCCATTATTTTCTCAAACTTTTTTTCTTTTTTTCATGCTCCTTTCCCATCTCCTCTCTTTCTGGGATTCTATTAAATTATGTTAGTATCCTTGATGTTGTCCCACAGGTCTCACAACTCTGTTCATTTCCCTTCAATCTTTTTTTCTCTATATTCTTCAGACTGGATAATTTCTATTGCTCTCTCCTCAAGTTCACTGATTCTTCTGCCATCTCAAATTTGCTGTTGAAGTACTCTGGTCAATTTTTCATTTCAGCTTTTGTATTTTCAACTCTAGAATTTCCATTTTATCTTCTTTTATTTTTATAATTTCTGTCTCCTTACCAAAGTTCTCTATTGACTCATGTTGTCATAATTTCCTTTCTTTAAAAATTTTATTTCATGGTATAGGATAGAAAATGATACTGGTGAAGAGTGAGCTTCTTGGACCAAATAGACACATGAGACCATGTGGGCACCTCCTGTCTGGAAGGGAGATGCGAGGGCAGAGGGGGTCAGAAGCTGGCCGAATGGACACAAAAAGAGAGAGTGGAGGGAAGGAGTGTGCTGTCCCATTAGGGGGAGAGCAACTAGGAGTATATAAAAAAAAAATATAGCAAGGTATATATAAGTTTTTGCATGAGAGGTGGACTTGATTTGAAAACTTTCACTTAAAGCACAATAAAAATTTTTTTAAAAAGTGATTTTAGTTCTTTGAACATAATTATAACAGCTGCTTTGCCTGCTGAATCCAGCATCTGGAGATACTCACAGACAGCTTCTATTGACTGTTTTTTCCTTAGACACATTTTCTGCTTCTTTTCACATCTTCTAACTTTGTATTGAGAACTGTAAATTTTAGATAATATATTGCAGCAACTCTGGGTTCTGATTTTTTCCCCCTGAAGGTTGATATTTTGCTATTGTTCTTTGTTTAGTAACTTGCCTAGACTAAATCTGTGAAATTTGTGTCTCATGAAACACAGCCACTGATGTCCTTGCTCAATTTTCTTTTTCTTCTTTTCTTAATTCTTGTTTTAATTTTTAAGCCTGACTTCCTAGAGGGTAACCCTTATAACTGCCAATGACTGGATTGAGGTTACACTCAAATACTTCAAGCCAGTAAAGCTTCCATCCTCTGATGGATACAAAGCACAGTAGTTTTTTTTAAGAATAAAACTTCTCAGATTACTGTATGCCTTTTGTTGACTCCACAACACTGAGACAGTTTTTTGTCTGTTTTGCCCAGCTTTATAATTGCTTTTGGGGGGCGAGAATTTACCGATGTCCTCCCTCAGCCACAGCTGAAAGTTTTCACGATTTGCTCTAATATCAGCATGCACAGATGCTTTGAGATCCAGCTCTTGCCTTTTCATCTTTGTATACAGGGCACGGCACAGAGGCTCTCAATGTTGGTGGAATTTCCCTTTTCTATTTCCTACTTTCTAAGACTGCTAAATTTCCTAAAGACTTCAAGCAAAAATACATTTCCTAAACACTGTCAACTGTGATTTTTCAAACTGATGGCCACTGATTCTGTAATATCATTTACAGATTCCCTGAATGTCAAATGTTGTACATTACAGACCTTGCTTATTTGGATAAATTTAGTCTTTCTTGATACTCTTAACTTCCAATATGAAAAGCTGTGCTTTTTATATTTCTATTCCTCAAAAATCAAATACAATTTTTCTTGAAAATTTGCAAGTTTCATTTCTTTGCCTGCTGTTCTTTGTTCACAACACTTTCTTCCAAAGAATCAATAACCTCATACCACATAGTAAGGAAAACAAAACTCTCTCATTTTGTCTTGTGCAAGTTATTTTACTCTAAATTAAGTTACACAAGAACCTTACAAGTTGGTAATAATAAGTCAGAGTCTCTTGAGTTTAACTGGTTTTAAAAATGACCAATTAAATGGATATAATAAAGATAATTAGAGATATTGCATCACAATATGTATTTTTTTTATTCATTTTATCCAAAATAACATAGTTTTAATTACTACTTACCAAAGATACCTCTATGAATAACAATTTTACTTTACCACACAATTCTAAAAAGCCATACCTTGGTAACATAATACCTCAGCTATAGCGCATATCAAGTCTTTGACAAAATGAGACCAAAAAGCACATTTTCAGAAGAATTAGTAATCTGAAGGATGAATAACATTAAATTGCATAACAGTAACACCTTGTTTCAATATCAACAGCTACCAAGCCAACTCTACTAGATAATTTAACCAATTTCAAAATTCTAAATCTTTATTATAAAGATAAATTATTCTTTAAAAAGATATGCTTCCCTCTTGACAAAATGCATTTCACATATGTTCTGAGTGTTCACTGAAAAAAACACACAAACTGATTTAGAAAGCAGCATTTGATATTTAAATGTGCATATTGGTACTTTCCCACTATTGGCAATCCTCACTCATCTATGGTACAAAAATGGGAACAGGAAGGATAGTGAACTGTCCAAATACAATGTTCAATCTCTTTTTTCATAAAGGCTTTTAATAAAGGGGAAAAAGAATTTATAAGTTCAGTTTCATTTCTCCTCTTGACTTCTATCGACCGCTGAAGATGCCAAGGAGAAGTCAAAGTGCCAAAACGTAGACAGAAAAATGGAAGAAGAGAAAGAACAAAGTGCTTGGATGATACATAGAGCAGCTAATGATTCCATGAATAATTTATTTATAAATGCTGCTTTTCCAAACTTTCAATCAATCACTTTTTCATTAGTAAATGAAGGTAAAGGCAAACAGCACACCTTTAAAGTTATTATACCTTAATTTCTTTGAAGTCAGATTAAGTGCAGTTCAAAGAAAAAAAAAAAAAAGGCAGAGCAAAACTTTATAATAATAGCCATTTGAATAAAGTATATTTCTCCATGTACTTAAATCTTCTTTAATTTCTCTCTCCAATGTTTTGTAGTCTTCAGTGTACATATCTCACACATATTTTGTCAGATTTATCCCTAAGTATTTCATATTATTTGATGATTGTTCATAGGTCAGAATACTCAATGCTGTTAAATTGTCAATTCCCCTATAAACTGATCTATAAATTCAACACAATCAAAATCTCAGCAAGTTTCTCTGCAGAAAGTAAAAAGCTAATTCTAGAACTCACATAGGAATTCAAAGAGCCTAGAATTGCCAAAACAACTTCCAAAAAGAACAAAGTTGGAAGAATAATACTACCTGAATTCAAGACTTGTCTTAAAGCTACAGTAATCAGAACAGAGTGGAATTGGTGTGAAGATAGACAGTTAGGTCAATAGAACAGAATAAAGCCCAGAAATAGACCCACACATATATGGGCAACTGATTGTTGACAAAGGTGCAAAGGAAATTCAGTAGAGAAAGGGTAGATTTTTCAACAAGTTATGCTAGAACAACAGCATATGCAAACCTTATACTTTATATAAAAGTTAACTCAAAATGGCTCGTAGTGTAAAGGTAAAACCTAAAATCTATAAAAATTCTTTAAGAAAAGGTAGGAGAAAATCTCTATGACACCAAAAGCACGATCCATAAAAGAAAAAAATTGATAAATTGGACTTTCTCAAAAGTAAAAAGTTCTACTTTTCAAAAGATGCTGTTAAGAAAAGACAACCACAGACTGAAAGAAAACACTGGCAGAGCATATATTTGATAAAGGACTTGAATCCAGAATATACAAAGAATTCTTAAAACTCAAAAATAAGAAGCAACTGAATAAGCACTGGGCAAAGGTTTTGAATAGACACTTCACCAAAGAAGGCACGCAATGGCAAATAAGTACATGAAAAGATGGCCTATATCACTGCATCATTGCAAATGCAGATTAAAGTAACAATGAGATACCTCTACACATTAGATTGTCTATACCATGTGTTGGCAAGGATGTAGAGGAACTGGAACTCTCACATAGGAATGTAAAATGGTACAATCACTTTGGAAAACAGTTTGGCAATTTCTCAAAAAGCTAAGTATACATCTAATAAATGTTCTACCCATTCCACTCCTAGGTATTTACTCAAAAGGAAATACATGTCCATACAAAGATCGGTACACAAATGTTCTTAGCAATTTAGTTATAGCCCAAATCTGGAAACAACTCAATTGTCCATCAACAGAGGAGTGAATAAACACACTGCTGAATATCCATACAATGGAATACTAATCAATAATTACAAAGGAATGAACTACTGATACGTACAACAACATAGATGACTCTCAAAATAACTACGCTGAGTGAAAGAAGAGTACAAAGAAAGAGTACATGCTATGATTCCATTTACATAAAATTCTATTGTATAAATGCAAACGTATCTATAGAGACAAAAAGCAGATCAGTGGTTGCCTGGGGATGTAAAGGCTGGGAAAAGGGAGAAATGGCTTGAGAAGAAATCATGAAGAAATTTTCAGGGTTGATGGATATATTCACTGTCTTAAATGGTTTCATGGATATATACACACACCACAACTTATCAAATTGTGCACTTTAAATATATACAGACTATCAAAAAAAATTTCTTTTTTATCATCTGTAATATGCCTCAATAAATGTTTTAAAAAAAAGGATCAGATGTTACCTGCTAAAACATTCAGGGAGATGAGAGTAAAGACCAATATATAAATTAGATAAAATAAAATATAATATTAAAACATAGGAAAGCAGAATGAAAAATGAAATAAATGTGAAGAAACAGACAAGATAATAAAGCAAAGGTACCAGAAACCAAGTTTTTCATGATCCCTGTCACAGCAATGAGTGTGCTACATTATTACATAAAAGCAAAAGGTGAAGTAATTTGGCTTCAATTAAAATGTTTGAGGCAGGAATTTGGGTCATAGTTGTGAATGTCAAAGCAGCCAACATTAAAAATAAAGTATATGCATCTGAATATTTAACAGTCTTTTTAAAAAAAAAAATATATATATATATATATTCTTTGTAGTCCGTTCAGACTGCATTGCCTCTTTTAAATTGCTTTGTACTTTCCAGGACAGACAAGTGATTAAAATGAGGATCTTATCTGTAATAAAACATGCTGTACACAGGGGTCTTGCCTTGAGATTCAAGAGTTCTGAGCCCCAGTCCCAATATCATTACAAAACTGAAGTGAACTTGAGAGCAAATGAATTCCCTTTCCAATACCTTCCAATTTAAAATCGGGAAAAGAGAGGCCTGTGCTCTATATGAGCAGAGGTCAATTAGGGTTCCCAGTACTTTCAGTTCCCTGGAGATAGTCACTGCCCAGATGAAGTTATTAATTAAATGGAATCTTTGCCTTTATCATTGCCACTTTCATAAAGTAAAGGGTAAGTGTCCTCTTACTCCCACTGCTTCTGAGAAGACTGTTTTTGTCTGTTCAGAAAAGGAAAGAAAGAAATCAATCATCCAATACAGTGGCTGATTACCTATGTATTTCAATGGTACTTTATCACCATGGTACCTGGGTACTCAGACCCTGAAAATAAATTGGGAACAAGAACATCAAAGTCACAGCTCTACTGATGAGCACAGTATGAATACCAGGGCACTAGCCCTTTGAAGCTGTTCCCCTTTGTGTAAATACATAGAAGGCCAAAATGGATGAGGAGCCTATGGTTCACAAAGTGATTCAAATTAAAGCTTAATAGCAAGGACCTCATCAATTGAAGTCTCATCAGTTTGAGTTCTCCATTTCCTAACGAGAACAGTCCCTTTTGCAGTGAGGATCAGGACAAGGTACCAATCCTGTCACACAGGGGTTCATGTCAGCAAATTCTACCAAACAGCCATGTCTGTTGATCTGTATGGCTCAGTTCATCATCTGAGGTTTCAGGAGTGTTTCAACCATCAATTTTTATTCTAGAGATTTTTCTGCATCAGAGTGTTATTCAGGCTGTAACTTCTTGTGAGGCAAGAAAAAAGATGCAAAAGTTTGGCCTTGATTGAATCAGTAACTCTTTTATGAATTATTGATAGTGTTGAGTAACCAGAGGTGAGATATTGCTAGAAGACTATCCATTGTACGGCCAGAGGGACAAGCTGTATTGGCAAATTGACTAGAATAAATGAAAAGGCTTGTAAAAGCTCTTTCAAAAATAAAGTTTCTGCATGGATTATTGGCTAGGTTTTATAGGGAAAAAAAGCAATGTTGCAAAGTGATAATTTCAATTTGTTTACTTAACAGCCATCCAAACGACATGATTTAAGCTGAATTTTCAGCAAGCTGTAGCAAAACATTTACTATTTAGAAACTGAATTAGTAAAATTAACTTGCAGTGCCTCAAGCTAATTCTTCTAAGATGTGATCTCTAAATTTATTAAATATCAAATAGTTTGAGGTTGTCCTAAAAGAAGCAGATGTAGTATGCAGTTACTTTAATTGTAGCTAAATTCTCTATTGTATAATTTTCAACTGAAAGCTATTCTTTACTCTCTCTAACTCTTAAAGCCCATGAGTGGGAGCTCCTACAATCTGAGCAAGTAAGAACTGTGCAAACACTAACTGAACATGAAAGAACTGTGCACACACAGAATTGAACATGCCAAGATTGTGCACACACCAAAAAAACATAAAAGAGTTATACACATACCAAGTGAACATGAAAGAACTGTTCACACACTAAGTGAACACCACCCGGAAAATAAATTGCTAAATGAGATCAGATTATTGATGATACAGATTTTGTTGTTGTTGTTGGATTCCGTGGAGTTGATTCCAACTCACAATGACAGCATGTAACAGGGCAGGACTGCCCCATAGGGCTTCCTAGGCTGCAATCTTTGCAGAAGCCGAGAGCCAGGTCTTTCTCGTGCAGAGCCACTAGGTGGGTTTGAACTGCCAACTCTTTAGTTAGCGGCGGAGCCCTTAACTGTTGTGCCACCAGGGCTCCTTAATACATATGAGTTGTCTTTTTTAAGGTCAACAGTTCTCTGTTCATTGTTGGCAAATGTAAATATACTTTTTGCAAAAGTAATACCTTCTAGTTTTCCTAAAAATAACTTTATGGCCTGCAAGCTACAATAACGACCTACTTAAAGAATATGATATGCATCTTATTTTTTAAATTTTCTTTAGGTCATTCATTCCTTTATTTTGATGTGCAGCTTCTTCAAAATCACAGAATTCTAAGATTGTACAATACAGTATGTGAACACCAATCTCTTCTTACCCCAAACTGTGATTTTTTTTTTAATTTAAAATTTCATTCACATTATAAAATTTCCTGACACGGCTAAAGCTACATGCTTAAGCCACAGCATACAGACTATCTAGAAGTTGTAATTTATTAGTGTCTAAAAGAGGAAATAAACAACCAAAACCCTGGGACATATTAAAACTTTATTGGAAATGTTTTCCTTTGTGGACTACAAAAATGTGAAATGAACTCTATTCGATACGAAATATAATATAAAGGCCACATTATAATATCAGTTTATCTAAAATGAGGTAATAATAAATGGCTTATATTTGTAAACCAATTTTAACCTTTGAAATTTACTTTTACACTCTGGTCATGTTCATAGTATCCTTGTAAGTTGTGTCCTAAGGGCCAAGCTGTGTTAATTGTTGTATCTCTAATGAAGTGCACACTGATCTACACATTAGTACACTTCGATAAATAAGTCTTCATCACAGGAAACATGGGGCTGAATAGTGTCATTATCTCTCTTTTGCTGATGAGGAAACTGAGAGAAACAACCAATATGCTTCAGAAAACACTGCTAGTGCTAATGATGCATATTTAGCATTTCACAGGGTTTCTTTCCAAGAGTCCTAGGGCCATGCTATTCTGATTTATTACAACAAAACATCCTAAAGAAAGGAAAAGTCATTGGATTTAGAACAGAATACTCAGTAAAATTCATATATATTTTAGGATAAGATTGGCCTAATCATACCTGCTTCTCATCTGGATCCCTTAGGGGATTGGGCTTGATCCGTGACTGTTAATGGATGTGGTTATGGTATAGGAATACACAGGAAACCTTCTCAATGTCTAGATTTTCAGGAAGTCAGAAAACTATAAAAACTAGGCCTAAATATCCAGGGATGATTGCATGATTATATTTTCGAATGCTAAGAAAACCCGTCAGAACGCAAAACCGTGGTGCAAGAAGTATCTATTGTCTTTAAAATACATAAAAGCCAAATAACAACTAACTATTCCCAGGAAGCCTATTTACTACACTGGTCTATATTTAAAAATTGTATTAAATGTATCAAACTAATTTCTTAGTATATTAGTTATTAAGATTTCTGCATGATACAGCAAACAGTGCTAAGAGTGTATCTATCACTGTGTATCCGTGGAATTTGTGGAAGGAGACTGTCTTGGTCATCTAGTGCTGCTGTAACAGAAATAACACAAGTAGATGGTTTTAACAAAGGGAACTTTATTTCTTCACAGTAAAGTAGGCTAAAAGTCCAAATTCAGGGTGTCAGCTCTAGGGGAAGGCTTTCTCTCTCTGTCGGCCTTCTTGTCAATCTTCCCCTGAACTAGGAGCTTCTTTGTGCAGGAACCCCGGGTCCAAAGGATGCGCTCTGCTCCTGACACTGCATTCTTGGTGGTACGAGGTCCCCTGTCTCTGCTGTCTTCTTTTTTTTTTTTAATATCTCAAGAGATTGCCTCAAGACACAATCCAATCTTGTATATTGAGTCCTGCCTCACTAACACAACTGCTGCCGATCCTCCCTCATTAACATCATAGAGGCAGGATTTACAACATATAGGAAAATCACACAATACTGGAAATCATGGCCCAGCCCAATTGATACACACATTTTTGGGTGGACATAAATTGAACCCATGACAGAGACGGAGCATTAATGTCCTGTTATAATTGCACTGATAAGAGGAATGCAGATCTTGAACAGGTGGTGATGACGACATCAGGGCAGGGAGGTTCTGAGTGGAGAATATGACCTCAAACAAGAACTTGAGAAAGGGAAAGGATAACCATCCTCCAGGTGCTTTTCAATTAGTTACTACCCTCTTCTTTTGGGGGCGGGGGAGGGGCAGGATGCTTTTGAGAATTTGATAAAATGAGAGGAGGTTGCGAAGGCCAAAGGCTCTGGTCCAGTGTTTCCTAAAATGAAAATGCTAGTCCTCAAAGATGTTTAAGGGTTTTAGAGTAAAATTAATTAAAAAAAAAAAGTTAACATTAAAATAAAAGGTTAAAATGGTAAAAAGAAAAAAATCAAAGGTAGGTTTGGGAAAAGCTAGAATAAACAAAGTTAAACAGTTTTCTTTACAGCAGAGGATTTCATGTACTAATATGCACTGTGTATTAAAAAAAAAAAAATTATCAAGGGGAAAATCAACTATGCCAGAACCTACCAATTTTATTTTACCAGGAACTTGACCCCCCTAGATCCACCGACCTCCCCTGCCCCCAGAGAACATTACCTAGGATGTTACAAGGGTGTGCCATGGAGGCAATTTCTATATGACAGAATAGAACTGTGCCATAGGGTTTCCTAGGCTGTAATCTTTACGGGAGATGATTGCCAAGTCTATTCTCCTGCTCAGCAGCTGGGGGTTCTAATCGCCAACCTTTTAGTTAGTCACCATACCAAAAAATCCAAACCCGTTGCCATCGGCTTGATTTCTTATTTCCTAGGATACATTCTGGGAAAAGATGCTCTACTGTGTTTCAGAGAGGAATGTTTAGAATAGCATTTCGTTCTCTTAAGAAACATCAGAATAAAGTACAATAGGTGGGTACTGGGGGCAGCTCTGGGAACTGGTACGCAAGCTGTTAATGTATTTATAGGAATAAAATATAAATTATTGACCTGCCTTTTGATTTTTTTAAGCATGCATTTTCTCCCCAGTGTGTACCGGCACCCAATTCTTTTTCAGTGTTGTTATTCCAAAATATTTATTAGAATATTATCTGTAGAAAGTGGGGAAGCAGAATGACCAAGCTTAGAGAGATGATAGTTTCTCTTCTCACCAGATGTTTATGGCAGTCCACTTTCTACCTAAGATAAAGTTCTGATTGTTGAATTATTAATTTTTAAAAGTGAAGAAGAGTCAGATACTATTTAAATATGTTTAAAACTCAAAATATTTTTGGACAAGCGTTACATACGCCAACTGACATTTTATACTAGTCAAAATTTCCTGTTAAATAAGAAATTAAATCAGTGTAATGGCATCTTGTTTTTCAGTATCATACCAGCACCCATCACCTCTGGCTCTGGCATGTGTTTATTTGCAAGCCAGTTTTAAATGATACATTATGATAATCTGATGTACGTTTAGAATACATAATAAATGGATACTTAATAGGGGTTATACGTATTATATGTTTTTTCCATCAATGATGGATATTCTGATATTCTGGGAGAGCAGATAATAAATGTAGTAAATGGATATTTAATAGGGTCTTAAGAAGATTGTAATCTTGTTTTTCCCCATCTCATGAACAGTATCTTCTGATGTTAATAGAAATCATATATAACAACAGAGAGAAGCAAGTAAGTTGAACATCAGTTATTACTGGTCAATGAATGGCTACAATATGGCATTAATTATGCTGTGATATTTTTATACACACAACAAATTGTCCTCCTCTAGATCACCTTCTAATTTGAAAGTTTTTTGGGATTTTCTTTCCCTAAAAATTTCCTGTTTTTTAAAAATATGAGTGTTCTACTTTTTCTTATTTTTCTTTATAAACCAGCTCAAGACCACTGTAATATATTTTTTCAGGGATATATCTATGAATTTAGGTTTTTTTTTTTAATTATGGGGTAATAAAATTTCCTCCCCCCCCCCCTTTCTCTTTCACCTGTCCTCTTTGCCCTCCCTTTCCACTGTAAAGATAGCAAATTGAGAGGCACAAATCTTAACTTTCTTAACTAATTGGAGATGTGAGTCCATTCAGGGCTGTCTTTGTTAGCATTGCTTTTTATCATGGCTGGATGACCGGGTTACAAAAACAGTAACCAACAATTCTGAACACTGGCAGAGCCCAAGCAAGATGAAAAACACTGGAAGACATTCAAATGACAATGTCTTGACTTCTGACTCTGAAATTAAACTGGAAGAAAACTGATAATCCTTTTTCATAGAATAGTATGTCATGATAGTATAAGATGAATGCCAGAACCATGCATGACATGAACAGTAGATACTTGCAAAAAGGTAAAGGAATATATGGATTCCGTTAAAACACATGTGATGACAGCGACAGGTATTTTTTTGTTTGTTTCTTTTGCTTTTTACCTTTACATGTGGGTTTATTTTTTTATTGTGCTTTAGATGAAGGTTTATATAGCAAATTTGTTTCTCATTAAACAATTAATATACATATTGTTTTGTGACAATGACTGTCAACCCCATGACGTGTCAACACCCTCCTCTTCTCAACCTTGGGTTCCCCACTTCCATTTGCCTAACTTTCCTATCCCTCCTGCCTTCTCATCCTTGCCCCTAGGCTAGTGTGCCCATTAGTCTCATATACATGGTTGAGCTATGTGTATTATTGTTTATTTTATGGACCTGTCTAATCTTTGTCTGAAGGGAGTGACCTCAGTACTGAATTAAAAGGGCACCTGGGGGCCATACTCTTGGGATTTCTCCAGTGTCTGTCAGGCCACTAAGTCTGGTTCTTTTTTGTGAGTTTGAATTTTGTTCTGTATTTTTCTCCAGCTCTGTCCAGGACCCTCTATTGTGATTCCTCTTAGAGACGGTCACAGGTTTTTGAAAAGAATCAGGAAAGCAGGAATTGGCGATGCTAAGACACTAAGAAATTTTTAGTCTCAGCGTAGAGAAGTAGGCATTTTCACAATAGGAAACTTCCTATTCCTTTAACATGGAAAAACATTAACATCTGTAAAATGGTGAAAATACGAGAAGGCTTAGTAGCTTTCACTTCCTTAATAATAAGCATAAAAATGGAATATATGTTCATCTATCCATTGAACAAAACATACTCTGTAGCCCCAGAACAAGCTCTGTGTTGGGCCAGTGAGGGACACAAGGATAAATAAAGAGCTTAAATAGGAGTGAATAAAAGGTTTTATAACTTACAGTTAAGCAAACATTTTAGGACATCAAGACATCAGGCAAAGGGTTATTCTGCTGTTCTTACAGTCTCTACTTGAGGGAATAATAAATTCAAATATTACCACCTTGGATTTTAGCCCTTTGCTTATACAGTGCCATCTCTTCACACGTGAGACTTCTCCTGTCTATATCACCAATTCTGGATCCCCTCAACTTTTTGCAGAGCAGGCACTGATGGCTGCCTCCCAGCTTCAGTAGCTGTTTTAAAGGGGAAAGGTGTTCTCTACTTTTTTTATAATCTGTCCTAGAGCAAATATGATTTCTAGTGATGACTTCAAATCTTACTGCCATTACCTAATTTCAGATTTGTTAAGATGTCCCTCTCTGTCTTTAAGAAGCAACTTTAAACAGTAAACTAACAACTTTTGGAGAGATTTTTTTACATGGACTTTGCAAGCATTCCATGTTTTACTTTTTGCAAACATGTGAAATTTATCCATTTGAAAATGATGCACACAGATCTTTGTATCACTTGAGAAAAACAGTTAATAGGCTCAATTTATTAATTCCATTTTAAATAGATTCAGTTCATTCATTTCAAGTTCCAAGAGAAGGGTGATCATTAAATAAACTGAGTGTGACAAGGGACTTTCAGGCTGATAATTCTCATGGCAACTTGTGTCATGTTAGACAAGTTACACTTTCCATACATCAGTTATTATAAGATGAAGTATATAATACATATGCGTTTGCTACCTCACAGTTATCTACTGTGTCAAGATAAATAACTCCATTTAAGTGAGTGGAGCATATTGAAAAGAAGGGAAATCAAAGGGATTGGGAGAGAACGGAGAGAGAGTAGAATGAAAACCAGAGAGGGTATCATATAGGGAGAACAGAAGATACGAAGGAGTAAGGAAGAGGAGGAGGAGGAATGGGAAGAGAAAGGGAAGAGATATGAAAATTTGGTTTGGGTTTGGGTGGTACAAAGCCTAACCAAGGAATGTAAGATTAGGGAAGCAGGTGTGGAAATGAGAGAGTTTATATTTATCTCAGCATTTTTTCTTTTGGTTCAGGATTTTGGTGTCAGGTGTCAGCATCAAGTGGGAATTTTGAAAGGAAGAAAGCAGAAAATGTTTGAAAAACTGGTGCAGGATATAGGAAGGCAGTTTTTAAAAGTTGTCAGGGAGGGGTAGAAGACAAAAAGGGAAGGAAGGCAGACATTTTTAACTTATCTATTTTGCCTTCCATATGGGTTACAGAAGGCAAGGGGGACAGAAGGAAAAGGGAGGAGAATTTTTATGCAGCTTCTGGAAGAGGAGAAGGACCCCAGAAGGACACTTTTAAGGAAAAAAAAAAAAAAATGAAATGATCTCTATACGAAAAAAGTAGAGCAACTGTTCAAAAGACAGAGTGATTACTGACCAGATTGTAAGACTCCAAGGCAGTAATTAAAACCCCTGGAATTAAGACATTGATAACAATTTTCAAATTGTAAAACTGGGTTCTTTCAGGGAGATTATATTATGAGAAATGGATACAAGACTTCCAAGAGAACTATTACAAATTTTATTAACCTGGCAAAGGCTAAACCCAGTGAACACTCCAGGAATGACATTAACAGAAGGAAGACTCTGCAACCTGATGATTTACTTTTTCAGATACTGAGATGCAGGAAGAGTTTCAGAATAAGGAGCCTGGTTGGCTTTTGAACTGGAGAATATGAACAAGAGCCAGATTTTGAGAAAAAGAAAAGGCTAACCATCCTCCAGGTACTTTTCATTTAGGGTGAGAGTTACTACCCTCTTCTGGGAGTGGCGGGAGGGGGAGGCAGAATGCTTTTGAGAATTCGATGAAACTATAAACCCTTTCCCAAGAAAAATGCACAAAAATCTGCATGCTATTTTAGAGACCTCAGATGCAATTTGTGGTCATGCACTCCATCCCTTCCCCACATGCAACACACAACCTACTGGATTCCTTGTAAAGAATACTTGATTGAATGGGAGAGAGGGGTTAAAGCTAGGATATGTGGAAATATGCTGTACCGCTCAAAAAAATCATAGATATATTTCAAAAAAGCATCTCTCTGTGATGTGCAGCCAGGGAAGGTTTCAAGGTTAGGAACAAGAAGTCACCTAGTTTTTCTTAAGAGAAAATAATGCATAACTTTTATGGGACTACAGACACAGCTACGGAGATGGTCAAAAGGAAGGCCATTCTATAAGGGAGGTAAGAACAGGTGCACTAAAGTCTGAGAACCTCTAATTGAGTGTATTGCTACCCTGGGAAAGATAGGAAAAATGAAAATAAAAGGAAAGAGAAAAGAGAATGGGCTATGTAATGGTCCCCACTGAGAACAAACCTAATTGTTAGCAACAACACAGGAGAGGGTAGGATGTAGAGTCTGAGATGACTATAAAAGGTTAAAAAAAAATTTCAAAGTGGCTTGCAGGATAAACTGAAATTGTTAGAAATATTGGAGAAACACAACATATGGAAAAAACATAATATATATAATGGACACAAGTCAGTTCTCTGGAAGCAAAGTGGCGAGGCAGAATTACGTGTATAACGTAATTGAAATATGCAACCACTCGGAAGCATATTTCAAATTATAGTAGTCCACACTAAAAGACATATAAAAAGGCTTGATGAAGATGATTTTCAGAAACTAAAATGAGAGAGATACAAAAAGGACACAATAAAGAAAATGGCAGGTTGGGAGAATAAAAGCCATGGATTTTTAAAAAAGAAACTGGGAAATTCATTTACAAAGAGAGATGTCAAAGGTCTAGACTTAAGAAATAGAAATGGATGGATTTGAGGATATGGGCATTTAGAGAAGTTTTTTTTTTTTTTTTTAAACCAGGAACCAGCAAGAGAAAAACTAGGACAAAGCAAATGTCATGCGAAATATCTTATATAACAAACTGATGGCTGAAGCCAATAGAAGTTCTGGGAAAGGAGAACAAGCACCTGGCCAAAGGGAAGGTGTGAGGAAAAAAAGACACAACAACACCTGGTCTCTGAATATACCATAGAAAGATTTTTTGGAGCCAACTAGCTAAAATTTTTGGAAGAAACTTTGGGTAAAGTAGAGTTATAAAATAGTGTTTGTTAAGGTCATTTAGGAGAATGAAAAAGCAAAAAGTCATGGTCAAGAGGATAAATTTTATCTTGTTATGATTCAGGGAACAATCACGGATGGATGCTAAAACTAGGTGGTAAAAGTTTGATGAGAAACAAGATATCTGCATAGTCTCAAAATATTTCTCCACAAATTACTTATTAATTACAAAGGGAAGAATTGTAATTGAGCAGCGATGAAACCTGACAAACAGCACCTTAACCAAGGGATGAAGTTATGGGGTAAATGAGAACCACGTGCCTCCTAACGTTATACACTGAGAAAGACACAATATCACACCCTGCCAAAAGATACAAAACTCGAATCTAATCATGAGGAAAATCAGACAGATTCAAATCAAGGGACACTTTGTATTATAATTGTTCACTACTCTTCAGCTTTTTAAAAATACCAAGGTTGTGAAAGACAAGCAAAGACTGAAGAACTCTTCCAGATATATGACAACTAAAGAGACATGACAACTAAATGTAACTGATTATGGACTGACTAGATGAGGAAAAAAAAAAAGTTTTTCTTTTCTTTTTTTTGAATGTCATTACTGAGACAACTGGCAAAATATGAGGTCTGTAGATTAGATAATATTATTATATCCATGTTAACTTCCTGATTTTGATAATTGTACTATGGTTATACAAAACAAGGTCATTGTTTTAAGGAAATACACGCTGACATATTTAAGGATATGAGAGGCACTGTGTCTGCACCTTACTGTCAAACAGTACAGACAGAAATAATAACATGTATATGTATGTAGATTTATTGGAAAGACATATGTTAATATTCGGGGAATCTGTGTAAAGGGTATATGGGAATTCTTTGCATTAGTGTAAATTTTTTTCTAAGTGTGAGATTATTTCAAAACAAAATGTTAAAAATCCTCTGGGAAGAACAAACTAATACAATTCAAACCCTAGTTCAGAGGGGGAAAAAAAAAAACGCAGCTATAAAAGACATCTGGGGAGAATTAGATAAATCTGAATATAGACCAGATATTAGATGATATTGTAGAATTTTTGTCACTTTTCTTAGGTTTGATGGTGGTTAGTGTGCTTATGTAAAAGAATGTCCTTATCCTTAGGAAATTAATGCTGAAGTAGGTAAGGGCATCGCTAGTATTACACGTGTGATGGGTGCAAGAGTTGCTTCACTATGTATGGCAATGGCAGGTAGGGACTCCATCACACTATACAACTTTGCTGGGCACAGTGATTCTCCCTCAGTAACTTTCTTGATCGCACCGGGCACAAAACCTCCAGTTAGTTTAACACTCTGTTAGAAGGGAATGAGGTCCAAGGAGTTCCAAAATTTAGTGAAAATAGCCTTTCAGTATTTGCTTATAGCTCTTGCTCTTGCCTAAGGACTCATCATGCGTTTGTAACAGCTGATATGTTAGAAGCTCTTCTAAAGATTGTTTGTTATTGTGACTGCTCTATCAGGCATGGCTCCCCAACCCTCTTTTTGGCTTAGCATTCATTCTTCACCCCTCAACCTCCTATAGGAGATTTCTCAGCTGCTCTACAAATAGATTCCTTTGGACCACCCCCACAGTTACCAGATAGAAATGAATCTCAGAAGTGAACACAATTGGTGTTATTTCTTAAGAAGGTTTTCAGGCTTCTCTCCCCCACCACTTCCTCAGCAGTCAACTGCTGACAGCCCTGACCCAGCACATTTGTCTTCATATGCCTGCACCCTACTAGTCAGCCTTGCTTATTAACCAACTGAGATCCCAAGAAGTACATACAAGAATTAGGCAGAGAAGCAAGAAGGATGTATTGCAGTCTAAAGACAAAGGTCAAACAGAAAAAAGGGGGAAACAATGACTTGATGCCTGTATTTATAAGGTTGGCAAGTTTTTAGAAATTCTCCTATTGGCAGGGTGCAGAATGGGGGAAAGAATTAATAAATATGTATAATCATAAATATCCTTTACAGTGAATATCCTTTACAAGGATTTAATGAGATCAAAGTTTTGCTTACAGTTAAAATACAATTTTAACAGTGTTTTCTAGGCAACCATTTCCACTGATAACACCAAACAGAACTTTTGACTAATGGGACCTGAACTTTGAGAACTTGCTCTCAGGTATCTTAGTTATGAATTTGCTCCTGTCGTAGTCTGATCAGGAGGTCACTGATTCATAATCTATCTCACCAGAGGAATGATTTCCCATGCTAATTCCATCGGAGGAAGTGAGAAGGGCCACATGCCTTGCTTAGAACACTGAGATTTAAGGCAAAAGATTATAACTAGTTCCAGCACATATGCTAGACATGTCCTAGACCTGAAACTCATCTGCACTTGAAGGATCTGTATTTTCTAAACTGGAACTAAACTTGTCTCTACAATAATGTTGGGTTTAACTGGAGTTAGTTCTTGACTAATAGAAAGGCACACATGATGTGTTACTGATGCTCCTCTGATCTCCTAGATTTTTTAAGTTACATTTCAACTCATATTCTTTGTTTTGTTTCATTCAGAACAGAAGCAGTCTTTCAAAACTGCAGATACAAACTATGGCAAGCGAGTCATGCAATTTAGTGTGGAAATTGCTCTGAAGATGAGAATAGTCTCTCAATCATTGATATTTAATCCAAAGACTCATTTCAAACCATCATCCTCTCCAAAAAGTTTGGTTTGGCTGTTAAGTATCCTCTGATCTTACTCACTCCTTCAAGAGATTATTCACAAGCAGTGTAGTAGTAGGAGATATGCAAAAGAAGTGTAGATTGTTCTAGCAATTGGATGAACTGGATCTTCTTTCCCTTAGCAAGATAAACAATATCTTACCCAAGATAAATAATAAGATAAACAAGATATAATGAGATTATTGTCTTAATCTTAGGAGATATGTATCATGTATATACATTCGTATGTGCACGTATGTGTATGTATGTATGTGTGTGTGTGTGTGTGTTTCTATATATATAAACACTGTACCTTAAAGGAGCCCCGGTGATCTAGTGGTTAAAATGCTTGGCTGCTAACCAAAAGGTTGGTGGTTTGAACCCACCAGCTGCTCTGCGGGAGAAAGATGTGGCAGTTTGCTTCCGTAAAGATTTATAGCTTCAGAAACCTTATGGGGCAGTTCTACTCTGTCCTATTGGGTTGCTGTGAGTCCAAATCAACTCGACAGTAGTGGGGCTATACCTCACATGTAAGCGCTCAGTAAAAATGAGCTATTATTATTTCGATGCTGCTGAACTAGGAGTGACATTCAGGAACTGAATCTCTCGCTTGTTTGTTATTAGAAAAACTTATCAACAATATGAATTTAATTGCATACCAAGAGGCAAGTCATTTAATCATGTGGCGTAGGTTTTACATGATTAACAGTTATGATTTAGCTGTAAAATTCCTTACCTTTAACTCTGTGTTCTCATCATTAAAACAGGAAAAACATCTATATTAGAATTTGGCTGTGAAGAAAAGTAAATATTTCACAGTATACAGTTGATGAAATGCTGGTTCTCTCCCCAGATAAGAAATTTGCTCCCATAAAATCTTACTCCCTTCTGAAAGACTGTAGGATAATATGGCATCAGCCATTTTTTTACCCTATGTAAATCTATAGAACAATATATTTAAAGATGCATTACTGGAATCAGAAACTCCAGGGGTGTTTGTTTAAAATGCAGACTTCTTCATTCTAACCAGATCTTCTGAATGAAAATTGCTGACATTGGGACCCAGGGGCATTTTTTTTTTTTTTTATTGTGCTTTAAGTGAAAGTTTACAGCTCAAGTTAGTTTCTCACACAAAAATTTACACACACATTGTTATGTGACCCTAGTTGCTCTCCCTGTAATGTAACAGCACACCCCTTTCCACCCCGGATTTCCCCGTGTCCATTCAACCAGCTCCTGTCCCTTTTGCCTTCTAATCTCACCTCCGGACAGGAGCTGCCCATTTAGTTTCATGTATCTACTCGAGCTAAGATGCACTCTCTTCACGAGTATCATTTTATGTCTTATAGTCCAGTCTAACCTTTGAAGAGTTGGCTTCAGGAATGGTTTCAGTTCTGGGCTAACAGAGAGTCTGGTGCTAAGTCTTCAGGGGGGTACCTGGGGACATTTTAGCAAGGTCCATAGGTGAGTCTTATGTAAAGACTGAGAACCCTGTCATGGAAGCAAGGCTAAATTTAGGATTTTAAGGTTTTTTGTATGACTCAGAAAATGTGATGATTATCAGAATAATAACTAGTCTGGAGGTTTTCCCCCCTTTTTTTTTTCCAATAATCAAAAGCACTTACATATCCTTACTGCAAGAAATCTTGAAGGACAGAAAATTCATTAAAACTAAAAAAAAAAAAAAGAAAGGTTTTCTTTTTCTTTTTCTATTTTTAAAATGTTTCTATTGGAAAACTTCAAAAATATATAAAAGTAGAAAGAATAGCATAGTGAGTCCCCATGTACCTAACACCCAACTTCTACAATCATCAATTTATAGCCAATCTTTTTTTATCTATTGCTCCACTCATTTCTCTCCCTCTAAGGCTAATTTTTTTTTAATCATTTTTCTAAAAACATTAAGACAAAAATTAAGATATTGAATAGCATATATATGTAAGAAAAGCTACTGAAATTTATTTTAATATTGGATATAGTCACACAAATTTACTTTCGGCCAAGGTGACCTGGAAGCTTCATTAGAACTGTACAAAGCTATGCTTTGACAGATGTCTAATCCTACTCTAGAACAAGTACAAGATGGTTGCTAATACTAAATTAGATGATATAATTTTTTTTTTCAGCAACATAAACAGCAGCTATACACATGGACCTACTAGACACAAAACACAGGGATCAAATCGACTACATCTGTGAAAAGAGACAATGGAAAAGCTCAGTATCATCAGTCAGAATAAGGCTAGTAGCCTACTGCAGAACAGATTATTAATTGTTCATATGCAAGTTGAAGAAAATTAAATCCACAAGAACCAAAATAGAACCTTGGATATATTCCACCTGAATTTGGAGACCATCCAAGGAACAGATTTGAAGCATTGAACACTAATGGCCAAAGACCAGGTAAGTTGTGGGGTGACATCAAAGACATCATGCATGAAGAAAGAAAAAAGTCATTAAAAATACAGGAAAGAAAGAAAAGACCAAAGTGGATAGCAGAAGGGACTCTGAAACTTGCTCTTGAATATAGAGTAGCTAAAGCAAATGGAAGAAATGATGACATCAAAGAGCTGAAAAGAAGATTTCAAAGGGTGGCTCCTGAAGACAAAGTAAAGTATTATAATGAAATGTGCAAAGACCAGGAGTTAGAAAAACAAAAGGGAAGAACAGGTTCAGCATTTCTCAAGCTGAAAGAACTGAAGAAAACATTCAAGCCTCGAGTTGCAATAGTGAAGGATTTTATGGGGATAATATTGAATGAAGCCAGAAGCATCAAAATAAGATGGAAGGAATATACAGAGTCACCATGCCAAAAAGAATTGGGCAACTTTCAACCATTTCAGGAGGTAGCATATGATGAAGAACCAATGGTATTGAGGGAAGAAGTCCAAGCTTCAGTGAAGGCATTGGTGAAAAAGAAAGCTCCGGGAATTGACAGAATACCAATTGAGATGTTTCAAAAAATGGATGCAGTGTTGGAGGTACTCACTCGTCTGTGCCAAGAAATTTGGAAGATAGTTACCTGGCCAACTGATGGGAAGAAATCTATATTTGTGCTTATTTCAAAGAAAGGTGATCCAACAGGATGTAGAAATTATCAAGCAATATCATTAATATTACACATAAGTAAAATTTTGCTGAAGATCATTAAAAATGATCATTAAAAATGATTAAGACCATTGCAGCACTACACCAAAAGGGAACTGCTAGAAATTCAAGCCAGATTCAGAAGAGGACGTGGAACATGGGATATCATTACTGATGTCAAATGGATCTTAAGATATTTACCTGTGTTTTATCAACTACTCAAAGTCATTGTGAAGAATGGAAATTCCAAACACTTAATTGTGCTCATGTGGAACTTGTACATAGACCAAGAGGAGTCGTTAAAACAGAACAAGGGGATACTATGTGATTCAAAATCAGGAAAGGTGTGCATCAGGATCATACTCTTCACGAGACTTATTCAATCTGTATGCTGCACAAATAATACAAGAAACTGGACTACATGAAGAAGAACATGGCATCAGGATTGGAGGAAGACTCACCGACAATCACCGATATGCAGATGACACAACCATGCTTGCTGAAAGTGAAGAGGACTTGAAGCACTTACTGACGAAGATTAAATACTACAGCCTTCAGTATGATTACACCTCAACATAAAGAAAACAAAAATTTCACAACTGGACCAATAAGCAACATCCAGATAAACAGAGAAAAGATTGAGTTTGTCAAGGATTTCATTTTACTTTGATCCACAATCAATGCCCATGGAAGCAGCAGTAAAGAAATCAAACAACACATTGCATTGACCAAATGTGTTGCAAAAGACCTCTTTAAAGTGTTGAAAAGCAAAGATGTCACTTTGAGGACTAGGGTGTGCCTGACCCAAGCCATGATATTTTCATTTGCCTCATATTCATGTGAAAGCTAGAAAATGAATAAGGAAGACCGAAGAAGAATTGATGCCTTTGAATTATGGTGTTGGCAAAGAATAGTGAATATACCATGGACTGCCAGAAGAACGAACAAGTCTGTCTTGGAAGAAGTACAGCCAGAGTGCTCTTTGGAAGTGCAGCTGGCGAGACTGTGTCTCACTTTCTTTGTACATGTTATCAGGAGGGATCAGTCCCTGGAGAAGGACATCATGCTTGGTAAGGTAGAGGGTCAGCAAAAAAAAGGAAGACCCTTGATGAAAAGGATTGACACGGTGGCTGCAACAATTGGCTCAAACATAGCAATGATTGTGTGGATGCTGCAGGACCATGCAGTGTTCCATTTTGTTGTATATAGGGTTGCTATGAGTCAGAACCAACCTGAAGGTTCAACCTAACCTAACAACAACAGTATTTGTGACAGTATCAAGTACAGCTGCTACCACAGAGTAAGTGTTTCATAAGCAGTCACTGAGCTTGAAGTCTCTGAGTTAGACAATGTCATAGTTTTATATATATGCCACAAATTCTTTGATATTCCTCCCCTCAAGAAACCCACGGAAAACCTGTTGCCATCAAGTGGATTCAGATGCATAGTGACCCTCAAAAGGTGGAGCTAATTCCCCTTCCCTGAGTATGGCCTGGGCTTAGTGACCCGCCTCTAACTTAATAAAATGCAGGCAGAAGTGATGAGTTGTTACTTCTATATTAGGAGAAAAATGAACCTTTACAATGGAGAGATCTAGCAGTCACTGCCTTAACCAAATGCTCAGACTTATCATCAGCAGTGGAACAAGTTTCCACCACATGCCCTTGATGTGATGCAATACGAAGTGCACATATTATCTATGCCAGGAACGTTTAACCTAGGGGTTCTCAAAGTGTGGTCCCAGGACCAGGAGCATCAGTGTCCCACTGGAACTTATTAGAAACGCAAATCGTGGGCCTTGAACAGCTATACTGCATCAGAAAGGCTGGGAGTGGGAGCAAGCCAAGCAGTCTGTGTTTAACAAGCCTTTTTTCAGACGATTCTGAAGCACGCTGAAGTGTGGTAGTCACTGGTTCAACCTGAATCTAATGAGGAAACAATTAGATAAATCCAGATTTTCAAATATTTTATAAAATAATTGGCCTGAATGCTCCAAAATAAGTCAAGGTCACACAAAGAACAAAAAAATGGAGCAAGGAATGGTTGTGGGAAGAAACTTTTAGGTGAAAGGTAGAGAGACATAACAACCTAATGCAATGAAGTTTAGTTGATCTCGATTTTAAAGGGGAAAAAAATCTACGAAGTTATTTTGGAGACAACTGAGGGAATTTAAATACGAGCCGGTTGTTAGATGACAGTATGCATTTATCATTCATTGTCTTAGGTAGGATAATGGTATTTCAGTTATAAGTCAGTGTTTTATTTTTAGGTGATGCATGCTGAAGTATTTAGGAACAGAATGTTATAATATCTGCAACTTGTAAATGGTTCAGAAAAATAAACAAATACAAGTGAACAAATAAAACCTACATATTTACATCTATACAGGAGGACAGAGAACAACATATCTCAAGTAACAGTAACAATTGATGAATGTAGCTGAAGATATACAGACATCATTGAGCTATTTTTTCAACTTTTCTGTAACTTTGAACATTTTCAAAATAAAAAATTGGACGAAAAATAATGCAAAAAACATGGCTAGAAGCCAAAAAAAAAAAAAAAGAGTATTATAAAAAACAAAAACAGAGAAGTCCAGATACAAAACAATTTTCTAAGTTGATTTTGTACCAGAGGGCAGTGTGAAAGACTATATTCTAAAGCACATAAATGCTTGACGATTGAAGTGGCAGAGCTGAGATAACTGGGTTAGTCACTTACTGAGCTCTGACAGAGTTTTCACTCCCGTATTTTATAGCCACCCACATGTGGAGTATATTAAAAAAGTGCTGCACTTCCATTTTTCCCCTTTACTACAGAGGAAATGCAGAGAGAGTTAATAACATCATCAACCATAAGCTTTTAAGGTTCACCATCCTAATAAAACTGATGAATCTTGACTTGCAGCCTCAGCAGTTAAATTACTGCTATGAAAATCACTGCCAATGGCCAAGTTGCATGAAAGAATAATTATACATGTTTACTGTTAACTATCAGTCAAATCCGAAAGCTATGAGATGAAATACAGAATGTAATTAAATATGAATACCTAGTCTGAGAGCCTATCTGCCCCAAACACACACACACACACACACACACACACACACACACACAGAGTATAATAATTTCCTCTGAATATTTTTTCTGGTAATTAAAAAAAAATCAATTGAAAAATACAAAACATTAGTCCTAGATGACAACCCTAGAAGAGGGAGTCCAACCAACTGCAAACAAATCAAAAAAGAAAGTGCTATGATTGGTTAACATTAATGGAAGTATTAAACCTTTCATTTTACAATCACCTGTTCTTGAACAATTACACTACCCGTAGCGAGATGCTCTCACTGTATTTAAAGTGCATGATTTACGGCTGACTTTCTTCCACAGCTTTTTATGAAAAGGCATTTTTTAGCTGTCCCATGTGAGTTGCTAACATCTGCACTGGTGAAAGAATTTTACAGAGTAAAAGTCACAAAGGATTACCACTATCTGATTTTTTTAAAAGAGAAGCAATACATTATAATTTGAGGTACTGATCGTTTTTGAAGTACTTTCCCATGTAAACTTCAAAAGATCATAATGAATATTTAATTTCAATGCAACACACATTGAGAGTGCAAAATTATTGGCCACTAGGAAACTAAATCCACCGATAAAAGAACGTAACCATTTGTTACATCCACAAGCATGATTCTGAGCTGTGATTACATGTAAATCTAATGTCTCTGCAATTGGTAACTGGGGATTAACTGGGTACTTCTGCAACCTTCAAATAGGTTAAAGAGTCAACAGGACAAGAGTTAATCAGTTAACGAACAGCAGTTGCAGCTGCAAACTGACTCACCGTTCTTTGAAAATCTGAAATTTTAATCTTGAATGGTCTCTATACTATAAGCACTATTTTGAAGCCTTTTATTATTAAGTCTCTTATCCTGTCTTCAGTTGCCAGCAGGGAAAACAGCAAATTCCAATTGATGAGTGGCTTAAAACTGAAGGTTCCTTTTTTTTCAATTGTGCTTTGAGTGAAAGTTTATACTTCTAGTTTCTCATACAAAAATTTATACACACAATGTTATATGATCCTAGTTGCTCTCCATATAATGTGACAGCACACTCCTTTCCACTGTGTATTTGTCATGTCCATTCAACCAGCTCCTGTCCCTCGCTGCCTTTTCATCTCACCTCTGGACAGGAGCTGCCCATTTAGTCTCACGGAAGCACACTCTCACAAGTATCATTTTTATGTCTTATAGTCCAGTCTAATCTTTGTCTGAAGATTTAGCTTAGGCAATGGTTTTAGTTTTGGGCTAACAGCGAGTCTGGGGGCCATGTCGTATTGGGTCCCTCCAGTCTCAGTCAGACCATTGAGCCTGGTCTTTTTATTAGAATTTGAGGTCTGCATCCCACTTTTCTCCTGCTCCATCAGGGACTCTATGTCGTGTTCCCTGTCAGGGCGGTCATTGGTAGTAGCTGGGCACCTTCTAGTTCTTCTGGTCTTAGGCTGATAGAGTCTCTGGTTTATGTGGCCCTGACTGTCTCTTGGGCTCATATTTTACTTTTATCTGTAGTGTTCTTCATTCTCCTTTGTTCCAGGTGGGTTGGGACCAATTGATGTGTCTTAGATGGCCACTTGCTAGCTTTTAAGACTCCAGATGCCACTCACCAAAATGGGATACAGAACATGTTCTTAATAAACTTCGTTATACAAATTGACCTAGATGTCCCCTGAAACCACAGTCCCTAGACCCCCGCCCCTGCTACTCTGTCCCTCAAAGTGTTTGGTTGTATTCAGGAAACTTCTTAGATTTTGATTCAGTCCAGTTGTGCTGACTTTCCCTGTATTGTGTGTTGCCCTTCCCTTCACTTAATTCTTGTCTGCTATCTCGTTAGTGAATTTCCCTCTCCCTCCCTCCCCACCCTTGTAACCATCAAAGAAGGTTTTCTTCTGTGTTTAAACCTTCTCTTGAATTCTTATAATAGTGGTCTCATACAATATTTGTTCTTTTGCAACTGACTAATTTCACTCATCATAATGCCTTCCAGATTCATCCATGTTATGAGATGTTTCTCAGATTCATTGCTGTTCTTTATCTTTGCATACTATTCCATTGAGTGAATAAACCATAATTTGTTTATCCATTCATCCATTGATGGGCACCTAGGTTGTTTCCATCTTTTTGCTATTACGAACAATGCTGCAACGAACAAGGGTGTGCATACATCTATTCACGTAAAGCCTCTTATTCTCTAGAATATATTCCAAGGAGTGCAACTGCTGGATCCTACGGTACTCCCATTTCTGGATTTTTAAGGAAGCGCCAAATCGATTTCCAAAGTGCTTGTATCATTTTACATACCCAACAGTGATATATAACTGTTCCAGTCTCCCCACAACCTCCCCAAAATTTATTATTCTGTGTTTTCTGGACTAATGTTAGCGTTGTTGGGGTGAGATGGTATCTCGCTGTAGTTGTGATTTGCATTTCTCTAATGGCTAATGATCTTGAGCAATTCCTCATGCATCTGTTAGCCACCTGAATGTCTTCTTTGATGATGTGCCTGTTCATATCCTTTGCCCATTTTTTAATTGGGTTATTTGTCTTTTTGTTCCTGAGGTTTTGCAGCATCTTGTAGATTTTAGAGATTAGATGCTGATTGGATTTGTCATACCCCAAAATTTTTCCCAGCCTGTAGGCTGTTTTTTACTCTTCTGATGAAGTCTTTGGATGAGCATAAGGGTAAGATTTTTATAAGCTCTCAGTCATCTAGTTTCTCTTATGCTGTTTATGCATTGTTAGTAATATTTTGTATACTGTTTATGCCATGTATTAGGGCTCCTAGCATTGTACCTATTTTTTCTTCCATAATCTTTATTGTTTTAGATTTTATATTTAGGTCTTTGATCCGTTTTGAGTTTTTGTGCATGGTGTGAGGCACGGGTACTGTTGCATTTATTTGCAGACAGATGTCCAGTTATGTCAGCACTATCTGTAAAAGAGGCTGTCTTTTCCCCAATTAACGGACTTTGGGCCTTTGTCAAACAGCAACTGCTCACAGGTGGATGAATTTATGTATGGATTCTCAATTCTGTCCCATTGACCTACGTATCTGTTGTACCTGTACCAGGCTGTTTTGACTACCGTAGTGATATAATAACCAAAAAAAACCAAACCCACTGCCGTAGAGTCAATTCCGACTCATAGAGACCCTATAGGATATAATAGCTTCTAAAATCAGGTAGTGTGAAGCCTCTCACTTTGGTCTTCTTCTTCAGTAATGCTTTACTTATCCACGGTCTCTTCCCTTTCCATATGAAGTTGGTGATTTGTTTCTCCATCTCATTAAAAAATTTGGATAGGGATTGCATTGTATCTGTGTAGATCGCTTTGAATAGAACAGACATTTTTACAATGTTGAATCTTTCTATCCATAAGCAAGGTATGTTTTTCCACTTACGTAAGTCTCTTTTGTTTTCTTGGAGTAGTATCTTGTAGTTTTTTTGTACAGGTCTTTTACGTCTCTGGTTAGATTTATTCCTAAGTATTTTATCTTCTTGGGGGCTATTGTAAATGGTATTGATTTGGTGATTTCCTCTTCAAAGCTTTCTTCATTGGTGTAGAGTAATCCAACTGATTTTTTACGTTTATCTTGTATCCTGACACATTGCTCAACTCTTCTATTAGTTCCAGTAGTTTTCTTGTGGATTCGCTGGGTTCTGTGTGTGTGTGTGTGTGTCTGTGTCTGTGTGTGTGTCTGTGTGTATAAGACCATATCATCTGCAAATAGAGATACTTTTACTTCTTCCTTACCAATAGGGATGCCCTTTCTTTTTCTTGCCTAATTGCTCTGGCTAGGACCCATACCACAAGGTTGAATAAGGGTGGTGATAAAGGGCATCCTTGTCTGGTTCCCTTTCTCAAGGGGAATGCTTTCAGACTCTCTCCATTTAGGATGATATTGGCTGTTGGCTTTGTACAAATGCCCTCTATTATGCTGAGGAATTTCTCTTCTATTCCTATTTTGCTGGGAGTTTTTATCGTGAATGGTTTTGGACTTTGTCAAATGCCTTTTCTGCATCAATTGATAAGATCATGTGGTTTTTGTCTTTTATTTACGTGATGGATTACATTGACTGTTTTTTTTTAATGTTGAACCATTCCTGCATACCTGGAATGATTCCCACTTGGTCATGGTGAATTATTTTTTGGATATGTTGTTGAATTGTATTGGCTAGAATTTTGTTGAGGATTTTTGTGTCTATGTTCACGAGGGATAAATGTTCATGAGGGATATAGGTCTGTAATTTTCTTTTTTTGTGGTGTCTTTACCTGGTTTTGGTATCAAGGTTATGCTGCCTTCATAGAATGAGTTTCGGAGTAGTCCATCCTTTTCTATGCTCTTAATTCCTTTTAGTAGTAATGGTGTTAACTCTTCTCTGAAAGTCTGGTAGAACTTTTCAGTGAAGACATCAGGGCCAGGGCTTTTTTTGTTGTTGCTGTTGGGAGTTTTTAAGTTACCTTTCCAATATTTTCTTTTGTTTTAGGTTTATTTAGTTGTTCTATCTCTGTGTTAGTTTAGGTAGTTAGTGTGTGTCTAGAAACTTGTCCATTACCTCTAGGTTTTCAAATTTGTTACAGTACAATTTTTCATAGTATTCTGCTGTGATTCTTTTAATTTCCGTTGGGTCTATTGTAATATCACCCATCTCATTTCTTATTTGGGCTATTTGCTTCCTCTTCTGTTCTTCTTTTGTCAATTTGGCCAATGGTTTGTCAATTTTGTTGATCTTTTCAAAGAACTAGATTTTGGTCTTGTTAACTCTTTCAATTGTTTTTCTATTTTCTATTTCATTTAATTCTGCTCTAATATTTATTATTTGCTTTCTTCCGGTGCCTGAGGGCTTCTTTTGCTGCTATCCTTCTATTTGTTCGAGTTGTAGAGTTCATGTTTTGATTTTGGCCCTTTTTCTTTTTTGGATGTGTGCATTTATTGATATAAATTGACCTCTGAGAACCGTTTTTGCTGTGTCCCAAAGGTTCTGGTAGGATGTGTTTTCATTCTCATTTTGATTTTTGAGTTTATTTATTCCATCCTTAATGTCTTCTACAACCCAGTAGTTTTCGAGCAAGGTGTTGTTCAGTTTCCATGTATTTTTCTTTTCCTTGCTTTTTCTGTTATTGATTTCTACCTTTAAGGCTTTAGGGTCAGAAAAGACACTGTAATATTTCAATGCTCTGGATTCTGTTAAGGCTTGCTTTATGGCCTAATATGCAGTCTATTTTGGAGAATGTTCGATGTGTGTTGAAACAGTATACTTGGCTGCTGTTGGGTGGACTGTTCTGTATATGTCTTTGAGGTCAAGTAGGTTGACTGTGGCATTTACGTCTTCCATGTCTTTATCAAGCTTCTTTCTGGATGTTCTCTCTTTCACCCAAAGTGGTGTTGAAGTCTCCTACTATTATTGTGGAGCTGTCTATCTCTCTTTTCAATGCTGTTAGAGTTTGTTTTATGTATTCTGGAACTCTGTCATTGGGTGCGTAAATATTTATTATGGTTATGTCCTCCTGATGTATTCACCCTTTAATCATTACATAGTATCCTTCCTTATCCTTTGTGGTAGATTTTACTTTAAAGTCTATTTTGTCAGAAATTAATATTGCCACTCCTGCTCTTTTTTGATTGTTGTTTGCTTGATATATTTTTTTCCATCCTTTGATTTTTAGTTTGTGTCTTTAAGTCTAAGGTATGTCTCTTGTAGACACCATATAGACAGATGATGTTTTTTTAATCCATTCTGCCACTCTGTCTCTTTATTGGTGCATTTAGTCCATTTACATTCAGTGTAATTATGGATAGGTATGAGTTTTTTTTTTCATGAGTTTAGTGTGGTCATTTCGATGTCTTTTTTGTGTGTGCTGTTGACAGTTTCTTTGTTCAACTTAATTTTCTGTGCTGAGTTGTTTTTCTTTAGGTATTTTCCTTTCACGTTTTTCATTGTTGTTGATTTTGTATTTCCTGAGTCTTTATGTTTTTCTTGTTTTTTATTTTGATTGTAGGATTGTTAGTTTCCTTTGTGGTTACTTTTATATATACCCCTATTTTTCTAAATTTAAACCAATCTTTTATTTCTTTATATCGCCTTGCCTTCCTCTCCATATGAAAGATCTATATTTTTTACTCCCCCTTTTTTGTTTTCAGGTTGTCATTTTTTACATACAGAAGTCTCTGTTTCCCTATTTTCAGTGTTACAGCTTTGATTTATATTGTGATGTCTCTATCTGGGTTGATATCTGGTTGCTCTGTCCTGTGTTCTAGTCTTGGGTTGTTATCTGATGTTACTGATTTTCTAACCAGAGAACTCCATTTAGTATTTCCTGTAATTCTGGTTGGGTTTTTGCAAATTCCCTAAACTTCTGTTTATCTGGAAATGTCCTAATATTGTCATCATATTAGAGAGAGAGTTTTGTTGGATATATAATTCTTGGCTGCCAATTATTTTCCTTCAAGACTTTATATATGTCCATCCCATTGCCTTCTTGCCTTCATGGTTTCTGAGTAGTGTGAGCTTAGTCTTACTGATTGTCATTTGTAGATGACTTTTTGTTTATTCCTAGCCACTCTTAAAATTGTCTCTTTATCTTTGGTTTCGGCAAGGTTGATTACAATATGTCTTGGTGACTTTCTTTAGGGATCTACCTTGTGTGGGGTTCACTGAGCATCTTGGGTAGATATCATCTCATCTTTCACGATATCAGGGAATTTTTCTGCAAACAAATCTTCAACAATTCTCTCTGTATTTTCTGTTAGCGCCCCCGTTCTGGTACTCCAATCACTCATAGGTTATTCCTCTTAATAGAGTCCCACATAATTCTTAGGGTTTCTTCATTTTTTTTAATTCTTTTATCTGATTTTTCCTCAAGTAAGTTGGTTTGGAAGTTGGTGTCAAGTGCTTCATCTTCAATCTCACTAATTCTGACTTCCATTGCCTCAATTCTGCTCCTATGATTTTCTATTGAGTTGTCTAATTCTGAAACTTTATTGTTAATCTTTTGGGTTTTTGTTTGTTGTCTCTCTCTGGATTCTTGAAGCCTGTTAAACTTATTGTTATGCTTTTCTCTAATCTTCTTAATTTCCTCTATTGCTTTGTCTTTGTGTTCCTTGGCTTGTTCTGTCTTTTGCCTGGTCTCCTTCCTGGTCTCTTGGAAGAGCTCTGTACATTAATCTTTTGTATTCTACCTCCAGTAATTCCAGTAAGTTCTCTGCCTCTGGATGATTTCTTGACCTTTGTTTTGGGAGCTTGCTGAAGCCATCATGATCCACCTTTTATGTAATTTGATATTGACTGTTGTTCCCAAGCCATCGATAAGTTATTTTATTTATTTTATATTTGCCTACTGTGTTCTAGCTTCTTGTTTTGTTTTGATATGCCCACATAGGCTGCTCGTGTGAGCTACTTTGATTACTGGTGCCTTTGAAGCTCTAACATCCTGTCACCAGGTGGTTAGATCTGTTACTAGGTATGTGAGCCTAGAAGTCTGTTTACTTTTCTAGTATGGATTCAGCTCAGGTGTCCAGGTAGTCAGTCACCAAGTGGGTGGTGCAGGCTCTTTCCTACAGTCCTAGACATGCAGGGGTGATTGGTGTAGGCACAGGTATCCGGCTGCAGTAGGGGGGTCACGTGCTGAGCAAGGCAGAGGGCTGACAGCTGCCCCTGAGTATCTGGGAAGAAAACATGTCCCTGTTGCCTAGAGCATGAAGGTGGGTGGGTTTTGCAGCCCGACTATGGACACCCAATGCTGTTGGCTGTAAGGACTGGGAGGCACTACTTTATTCTTGTTGGGGGTTTTTTGATTACCTTTTCAATCTCTTCTTTTGTTATGGGTCTATTTAGTTGTTCTACCTCTGATTGTGTTAGTTTAGGTAGGTAGTGTGTTTCTAGGAAATCATCCATTTCTTCTAGGTTTTCAATTTTTCATAGTAATTTGATATGATTCTTTTAATTTCAGTTGGGTCTGTTGAAATATTGCCCATCTCATTTCTTACTCAGGTTATTTGCTTCCTCTTCTGTTTTTCTTTTGTCAGTTTGGCCAATGGTTTATTAACTTTGTTGATTTTTTCAAAGAACCAGCTTTTGGTCTTGTTAAGTCTTTCAGTTGTTTTTCTGTTTTCTATTTCATTTAGTTCTGCTCTAATTTTTATTATTTGTTTTTTTTCTGGTGCCTGAGGGTTTCTTTTGTTGCTCTCTATTTGTTCAAGTTGTAGGAATAATTCTTTGATTTTGGCCCTATCTTCTTTTTGGATGTGTGCACTGATATAAATTGACCTCTGAGCACTGCTTTTGCTGTGTCCCAAAGGTTCTGATAGGAAGTGTTTTAATTCTCATTGGATCCTATGAATTTCTTGATTCCATCCTTAATGTATTCTGTAATCCAGTCTTTTTTGAGCAGGGTATTGTTCAGTTTCCAAGTGTTTGATTTCTTTTTCATGCTTTTTCTGTTATTGATTTCCACTTTTATGGCCTTACGGTCAGAGAAGATGCTTTGTAATACTTCAGTGTTTTGGATTCTGCTAAGACTTGCTTTATGACCTGAAATGTGGTCTATTCTAGAGAATGTTCCATGTGCACTAGAAAAGAAAGTATACTTGGTTGCTGTTGGGTGGAGTGTTCTGTATATACGTCTATAAGGTCAAGTCGGTTGATTGTGGCATTTAGATCTTCCGTGTCTTTATTGAGCTTCTTTCTGGATGTCCTGTCCTTCACCAAAAGTGGTGTGTTGAAGTCTCCTACTGTTGTTGTGGAGCTGTCTCTCTTACTTTTCAATGCTGATAGTTTGTTTTATGTATCTTGCAGTCCTGTCATTGGCTGCGTAAGTATTTAATATGGTTATATCTTCTTGGTATATTGTCCCTTTAATCATTATAGTGTGTCCTTCCTTATCCTTTCTGATGGATTTAACTTTAAAGTCTATTTTGTCAGAAATTAATATTGCCACTCCTGCTCTCTTTTGGTTGTTGTTTGCTTGATACATTTTTTTTCCATCCTTTGAGTTTTAGTTTATTTGTGTCTCCAAGTCTAAAGTTTGTCTCTTGTAGGCAGCATATAGACAGATCGTGATTGTGTTTTTTAATCCATTCTGGCACTGTCTGTCTCTTTACTGGTGCATTTAGTGCATTTACATGCAGTGTAATTATGGATAGGTATGAATTTTAGTGCTATCATTTTGATGTCTTTTTGTGTGTTGTTGACAGTTTCTTTTTCCCACTTAATTTTATATGCTGAGTAGATTATCTTTATATATTGTCCTTTCCTCAAATTCATTGTTGTTGATTTCGTTTCTGCTGAGTCTCTTACTTTTTCTTGTATTTTATTTTGATGAGTAGGATAGTTTGCCTCCTTTGTGGTCACTTTATTATTTACCCCTATTTTTCTAAACTTAAATCTAGCTTTTATTTCTTTGTATCGTCTCATCTTCCTCTCCATATGGAAGCTCTATGATTACATTTCTTAGACCCTCTTTATTGTTTTAATGCTGTCTTCTTTTATATAATAATATCGCTGTACCCTGTTTTGAGCTTTTTTTAAAATCTTGCTTTGTTTTTTTGATTTCCCTGTCTGGGTTGACTTCTGATTGCCCTGCCCAGTGTTCTAGTCTTGGGTTGATACCTGATATTATTGATTTTCTAGCCAAAGAACTCCCTTTACTATTTCTTATAGTTTTGGTTTGGTTTTTACAAATTCCCTAAACTTCTGTTTATCTGGAAATGTCCTAATTTCACCATCATATTTGAGAGAGAGTTTTGCTGGATATATGATTCTTGGCGGGCAATTTTTTTCCCTCAATTTTTTAAATAAGTCATCCCATTGCTTTCTTGCCTGCATGGTTTCTGCCGAGTAGTCTGAGCTTATTCTTATTGGTTCTCCTTTGCAGGCGACTTTTCATGCAGCTCTTAAAATTCTCTATCTTTGGTTTTGGCAAGTTTGATTATAATATGTCTTGATGACCTTCTTTGAACATCTACCTTATGTGGAGTTCGAAGAGCACCTTAGATATCTTCTCATCTTTCATGATATCAGGGAAGTTTTCTGCCAACAAATCTTCAACAATTCTCCTGTATTTTCTGTTCTCCCTCTCTGTTCTGGTATTCCAGTCACTCGTAGGTTATTTCTCTTGATAGAGTCCCACATGATTCTTAAGGCTTCTTCATTTTTAAAAATTCTTTCACCTGATTTTTCTTCAAATATATTAGTGCCAAATGATTTATCTTCAAGTTCAGAAATTCTGGCTTCTACTTGCTCAATTCTGCTCCTCTTTCTATTGAGTTATCTAATTCTGTAATTTTATTGTTAATCTTCTGAATTTCTGATTGCTGTCTGCCTATGGATTTTTCCAGCTTATTAAATTATTCATTATGTTCCTGAATAATCTTTCTAATTTCTTCAATTGCTTTACCTTTGTGTTCCTTGACATGTTCTGTGTATTGCCTCATTTCCTTCCTGATGTCTTGAAGGGTTCTGTATATTAATCTTTTGTATTCTGCCTCTGGTAATTCCAGGAATGCACTTTCATCTAAAAGATCCCTGGATTCTTTGTTTTGAGAGCTTGTTGAGGTGATCATGGTCTGTTTCTTTATGTGACTTGATATTGACTGTTGTCTCCAAGCCACATGTAAGTTATTGTATTAGTTTATGCTTGCTTACTGTGTTGTAGCTTCTTGCTTTGTTTTGTTTGATATGCCCCAGTGGGTTGCTTGAGTGAGCTAGCTTGATTATTTACGCCTTTGGAGGTCTAACATCCTGTCCCCAGATGGCTAGAGCTGTTATCAGGTGTATCAGTCTAGGAGTCCATTAACTTTTCTTGTATGAATTCAGCTCAGGTGTCCAGGTAACTTATCATCAAGTATGTGGTACAGGCTCTGTCCTACAGTCTTCGAGGGGCAGGGGTGATTGCTGTAGGTACCGGTACCTGGCTGCAGCAGTGGGCCACGCTCTGAACAAGGCAGGGGATTGAGAATCGACCCAAGTGTCTCTGAGGAAAGCGTGTCCCTGTTCCCTAGAGCGTGCAGGTGGGTGGGTTCTGGAGACGGATCGTGGGCACCTAATGCTTTTGGTTGTAAGAACTGGGAGGTAGCAGTTATCCTTGGACCCCTGTCGCAGGCGGCTGGGTGACCTGAGTAGAGCTACCAGTCCTTAGGCCCCTGATGTGGATAGGTGAGGACCCTGTTTAATAGAAAAGCAATGTCGAACATCAAACACCCCCCTCTCCACCACACAGCTGAAACGGTTGGAGTCTGCCAACAAGGGCCTCTTCTCCTGAAATACGCCCACACAGGTCCGTGCAGAGGGGAAAGGTGCTCAAAGTCCACAGACCATTTATGCCTGGACAGGAGCCGCTTCTGTCCTGAGCTCCCCTGGTTAATGAAGCTAGAAAATTATCTTTTCCCCCAAACGCAAATTTTTTCCTTCTCCAAGGCCAGGAGGATGTCTCTAGGCACTCAACAGGGCCTATCTCAGACCCAGGGAATTCAGCCACTGAAGCCAGCTTGGGGGTGGGGGGCACATTAAAATATACACAAGTACTTAGCTTTTGCTGAGAGCGCCATTATTCTCTGGTTCTGGAGGTATAAGTAGGCTGTGTGGCTGGCTGCTTCTCCCTGAGGAAACTGTGGCCGAATGCTAGTACCAGCCCGCCACCTCCGCTCCGGGAATGGTGCCTGAGGGCTCTCCACAATTCAGGTCCGGTAACTCCTCTCCCCTTCTGAACTGTCTTTACCTCCCCCTGCCCATCAGTTCATTTTCTAAGCTTGCCTTTGATGCTCAGGGCTCCTAGCTTGTCATAAATATACTCGTTTCACTTGTTTTTTTGGGTCTTTGTTGTAAAGAGGTCTCGCCAGAAGCGTCTATTCAGCCATTTTGGCTCCACCCCCACTTTACTTTTGGACCCCTGTTGTGGGTGGCTAGGTGGCATGGGTGAAGCCATCAGTCCTCAGACCCCTGATATGGATAGGTGAGGACCCTGCTTAATGTGCAAAGTGGTGTCAAATGTCACGAACCTGCCACTCTACCATATAGCTGATAAAGCAGAAGTTAGGCTTCAGGTATATACCCTGTTGTACTGTGCTAATGAAGGACTATGCTGTTGAAATGGGCCCACATAGGTCTATACAGGGGTGAAAGGTAGTCAAAGTCCATCGACCCCTCATGCCTGTGTATCTGCCCTGAGTTCCCAGCTCAGGGGACCTGGCAGATTAATTTTTCCTGTTTGTTAATTTGTTCCCTCTCCAAGGCTGGGAGAATGGCTTAGAGCATGTGACGGGTCCTACTTCTGGCCAGGGGATTGGGTACTCTCTGAAGCCAGCTCGGACCCCGGTGCAGAGCAGGGAGGCGGGCAGGTAAATGGAACAGAGCTTTTTTGCAAAGGGGTGTTTTTTGATCCGTGCGGTAGGTCAGACACGTGTACCTATCTTTTGCCTATAAATTGCTGCTTTTCATTGGGTCTGGAGGCTTGAGTAGACTCTCCACCACTCGGTCTCTCCCGATGTGAAAAACACATCCTGCGCACCACTGCTTGCCTCACCACACATGTGCCAGCCAATCCAGCCTGCAGGGTACCAGTTCCCACCAGGTCAGTTCTGGCACCATCTCTCTCTCCCCCTGCTACTTAGTCCAATTCCTGAGCTTTCCCTTTGATGTTCAGGGCTCCCAGATTGTTATACATAACTGATTCACTTGTTTTTTCAGGTCTTTGTTGTAAGAGGGACCACAGGAAGCATGTGACTACTCCACCATCTTGGCCCTGCCTCCCAAAACTGAAGGTTCTTGAGTGAGGCAAAAAAAATCAGGGTCTGTAGAGAGGAATTACAGCCTTGTGGTTATAATTGTGTTCTATGCAGACAGACAGATTTATGGTTGAATAACTCCATCACTTAACAAGCTATGTAACCAAATAAAAATTACATAAATTTCCCATCCCTTTAGTTCTCCATCCGTACGATGGGGATTTTAATAGTTGCACATGTGTGTGCTGCGATGTTCAAGGAGACAATGTGTGTAAAGTTCTTGGCATGGTGTCTGACATGTAGTTAGTGTTCAACAAATGGCAGGATTATTGCTGCTGTTATTGTTATTTAGTATTAAGTTCGATGTAATCCTAATGGTCTTTACCAGTGTTTTCCCATCAATAACTTATGAATTGTTGTTGTTGCTGGTGGTGGTTGTGATGGTAGTGGCTGTAGCAGCTGTGAGGATGGGGAGTTAAAAAACCACAACCTTGGAACTCTGTGTTATTCAGCCTGTTTCACAAAACTCCCTTCTGCCGTTTTCCCCAATATCCTACCCCAACTAGAAATGTCCGTTTCAGATACTGTTCATATAGAAAAATGCTATGCAGAAATTTAAAGAAACATTGACCCAGATAATGTCAAATAGTACCCGTTATGAGCTTAACTCTCTATATAGAGATTTACTCCGTAACTGCTGATTTACTATCACCCTCCTTCACCCTTTCTCAAAGGCACTGCACATTTCCCCTGAGTCCTGGGGTGTAATAGTTTTGGAATGACTGCTTTTCCTTTGGCAAGACACTCACTTTTTTTGTGTGGGAGGGTGGGGTGAAGGGGCTGGTTCCTAAACCCTTTCTAAGATTGCCCATGGAGCTTTCCCCCTGCATTTCTGAACTAAGTCCCTCTGTGGATTTTCTTCAGCTCACTTGAAGTGATACTGAACAAAACACAGAACTTTGAAGTTTAATGCTGGGACACTAAAGAGCACCTAGATGGGCTCTTACCACTTCATTTTCTACCTGGATGATCATGATTTTATGGTTGGTTGATCTTTGACACTGGCAAAGACAGGGGATTATTCCCCACCATCCTAAATGAAAAGGTGGTTCAATGACAGAATTCTTGCCTACTGTGTGGGAGACTCTGGTTCAATTCCCAGCCAGTGCACCTCATATGCAGCGACCACCTATCTGTCAGTGGAGGCTTATGTGTTGCTGTGATGCTGAACAGGTTTCAGCAGAGCTTCAAGACTAGGATGAACTATGAAGAAAGGCCTGGCAACTGACTTCTGAAAATTAGCCCATAAAAGTCCTATGGATGACAATGTTTCAGTCTACAACTGATCATGAGGACAGTGCAGGACCAGTTAATTCCACTAAGCAGGTGGTCACTAAAAGCTGGGGGCTAACTTGAGGGCAGCTAACAAAAACGACGATAACAACATCATAAATGGGGACAGAATTGCCTTGTCTGTAAGCTCCGTGAGAAAAATGGACTGTATGTATCTTGTTCCCCCCACATTCCCAGCACCTAGCACAGTATCTATCGTGGGTAGGCATAGGGAAGTGTTTGTTGAGTGACAGAATGAATGGCAGAAAGAAAAGCAGAAGGAGGAAGGCAAGGAGAAAGAAAAATGGGAGAGAGGTTGAAAGAGAAAAGGACAGTCCTGATCTCAGTTCTTAACTTAGAATGAAATACACCCACTCCTCACTTATGGGCATGGTTCGGTTCCAAAGACCAGGTTGTTATGTGAAAATCAGCATTATGAAAAAATGAAGGATGACCACATCAGATCACAAAATGGAGGATTAACTACATCATTACATAACTGCCAAATTACAACATTACATAACTGCCAGATTACATCATTACAAAACTGCCAGATTACGTCATTATAAAACTGCCAGATTACATCATTACTTAACTGCCAAACCACTGTGAATCATGGCCCAGCCAAGGTGACACATAGCCTTAACCGTCACAGTCAGCGTTACTCTCGCCTTGCACCTCGGCATTCATTACTATCAGATGTACATTGTTAATGCACAAAATAGTAGAAGAGTAAATTTTCTGTTATTATCCTAAATGCAAAACATCAGATAAGAAGACAGTCGATAAGTTAGGAGTAGGTGTACATAAAACATTTGATTGCCTTTTTTAATAAAAATTCCACAAGTGGGTAAATGAATATTTAACATTAGTTTAGCTTAAAAAATGAAGTACTGGGGAACATTTCAAAAATAAGTGCAAAAAGTTATTATATAAATATTGGCAGCTGTTCCCTACCAAGGACACAATAAAAAAGGGGGGGATGGAGGTTAAATAGTGTCACCTATAAGGAAAGATTTTCTCACAGCTATGATTATAAAGGAAGGAGCTATGGTGGCACAGTGGTTAAAATGCTCAGCTACTAACCAGAGGTTTGGCTGTTTGAACCCACCAGCCACTCTGCGGGAGAAAGATGTGGCAGTCTGCTTCCATAAGGATTCAGGCCCTGGAAACCCTATGGGGCAGTTCTACTCTGTCCTATGGGGTCACTTTGAGTTGGAATCAACTCGATGGTAGTGGGCTTTTTTTATGATTATTAAATACTAAAATAAGATACCAATTGGTCTTATATAATCTTCCTTCCTCAAATATCTTTTTAAAAAGATATTTAAAAGTGATGCCCATATGCCTGGAACATCCAGGGGCGTTTCTGTCAAAATGACTTATCTAGCCCCATTCCAACTCTGATAAATTTTTCATAGTCTCCTTTCTAGCTATATCCAAATGGCCATTGTAAGTAATCCCCTAGGATATTAACATTTGGAGTACATGTGCCTGCTGAGGCTTTTAATATAAATGAACATTTAGAAAATAATTTAGGATTGGAAGTTTCAACCATTTCACATTTCATGAAAGTATGTCAAATTTATACCAGACGTTTAGATGGAGGACTATATTTTCCCCCAATAGAACAGCATAGTATGTATTTAAATTGAATGCACACTTGGGATAAATGTAACTGCACAGTAAAACAGAAGAGAGGACTCCAAACTAAAAATAATAGTAATTAAAAAAAAATTGTGGGGGGGGGGCAGATTAACCATCTTGCTATAAACTGGCAAGAAAAAAGAACAAAAAAAGATAAAAGTTACCTTTTTAATATTTTCAGTTATTCAAACAAGCAAGAAATTATTTAATAGTGATTAAAAATTCCACTGACTCATCACAAGCAGCTTCAAAGTTTTGCTAAATTTCTTATATCCCTAAAATGCTTCACACAGTAGCAATAATTTATAGCAATCACCCTATTAATAAAGAGGATACATTTACATCACCAGAGATCAAAATAAATAACAGATAAGCAACAGCTAATATTTATTAAAGGCTTACTCAAGGTCCCTGGATGATGTAAATGGTTAAATGCTTGACTACTACCTGAAAGGCTGGCCATCGGAACACACCCAGAGGAGCCTTGGAAGATAGCTCTGGTGATCTGCTTTTGAAAGATCACACAGCCTTGAAAACCCCATGGGACAGTTCTCTGCACACAAGGCGTCTCCAGGAGTCAGAATCGATACAACGGCAATCAACAGCAACAGCAACAATATGATAAGCAATATATTAATAAGCACCTTATATATTTTTTTCTCGTTTAATTCACATAAAAAGACTATATTAGGTATGCACCATTATTATGTCCGTTTTACAGATGAAAAAAATGTGGTTTGGACTAGAAACAATGGGAGATATATGAAAATAGATTAGGGTGAAAGAGAAATCTATCTATTCTAAAATGTGAATTCAGTGGGCCATCATCTCCCTTTCTATCAAGCTGATCAGTGGTGGGTTCCTGGCCTTCCACAGCTGCACTGAGACACCCAGGCCCTCGTTTCTCCGAAGAATCACTTCTTAGTGACATACATGCAACAAGTGATGCAGCAGCTCCCTCGCAGCCTAAGTGACCAAGGTAAGGAGTGTGAGGGAAAGCGAAGAGTCAAGGATAACATGATGGTTTTGGCCTGAGCAACTAGAGACAGAATTGCCAGTTTCTGAGATGAGGAATTCTGTGCGAGGAAGATGTTTGTAGATAGAAGTCAGAAGTTTATTTTGGATAAGCTAAGCGTGAGGACTCTATTAGGCAAAGAGGTGGAGTTCCTATGTAGACGGCAATTGAGCAGAAAGACCCAAGTGGAAGATGTACATTTGAGACTTAAAATCATGAAACTGGATGAAGGGGGTGTAGATGGGGAAGAAAAATGGATAACGGATTGGGTCTCGGGACATGGAGTGGGACATTTAGAGGTCCAGAGAAGATGAGAGGGAACAAAAAGAGAATATTAAGAAAGACAAGAAGGATAAAAGAGGGAATGTTCCTAGAAGTCAAGTAAAGATAGCCTTTCAAGGGAGTGATCTATGCTTAAGCAATCTAGGTAGGTCAGGCGCTATGACAGCTGAGAACCGACCATTGGGTTTAGTAACCTGCAGGTTACTGACGTCCTCGACAAAGTGATATTCACACTATAAGTATTATTTTGTTTCCTAATCTTTTCATCTTCCATTAAACACTCTTAGAAATCATAATTTTTAATGCCTGAATATTCCATCATATAAATGGACAGTGATTTATTTAACCAAATTACTACTGTATTTAGATTGTTTCCAGTTTTTCATTTTTATAAGTAACAATGGAAAATCATCCTTGGATGTAAATCAGTAGTACTATATCTAAATGTATTCAACTGAGTGTCATAGCACACACTAAAATAGTATAAAAATGCAAGAGAAATTTTGCTATTAAATAGCATACATGTGTAACAAATATTGTAATAAAGAAGTTGGGGGAATTCTGGTATGTAGTAATCCATTAATAGTTCCAATTACTTTTATTAGTTATTATTAATTTTTTAAGAAGGGTGAGATGTAGAGAAAAAAGTGGGAGCAGTCTGTATCTTTCTATGTCAGAAATAAGTCCCCTTTGGCCAAATTCATGCGACAGTAAATTGTGGAGAGTTCCATTTGGAAGAGTTCTATGAAACATAAACAGAATCTCCTTCATATGTGCATATAAAATATAAACATGACAATTTATATTTGAAAAAAGCTTTCCAGTTCACAAAACATTTCCCATTTATCCAGTATTTTGCTGATGCTCAGAACACAGCGTGGGTGACAGAAACTACCCATGACGCCAGTTACCCAAACTTGTTATATTTCATTTCTCTCTGTCCTTCACCATACATAATCAAAAAGTAATTAAATCTTTATTTAACATTATCCATGGCTCCTAAGTGTCTGTAAGATAGAGTTCAAATTTCTTAATGTGGCGTCTACATTTCCTTTACAATTTGGCCTGTGGTTTTCATCTTTCATTTTCTCCCACTACTTTCCGCAATACACTGTATACTACAGCTATTCTGTACTGCTCATGGTTGGCCAATGAGTACTTCACCTTCCAATCTCTGTGCAGTTTGCTCCAACTGTCTCCTCTGCCTGCACTGCAGTGCTCCTATAACTACTTGGCAGTACAAACAGCAGAGGTTTTGGAATTAGATGACCTAGGACTCAACTAAGGAGCCCTGGTGGTGCAATGATTAAGCAATCAGCTGCTAACTGAAAGGTCAGTGGTTCAAATCCAGTACCTCCACAGGAGAAAAGACCTAGTGTTCTGCTCCCATACAGATTACAGCCTAGGAAACCCTATGAGCAGTTCTACTCTGTCCTACAGTGTTGCTGTAAGTCAGAATCAACTCGACAGCACACAACAACAGGTCTCAACTGGGATTCCCTAGGTGGTACAAATGATTAACTTACTTGGTTGCTAACCATAAGGCTGGCAGTTTGAGTCTACCCAGAGATGTCTCAGGAGAAAGGCCTATTCACCTCTTTCCAAAAAATCAGCCACTGAAAACCCTATGGACCACAATTTTACTCTGACACACATGGGGTCACCATAAGTTGAAGTTAACAAAAGTTGGTTTGGTTTTTCTGGATGTCCCAACTATGCTTTTTTTTTACTTTGGGCGAGTTATTGAGCTCCTCAGAACCTTTCTTTTTCTCATCTGCCAATGGTGATCATAATATCTACCTTGCAGGGTTGTAGTAATCAAACAATGTATTGCATTGGACAAATCTGTTGCAAAAGGCCTCTTTAAAGTGTTCAGAAGCAAAGATGTCACTCCGAGGACTATGGTGCACCTGGCCCAAACCACTGTATTGCCTCATATGCATGTGAAAGCTGGACAATGAATAAGAAAGACTGAATTACAGTGTTTTGAAGAATATTGACTATATCATGGACTGCCAGAAGAATGAACCAATCTGTCTTGGAAGAAGTACAGTCCGAATGTTCCCTAGAAGCAAGGATGGCAAGACTTTGTCTCATGTACTCTGGACGCGTTATCAGTAGGGACCAGACCCTGGAGAAGGACATCATGCTTGGTAAAGTAGAGGATCAGTGAAAAAGAGGAAGACCCTCAATGAGATGGACTGACGCAGTGGCTGCAAGAATGGGCTCAAATATGGCAACGACTGTGAGGAATGCGCAGGACCAGACAGTGTTTTGTTCTCTTGTACAGAGGGTCACTATGAGTCGGAACATACTCAATGTCACCTAACAACAACAGGGTTGAATTTAGAATTACAGAAAGAAAGCCATCAAAAGTAACTGGCCTTCACACAAACAGATATATGCACACCCATGTTTATTGCAGCTCTATTTACAACAGCAAAAAGTTGGAAGCAACCAAGGTGTCCATCAACGGATGAATGGGTAAATAAATTGTGGTATATTCACACAATGGAATACTACGCATCGATAAAGAACAGTGACGAATCTGTGAAACATTTCATAACATGGAGGAACCTGGAAGGCATTATGCTGAGCGAAATTAGTCAGAGGCAAAAGGACAAATATTGTATAAGACCACTATTATAAGATCTTGAGTAATAGTAAACCTGAGAAGAACACATACTTTTGTGGTTACGAGGGGGGGAGGGAGGGAGGGTGGGAGAGGGTTTTTTATTGATTAATCAGTAGATAAGAAATGCTTTAGGTGAAGGCAAAGACAACACTCAATACATGGAAGGTCAGCTCAACTGGACTGGACCAAAAGCAAAGAAGTTGCCGGGATAAAATGAATGCTTCAAAGGTCAGCGGAGCAAGGGCGGGGGTCTGGGGAACATGGTTTGTGGGGACTTCTAAGTCAATTGGCAAAATAATTCTATTATGAAATCATTCTGCATCCCACTTTGAAATGTGGCATCTGGGGTCTTAAATGCTAACAAGCGGCCATCTAAGATGCAGCAATTGGTCTCAACCCACCTGGAGCAAAGGAAAATGAAGAACACCAAGGCCACACGACAACTAAGAGCCCAAGAGACAGAAAGGGCCACATGAACCAGAGACCTACATCATCCTGAGACCAGAAGAACTAGTTGGTGCCCGGCCACAATAGATGACTGCCCTGACAGGGAGCACAGCAGAGGACCCCTGAGGGAGCAGGAGATCAGTGGGATGCAGACCCCAAATTCTCATAAAAAGACCATACTTAATGGTCTGACTGAGACTAGAGGAATCCCGGCGGCCATGCTCCCCAGACCTTCTGTCGGCACAGAACAGGAACCATCCCCAAAGACAACTCATCAGACATGAAAGGGACTGGTCAGCGGGTGGGAGAGAGACGCTGATGAAGAGTGAGCTAATTATATCAGGTGGACACTTGAGATTGTGTTGGCAACTCTTGTCTGGAGGGGGGATAGGAGGATAGAGAGAGAGAGAAGCCTGCAAAATTGTCACGAAAGGAGAGACTGAAAGGGCTGACTCAATAGGGGAAGAGCAGGTGGGAGTAGGGAGTAAGATGTATGTAAACTTATATGTGACAGACTGATTGGATTTGTAAACGTTCACTTGAAGCTTAATAAAAGTTAATAAAAAAAAAAAAAAGTAACTGGCTTAGGCAGATGCCCAATACATATCCATTATGTTTTAAAATATATTTCTAATGGATATTAAATGCACATGAGTCAAAAGTCAAAAACTATAAAAGAGGTCTTATTCCCACCCTTGTCCCCCAGATAAAGTTCCCCTACCAGAGGCTATCAGTTTTCTCAATTGTTTTCACATGGTTTTAGAGGTATTACATACACATGAAAATATATACGTATAAATGTTTATACAAATGGTAATACACATAGACAGTCTTTGACATCTTATTTCACTTTACAAAGTAACCGGGAGAGCCTGCTCTATCTGTAAATAAATGCCTATCTCATTGTTCTTTAAACAGCTGCAGAGAGTTCCACGGAATGGATGCACCATCTTTAAGTAAACCACTCCCCTAAGGATGAATTTTAAGATTTTTAGTAATCTTTTTTCTCCCACACTTTATAAAAATTTTCGAACATACATAGAAGTTGAAAAAAGTTACAGTAAACATCCATATATGCATCTGTAATTACTATTTTACTATATTTGCTTTATCATATAACCGTCCATCTCTTCATCCATTTATCAAACCATTTCATCTTTTTATTCATTTCAGAATAAGTGGCAAATATCAGGACACCTCCCTGAAAACACTGGCTGCGTATCATTTAGTAGATGTTAAACTTTTGCTATTGCAAATAGTGCTGCAATAAAAACTTGTAAATACACCATTTCACACGTGTGGATATTTCCTAGAAATTGAATTGCTGTGAATGTGTACTTAATATTTTGAGGGATACTGCCAAATTTCCCTCTGTCATGGTTATAACACTCTTACCAACAAAATAGGCTAGTGCCAGTTTCTCTTTACTCTTACATTATTATCAAATTTTTAAATATCTGCAAATAATAAAGGTGAAAAAAGTATCTTGCAGTTTTGTTTTGCATTTATCTTACTACTAGTGAAGTTCAGCATTGTTTTTTCGTATGTGTAAGAACCACTTGTGTTTCTTTTACTTTCAACTCTCTTCCTTTGCCTGCTTTTTCTACTAAACTGCTGATATCTTCACATTGACTTATAAAACTCTTTATATATTAAGAAAACTGACCTTTTTACTATGAGTTGCAACTATTTTTTCCAAGTTTATCAGCTCTATTTTGATTTTAATATGACATGCTTTTCCAAGCACAGATTTAGTTTCATGTACATTTATCTCCAAGTAATACAAAATGCTGATTTAGTATGTTTCTATTACCTACTGGCCCCGTCTCAACCCTTTACTGCTTCACTCAAACTCTACTGAGTTACTTGCAGAATTCAGCCATACCTTGCCTTTCCCACCTATGGGTTCCAGTGTATGCAGCTGCTTCTTTATCGAACATTGTCCCAGTTCTTCTAGCTCAACGGCAACGGTCATTGAAGACTCAGTTGAAAGGCTGCTTCTCTAGGAAAACTTTTCCTTAACTCCTAAAGGCTGGTTCCAATGGCTGTTTTAGTTTCCTAGGGATGCTATAACAAAACACTACAAAATGGGTAGCTTTAAAGAACAGAAATTTATTTTTTCACAATTCTGGAGGCCAGAAGTCTAAAGCAGGGTATTGGCAGTGTCCACTCCTTCTGAGGGTGCTGCAAGAGGAACTCTTTCATAGATTCTAGTGGCTGCTGACAATTCTTGCATTCCTCTGCTTGAATACAGAGCCTCACGTGGTGTCTTCCCTCTGTATGTGACTGTTTCCAGATCTGTTCTCCCTTTCATAAGACACTATTCAGAAGAGATCAGAATTAGGACCCACTTTTCTACTGCAGTATGACCTTGTTTAACTTCACTGATAATAAAAGAAAAAAACTTATTTCCAAACAAGGCCACATTCACAGGTACATAGGTTAGGATTTCAACATATGTTTTTGGGAGACACAATTCAATCTTCAACAGTGGCCTTGCCCTGTCCTTCCACAGTGCCTTGTGTGTACCCTAATCAGAACACCATCTGTCTGTATGTAATTAACTGTTTCCTTGCTTTCTCTCCCAGACTGTTGTGGGGACAGAACTATATTTTATTCACTTTTCACTATATCTTCAGCCCCTAGGCAGTATCAGGTATACAAGCAGGTGCTCAATAAATGTCTCAGGAAGAAAATAAGAGGAAAAAAAGGAGAAAAGGGAAGAGGGAGAGCGAGAGATACACAGAGAATTACAAGACATAGAAAAAAAAAAAACGGCTAGATTAGGGACTAACTAAATGTGGACCACTAGGGGCATATGGAACCATTCATACGTCCTAGTAAGTATGTCACAAGTGAGAAAAAAAAAAAAAAAGGTTATTTATTTCCCATTCAGGACAAAAAGATGAGGCTGATTTTAAACTAAAACCTCTGTTCCCTAGATTGAACATATAATTAAATTTGATTTTGACTGTGTAAGGCTCTCTCAGTTATAATTTTCATGGATTTAAATAAAAAACGATAATGGATTTACATGGTGTGAGAATTTAGTCTGATTATAAGCTACTCAAGCTTAACGAGGCACATGCACTGATAGCAATAGTGCACTGTTGGGATATTGGGAAACTCCTGTAATTTTAAGTCTGTCTATAAAGTTGGGATGGCATTTTCCTGATTTAGTATTTTCCTCTTTACTACTGGGTTAGTTTATTTCAAAGAGATGCTTTTTGTAGAAAATGAAATTTGACACAATTGCATACTTAATGGCACTATGAAAAAAGAAAAATTAATCATGGGACATGATGTCCTTGAGAGCACTCTTGTGATCATATGTTTCATCTCTGATGAAGGCCATATTTTTATACTAAGAACTATACACTAACTTTGACAAACTGGTCATTTCCCTTCAGATTTTGGTGAAGTCAATATTTTTATGAGAGTGCATAAATCATTAAGTGAAATCAAGTGATGTCTGGTGTTCATTTCAAAATATGATTGAAATGTGTGAAATTATGTTCTATACATACTATGATAGCTATGACCTGGAGACGACATGGTTAATTTCCCTGATGGGCTATAAAATCACCCAGCTAGGAACGGTGAAAGCTGTTAATCAGGAAGATAACCTTTGAAAGCCTTACTCCTTTCGTAATGGTTGCTAGTTAAATATGAACATCTGGGAAACCATTATGAATTCATTGTGCGTAAATCTACCGCTCTATGTTCAGAACTCCTTTTTATTACAAACAGACTTTACATAATAAGGAAAGAATAAAGGTATTAATTCTTCTTCTTTTTTTTTAATCATGCACTTATTGATGCACCATTTATTTAAAAAAATTGGCATTGCCCTTGGATGTCCATGACACTGGCTATAAAATGGGGGTGAGACTATTTAGTTGGGAACATATCTAAAAGGTTTAACGTTTTAGAAACGCTTTGCATATGCTAATTATGATGTCTCAGAGGTTTACTTTGATATTTACCTTATGTGGTATATGATGTAAACAAGGGAAATGGCCTTTTGCTTTATAAATATACATGTATACATAAATATAATCGACTCAATGGCACTGGGTTTTTTTTATACATAAATATATATATATAAAAATATATATATACAGGTTGATAAATTCAAAAAGTCTTTTCTACAAACCATCCTTTATTTGCTTAATATTTTCACTGCTGACCTAAAAATCATCCTTCAACATGTCACCTACATCATTCAACGAGATTTCTTCTAAACTTCTTACAGATACACATGCCTGCAGGCTTAAGTTACCTGTAAAAGGCGAAAAGCCAAAGAAATTTATATAATTTTTAACTGAATAGTTTTTTTTTTTTTCCACCTAACAAAACCTGATTGCCAAAGTCAAAAGATTTTAAGAAGGCAATTCTCATGCCATTTGAAAAGGAACACTGAGTTCTACACAACGGAAAACAATGAACAGATTACGGCTCTGCCTAATGGCATTAAGGCACTAAGATTCTTCTGTTATAAATCTTAATTTTCCAAAGTATGTAACTATGACAGACCCTAATCCCAAATGAAACTTAACTGAAAGTTGTTTTTAAAAACATGGTAAAAGAGATTTCTCTTTTTAGTATTGCCAAATAGAACTGACTCTGAAAGCTTCTTCATTGTTGCTTCAGCCAAGTTAGACCATAATGAGAACCAGTCCTTTTGCCTTCAATCCAACAGCTTAAATAAAACTTAAAATCTAGATTTTTTATTAAAATACATGAAAAAAGGCTTTCAAAAAGTTTGACATTGAGGATATATACATTTACCCATAATAGTAACATACACATGTATAATATAACCCACAGGCATAATATAGTATGTACCTATTCATTTATATTTGTGGATAAAGGATTTCTGTTCCCTACAATAAACCTTTCTAGTACTAACACTGGAAAAAATTATTTTGATATATCAATATGAAAAAAGTGGTAGCTAAGACAGAAGACTAAAATGCTATGTAAATTAGGTTAGAAAATCTTGTTAGAGACTCTCATAATATGTAGTTCACATTTGTTTGTAACTCAACAAAACTGTAATTTAAGAAATATTGGTATAATTGGTTTTTTGTTCAACTCCCCCATTAGACTGTAGACTGCAGAAGCTATATGTTAAGTAGCCAGAACAGTGTTTGGCACACAGTAGGTACTCAACAAATATCTGCAGGTTGAAAACTAAAGCTCAGGATAAAACCAGGATGCTGATGCACTTATTTTGAACAATCACTGTTTCCCTAGAGAGAGTGGAAAAGGAAGCAGAACTCACATTTATTACCCATCTACTGCATGTTAGCTTCTATGCTATAAAGGTATCACTTCTTTTAATACTCACAACAATCCTGCAAGGAAAGTTATCAGAGTCTCCATTACACAGCTAGGAAACTGCAATAAAAGAGATTAAGTGCCCTTTCCCATTAGCAGATCTAACAGAGAGCCAGGACTAGATCACAGCCTGGTGGTGTTTTCATTCTACCATTGTACGTCTCCAAGGATAGAAAAGATAGTGCTATGGAGTCTGTTTTCATAAAGCAGAAAGCCAGTACTTTCTTCTTACCCTGCATCAGTGGCTTGGAAGCTTGGCTGCTCATCAGAACCACTGAGGAGTGTTTAAAAAGTATCTGGGCCCCACAGCCAGAGACCCTAATTCAGAAGGTCTGAGAACCTCCTAGGCATTTCTATTTTTAAAAATCTCCACAGGTAAATCTGATGTGTATCCAGGCTTGAAGCACAGTTCTTTACCAAACCAAGCAAATATTCCATCCCTTTTCTTCTCTGAATTATAAACTTCTTCCTGGTTGAAGGAGGGAGATTAGACATGTATGTATATTGATCTTTACTGAGAATCTCTGTAAGTGCCAGGCATTGTGTAAAGGAGTTTCACATATATTAGGTCCCTCACGTAATCTCATTTACTATAGAGCAGATATCAGACATACCTCATTTAATACAGAGCAGATATCAGACGTATGTCTACATAGGTCCAGCTACCTTTTTTTTTAATCTTAAGAGAACAATAAATATATATCTTATTTCTAAAACATTCTTGATCTCACTCTTAAAAAAAGAAAAATCACATACTATATTGTTCAAGACTTCTTTAACAACCAAATAAAAGCAGGAAAAAGACTTCCTCTAAACCCAAGAAACTAAATCCAAATTGTCCGACCTCCTGACCCTACCTATTAAAACACCTATCTCTAGTGCCTACAAAGCCCCTCACAAATATTTATCAATCTTGGAGGGTTATCTCATATGTGCTCTTGAACAAGTCCTGTCAGCTACTCTAAGGGCCTGCCATCTCCCTCTTCTTCTGCTTTGGTATCGTGTACCCTCATAAGGTCTGAAACAGCCCAGGAGATCTTCAGTGGTGTCTAAATGTGTTTATCTGTCTTTGTCAGCTGTCAAATGTATGTCAGCTACCTTTGACTGACAGATCACTAACTTACCATCATATACCTTTCTGGAAACCACTTCCTCTGCTAAGCATTGTGCCCATTTCCGAGGGATACCACTATTTCTTGTTGCTTTCTTGCCAATGAGCCAGAGTTCTTGAAGAGCTAAAGTGGCTTTGGGTTCTCTGAATATGTAGTACTTTTTTTTTTTTTCTTTTTATTCTGTGTTGCATGGGAAGTGGATGGGTATCTGGGAATGCCTCAGCTCCAATTCAGTTTTGTATTTTTTCAGCATAGGTACTGAAGTGGTATTGCTTCAAATGCTTCCAGTACATTAGTTAGGAGCCCTCTCACTTTGTCTTTATATTTCCTCCTAGCTATCCCTCTCTGGTGGTGCAGGGGTTAAGAGCTTGGCACTAATCAAAAGCTCGAATCCGACAGCTGCTCCTTGGAAACCCTATGGGGCAGTTCTACTCTGCTGGAATTGACTTGATGTCAACAGGTTTTGTTTTTGTTTTTTTATCCCTCCATAGGATTCACATGGAATTTCAAGGGGCAATGGCTAATGGACAAGCAAGTGATACCCACCACCCACTGCCTAGGAAGTGATAGGCACCATGATATTCTCAGAAGGATCACTCTCCACAATTCCTAAGCTTGTTATTTTGTCTAACTTCATGTTCCCTGAGAATGACTTCTCTCCCCTGAAGCTCTAGTCTCTCATGTGAACTGTCTTCTGGCAAGTCTGTTCTACCAGTTGAACATACCTGCCCAGATATCTGTTAATTTTTGTGATGGGCTTAGCTTAGGGTCAAGCTAGAAGCTACTGCAATGCCTACATAAATACAAAACATGTTCCTAGGGTGTAAGTTAAGAAAAAGAAATGACTGACATTGTAAAGGGACAGACAATTCTATACTTTGCTTCTTCTTTGCAGTCCTCTATGTATCATACACATACAACATGGACTAGCCACATCTCTGAATAAATATTTTACTGGACATGTGCTAAAACACCTCCACCTGAGGGAAAAGTTCTAAATTCTGGGCAGAATCATGTCTCCAGAATTGGCCTATTGAAAAAAAGCCTCAGCGGAAGAGTAGTTGGAAAAGTTATCAAAACCAAGATCCTATGTAAGCACTAAAACAAAAAAACATTGCATCAAGTCAATTCCAACTCATAGTGACGCTACAGGACAGAGTAGAACTGCCCCACAGGGTTTCTAAGGTTGTAATCTTTATGTAAGCAGAAGGCCACATTCTTCTGCTATGGAGTCGCTGGTGGTTTCAAACTGCTGATCTTTCGAATGCTTAACCACTGCACCACCAGGGATTCTTATGTAAGCACTAGTTCACACAAATAACTTATCAGAAAATATCCCTGGGGTTTTCACTTTTTTTTTTAATTTTTTCCTTCTTTTGATCTGTTCTTCATTTCTCCCTCCCTCAAAGTTTTTCTCAGGCCTCTTGCTCTTCTCCTGGGGTATCTTATTTCCTGTCCACTTGTGTTGTCTTCTTCAGGCTTTGCTTAGAACTTTTTCCCTCCAGTTATCCTGTTCCTGAATCAGTCTCTTATGGTTCAGGTCCTACCCACAGATACTCTATCTCCTTGTCACAGCTTTCAAAAACACTTCCTTTTAAGGAGTTCCCAAAAATCTAAAGTTTCCATGAAGCTAGAAGTTTCCACAAATAAATAGTGATTTCTTAAGGCTCGGTAACATGGACTCCTGCATCGCTGATTCTTTTTACTACCACCTCTGAAATGTATTTCCCTAATACTCTCTATGCTTTGACAGAATCATCTGTACAATACTGAGGTGAGGTTGAGACAGTGGTAGAAAGAAGCCCAGAAAAATAATTGTTTCTAATATTCCAACTTTATCCTATAAACAATGGGCAACAAAACTAGAGACTTTTGAAAAGAGGTGTGATATGATGAAATTCAGTCTGATAGGTAGTATGAATCTATAAAGGGGGACACCAAAGCAGTTGATTATTAAGATATAACAGAGTGACAGAATTAAAAAAAAAAAAAAAGATCAAGGCTTTTGCTGAAGGATCTGTGGGTCAGCAATGAAAATACAGCCACCGGACTGACAGATAACTTGAAAGAGAATATACTGTAGTAAGTTTCTGATAAACCACATTCCAGGTAATGATGTTTGAGGTAGCTAATGATACAGAACTGGAGCTTGGCTAGTAAAGGTATAAACATAAGCACAGAGAAAAAGAGGTAAAATTGTGGCACAAGAACATATCACCAAAGTGCAGAGAGAACTGAACCCCAAGGAATAAACAAACTCTGGCGACATCCACAGATACCAGAAAGGAAGGCGAAAAAAGTGAGGTTCCAATTATAGCCAGTAAGTGGACATTGAAGAGTGATAACTCCTGTTAAAAGCGTTACCCAAGAAACAGTAACCCTTGCTTCACTTTCACCCTGCAGCAAATGCTCAAACAAGCTCTGGCAGGCTCAGTTCCCTGGCTGGTACTCTACCAGAACATCACCCTAATGCTATCTTTGAAATCTCATTTTCTAATGAGGACTTTTTCATACTTCATTAACTACACTTCTCTGAAACGGGGCCAACACACACTTGCCTTGGGCTGAAACAAAGTTGTAGGGTGATTCCAAAGTATTTATCGATAAAAGAATAACTTACATGGGAGGAAAGGCAGTGCCTGAATTATAAAAAAACCCAGTGCCTGAATGTTGAATGAGAAAGTGAATGACTGAATATGAAAAATTTAATTCTGCACACACTGGGTACAGGAACTAGAACACTGATATAAATTCTAAATGGCAATGATATCATAGAAGTTGGCAAATAGAGGCAACAGTAAAGATTCAGTAACATAGATTTTTCTAGGTAAAACCATTCTGAAATAATAAAGTTATAGCAAGCCTGGTGTTGAGTGTTCATGACATAAACAAACAAACACCAGTAGGTTAAATACAAGCCAGTGATGTTCTGCTGAATTTAAAACCCATGTATTATACAAGAGTATTTTCAGCATGTGGCTGATAGGAAATACAGGGCAATCATCCCTTTAGGCTTAGCACTGGTCAAGCCTTTATGAGGGTACTTATTAGCTTCGGTTTTAGGCCCACTTGCTGAAAACATGTATAAAGAATTTGGAAGGAATCCCTAGGAGACTGATCAAAGAGAATAAAGGAACAAAAAATGATAAGAAAATTGGCCCCAAGCAGAAAGACAAAAGCCACATGGTTTATTTAGCCTAAAAAAGAGAAGGCTGATAAGCAAATAACAGTCTTCAAGTATCCTGCCAATGTGGCAAGCAGCTGCTTTGTTTCTTCTGTAGGCAGGACAAGAGAAAATGAGCTTCCACAGTGGAGGCAGCAGAGGGGGGCTGCACCATTGCTATTCCCCAAAGAAGAACTTCCTGGCTGCAGGGGTTGGGTTACGTACACTGTTTGATGGAGTCAAAGGGAGTAGCTGCATTTCCTCTGGACCTTCCTTAGCTTACGTTTGCAGCTATGTATCTAAATAGCAGCCCAGGAAACAAGGAGAAATCCTATAAACAAATAAGTCCTTTTTTTTATCTTTACAGTGCTCAAAGTCATCACATGTAGTTGGGCAACAAGAGATGTGAGAAGGAGCTTTCAGAATAGATATGTTACTTCAGATTTCAAAAACAAGCGGGAAATTCAGAACCTTAATGCTTTTTTTTTTTTTTTTTTAAGAAAATATTGCTATTGATTAGCAGGTCTCCTTTGCACATGTCCCCACTGTGCTATTGAGAAAATAATTTTATCCTGTTATTTATATTCCCAACCAAGTGAAAAAGAACGGCCTACTTTTTTATTATACCATAAAATTAAACTTTTACAGACTTTTTGAAAATAAATCATAGCTTTCTGAAATGGATCATTCAAATGTCAGTTTAAGCCTACGAAGCGAAACGACAGGATGGTGGTATTTTTATTATTGTCTTTTCTCACTTCCTTTCTTCTTTAGGAGCAAGGGATCACTTTATATCAGGTTCCAAGCCCAGGAACATTGAGCTACAGTCCACCCTTCCCTTTGAGTTTAGAAAATCACAAAGAACAACATGAAAGATGACTCTCTCCATCTCTTTCCTGAATTCCAAAGTCTCAGACTCATGAGTCATTATAATTTTTTTGGTCACAGATTCAGTTTAAAAAGTAGCCAAGGAAAATCCTTTGTAGATACTGTATGGAAATGCAGATTCAAACCAGTATTCTCACAGCAGAGTGGTTTCAGAATCACATGCATAATAGCAGAATTCCTGTCCGAATTGTCAATTCACCCTACTGCCGAGCCAGGACAACAGGGAAATGACTGAGTGTAGGTCCATACCTACATCTGCTTGTTAGACGGATTTCACCCAGGGGTTATGGTCACTCAGCAGCACTTTGGAACAATACTGAATCCTGGTTGAATAACAGATTTCTGGGGTGTGCTATGCCCTGTGCTAATCTTACAATAATTTCCACTTGGCTTTGGCCCTGTCTTATATTGTAGTCAAGCTACTGGCAATTTCCTGTTTTACAGATTTGACCAGCTGTCCAAAATCATTTTATTTAGTTATCTATACCCCCAGGCAATTGTAAAAGAATAGCATATTTTCCATTAGGCATTTAATTTTAAATTAATTAAAATAAAAGTTAAAATTTAGTTCCTCAGCCACACTAGCCATATTTCAAGCGGTCAACAGCTACATGTGGCTGGTGCCTACCATACCAGACAGTGCAGATATAAAACACTTCCATCATCACAGGAAGTTCTAGTGGCCAATACTGGATCGGACCGTTTTCAAATACATGAATACATATATTGACCTTATCTATCCTTTAAGCACACTTTAATTACTTAAAACCCTTGCCCTAGTCCGAAAGCAGATGTTATTAGAGTTCATCTTCCCAGTCTGACAACCCAATGGCAAGGACCATCTAAGCTTCACAGAACAAATGCAGCAAGGAGAAACTGGGCAGCAAAGGATTTTGTATATATATACATATATGTGTGTGTGTGTGAGAGAGAGATACTGTAATCAAAGACATAATATCATCAATTCTTCCATTCTGTCATGCCATCCGTAGGCATCCCTGTTGATCATCCTTCTCACGAAATATATTCTACAGATCATAAGGGAACTTGTAAGTCTCATGTTTATGCAATGAGATAAATTTTCTTCATATTTATAAAAGCTCTAGGGAATCCCTAAATAAGTGCATGCAGAACCCTGAGTAATAAGACAGTGTGAATGACTGAATCCGCAGCAATGCAGATGGGCATTCAAGGCGAAGAGGAGGGTATCTTTGCTAAATAAATAGGCTTTTACAGGCCTCATTTTTACTTTCAATTTATTTATTTATTTTTATTAACACAGAACTGTGTTCACAAATAATTCTCCATGAGTTTGCAATCATAGCTTAAGTGTGCAGTTACTACAGATGCAAACACTTATTGGTGTTCAAACTGAATTCTACGATGAAAGAAGTGACCCTGAGATGATTCAGATTGCTGTATGTGACTACATCGGATATTCAGGCTTGTTCCTAAGGCCTTACAAATAAATATTCACTCACAAAGAAGAATAATACAGGTCAAGTGGGTGGTAAAGAATGTTACTTTTTATTTATTTGACTAGAATGCTGCTGTGAGGTACAAGTAGGCTAGTTAAAACACTGTATGATTTGGTATACTTCTGTATTCATTTACAACATTTCATCACAATTTAGCACTCACTAAAGATTATAACACCTCCCAGTAATAATATAAATATACATTAACTGCCCAGGTTTCCTCAGCCCCTTAGGAAATCATGATGTGACTTTTCACTAAAAACATGGTCCAATATCCACAGAAGCCAATCAAGATTTGTGGGATAACATGACGTCCAAGTGAAGTTGCTCACTAAGTGCAATGATCCCAGCAACGCTGCACCTTAACTCTTGTTTAAATCTACTTCATCTGCACAGTCTTGCAATGGCCCACAGCACTTCAGCTATTGCCAATGAAAATTAAAAACAGATTCTGTTGACTAGACCTTTTGATTATATAAAATGAGCAAAAGAATAAGAGCAATCCAGTAACTACCACCTTGAGCAAAATATATCAGATCCTTAACTACAAAATTTAGAACTCATATCAGAACAACTATGTGTAAAAATTCGGGAATATAAAAATCCCTTCCGCAAATGACAAAGAAGTTATGAACTTCTCATTAAACATGAAGAATCAAGCATATGTGTTTATTTCTGCTTCCTTACTATTTCCCACTAAAGATGACAAGAAACACATAAAAACTGAATAATAAAAAAGGACAAAGAAAAACTTAGAAGAGAGAACAGCAGACAAGACATAGCAACAAAAGTTCAGAAGTTATTTAGCAGACAGGTGAATGATAATTGCCCAGGCTGACCAGAGATAGCTGAATCCGAAGTCTGCAAAGAAAATACTAGGAAAACACTCATGGAGCATCATCTAGCTATAACGAATCTTAACATTTTTGCCGTATTCACTTCGTATCATATATTAATAGAAATAAATACATAAAAATACAGAAGTCCTCTGAGATCTCTGTTTCTTCTCTCTCTCCAAAGGTAACCACTTTCCTGAAATTGACAGATAGCTGTCTTAGTCATCTAGTGCTGCTATAACAGAAATAACACAAATGTATGGGCTTTAACAAAGAGAAGTTTATTGTCCTCACAGTAAAGTAGGCGGAAAGTCCAAAATCAGGGCATCAGCTCCAGGGGAAGGCTTTCCCTCTCTGTCTGTCTTCTCATCAATCTTCCCCTGGACTAGGAGCTTCTCTGTGCAGGAACCCCTGGCCCAAAGAACACACTCTGCTCCAGGTACTGCTTTCTTGGTGGTATGAGGTCCCCCTGTCTCTCTGCTCACTTCTCTCTTTTACATTTCAAGAGATTGCCTCAAGACACAATTTAATCTTGTAGTTTGAATCCTGCCTCACTAACACAACTGCCACCCATGTTCCCTCATTAACATCATAGGATTTACAACACATAGGAAAATCACACAATATGGGGAATCACGGCTCAGCCAAATTGACACACACATTTTTGGGGGGACACAATTCAACCCATGACAAAAGAATTCTTCATTCCAATGAATGTGTCTTTCCAATATTTTTACTACTATAAAAATATACACCATATACACTATATAGTATTTTTTTTTGTTTTAACATTTAAATAAATGTGATCATATTGTACATAGCATTCTACAGCTTGCCTTTCCCAGGCAACATTACCAATAGTAAAGTGATACTAGTGAATAGTGGTAGACTTCAGAGTACCTGACCTGAGTCAAATCCTGGCTCAAAGACCAATAAGCTATGTGACTTTGGGCAAGTGACTTAATCTCTCTGAACCTCAGTTTCCTCATTTATAAAATGATAGTAATTGTCCCTTACTCATGGGGTTGTTGTTAAGAAGCAATGAGTTAACAGAAGTATAGCACTCAGAACAGTACCAGTCACATACTACAGTATTTGCTATGCGTCTTGTTTCTTAACAATGAGTTCTATGTATTTATGTTGATGTCGATTACTAATACATTGAATATACTAAAAGTTATTTCTATCACCTATTTCATGTTAATGTTTCTTTTGTTCCTTTTTCTCTCTTGACTTTTGTTGAGTTGTCAACATTTCAAAACCTCATGTTTTTTCATCTGTTAGTTTAGAAGCCATAATTTTATTATTTTTTGTGGTACTCCAAATTTAAACACCCATTGGACATACATACACACACACACAGACACACACTTCTTTACTGTTGTCTAGGATTTTAGTTTAATGCATAAAAAACTACCAAAAAAAAAAAAAGCTAGATGCTTACAGACAATAATTAACTATATTTACAAATATATTCAATCTACACACACTCCTCATTTATGGACTATCTCATTATCCAACATTTTACATTTATGACAACAGTAAAAAATCTACTATCCAACTGTTTTGTGCCTCAACAACCATACACATGGCAGTAACGAATGCCGAGGTGTGAGGTGAAAGTAACGCTGGTTGTGACGGTTAAGGTTATGTGTCTACTTGGCTGGACAGGCTTTTCAGTGGTTTGGCAGTTACGTAATGATGTAATTTGGCAGTTATGTAATGATGCATTCATCATGCATTTTGTGATCTGCTGTAGTTACCCTCCATTTTGTGTAACACTGATTTTCAAATAGTGACCTGATCTTTGGAAGCTAACCATAATCAATAAGTGAGGAGTGGGTGTATCTCTTTCTGTGCTTATCGCTGTTTCTTGTATCTCGCACTTTCTCTTTGGTTTTGCTTTTCTTCTTAGTTAAGTATATTCTTTAACGGTGCTTACAGTGCTTATGTATAAATGATAATAATTCTCTAGCTTTTATGTTACTGAGCTGTATTATCTTTCCCCCAAAATGTGGCTTTGGTTCTGGCTAAAGATAATACATACTCAGAAAAAATTTTTCTCTTAATAATTGTGTGCTTATTTACTGAATAAATGAATAGATAAACCCATAGGAAACTGAGGTAAGAATTCCAACATAGGATCAGCAAAAAAGGCTCATGAGATAACACATGGTTTCTGGAAATGCATATAGGCTCGTTTCTAATAAATTTAAAAAAAAAGGAAAATTAGGTTTTTCTTTAAAGGGGGGGACATTTGAAGGAAAGAAAAAAAATTGAATTATTATTTAATGGAAGTTGAAATGAGCAAATATTTACCAATAAATGTCCCTAAAGCCGCTGGTTCCACTACCTGACCCAAGATGTAAGAAACATTTATAAAAGTAGAGGAGCCAGCTCATTACAATTGGAGAGACCCAGAGAACAGCAACTGATTTCATTTGTCATGATTACACGGAGAACGGAGGAGTATCTTTGAGGGCAGCCTTCCTTTATTAATGTCCCTGCAGGTTAACTGCTCGGACGACAAAAAGAAGCGCAAAGGCAGAAGGGCATGTTCAAGTACTGAAAAGAAAAGAAGTATAGGAGAGTGGTTTCTAAGCTCATCTTTTGGACAAGGTTTCTGCATTTTAATTTATCTCTACTACCAATCAGATTTATCAGAGTATTTTAAAAACCCACATTAGATTAGGTACAAAACCATTCCACACAGTATAGGAAAAAAAGCTTCAGAGAGAGAGTAAGGACATTCAAGTTATGGAGGCAATGTTTTTTTTGTTTGTTTGTTTTTTTTCCTGACTAGATATCAGCTGTGTAGGCAGCCTCTACCTCAAGCCACCTCACAGATCTCAATGCCATTCATTCATAGCTGCATATTTCCTACCACTCCTGGATTTTTGCCACCTTTATTCATTCAGTGATTTTCACATAATTAAAAAAAAAAAAAACCCACTGCCGTCAAGTCAACTCCGACTCATAGCAACCCTACAGGACAGTGTAGAACTTCCCCACAGGGCTTCCAAGGAGCAGCTGGTGGATTCAAACTCTTAACCACTACACCACCAGGGCTCCTTTCATGTAATAGCACATGCTAAGTCAAGGTACCATCTTTTGTCAGAAATTCATTTTAAAAAGCCCATTCTAAAGACCTACTAATACATTTTATGGCTTTCCAGTGATGTGTGAGGTGTCCTCATGACTAAATATCAAGTAGAATGACATAACTACTTCTTGCTCTTGTGCAGAATTTATTTCTTCTGAGACTGAATGGCTTTAAGTTGAATCAGGAGGGCGTAAATGAGGAAAACGTTAGATCAGTTCTTCAGTGGTAGAAGCAAAATCATTATCACCTCAAAAACAAGTACTGAATAACCCCTACAACATGAAGAAGCAGATCTAAGGCCAACGGAATTGTCTGCCACTAATTATTTAGGAGCCTTAGTGGCACCCTGGTTAAAGCGCTAGGTTATTAATCAAAAGGTCTATGTTTCGAACCCACCCAATGGCTCTGTGGGAGAAAGATACGGCAGTCGGCTTCCCTAAAGATTTACAGACTTGTAAACTCTATGGGGCACTTGTATGCTGTTCTGCAGGGTCGCTATGAGTTGGAATCGACTTGACAGCAATGGGTTTTGGAAACCCTGCTGGCGTAGTGGTCAAAGGATCAGCAGTTCAAATCCATGAGGCGCTCTCTGGAAACCCTACGGGGCAGTTTTACTCTGTCCTATAGGGTCGCTATAAGTTGCAATCAACTTGACAGCAAGGGGTTTGGTTTCTTTTTTTTTTTAATTACTTAGTAAAGGGAAGCATCAGTTTAAGACTTCCTTGGGTGAGGCTTTTTAAAAGAATTAGGGTATTAAAATCATTCCTCCCAAAGCCCCTTCTAAATTTTAAAAGGGAAAGTGAATTTGATGTCAATTAGAATCTTAACTGATGTTTTTGACAGCCTTTATATTTATGTTAAATGCACAATCCAGTACCTTAACATTTTTTGGAATGTTTTCTAATATACTACATAATCAGTATATACTGATACAAGCTTCATAGAAGCATGTTTTATTACTTTAAGGTATCACAGAAGTTTTCAGTTGGAATATGTTTTATTGTTATTACAGAAGCTTTTAATTATTATATCTTTTATTTTATGATACACCTTTGGTCATATCTAAAATTGGGTCCTTAATCAGGAATGCAACTCTCTAGAATGCTGTTTTTATGGGAAAAATAAATAATTCACTTTTTGCTAACCTAGGTTTATAAGGTTGTTTCTAATGATGAAATGCAGCAAAAGGCAAGAATTGGTTTTACTAAGGGAGCAATTTACAATGTTTTTGTTGTTAGGTACCGTTGAATTGGTTCTGACTCATAGCAACCCATAAAACACCAAACCCGTTGCTGTGGAGTTGACTCCAACTCAACACAACCCTACAGGGCAGAGTAGAACTGCTCCATAGGGTTTCCAAGGAGCAGCTGGTGGATTTGAACTGCCAACCTTAAGGTTAGCAGCCGAGCTCTTAAACACTATGCCACCAGAGCAATTTATAGTAGGATTCAAAAAAATATTAAGCCTTTACTATGTGCAAGATACTTTCCTAAATTTTGTGGTGGATATAGAAGAACAAAACATAATTCTTGGCTCAAGGATCTTAAAGTTGAGTAAAACAGATAGGAATTCAAAGAATTAGACAGACTACGGTAAATACTAAAGAAAACCTAAAGCTAAAGTGCTAGCAAACCACAAAGGGTCCGGACAAATTGTCTAATAATTACAGCATCAACACTAATCTACTGCAAAGATAAATTTTGCATAATGAAACCTGCATGATTTCATAAAGTCAATGAAAGCAGCAATGGAGGAGAACTACTCAAATTGCATGCAAAAGTCATTTATAAATGAAGATCAGAGAGAAATCAGTTAACTGAATAAAGAATGGATGATGACATAAACCTCTTAAAATCAAATAATTAAGAGATGCTCTAGGTAAAACTGAGTTTCTAGAACATTTTTGCGAAAAACATGTTTATGTTGTAAAAATCAAAATCAACAGAACTGAATTATTCTATCATGTAATTGTCAGAAAATTATTCCAAAAATGCAATACTTCAATCTTTCTTAATTACCCGAAGAATAAGCACGATTTTAATTATAACCTAAATTTATTAATTAGAAAAATAGACTTATGTTTATAATTTACAATTTTTAGTTTCATTTCTCAAGTTAAAGTCCCAACAAATCCTTTTATTTTTAGTTACTGTGAAATTTTGGTCCCTGTTTTAAGTGGATTATCTTTGGCCTTTTTCTCAACACCAATCATAATCGCTTAAAAAGAACCACCAAGTGTTACTTTTGGCAAATGATATAAGGAAGTAATACAAGGAGATGGCCTTGAGGATGAACTGGATCTTAATCAACAGAAATAAAGAAACACTTTCTAGAGAAACAAACAGTAATAGGAAAAGACGTAGACATGGGAAAGTGTAGACATGTCAAGAGGAAAAGAAATAAGAGTAACCTGACCTGAAAGGTAAGCTGAAATCAGATTATAAAAAGATTTGAGGACCCAATTTTAGTTAGAAGCTTATCAGGGGTGCCCTTTAAGAGAACAGTTTTACCAAAGGGTTAATAAAACAGATTTAAATTTGCTTTATGGACCTGTTCACACATACATCCTCTTCTACTGGCAACCTGCAGCATCTTTTAATGGAGAAGCACTGGCCTGAGAGTCATGAAGCACGAGTTGTAGCCTTAGCTTCCCTGAGTAGCCTTGTGGCGTGCTGGTCATATAACTCCTCTGGATATTAACATCCCCACTTGAAAAATAGGAGAGGGCAGGGGCTAAAAAGAGAGGCTAACCCAGGTTCTTTCCAGCTCTTCAGGTGCCAAGGTATGGCTGTAAACAATGTCCTGTGTTCAAGGAGCTCAAATCTTATGGGGGAGATAAAAGACAAACAGAGAAAACAATCAATGACCAAGGAAACATATAATAAGATATAACTACAGATAATTAGCCACCACTCTTCTGTCAATTTGTTGTACTGTGGTGCCTTGCATGTTGCTATGATGTTGAAAGCTATGTCACTAGTATTTCAAATACCAACAGGGTCACACATGGTTGACAGTTCCACTGGAGCTTCCAGACTAAGACAGACTAGGAAGAAGAACCTTGCCACCTACTTCTAAAATACTGGCCAGTGAAAACCTTATGAGCAGCAGCAGAACACTGTCTGATACAGCGCTGGAAGATGAGACCCTCAGGTTTGAAGGCACTCAAAATATGACTCAAAAAATGACCTTAATGATGTGGATGGAGTCGAGTTTTCTGGACTTTCATTTGCTGATGTGACATAACACTAAATGAGAAGAAATATCTGCAATCATCCATTAATAACTGGAACGTGGAAGGTACGAAGCATGAATCTAGGAAAATTGCTGATGTAGCATGATGCAAAGTGAGAAGAAACAGCTGAAATCATCAATTAATAATCAGAATGTGGAATGTACAAAGTATGAATTTAGAAAAATTGGATGCTGTCAAAAATGAAATGGAATGCTTTAAGATTGTCATCCCAGGCATCAATGAGCTAAATGCCTGGAATATCGATCCTCAAGCATTCCATTTCATTTTTTAATTTTGTGCTAGGCATTAATCAGCTGAACCACCACTCGTCTGTCAGTATGTCTTACTGTGGTGGCTTGCGTGTTGCTGTGATGATGGAAGCTAAGCCACCCGTATTTCAAATATCAGCAGGGTCACCCATTGTGGACAGGTTTCAGCAGAACTTCCTGACTTAGCCAGACTAGGAAGAAGGATCTGGTGGTCTACTTCTGAAAAAGTTGGCCAGTAAAAACCTTATGAATAGTGATACAACACTGATAAGAAAATTGGAAGTCATCAAAAATGAAATGGAATGCATAAAGATCAATATCCTAGGCATTAGTGAGCTGAAGTGAACCGGTATTGGCCATTTTGAATAAGACAATCATATGGTCTACGATGCCAGGAATGACAAATTGACAGAATTGGCATTGCATTCATCATCAAAAAGAACATTTCAAGGTCTACCTAAAGTACAACACTGTCAGTGATAGGATAATATCCATACACCTACAAAAACCTTTGCACACCAACCACTAATGCCAAAAATGAGGAAATTGAAGATTTTTACCAAATTCTGCAGTCTGAAACTGATCAAACATGAAATCAAGATGCATTAATAATTACTGGTGATTGGAATGTAAAAGCTGGAAACAAAGAAGGGCTTGTAGTTGGAAAATATGGCCTTGGTGATAGAAAGGATACTGGAGATTGCATGATGGAATTTTGCAAGGCCAATGACTTCTTCATTGTAAATTTCTTAACAATGTAAAGGGCAATTATACACGTGAACCTCATCAGATGGAAAACACAGGAATGAAATCAGCTACATCTGTGGAAGCAGGCGATGTAAAAGCTCGATATCATCAGCCAGAACAAGGCCAGGGCCAACCGTGGAACACACCATCAATTGCTCATATCCAAGTTAAAGTTAAAGCTGAAGAAAATGAAAATAAGTCCACGAAAGCCAAAATATGACCCTGAGTATAACCCACTGAACTTGGAGATCATCTCAAGAATAGATTTGGCCAATGACCAAACTAATGGCCAACAACCAGACGAGTTGTGGGAAGACATCAAGGACATCGTACATCAAGAAAGCAAAAGGTCGTTAAAAAGACAGGGGAAAAAAAAAAAAAAAAAGACCAAAATGGATGTCAGAAGAGACTCAGAAACTTGTTCTTGAATATTGAGTAGCTAAAACAAATGGAAGAAATGACGAACTGCCAGAAATTCAAGCTGGATTCAAAAGAGGACATGGGATAAGGGATATCATTGCCGATGTCAGATGGATCTTGGCGGAAGGCAGAGAATACCAGAAAGATGTTTACATGTGTTTTAGTGACTACTCGAACGTATTCCAACTCTGTGGATCATAACAAATTATGGATAACGTTGTGAAGAATGGGAATTCCAGAACATTTAATTGTGCTCATGAGGAACCTGTACATAGACCAGGAGGCAGCTGTTCGAAGAGAATAAAGGGATACTATGTGGTTTAAAATCAGGAAAGGTGTGTGACAGGGTTGTATCCTTTCACCATACTTATCAATCTGTATTATGAATAAATAATCCAAGAACCTGGACTATATGAGGAATGTGGCATCAGGACTGGAGGAAGACTCATTAACAACTTGCGATACGCAGATGGCACAACACTCGTTGCTGAAAGTGAAGAGGACTTGAAGCACTTACTGATGAAGACCAAAGACTACATCAGGGATTATATTTCCACATAAAGAAAACAAAAATCCTTACAACTGGACTAATAAGCAACATCATGATAAACAGAGAAAAGACTGAAGTTGTCAAAGATTTTATTTTACTTAGATCCCCTGGAAGCAGCAATCATGAAATCAAGTGACATATTGCACTGGGCAAATCCACTGCAAAAGACCTCTTTAAAGTGTTAAAAAGCAAAGATGTTACTTTGGTATTTTCTATGGTATTTTCAACCATCTCGCATGCATGCAAAAGCTGGACAACAAATAACGAAGACCAAAGAAGAACTGATGCCTTTGAATTATGGTGTTGGTGTAGAATATTGAATGTATCATTTAGTGCCAGAAGAATGTACAAGTCTTGAAAGAAGTACCACCAGAATGCTCCTTAAAAGAAAGGTAAGACTCAATGGTATGTATTTTGGACATGTTATCAGGACGGATCAGTCCCTGGAGAAGGACATCATGGTTGGTAAAGTAGAGGGTCAGGGAAAAAGAGGAAGACCCTCAATGAGATGGACTAACATAGTTGCTACAACAATGGGCTCAACCGTAGCAAAGATTGTGAGGATGGCACAGAGCCAAGGCAGTGTTTCCTTCTATTGTGCACGGGGTTGTTATGAGTCAGCACTAACTTGATAGCACCTAACAACAACAATAGACAATTAGAGAGCGATACAGTGCAACATAATCTATTAACAATGTGGTATGTGAGCCTTCCCTCATCCCCCAGCTGGCATCTCTTTAAATATTATTTCAAGAAATTAAAAAAAAAAAAAAATGCTCATTCACCAATGAACAAAGATTTGTGAGATTATTCATAGCATTGGCTTTTTGGCTTTAGAAATCTGACCCACCTGAGATGGCTGCTGGCTTGAATGTCTAAGATGTCTACAGTATTGAACAAGTGATTTAGCCTCTAAACTGTGGTTTCCTCTTGTGTCAACTGGGGTCAATACCAGTACCTCCCTCATGTGTTGTGGTGAGAATTACATGAGGCATAGAAAAGTATTAGTTCCTGTCACCTAAAGAAAGCTCATAAATATTTGTTACCTGAATGAATAATGTCAGCTAGGATCAAAAGCAGGATAAAATAATTCCAGTACAAGCTCTCTACAGGAGGTGAGACCTTGAAACAGATGTAAAGTGCAAAGGGGAGGGTGCAAGTTTACAGGGATACTAATGGAGAGTCAAAATCAGCTGAGTTCAAATATCAGCTCTATCACTTACTTAATGGTAATATGACTTGAGCAAGTCATCTGATTTTAAAACTTGAGGACAGAAAACAATTGAAGCAGAAAACACAGACTCTTTACTTCAATTAAATCTGAGAGATGGGTCCGTAAGTGTCACTTATCTTGTTCTTGGTTCTTTTTTTTTTTTTTTTTTTTTGGTGATTATTTGTACCATTTCATAATTAAAAATTATTTATCAATTGGGATAATAATACCTACATAACGTGCATATTGAGGATTAAATAAAATACTGTAGTAAATATTATAACTCAGTGTTTTTCACATAGTGCTCAATAAACAGTGGTTGTTGCTATTTATTATTACTATTGCTGTTATTATTTTTATATCGTCACTATCCCGTTCTAGGAGGCAGAAGTTCAAACAAGCAGAGAGGGTGAGCATAATGTGCGTAAGTGAACGTGTGGGTGGAGGAGGGCAGTGAAAAGCACAGAGATGAGACTGGCTTGACTGAAACCAAAAAGGCAGCCTAGTGTGAATCATGCTGTGTAAGGGACACGGAGTGGATTCTACTTTGGAGGGCTTTAAAAGCTAGGTCGTAGGATTCATCACTGATAACACAGACAATAATGAGTTATTACAGCTAATGTTCAGATCAGGAGAATAAAAAAATAACAAGTAAAGCTTTAAGATTTATAAGAAAGGAAGAGAATAAATGAGAATGGGAGAAGGTGCTCAGAAATTATTTTAATAACCCAGGTCAAAGGGGATCATAGTCAGGACTCTGGGGATGGTTGAAAGCGAAAATGGTATACAGATAAATCAAACAGAAATAAGAAATCTGCAAACAAACTAGATGACTTGATGACTGTTTAGCAAATAAAGAAAAGGGAGAGAGAAGAATCAAAGGTCATACTAAGATTTTTGAAGGTGTGATATCCCCATCTCAGTAAAAGAGATTTGAGAGATGGTATAGAGAGGTGTCAGAAGCAAAGACCTTAAAATCAGACACACCTGAGTTTGAAGTCTGGCTCCATAGCACCTAATACCATGTGTAATACTGAATTAAGTTATTTAACCTCTGATGCCTGTTTCCTTGGGTTAAACCCTCGCAGGGGTGTTGTGAGAATTACCTGATGTTTGGAAAGTTATCAGCATAGTTACAGACACTGTTATGCTACTTGCTCACACATCAAACATCCAATTCACCTGAGCATACCATCGGGACTACTTTAAAAAAGAAGAAATAACCCTCAACACGCCTCCATTTTCACCTTAGTACAAGCCAGCACCATTTCTCACTTGAACGACTGCAATGCTCTCCCTGATTCCAGTCTTGCCCTGTTCTCCCTCAGACGGATGCTTTTAAAACATAACTCAGATTATATCGCTTCTAGGTACCAAACCTAAAAAACCTTCAATGGTACCTCAGCTTGTAGAACAGAGTCCTTACAAGACCCTTCATGCTCTGGCACCTGTCTACCTCACCAACATCTTCTCTTACAACTCACCCCCTTGCTCACTCTGCTCTGCCACACTGGCTTCTTTGCTGGTTTTCAAACCAGGCACATTCCTGTGTCAGGGTCTTTGCACTTGTTCATTCTGTCTGGAACATTCTTCCCTCACATATTCACATGGCTCATTCCCTCAAGTCACTGGTCAAATGTAACCTCTTCAGAGAGACCATCCCTTCCCACCTCTGCTATACAGCAGCAACCCCCCCAACCAAGTTGTCCTCTTTCCCCTTCCCCTTGCCTGGCTTCATTTTAAGTCCAAAGCAGTTATTACTACCTGACATTATATGCGATATCAGTTTGTTGACAGTCTGTCCTCAATTAGAATATAAACGTCATGAGAGCAAGGGCATTATCCAGTTTGTTTACTATTGCAAAGTAGGCTCAAGGTGAGACTTCAATAAATATTTGTTAAATAAGTGATTTTTTTTTTTTTTTCCAGGCAAGGTGGATTACTAGGTAATGTCATTTAAAGCAGTGGTTATTAAGCTGGGACTCCTGATCTTCTAAACATCCTTGAAGGTGACAATGAGGAGGCTGTGAGATTTCTCTGAATTTCTAAAGGCCTAGTAAGAAATCAAACCCTTACTCATATGAAGGTTTCAAAGGATAACTAAAATAGTAAGTTTTTATACTTCAGAAAAAAATTGTATCAGCTCACTACAGTAACTCTGGTTGATTCACGCTGATCAGAAACTGCTCTCAGTAATGTAAGTTTCTTATTAATAAAATTTAGAAATTAAAATATGCTAATAATCTCCTATGTGTATAGGAGAAATGTGTATAATCGTTCACCAAAATAAATGTACAAGAATATTCATAAGAGCATTTTTCATAATAGCACCAACTTGAAAGCTACCTAGATGCCTATCAACGATAAACAGATAATACTACACTACGGTAAGAATAAATGATCTTCATTTACAAGTAACAATAACATAAAAAACAGAATCCGCTGCCATCAAGTCAATTCTGACTCATAGCAACCCTATACGACAGAGCAGAACTGCCCCAAAGGGTTTCTAAGAAGTGATATGTGGATTTGAACTGCCAACCTTCTGGTTTGCAGCTGCTCTTAACCTGCACCACAAATAATGCTGTTTGACTCCATTTAAATGAAGGAAGAAACCTAGCAATTAATCTATGCTCCTAGAAGTCAGGGTAATGATTACTTGGGGTGAAGGATGGGGGTTGGTAACTGGAAAGCAACACACAGGTGGCTTCTCTGGGTGCTGGTGTGTTCTGTTTCTTGATCTGAGTGCTGGTTACATGGGTGTACGCTCAGTATTTTAAAATTCATAAAGGTGTATACTTAATATAGAAAACCAAAACCCAAACCTGTTGCCATCAAGTCAATTCGGGCTCATAGCGACCGTACAGGACGGAGTAGAGCTGCCCCATAGGGTTTCCAAGGAGTGGCTGATGGATTCAAAACACGACTTCGGTTAGCAGCCGAGCTCTTAGCCACTGTGCCACCAGGGCTTTCTCTCTTGCCCTCCCTCCCTTTCTCTCTCTCTCTAAATACATGAAAAATATCTCTTAAAAGGCAGGGAAAAAACGGTGAGATGATGACGACGATGATTTTGTAGGGGAAATCTTTCCATATCTAGGATCCCCAAGGGACCCAGAGGAGAAAAGAATGATGTCTCTTACAAACTTTTTTGTACTTGCTGAATTTCAGCAACCGAAAAAGTATTAACCAATATATAGGAATGGTTAATGTAGCATGAATTGGGTAGAAATAAAGAATTTCTACACAAATTCAAAACAAGCTTCAGATGCAGAGAGCCAAACAGGGCCTTTATTTACTCGTATATGATTCCGACTGGAAAAAACCTATCCTTGGAGACCAACCTGTGACTCTCACAAATACATGAAAGTGTCTGGCACTCACATAGAGAAGGTTGACTCTGGGCCCAGACGTTTGCTGATTTTGAAATAGATGTGCTAAGAAAGAACTTTATTTAAAAGAGTTGACTAGAAACAGCTGCACTTTGTCGTCAGAATCAAAATCCACAAGTATTCTAAGACTTTAAAAAATATAGCAAACAATGTGACCTCATTAACCCTCAGAAAAGACATTTCTGCAATGGTTGTATTTGATCACCATTTATCTCTCCACAAAATCTCTTCCAACGCCTGTCTTTGGGTATGCTTCCAAAAAAAGTGTAGAGGAAGCAGAATTTGAAAGAAATAATAAAATACGTCTTCATTCCCTGTGAAAAACAATGCAAGTGAAATCCGATTTTACTTTTAAGTTTTGGGCATGTTCAGTTGCAGCCTATTCTTAAGGGAGCTCAACCATGGGTTGAAAAAAGAGGCATTTAAAATAAAAAAAAAAAAATTGAGGATGATTTAGGGGATAGTCTTATATTTTATTCTATCACATTTCCTTTGTTCTAGTTTTCCACACTAAGGGACCTATTTAAGAAAACATATTTGACAAATGACTTAGGTTACTGAGGAAAGTTATAGTATCTCCATCTCCTTGCTGGAAAACATTTAAGAAAAAAGTTAACTGGCTCTTTTTAATTATTTGGAATTACTTCTCCTAAAAAGGAGGTGGCCAAAAGGGTGTCTTCCAGATTTATGACTTCATTTTTGTTCTCTGCTTCCATAAACAATATTGAGAGTCTCTCTTTAATGGGGTGACACATTTTGTGCCCGCCAAAAAATGTAAGCTCTAAACCAGAGTGAATATAAACTGTAGTTTTAAGGGATCTAGAAATTGTTTCTACAAAGACTAACTGAAGTCGACAGTTGATAAATTAACCAGCTAATTCAGGCAATAATACTTAAGTTTTTGAGAGGGGAGAAAAAAGACCAGATTAGCTGTTTTCATGTTATCTGCATAAGTATGCCAATCTACGTTACACTTTTCACTTGTAGACACAGTTCAGACGTCTTGTTGAATAATAACACTACCTTATAGTTAAAAGTTTTAGTTTACAAAACACTTGCACATCTAGTACTCATATAAACATTACCGAAAATACTAAAAATTTGAGGGCAGGATTGTATCAATTAAGATGACAACGGAAAATTCAGAAAATCATAAATTCTGATTTGTGAGGGACTTTAGAAGCTACAAGTCCAAATTATTCATCTCACTTTAAAATAAAGAACAGAACCCAGATATGTGGAATAAAGCCTCTCCGTGGAATTCAGGGCTGACACAAAGACTCCTTTTTTTTTTTTCCCACAGTTGCCATACCAACTGTGCTCCTTCATAGGGTTTTCAATGGCTGATTTTTTTGAAGTAGATCATCAGGCTTTTCTTGTGAGGCATCTCTGGGTAGACCTGAACTTCCAACCTTTCGGTTAGCAGCCGAGTGCATTAACCATTTGTGCCCCCCAGGGACTCCATGTGAAGACTCCTAGTTTGGTCTACTCTCTCTGGTCCTCCCCAGTTACTAGAGTATAAGCTCCATACTACAGGTGATGCTACCTGTTTTTCTACCACACTATTCCCAGCATCTAGGACAGCACCAACACAGTAGTTAGCACATATGTGTTGAATGAATTAATCTCTGTATATATAGAACTTGCCTTTCAACATGGAGGCATCTAATACTTTCTTGAATCTGGTTTCAGGATCATGACTTTGGTGTCAATGTAACATAATCAAGTTAAATAATTCAAAATAAAGGTTTACAAAAGAAAATTTGTATTTACTTTTAAATGTCCATCAAGCTATTTATCAAATGGTCATAATCTAATTTTTCAACATTAACATTCATTCATCCCATCATGGATTTTCCATCACCATCTATGGACAAGATACTGTGCTATCACCTTAGTAATATAAGCCACAAACTAACAAAGATGAGTTAGATACAATTCTACCAGAATAATGTCAATATAATTTCAAATATAAAATTTGTTGTGATAAAAATATTTCAAATCATCATGTGATTTTTAAATATAGGAAGTTTTCTATTTTGTAAGTCCTACTTTGTTAACGATACTTTTTTGTTTGTTTACTGCTAAATGATGTAGTTTAAAAAAAAAAATGCCAGTGGAACAACTATGGTATGTTATCATGACTCCTGCAAAATTATAGGATCATTTATTCCTCCAAGTTCAAGGCAAGTATATCATAAGCTATTACAGGGGCTATTAGAACAGCAATTATATGTGAGTACAAAGAAGTGAAAATTCCCAAAAACAAAGCAGCCACTTCTTCACCCTTAAAGGTGTGATTGTAAAGCATCACATTTTTTCAACAAAAATCTAAGAACTAACACACCCAGGTGATTGTGCTGTTTCAAAAGTAATGCTGTTATACCAAAGCTGTTACTATTATTATAAACATTTTGAAAAGTGCCCCTCTGGAATTGCTTTAATAGAATGCAACTTATTCTTTTAAATACCTGCAGTGATAGCAAATCTCCTTCCTTTGTGAATGGAAAAGAGTTTTAGAAGAGTCAAAAATTATTCAGGCCATGGCAAGCAAAGTAGGTGTGTACCTAGATCAATGTGTGACTACAACAGCAATTTGAAGAGTTTTTCTCGGGTGGCTTCAAATTCCAAGATCCATTCCTATGTATTCTAAGAAGTTTCAAAACATACTTTGAATGTTGTGGAATAAGTGAAAAATTCCAAGAGAACTCTCTCAAGGACAACGTGCATTTTGAATAAGGTCAAGTATAAACAATTTAAAAACTCAATATTTTATAGGCATGCTACCTATAGTTTCTTCCTGTGTCAAATCTAGATTAAACAATGTGTAGTTGCTAGAAGGCATGATAATTTGCTGCCCTCAATAAGAAAGCAAGTTTTGGGAATTCTAGGCTGTGATCTCACACGATCAGAAGCCACATTCTGATATATTATGGTCACTGTAAGTCTTTCTTAACTGCCAGAAATGGACACTTTTTTTAAATTGTGCTTTAGATGAAGGTTTACAGAGCAAATTAGTTTCTCATTAAACAATTAATACACATATTCTTTTGTGACATTGGTTGCCATCCCCACGATGTGTCAACACTCTCCCCTTCTTGAATTTGGGTTCCCCACTTCCATTCTTCCAGCTTTCTTGTTCCCTCATGCCTTCTCATTCTTGCCCCTAGGCTGGCATGCCCATTTAATCTCCTATTTGTGGTTGTGCTACATGTATTATTGTTTTATACCCGTACCCACTGCTGTCAAGTTGATTCTGACTCATAGTGACCCCACAGGACAGAGTCGAACTGCCCCATAGAGTTTCTAAGGAGCGCCTGGTGGATTTGAACTGCTGACATTTTGGTTAGCAGCCACAGCACTTAACCACTATGCCACCAGGGTTTCCTTTTGTTTTATGGGCCTATCTAATCTTTGGCTGAAGGATGAATCTTAGGAGTGACTTCAGTACTGAGTTAAAAGGATGTCCAGGGTGCATATTCTTGGGGTTTCGCCAGTCTCTCTCAGACCAGTAAGTCTGGTCTTTTTTTGTGACTTTTAACTTTGTTCTACTTTTTTCTCCAGCTCTGTCCGGGACCCTCTATTGTGATCCCTGTCAGTGCAGTTGGTGATGGTAGCCGGGCACCATCTAGTTATGCTGGACTCAGTGTGGTAGAGGCTGTGGTAGTTATGATCCATTAGTCTTTTGGACCAGAAATGGACACTTCTTAACTAGCTTCAAACTAAAAAATTTTAGCGTATAGGCTAAATAAAAAATGCCAACTTCTACCAGTTCTCATCCATGAAAAGGCAGTTGACTGTGGAACTGTCACCTGAACATTTCTATCAGAGAGGAAATATTTAAACTTTGTGAGCATTTTCAGAATGGAATATAAATCAATACATAAACTGAAACATCTAACTACAAGTTTTCTAAGTTGTAACTAAAAGTTTAATGCCAACAACAAAAAAAAAAGTCTACTTTGATAACAATTGAAAGGAACAACGTGTCTGTGTACACGTCTTAAGTCTTTTTTATCACCATGCAATTCATTTCCTTCATGTTGATTTTGGCGGATTCTGGCTTTTCTCAATGAAAACAGATACTTGGCCATGATCTGAAATTAAATGCTGAAACAGGATGGAACATATTCTCAAATTCCCACATATCATTTTTTATTAATATGTAGTATGTCATACAAATGACCTACAGTGTCTGACACATTCAACTCCTTTGGCCTTCGACAAGTAGCAACAAAATAAGAAGCACATGAACCTTTCTAGACTGTTCCAAGAATTGGTCTTGAGAACACATTGTACTATAGTGCTGTAGAAATCAGAGCAGGGAGAATATGTTTGTAAAAGAAAATAATCTAACCTTCTTTAGCTCGAGAAGACAATCATCCCTAACAATAGCTCCTCCTTTAGCCTTACACTTAAATGTCTATAGTTTAGGTCAAATCGACCCTTGAGACAGTAAGAAATATCTTTGCTGTGCTCCTCTCAGCCAATGGTAGGGTACAAACAGGAACTCCCTGCCTTTGATGTTTATTTGAGGATCCCTTTTGGGTTGCAATGAGTCGGAATCGACTGGATGGCAACAGGTTTGGGTTTGGTTTTATGGAGGAGGAGGCCTCAGAGCTAAAGTGTCCATCTGGCGAGGATGGGGCACTGGAGAGAGAAGAGGGGAGGTCAGGGGACAGGGGGTATTAAATGGAGCCCTCCACATGGCACTCCAAGGATGAGGTAATGCATTCGTGAGGCTGGTAGGCTAAATAAAGGAGAGAAATCTTTGCATTGTGCTTGGGTGCCTAGCCATGTGCCTCTCAGAATCCCTTTCCACGGAGGTTCTGCTTAATTGCATTCTGTAATAATAGATCCCTCTGATGTAAAACTTCTAAGTTTACAGTGAACGAAGAGCTATCACTATCAGAATAATTCAGGAACAACACAGCCTCTGGACACCTTCTCTTAAGTCCTTAAACCCAGTATCTTGGAATCGCCCTAAGAGCCTAAGTGTGAGGCTAGATTCGAGCACAATTTATTCCACGCTGTAGGCACAGGAGTTTTGCTGAGAAAAGGATGAAGCCCAAAGGCCAAGCACTTGACTGGGAATCAGGAACACGGATTTCCCTTTCTGGCTCTGCTGTGGACTCAGTAAGTGCGCTTAAAAAAAATAAGCTCTTGGTCACCTTAGTTTCATCTGAAAAGACAACGTGTACCTCTTCCAGTGGGGGTGCACGTTCACAATTCCAGAACAAACTTTTTCTTTCTTTCAGATGTTTGACTTTACTGGTGTGGCACCAATGACCTCAGTGTGAGAGGGCTATGCATTGGGCTGAAAAGGTTAAATGATTAATTTGCCAAATCCAACTGCTAGGAAGAGATGGAGCAATTCCAGTCAGTATAAATCAGCTCAGCATTTAAACTATTATCAGGGGCGCTAGACAGCATTGCATGATGGTCTGCAAACCACAAGTGAAGTCAAGGCTGCTGAGCTGCCAGAGGCTCCAGCGCTGATAACAGATGCTAAAATTACTGCTGAAGAAGCATATTCAATTATGAAGGGACCCAAGAGCAGTAGAGCCCTTGGAAGGCTTCCCTCTCGTTTTTACAAGAAATAAGACAAGCAGCATCTCCGACTGTAATCACGAAATAAAAACGATCTGGGTTCTCATGGGACTTGCGAGACAAGTGTTATCTCTCTTCAATGACATAAAGCCATTCCTTTCCTAACATAGAGCGATGAGCACAAACTGAGGCAACATCTAGTCAGTGGTGACACAAACAACTCCATGATGAATCTTTTTAACTGTGCTTTTAGAAGGGGTGGACTTAGTTAACACCAGCCCATGCACTCCTACCTCTCCACCTTTCCTTTTATCCCCATTTCTCAGTTATACAAACTTTTTTGTTCTATGTGTCCAGTCTAATTCCTCATGCTATCTGCTGACCTAACATGGCCACCAGCCACTTTCCCATCCCACACCATCCCTCTGCCCTCTACTCATCTCCCATCCTAATCCACATCCCCACCTTAGGTCATGCCCATGTCTTTCTCTTCTCACTTGTGAAGTAGAAATTTCAGACACTGCTAAGTGTCAGAAACAATAAACCACAGGAATGAAATGAATGCATCTGTTGCCATCAAGTCAATTCAGACTCACAGCAACCCTGTAGGACAGAGTAGAACCGTCCCATAGGGTTTCCAAGTTGCTCCTGGTGGATTCAAACTGCCCACCTTTTGGTTAGCAGCCATAGTTCTTAACTGCTATAAGGAACAGCTAATATCTGCACATTTTTGCCCTTTTTACTTGCTTATGACAGAGACAAAATGCACTTTGGTGCATTCTTCAGCATTTCTTTCTATCACCAATTTCTACCATTTTGAGGGACTACGGTTTATTAATCCCTTTTGCTTACCTTGTTCTTCTACCTTTTCCCATTTACTTATATTACCCTTTTAATGCATCTCCTAATAAGATGGATAAAAGTTTGATGAAATTTGGGTAGGGGAAAAATCTGATGAGGTATGTCTAATTATTTGGCTATCAATACGTAAGTTTTAACCTAAAAGAATAATTTCCAGGGTTCCCCTACATTCTGACAATCCAAAACTGACTTTAACTTAAAATGCCAAGTGTGGCACATAGGTCAGTAACTTGGAGCAGAATGGATGCTTTGCCTTGTTTGACAGGGTTTTGAAATAACATTAAATAAAAAATTTGCGTATGGTCATGTGAAATGAAGTCCTAAATTTAGTGTTAGTGATAGTTATGTGTGTATGTGTATGTATATGTGTGTGTGTGTGATACAGTACAATGCTATTGAGAATTATAAAAGAATGTAGATTATATTAAATATTTACATTTCTATTGACAGCAACATTTTGTAATTACTTTCACATCAAGAATTAAAATTAAAATCCAAAAACTACCTAATTCTCCAAGTATCATAAATTTATCTGACTACCAATGGCTAACTCATATTAACAGACAGAGCTCCATATTCAATTTTTATATGTATTTGACTGTGAAAATCATTTGTAAATGCAAAAGAGGGTATTTTGATATTCCAGAACATTTTAAATTATTATAAAAAGAAAAAAATACTTTGCTGATCTTTTAACCTACTTGAACCAGAAATCAAAAGTATAATATTCTAAAATAAATAATAGTTTTCAAAACTCTAACAGTTAAAGACAAATAGAGTTCACTGGTTTATTGCTGAGAGCAATAACAGAAAAGTATGCTTTACCCTTTGTGCTTATTGCAAATAGACACTGCTTTCTTTTTTCTATTCTCATATCAGAAATAATGAACAAGTCAGAGAAAACACTTCTACTGAAGATACTTCTGATAATGATGGTGGTTAAAAACAGTGAAGATTATTGGCTTCATGTTAGCAAAAAATATAAATCTTATAACCTAATTCATGATTCAGAAAACTTGTGTCATATGTCAACGATTAAACAAGAAATCATCCAGGCAAAAAATATTGAAGTCTTCCTTAATTCACTATAGACTTCTTACTGAGTGGCTACATAAAATTTCTAGATAGCAAGTATGAGAAAACTCATCAATACTACTTCAAAGACAGTTAAGTCTCAAATCCTACTGATTTGTTACCAAGAAACCTAAACAATGGTTAGACAACAGACTATGGTTAGACAACACAGACTATGCCTATGTTTACTATTTATCATGTAAATAACAAGGAAAGAATTATGGAAAGACTATGTTACACACACATTACATGTCCAATAAATACTTACTAAATGAAATTTGTGGTATGTGTCTGTGTGCATTAGTACGTTGGGAATGAAAAGTTGAGAAGAAGTGAGTGTGAGCTTTTTCTTTTCATTATTCTGAAGCAATGGTCCTAAATGGGACATCAGTTCCTTGAAATAATCTTCAGAGATGTCATGTGCTGGGTTCAAGGCTTCCTTTTCTTATTTACTTTTAAGTTGTTTTCCCTTTTCACAATGATTTATGACAGCACTAATTCAAAGAACATACTCTAAGTCCAGTCACTGAGCTCAAAGTGGAAAACCTTTTGCCACTGAGTTGATTTCGACTCATAGGGACCCTACAGGACACAGAAAAACTGCCCCATAGGGTTTCCTTTTGGTTAGTCGCCTAGCTCTTAACCACTACACCACCAGGGCTCCAAAAGTTGAAGTAGATATGAAAGTGTTTCCATCTTCCTGTCCTGGTATATGCATGTGAATGTTAGTACACTATCTTGAAAGCCTTATGAATTTGACAAGCAAATTCCTCTTCAAATACTCTCAATTAGTAGAGCTTTCACACAATTTACTAGTATGCAGATCCTTGCAACACGTTAAGTGAAACTAATTGCGGATAAAATAGATTTTATCTTTATTAAAGTAAATACATTTCCAAAATATCAGCATTTTAAAACTTCAAAGCAATTTTTTTTCCCCAATTATGGGGAGGATATAAATAATCTTCTATGAAGGAGCGAAACTTTTTTTCACTAGACAATAACAAGAATTATGTAATTAAAAGATCTATGCTTAAATAAGTTTCTGGTTGGTTCTAAGTGAATGGCTGACTTCTTAGAACTACTTAGACTCTCCATACTTGGCCCAGCAAAACTGGAAAGATGTAAAGATTCTTTCAAACCCACAGAGAAAACAGTCAACTGGAATCATTTATAAGACAGAAGAGAGGTAAACACCTCACAAAGAATTCCTACACAGGGTATTGGTTAGAAATAGTTATGATGTTCAATATGATTCTCATTCTCAGATAAGGATGAACTAGTCTCAAGAAAAAACATTACTGCTAATGAATAGAATTACTGTATATGTTAGTTTTCTATTACTGTTGTAATGAATTACCACAAACGTGGAAGCTTTAAACAACACAAACTCATTACCTTACAATTCTGGAGGTCAAAAGTCTAAAATATGTCTTACCGGGCTAAAATCAAGGAAGAATCCATTCCTTGACTTCTCCAGCTTTTTGAGGCTGCTCGCTTTCTTTGACTTACAGTGCCCTTTCATCTTCAAAGCCAGCAATCGCATAACTCTGACCTTTGCTTCTGGTCATTACATCTTCTTCTCTAACTCTGACTCTACTCTTTAGCCTATAAGGACCTTGGGATTACAATAGACTCACTAGATAATCTTCCCATCTCAAGTCCCTTTTGCCATGTAGGGTAACATATTACAGGCTTCTGGGATTAGGACATGGACATCTTGGGGGGTGGGGGTATCATTCTGCCAACCACACTTGGTATCAAAACATGGAAAATGAAAAATTATCCACCTTGCCCTTCTACCATGGTTCTACAACTGTGGTTCATTTGTTTAGTGTGAGAAGTAGTATAAATAGTGAGAAGTAGTGCAATATAATGGCTACGGTGTCACCCTTGGATTCAGGATGCCTGGGTTCCCAATCCCAGCTCACTCATTAGTTGTGTAATCCTGAGCAAGTTACTGAACCCACATTTTCCTCATCTTTAAAGTGAGAATAATAACTGAACCTACCTCTTCAGTTGTTATAAGAACTAAATTACTTACTGTATATAAAACACCATATCAAAAGCATATGATTAAAAACACTACCTACATTAGCTTTTATTGTTAAACATACCTAGATCTTTTCTTCAAGTTTGCAGATTAAAGGAATCATTGCAGTCATTCAGAATTTTCACTAATGCTGAAGCAGTGGAATCCTTTGAGAGCTACATAGGTAGGACATCACAGTTTTACCAACCATGATTTGAGTTTAGTCCAAATCCAAAATAACCACCACACTCCCTGATAGCAACCTGAGAAACTAGACATTGAGATCTTGAATATAATAGAAAAAAACTAACAGAAAAGCTAAATCAGGGAGTGAGGTTCCTTTTCTTACTTAAATATTTTTATTTTAATGTAATCCCAAATCCCTTCAAGTGGACCATGTTGGCTCACAGTCTCCTAATACTTGAATAAAAAAGAGTGGCTGGTGAGGGAGGAAATATTCATGAGATGACTGGTATCTGTATTATACTCTGACATCATTACAAATATATTCCTACATACTCTATAAGAGCATATTTTTAAAAATCCACATATTCAAAGACCAACACATTATATTAGCATTCATTTAACAAATATGTTTTATCTAGCATTCTTCCAGGCCCGGAATGCACGAATGAAGACATGCTCCCTGATGTCAAAAGTGTCATATTACAATAACATCACCATACATTAAGATATCCTGATTTAATATCACTAATAACGAGAATGGACTAATGCATGTGAATTTGTGCCATAACAACTTAGGTAAGGTCTCTTATTTCATATTTGCACAGTGATACTGGTACCATTGAATGGTTAGAGGCTAATACCATCACATTCAAAGTAAAAAATCCTGATGCATGTCCCAAGGCATATACCACAGAACAAATAAGAGCTTTTGCCATATATCTGTAGTCCTATACAATATAATCGCCTAAACTCTTGATCCCATATCTTAAAATTAAAAAAATATTGCCCATACAGTAATACTATATTTGAAAAATATTCAATTTGCTTATTCTTTAAAACTTTTTCATAATAAAAAAAACTGAAAAATATTCTTGTCTAAGAGGAGATTAAACAGAAGGGAGTAAAAGAAAAGGCAATATAGGAGAGATGAATTTAAAGAAGTACAGAAATGCTACTGTAAGGTCCAGCTGGAAAGCCAGTATTATACTTGATTGACCTGTTGATTTTCAAAAATCACCTGATTTTGGTGCTAAGGAAAATTTAGACATCATTTACTGCGATCTTCTCACGTCGTACTGAGGTCCAGAGAAAAAAGTGATTTGATTTTTTACAGATTCACAAATTGATATTCAGGTTTTCAACATTTCCAGTTATAAAGCATTATCAGATTTAAAGCAACTAATGTGGAAATTTAACATTGCTTGACTTGGTACTAAACTCATGAGTTGCTTCAGAAAATATACAAATAACTATGTCTCCAAGTCTTTCTTATTCTTCCGCTTCAACACACACACATACACAATCCTCAAACTTTTTATTTTTAATTTTTGGTTGTTCTGTTTTGTTTTTGCTTTAGATAGGCTCTTTTTGCAAATTGGGAGAAAAGCTCCATCCAAATTTCTGCTGTATTTCATCCAGTGGTTTTATTGTGTAAGTGAAACTGCTTAACAGAAATAAAGATTATTTATGTTTATAAAGCTTTGAAAAAAACTGCTCGGCTAGCCATAAAAAATAGAGTAGTTTACGTTTCTTTAAGGAGAGGTCAGGGACAGGGTAAGAGAAGATTTCCCCCTCCCCCCGCCCCGCCCCGGCAACTAATTTATTTATCATTTAGCATAGTCTAGCTAGATATTAGGTGATGGCACAGTTGAGGCCAAAGAGAACGCAAATTACTTAGTTTCTCCTAGCCACCCACAATGTTTAATTAAATCTACTGGAGGTTTTGTCATTCAATTAATCATTTATTCACTCAGTAAACATTTACCTGGGGGCAGCGCAAAGTGGTAGAAATAGAGACAGATTTGAAGAACTCAATTTCAGTGGATGAGAGAGAAAAACTAATCATTATTAAAAATTAAACAGAATAAAACAAAAAAGTAAATGCCAGTTTAAATTTGAGCCTTTTTCTTTCCTCCCCCAAAATCTAATGTAGTCAGGAAAGGTGCAAGCTTGTTAGTCAAGGTGTTTGTAAACAACAATAAAATATTTTCCTCTCACTCGCCCACATTAACATTTTATAAACACAGTTTCTGACATCTACATCCTATGAACTCATGTTTAAATAACTCATACTCCTAACAGTGATTACGCACACACACACACATATGCTCAACTGCCTTTTTTTATAGAATAATTTTAGATCGGATTTGAAATTGAGAAGGGATCCTAGAGATCTAGAATTCAATGATCTCATTTTTGGTTTTGTTTTTAATTTATTTTTATAGCTGTTGAGAATATATACAGCAGAACATAACACCAATTCAACAATTTCTACATGTACAATTCAGTGACATTGATTACATTCTTCAAGTTGTACAACCATTCTCACCCTCGTTTTTCAAATGACTCCCCCATTAATGTAAACTCACTGCTCCCTATGTTTCCTATCTAACCTTTTGAGGTGCTGTTGTCAGTTTGATCCCATATAGAGAGTTCTTTAGAAAAGCACAATGCTCAAGGCAAACATTCTCTATTAGTTAAGCCAAACTACTGTTTGGTTTAAAGAAGACTTCTGGGGATATTTTTTTGTGTCAGATTTTAAAGATTTTCTCAGGGCAATAGTTTCAGGAGCTCACTCAGCCTCAATGGCTCCAGAAAGTCTGCATTCCATAAGAATTTGAAATTCTGTTCTGCATTTTATCCCTTTTGATCAGAATTCTTCTACAGAATCTTGATCAAAACACTTGGTACTGGTAGCCAGGCACCATTCATTTTACAGAGAGGAAAATGAAGTCCAGATGGATTGCCATTTGCCCAAGGTCACTATTTAGAGGCCAACTTTATTCTACATAAAATTTTATTCTAATTTTTTTTTTCAGTTACTCTGTAGAAAATAGACACACACACAAGTACCTTTTTCCCAAATCAGGAACTCTTGCCACACTGAACCCAAAAGGCCACGGCTCAACAATTGAGGCACATGGGTCAGCTCTTCACCTCCTTAATTGTATCATCTCTTATTTCTGTCTGATGTCTCCAGGCTGCCCAGGACCAAGAAATAAACAGTAAAGATAGAAAACTACTGTCTAACCAGCAGCTTCTCAAAGTCAAAATATCAAAGTAAACCTCTCAATAAAAACCAAAGTGATAAGCTCTTATGAAAATTTAAAAATATTTCCAAAAGCCTGAGGGAGAAAAATACTTTTTCCACCTTAAAAATAATTCTACTTTTAGCTGATACAGAAAAAAAAAAACAAAAAAAAACAGATGACCATTGAATCAATTCTGACTCATGGCAAGTCCATGAGTGTCAAAGTAGAACTGTGCTGTGTAGGGTTTTCATGGCTATGATCTTTTGACAGTAGGACCCCAGGCCTTTTTTCGGAGGCCCTTTGCATGGATTGAATCCCCAACCTTTCAGTTAGCAGCTGATCATGTTAACTGTTTGGACCATCCAGGGACTCCACATTGCCTGATAAAAAATAACTCATTGCCATTGAGTAGATTCTGACTCATAGCAACCCCACAGCACAGAGTAGAGCTGCTCCCATAGGTTTTCCAAGGCTGTAAATCCTTACGGAAGCAGAGTGCCACATCTTTCTCCCATGGATCGGCTGGTGGGGTCTAACCGCCAGCCTTTTGGTTAGCAGCTGAGTGGTTAACCGCTGTACCACCAAGGTTCCTACTAACTAATAGTTACACTCATTTTATAAAACGCAGATCTCTAAATCTTTAGTTTGTTAATGACATCATCAGAGGTCCAGATTTTGTTTGTGCTGGTAGATCTACTGCTTATGATCATAATACACACTCATTTTCAAAAAAAATTTAGAGAATCTTAGACGGGACCTTGGAGGGAGTGTGTGGTGGTGAAAAGAACGCAGACTTTGGAGTCAGGATTTGACTTTTCTTTTAGGTAGTTCTGTAGAAAGTAATTTTTAGCTCTCTAGTCTTCACCTATATAATGCGGATGATAACAATGCTCGGTTGTTTTAAGGATGATTGACAAGCACGCAGAGTATCTAACACATAATAGACGCTTGTCAATTGGAGCTGCTGCTATTTACTCTAGTTCTAAACTCCTCATCTGCCCGTGTGTGAAGAAAGGATAGCATCAAGGGAATGAAAGGGAACTGAAGTCTGTTACCGAGCAATTAAGTGTCAGGCACATGACAATACAAGTTAAATAGGAACAGCAGTTTCTTTCAGTGACCACTCACCAAGTGCCAGCAATTTACTAGGTGCTTTATGAGTCGGAATCTACTCAACAGCAGTGGGTTTGGTTTGGTTTTTGGTTTTAACACATTATTTAATCTCTCCAAATGCCGTAATGAGGCAGGAATTAGGACCTCAATTGTATAGAAGAGGAATCAGAGACTCAGAGAGGTTAAATGATGTGCCCAAGGTCACACAGCTAACAAATAGCAAGGCTTGGCCTAGTAAAAGTGGATTGAGTATATCTTTATATACTCTGCTCTAAACCACATGACCAGAGGCTCCCCTAAAGCATATAAACAAATCACTGAATCCTAAAAGAATCTGGGCGAGAAGAGCAACAGCCAAATCTTGTCACTATGAGGATCTGAGTCCCTGGGTAGTCAAATGGTTAATACACTCAGCTGCTAACCAAAAGGTTGGAGTTTGGAGTCCACCTAGAGGTGTCTTGGAAGAAAGGCCTGGGGATCAACTTCCAAAAAATCATCCACTGAAAATCCCATGGAGCACAGTTCTGCTCTGACGTACATGGGGTCACCATGAGTCAAAAACAACTTGATAGCAACCATGATTTTTTTTTTTTTTTTTCCCTTAAAGACCAGGGGCTTTGGCTCACTCACTGATGTAAACCCAGAATCCAAGGCAGGTCCTGAAATACAGTGAGTGCTCAATCAGTATATGTGTATTATAACAACTAGGATAGAATTGGCAAAATGGGCAATGAATCATATTCTCTAAAGCAAAGTCTTCATGATGACAGCAAATATAAAAGGCAGAGGAGTAGTGAAAATGCTCATGCATAAGAAAAAAGTTACATATTAAAAATATCTTCACATATCTATTGTCTGATAACGACAACTGCGTTCATCGAGTTTTTCCGCATTATATTTTTATATAAAGATTCCAATCGTTGCGAGTGGTATCACCTTAAAATGAAGACCAAGGATGAAAATATACACACATACACATACTTGTATTTTGGGGGTGGCTTAAAATTCCTTTTGTTGTACATGCTATATATGGAAAAAATTTTATATGAAAGAAAATTCTCTATAAAAGTTGTAAAATAGATCAAAAGCTTGGCTGTCTTTTGTTCGACTAAAACCTGTAATTCAAAAGACCTGGCAAATCAAATCACAATTAAGTTAGGTATGTGCAACTACATTTATTCAAACGAAATCTCAGTAACTTGACAGCTTGCTCTTGCAGGATTATCGTGGAAACTAAGGGAACCTTGGTCTATCAGAACTTTCAAAGAAAATAACACTGTGGCCAAACCAAAACTCCCCACAGCAACAACCTACATACAACCACATCCAGCCACTAAATTGTGTTTATACGTCTCTTAAGCAATGGAGTTCCTTGTGACAATTTATCTACTGAGAATTGTGCCAGAAAACTGCCTATTCATTTTCCATATTCTGTTTGGCAAACAAAACATGACACACAGCAAGATAAAAGAAAAATATAATCCCGGGATGCATTTGCAATCATTTCAGAAAACTGTTGTAAATTGGTTTATGCCTGTGGCATCGGCTTTCAGAAGAGCATTTAAACACTGCCACACGCTGTTCATCTGCGTGTCCTGCAGTCTGGCTAGTCCCAGGTTCCCCCTGGCCTCAATGGAAAGCTGAATCACAAGCACCTCCATATTTATAAAGCTGTTAACTCTTCAAAGGCACCAAACTGGTCTTCAAAAAGGCAAGTATAACAGTCTTAAGCATCTAATAGTATGTTCTAATTAAGATTCCAGAAAGCACACAATTGCAGTGGTAACAACGCAGTCTCTGAGTTCGCTGCTTTCTGTTTAAGAAGTGCAGAGGCCCAACCAGAAAGATTATATAAATAATGTACTGAATTTTTTTTTTTTTTTTACAAATGCTATAACATTCTCTCTTTTGTCAGTTCTAATCCCACCTGGGGCCACATAGGGACCAAGTTTCCTAAACATACTGAATTGAGCATTATCTTTATATATAGGCATGCACCAGGTAACTTTCCTTCAAACAACGTCCGATGGCACACAGGTCCGTGGTCCCGTGAGGTTATAACAGAGTTCGGAAATTCCCAACAGAGAATGGTATGTAGCAGATGTATTTTGCTAAGTACTGTGGGTCCTATCAGTCTCTCACTAGCTCTTCAGATCCCGCCTCAACCCCAGCCCTCGGGTGGCAGGGGGAGGGGGTCCCGGCGCCCATCTACAGCTGCCTGTCCCACCGTGCTCGCATCAGACTGGGACCGTGCAGACGCTGCTGGAGCTGCCGAGTGGGCCAGGGATCCCTATGCATCATGCACAGGCCAGAGACCATGGCTCTTCCAGCAACTGCAGCTGCTGAGTGGTCCAGGCTGCAGTGGTGGTGGGAGGAGGAATAAAAAGGGGGGGGAGAACTAGAGAGAGGAGGAGGCTCAGGAGGGGTGGGCTGGGTTGAAAGAACTTCAAGTCCATTGGGAGGGCAGGTAAGGTAGGAAGGGAAGGGTGCTGACTGCTCGCCTGGAGGAAGAGTGCACATCACAGAGGGGGCTGGGCACATCTCTCAGGGGCTGGGCACATCTCTCGGAGACCTGGGGAGCAACCATGCAGCAGAGCCAAAGTTTTCATAGTCCCTAGGTACAACGGCAGCAGCGCTAGTCCCAGGCCTGCCCAGTGACTGTCCTGCATGCTTCTCTCCTGTATATACTATGGTGTTCGCACAACATCCAAATCATTTAACGTCTTGCTTCACAGAACGTATTGTGGATGTGAAGCAATGCACACCTGTACTCTAAAGAAAAGTCACATACAACTCTTCTTAAAAGAGTGTAACATCCGGATGCCTGTAATGTACTTCAAGGAGGAAATTATATTTTATTAAGTTTTATCCTTCTTATAATAGAGATGCTGAGAAAATGCATGTTAAATGAATAAATGGATGAATGAATGATTAAGCATAGTTCAGAATTTCAGGAATTTCTAGAAGTTCACAATTTTAGAAATTTCTAGAGAATGACATCCAAAGAAACTACCATTTACTTCTAGTTTCCTTTTTTTTTCTAAAAATAATGTGTGTATAGAGAGAGTGAAAACTAGTTATCAGTTTTATACCCTTTCTCCATATGCAGCAACATCATCAACTGACATAAGGCGCTATAAATCCCTGTTGATTTGAATTACTTTGATCAAAATGGCTGGACTAGAGTGTGCTATTGTATGCTTTTATCTGTAAGTCCTTAATCTTGACAAAATCTGTATAAAGCATTTCCAATTAAAAACGTAAGTAGTGAACTGAAGAATATTGTATGTGCATGTAGTATGGGTTCAGTATTAACTCATTTCTTTTTTTTTTTTTTTATTCATTCATTCAAACGCTTAAAATCTCTCATACGGTTAGAAGAGGTCCCATGCTGGAGAAAAAATATTGCCTGGTCTCATTATATGCTCATGATTACTAGCTTCAAGTACGTGTCAGTACTGCCTAACTATCCTACTGTATTCTACTCAATTCACCCCGTTATGGACTGCACTGTGTCCCCCACAAATGTGTGCCCACTTGGCTAGGCCAAGATTCCCAGTATTGTGTGACTGTCCACCATTTTGTCATCTCCTGTGATTTTCCTTTGTGTTATAAACTCTACCTCTATGATGTTAATGAGGCAGGACTAGAGGCAATTACATTAATGAGGTAGGACTCAATCAGTAAGATTAGGTATCTTGAGTCCAATCTCTTTTGAGATATAAAAGAGAGAAGCGAGCAGAGAGACAGAAGTACCGCCCACCACTAAGAAAACAGAGCCAGGAGTAGAGCTTGTCCTTTGGACCTGGGGTCCCCGTGCTAGGAAGCTCCTAGACCAGGGGAAGACTGTTGTAAGGACCTTCCTCCCAGAGCCAACAGAGTTGACACCCTGAATTCGGACTTCTAGCCTCCTAGGCTGTGAGAGAATAAATTTTTTTTTGTTAAAGCCATCCACTTGTGGTATTTCTGTTATAGCAGCACTAGATAACTAAGACACCCCCCTTGATGATCATATAACACCTCTCCTCTAGCTTTAAACCTTCAACAGATCCTGTCCTTCCTCACTCTCAGCTGATGATCTTGTTTCTTATTTTACTAGGAAAACAAATCAACCAGAAGAGGACCTCCACAGACTCTCACCTCCAAAGGACCATCCTGCTCCTACCTATGCTCATGTACTCTTTCTTCCTGTTATATGGAAGAACTGTCTAGCTCCTATCTAAGGCTCCATCTTCCATCCCCTATTCAAGACCACGACTTACGGCAACTGTCCAAACTTGCTTGTACATAATTTTTCCCTTTCTACTAGATTGTTTGCATCAGCACACAAATGCATTATAATATATCCCACCCTAAAAATATAATACAAAATAAAAACTTAATCCAGCCATTTTCTCTAGCTACCAGCCCAGTTTGCCACCCCACTGTACAGCAAAACTCCTCCAAAGACCTATCTAAATCATGTCATTCTTAATAGAGGCAATATCAATCCCAGTTACCAGTATCAACTGCCGTCAAGCTGATTCTGACTCATCACTCCCAAGAGAGTGAAAATTGGTCCTCTTTTTAAGCGTAAAGCATATAAAATAAAAAAGCCCTTGCTACTGAGTTGATTCTGACTCATTTTCACCCTGTAGGACAGAGCAGAACTGCCCCATAGGGTTTCCAAGGAGCGCCTGGTGATTTCGAACTGTGGACCTTTTGGTTAGCAGCTGTAGCTCTTAACCACTACACCGCAAGGGTTTCCATAGATATATATAGATATACGTACAATATATAACAGATATAAAGTATTAAAATTTCATGGGAAGTATAATTAGGAAAAATGCCTTAAAAAGGTCTTTAACCAGTTGCCACGGAGTCAAATCCAACTCATGGGGACTCCATATGTATCAGACTAGACCCGTGCTCCAAAGTGTTTTCAATGGCTGATATTTTTTGGAACTACATCACCAGGCTTTTCTTCAGAGGTGTCTCTAGGTGGACTCGAATTTCCAATTTTGGTTAGCATGTTAGCCATTTGCACCACCCAGGAACTCTAAAGCTCCTTAGCTAAGGGCAATAATGAAGAAAAAAAAAAAAAGTTGATAAACATTGTTCTAAACCCACTATCTTAACATCCTTTTTCTTGAGCCCTCTCCAATTTTATTTTCACTCCCAGAACCCCATAAAACTACTATTATCAATATCACCCCTTGCCCTTCAAAGTGCTAAACCAAGTGGTCAATTCTTACATGACGTTACAGGAAGCATTTGGCGTGGCTGATTGTTCTTTCTTCAAATACTTTCAAGGCCTACATGACATCACTTGTGCTTTATTTTCCCCCTAATCCACTGGCCTCTCCCTCTCAGTTGTCTCTTCTGGTTCCTCTTAACTTCCAGTCTCTAAATATTGGAGTTCCCCTGGACTCAATCTTGGATCTTTTTTCTATCTACACAGACTTCAGTGACAACCTCATCCAGGCCCTTGGCTTTAAATACAATCTGTACACTGATGATTTTCAAATATTATCTCTGCCTCCCAGACATCTCTTCTGAACTCCAGACTCCTGTAGTCAACACTCTAAGCATCTCCACCTGGATCTCTACTAAACATCTCAACATGATCCATGTTTAAATCCTTACTCTTTGATTCCCACCATATTACCTGCCTCACAAACCTATTTCAGTCTTTTCCGTTTCAGTAAAAAGCAACCCCATTTTTCCAAATGCTCAGTCCAAAAAACAGGATTTTCATTCTTGGCTCTTCTTTCTGTTAATGTTGTTGTTATTAGTTGCTGTCAAGTCATCTCCAGCTCATGGAGACCTTATGTGTAACAGAATGAAACATTGCCCAGTCCTGTACCATCTTCACAAACGTTGGTATGTTTGAGTACACTGTGATATGGCTATTGCGTCAATCCACAGCACTGAGGGTTTTCCTCATTTTTACTGACCCTCTACCAACCATAATGTTATTTTCCAGTGATTGATCTTGATGATGTGTCCAAAGTAAATGAGTTGATGTTTTGCCATCTTCCCTTCTAAGGAACATTCTGGTTGTATTTCTTGTAAGACTGATTTGTTCATTTCTTGGCAGTCAATATTCTTCGCCAACACCACAGTTCAAATGCGTACCTCTCACATCAGTTCCACCAGCAAATCCTGGGAGCTCTTATCTCTGAAATCAAGTATCTCTAGCTATCTGAACTCTCAAGATCCAACGTCAGAAACAAAATAGACGTGAAAATGAGGGATCCTTGTACATCAGGATTGCGAATATTTCTCAGCATACTGCCAATACTGCTGTAGTCCAAGCCACTGTCATTTCTGGACTGCACTTTCACAATATCAACACATCTGGTCAGCCTAGCCTGCTTACAGTCTAATTTCCACCCAACAGCAAGAGAACTTCTAAAATGTAAATCAGATCATGTCACTACTTCAACGGCTTTCCATCTCATGTAGAGTAAAACTCAATTCTTTATCATAGCCTACAAAGGACTACGTAATTAGGCTTCCTGCTTCTTCTATGAACGCATCTCTTATCACTGCCTCCTCCTTAGACACTGCTCGCAGTCACACTGGCCTCCTTATGAAACTGCTTATTCCTTGGGGCCTTTGTACTTGCGGTTCCTTCTGCTTGCATTAGAAAATCAAAACAAAAGCAAACCCATTGCCATTGAGTCGATTCCAACTCATGGTGACCCTATAAGACAGAGTAGAACTGCCCCCATAGGGTTTCCAAGGCTGCCTGGATATCCTCCCAGCTATCCTCATGGTTTATACCTTCAGGTCTCCGCTGCTCAAAAATCACTTTGTTACAGACCTGCACACAATATATAAAAGTGTACTCCTTATCATTTTTTATTCCCCTTACTTTGCTTCATTTTCTTTTCACAGCACTTACCATCAGATGACACAGATATTATTTATTTTCTGCCTCCTCCTTCTAGAATAGAAGTTCCTTCGCGTTTCTATTGTTTGGTTCACTGCCATACTCAGACTGTCTAGAATAGTATCTGGCACACAGTAGGTGTTCAAAAAAAATTGTTTAATAAAAAAATTAATTCAATATCTGAATAAAACATTATAATTACCATTTTTATATAAAACAGGCTTTTAATTTCTCTTCTTGGAATAAAATCTTATATTCTCATATGTCACTGGCAAGTAAACTCCTAAGCTACAAAAAAAAAAAAAAATCTAACCACTCACAGAAATGAAAAGCAAACTTTTGTGTGTAGCGATTTTCTCTGGCTATTTCACGCAGGAAATCTTAGGCGAGAGTAACAATTTAAATAGCTTCCTCAAACTAGCACAGATTTCCACACTGGTTAAAAATTTTTAAATGTTCTGTGCTGGTGATTCCAATACACTAAAAAAAAATCCTCTCATTCTTTTCTAGAAACAAACATTCAAGTCAGTGATAAATGTCAGACTATAAACACAAGGCTTCAGAAGAATGATAGATGGTCAGAATATCCAGTCAAAGTATTGCTATGTCTCATAAATCCAATGCAATGGAATAAAAAAAAAAAACTTCTTAAATGAGATTCCAAAACAAAATGAGATGAAAAAAAATCTGGGAGAAAGCTTATCCAATGCAGGATGCTGGTATTCCTCCCTTTCTTTTATTCCCCTTCTCTCTTTCCCTCTCTTTTAATCTGAATCCTTAAAATTCCCTACTTTCAAAATTCATAGTTGACTATGGTAATCCTTTCTTATTTGAGTTCAGCACATTTTATTTGCATCTTCTGAGATTCTTACCAGAAGGCTAAAATCTTAGTTCTCAAATTTCTTTTCCCTTCAAAATGTTTGCCAGCTCAGATGGGAAAAAGCTTAATTCAATTCTGTTGGTGACTCGGTGATAATGACACAATTCAATAAATTACAGCTCTCTGCTCTTTTATCTCACCTCATCTCTAGTTTTGACATTTCTTTTTAAAGTCTCTCTGTTATCGAAGAACTCTGAATGAAAAATAGAGCTCTAAGTTCTGAGAGAAGAACACACGCAGTAAGCTGGCATTAAGAGGGAATCTCTTCTCGTTAGGGTAGCAACCTGGTGACCTAGTTAAAAATCTCATGCATCTATTGACAGCATGTGTCCAAGAATAAAAGTGTGAAAATATTTATATCACTGATGCACTTTATGTCAAAGAAGGAGAGACTACACACATTAGTACTGGGTAAAGGTACACTTAGGAGCCCTGGTGGCACAAGAGTTAACCAATCGGTTGCTAATTGAAAGGCTGGCGGTTCAAACCCACCCAGCAGCTCCTTGGGATAAAGACCTGGCAATCTGCTTCTGTAAAGACTACAGCCAAGAAAACCCTTGGGGGCAGTTCTACTCTATCGCATGGCGTCACTATGAGTCAGAATTGACTCGATGGCACCCAACAATAACAAAGATACACTGTCGCTAATTACTAGAACACAGAGAAAATCTAGGTTAAATAACCTGCTCTGCAACTTAACAGTTATATGACCTAAAGCAAGTTAATATCTCTGAGCTTCACCTTCATCTTCTATAAAATTGGAATAGTAATACTTCTCATAAGGTGGCTTGTGAAGGGTAAGTGATATAATGTAGGTAAAGTGGGGAATATAACAAGCATTCCCAAAATGGTGTTTGATGGTGTTCCATCATCATCTTCCAGTTATCCCCCTGACTTTTTTTTTTCCTCAACACAAATAATTAGTGCCCCAGAGTGACACTTAAGCAGGAAAACTCTCTCTGTCCTGCTAGGATTTGGAATGGGTGGTAAAAGTAGTACCGGATCACTCTAAACTCCATATAAAAGTTATGTTTATACTACTGTTGTTGTTGTTAGGTGCCATTGAGTTGGCTCCAACTAACAGTGGCCCTATGTACAACTGAAGGAAACACTGCCCAATCCTGTACCATCTCCACAATCGTTATGCTTGAGTCCATTGTTGCAGCCACTGTGTCAATCCATCTTGGTGAAGGGTCTTCCATTTTTTCACTGGCCCTCTGCTTTACCAAGCATGATGTCCTTCTCCAGGGACTGATCCCTCCTGATAACAAGTCCAAAGTATGTAAGACGAAGTCTCACCATCCTTGCTTCCAAGGAGCACTCCGGCTGTACTTCCTCCAAGACAGATTTGTTTGTTATTTTGGCAGTTTATGGTATATTCAATATTCTCCACCAAAACCATAATTCAAAGATGTCAATTCTTCTTCTGTCTTCCTTGTTCATTGTTCAGCTTTTGCATGCATACGAAGTGGTTGAAAACACCACAGCTTGGGTCAGGTTCACCTTAGTCTTCAAGGTGACATCTTTTTAAAGAAGTCTTTTGGAGCAGATTTGCTCAATGTAATGCATCTTTTGATTTCTTGACTGCTGCTTCCATGGGTATTGACTGTGGATCCAAGTAAAATGAAATTCTTGACAACTTCAATCTTTTCTCAGTTTATCATGATGTTGCTTATTGGTCCAGTTGTAAGAATTTTTGTTTTCTTTATGTTGAGGTGTAATCCATACTGAAGGCTGTGATCTTTGATCTTCATCAGTAAGGGCTTCAAGTCCTCTTCACTTTCAGCAAGCAAGGTTGTGTCATCTGTATAATGCAGGCTGTTAATGAGTCTTCCTCCCATCCTGATGTCCCATTCTTCTTCATATAGTTCAGCTCCTTGGATTATTTGCTCAGCATACAGACTGAAGAAGTATGGTAAAAGGATACAACTCTGATGCACACATTTCCTGACTTTAAACCATGCGGTATCCCCTTATTCTGTTCAAACGACTGCCTCTTGATCTATGTACAGGTTCCTCATGAGCACAATTAAATGTTCTGGAATTCTCATTCTTTACAATGTTATCCATAATTTGTTATGATCCATACAGTTAAATGCCTTTGCATAGTCAATAAAACACAAGTAAACATCTTGCTGGTATTTTCTGTTTTCAGCCAGGATCCATCTGACATTAACAATGATATCCCTTATTCCACATCCTCTTTTGAATTTGGCTTGAATTTCTGGCAGTTCCCTGCTGCGTCTGAATGATCTTCACAAAAATTTTACTTGTGTGTGATATTAATGATATTGTTTGATAATTTCTGCTCAGTTGGATCACCGTTCTTGGGGATAGGCATAAATATAGATCTCTTACACTCAATTGGCCAGGCAGCTGTCTTCCAAATTTCTTGGTATAGCTACCAAATAAACAGTACTGCATCCGTTTGTTGAAACATCTCAACTGGTATTTCATTCATTCCTGGAGCCTTTTTTTTGCAAATGCCTTCAGTACAGCTTGGATCTCTTCCTACAATATAGTGGGCTCCTGACCATATGCTACCTTCTGAAATGGTTGAATGTCGGCCAATTCTTTTTAGTGCAGTGACTCTGTATATTTCTTCCATCTTATTTTGATGTTTCCTGTGTCATTTAATATTTTCCCCATAAAACCCAAAAAAAATGTTTCCCCATAGAATCCTTCAATATTGCAACTCAAGCCTTAAATCTTTTCTTTAGTTCTTTCAGTTTGAGAAATGCTCAGTGTGTTCCTCTCTTTTGGTTTTCTAAATCCAGGTCTTCGCACATTTCTTTAGAATAGTTTGTCTTCTCGAACCGCCTTTGAAATCTTCTGTTCAGCTCTTCATCATTTCTTCATTTTGCTTTTGCTACTCTATGTTCAAAACCAAATTTCAGAGTCTCTTCTGACATCCACTTTGGTCTTTTCTTTATTTCCTGTCTTTTTAATGACCTCTTGGTTTCTTCATGTATGATGTCCTTTATGTCATTCCACAACTCATCTGGTCTTTGGTCATTAGTGTTCAGTACATCAAGTCTATTCTTGCAATAGCCTCTAAATTCAGGTGGGATATACTCAAGGTTGTACTTTGGCTCTCATGGACTTGTTCTAATTTTCTTCAGCTTCAACTTGAACTTGCATATGAGCAATTGATGGTCTGTTCTATATTTGGTCCCTGGCCTTGTTCTGACTGATGATACTGGGCTTTTCTATAGTCTCTTTTCAGAGGTGTAGTCAATTTGATTCCTCTGAATTCTGTCCAGCAAGATCCACGTGTATAGTTGCCATTGATGTTGTTGAAAAAAGGTATTTGCAATGAAGAAGTCACTGGTCTTGCAAAATTCTATCATGCGATCTCTGGCGTCGTTTCTACCACCAAGGCCATTTTTTTCCAACTACCGATCCTTCTTCATTTCCAACTTTTGCATTCCAATCACCAGTAATTATCAATGCATCCTTACTGCATGGTCCATCAATTTCTGACTGCAAAAGCTGGTAAAAATCTTTAATTTCTTCATCTTTGTCCTTAGTGGTTGGTGCATAAATTTGAATAATAATCATATTAACTGGTCTTCCTTGTAAGTGTATGGATATCATCCTATCATTGACGGTGTTGTAGTTCAGGAAAGATCTTGAAAGGTTCTTTTTGACGATGAATGCAACGCCATTCCTCTTCAAGTTATCATTCCCAGCATAGTAGACCATATGATTGACCGATTCGAAATGGCCAATATCAGCCCATTTCAGCTCACTAACACCTAGGATATCAAGGTTTATGCATTCTATTTCATTTTTGATGATTTCCAATTTTCCTAGATTCATATTTTGTATATTCCATGTTCAGATTATTAATGAATGTTTGCAGCCATTTCTTCTCATTTTGAGTTGTGCTACACCAGCAAATGAAGGTCCCGAAAGCTTGCTCCATCCATGTCATTGAGGTCAACTCTACATTAAAGAGGCAGATCTTTCCCAGTCTTCTTTTGAGTGCCTTCCAACCTGAGGGGCTCATCTTCTGGCACTACATCAGACAGTGCTCCACTGCTATTCATAAGGTTTTCACTGGCTAATTCTTTTCAGAAGTACACTGCTAGGTTGTTCTTCCTACTCTGTTTTAGTCTGGATGCTCAGCTGAAATGTGTCTGCCATGGGTGACCTTTCTGATATTTGAATACCACTGGCATAGCTTCCAGCATCACAGCAACATGCAAGCATCCGAAGTATGACAAATTACAAACTGTAGTCTATTAACTGTGCAATAGAATTATGTCTAAAAAGGCAAAGTACGTACCTTAATTAAAAAATACTTTGAGTTGGGCAGAGCCAAGATGGCGGAATAGATGCTTCTGGCAAGCCCTGTTTATAACAAAGACCCGAAAAAACAAGTGTAACGTCTGTATTTATGACAAGCTAGGAACCCTGAGCATCAAATGCAAGCTTAGAAAATGAACAGAGGGGCAGGAAGAAGAAGAGACAGTAAAGAAACGGAGAGGAGTTACTAGACCTGAATCGTGGGGAGCCCTCAAGCGCCATTCTCGGAGTGGCAGCGGCGGTCTGGTGCTAGTGTCCGGCCACAGTTTCCTCAGGGAGAAGCAGCCAGCCAGCCACACAGCCTACTCGCACCTCTGGAACCAGGGAAGAATGGCGCTCTTGGCAAAAGCTAAGTACTTGCGTATACTTTAACGCACCCCCACCCCTGAGCCGGCTGCAGCAGCTGAATTTCCTGGGCCTGAGACAGGCACTGTTGTGAACCTAGAGCCATCCTTCCGGGCTTGGGGAAAAAAAAAAAAAATTTTTTTTTTTTTTTTTGGCCTTGGAGAAGGCAAAAATTTATAACTGGGGAAAAAGATAATTTGCCTACTCCAGTAACTGGGGGAGCTAAGGGCAGAAGTGGCTCCTTTCCAGGCATAAACGGTGTGTGGACTTTGAGCACCATTCCCCTCTGCAAGGACCTGTGTGGGCCTATTTCAGGAGAATAGGCCCTTGTTGGCAGACTCCAACAATTTCAGCTGTGCAGTGGAGAGGTGGGTGTTTGATGTTTGACATTGCTCTGCCTATTAAACAAGGTCCTCACCTACCCACATCAGGGGCCTAAGGACTGGTAACTCCACTCAGGTCACCCAGCCACCAGTGACAGGGGTCCAAGGATAACGGCACCTCCCAGTCCTTAAACCAAAAACATTGCCTGCCCATGGTCCATCTGCAGAAACCACCCACCTGCATGCTCTAGGGAACAGGGAGACTCATTCCTCAGAGACACTCAGGGGTCGGTTCTTAGCCCCCTGCCTTGTTCAGAGCATGACCCTCTGCTGAATCAGATACTGGTACATACACCAATCACCCCTGCCCCTCTAAGACTATAGGACAGAGCCTGTACCACACATTTGATGATCAGCCACCTGGACACCTGAGCTCAATTCATACAAGAAAAGTGAATGGACTCCTAGATTAATGCACCTGATAACAGCCCTAGCCATCTGGGGACAGGACATCAGACCTCCAAAGGCAAAAATGATCAAGCTAGCTCACTCAAGCAACCCAACTGGGAGTATCAAAACAAAACAAAGCAAGAAGCTACAACACAGAAAGCAAGCATAAACTAATACAATAACTTATAGATGGCTCAGAGACAACAGTCAAATATCAAATCACTTAGAGAAACAGACCCTGATGACCTCAACAAGCTCTCAAAACAAAGAATCAAGGGATCTTCTAGATGAAAGTGCATTCCTGGAATCACCAGAGCCAGAATACAAAAGATTAATATACAGAATATTAATAAGACATCAGGAAGGAAATGAGGCAATACACAGAACATGCCAAGGAACACACAAATAAAGCAACTGAAGAAATTATAAAGATTATTCAGGAACATAATAAAAAAATTTAATAAGCTGGAAAAATCCATAGACAGACAGCAATCAGAAATTCAGAAGATTAACAAAAAAATTACAGAAGACAACTTAATATAAAGTCAGAGGAGCAGAATTGAGCAAGTAGGAGCTAGAATTTCTGAACTCCAGGATAAATCACTTGAAACTAATATATCTGAAGAAAAATCAGATAAAAGAATTGAAAAACTGAAGAAAACTTAAGAATCATGTGGGACTCTATCAAGAGAAATAACCTACGAGTGACTGGAGTACCAGAACAGGGAGGGGTAACAGAAAATACAGAGAGAACTGTTGAAGATTTGTTGGCAAAAAACTTCCCTGATATCGTGAAAGATGAGAACATAGCTATCCAAGATGCTCATCGAACTCCACAAAAGTTAGATATTAAAAGAAAGTCACCAAGACGTATTATAATCAAACTTGCCAAAACCAAAGATAAAAAGAGAATTTTAAGAGCAGCTAGGGATAAACAAAAAGTCACCTACAAAGGAGAGTCAATAAGAATAAGCTTGGACGGCTCGGCAGAAACCATGCAGGCAAGAAGGCAATGGGATGGCTTATTTAAAAAACTGAAGGAAAAAAATTGCCAGCCAAGAATCATATATCCAGCAAAACTGTCTCTCAAATATGAAGGTGAAATTAGGACATTTCCAGATAAACAGAAGTTTAGGGAATTTGTAAAAACCAAACCAAAACTACAAGAAATACTAAATGGAGTTCTTTGATTAGAAAATCAATGTTATCAGGTATCAACCCAAGACTAGAACACTGGGCAGGGCAATCAGAAGTCAACCCAGATAGGGAAATCAAAAAACAAAGCAAGATTAAAAAAGAAAAAGCTCAAAACAGGTTAACAGCGATGTTATTATATAAAAGAAGACAACATTAAAATAATAAAGAGGGACTTAGAAATGTAAACACAGACCTTCCATATGGAGAGAAAGAAATAAAAGTTAGGTTTAAATTTAGAAAAATAGGGGTAAATAATAAGGTAACCACAAAAGAGACAAACTATCCTACTCATCAAAATAAAATACTAGAAAAAAAGAGACTCAGCAGAAACAAAATCAATAACAACCAATATGAGGAAAGGACAATATATAAAGATAATCTACACAGCATACAAAATTAAATGGGAAAAAGAAACTGTCAAAAACACACAAAAAAAGACATCAAAATGATAAGCACTAAATTCACACCTATCCATAATTACCCTGAATGTAAATGGACTAAATGCACCAAAAAACAAACAGAGAGTGGCAGAATGGATTAAAAAACAAGATCCGTCTATATGCTGCCTACAGGAGACATACCTGAGACTTACAGACACAAACAACCTTAAACTCAAAGGATGGAAAAAAATATATCAAGCAAACAACAATCAAAAAAGAACAGGAGTGGCAATATTAATTTCTGACAAAATAGACTTTAAAGTTAAATCCATCATAAAGGGTAAGGAAGGACACGATATAATGATTAAAGGGACAATATAGCAAAAAAAATAAGCATATTAAATATTTATGCACCCAATGACAGGGCTGCAAGATACATAAAACAAACTCTATTAGCATTGAAAAGTGAGATAGACGGCTCCACAATAATAGTAGGAGCCTTCAACACACCACTTTTGGTGAAGGACAGGACATCCAGAAATAAGCTCAATAAAGACACAGAAGATCTAACTGCCACAATCAACCAACTTGACCTCATAGACATATACAGAACGCTCCAGCCAACAGCAACCAACTATACTTTTCTTTTCTAGTGCACTTGGAATATTCTCTAGAATAGACCACATATTAGGTCATAAAGCAAGCCTTAGCAGAATCCAAAACACTGAAATACTACAAAGCATCTTCTCTGACCATAAGGCCCTAAAAGTGGAAATCAATAACAGAAAAAACAGGGAAAAGAAATCAAACACTTGGAAACAGAACAATACCCTGCTCAAAAAAGACTGGGTTATAGAAGACATTAAGGATGGAATAAAGAAATTCAGAGAATCCGATAAGAATGAAAACACTTCCTATCAGAACCTTTGGGACACAGCGAAAGCAGTGCTCAGAGGTCAATTTATATCGATAAGTGCACACATCTAAAAAGAAGACAGGGCCAAAATCAAAGAATTATCCCTACAACTTGAACAAATAGAAAGAGAGCAACAAAAGAAACCCTCAGGCACCAGAAGAAAACAAGTAATAAAAATCAGAGCAGAACTAAATGAAATAGAAAACAGAAAAACAATTGAAAGAATTAACAAGCCCAAAAGCTGGTTCCTTGAAAAAATCAACAAAATTGATAAACCACTGGCCAAACTGATAAAAGGAAAACAGGAGTGGAAACAAATAAACTGAATGAGAAATGCGATGCTGCAGGATATTATAATAGACACAACTGAAATTAAAAGAATCATATCAGATCACTATGCAAAACTGTACACTAACAAATTTGAAAACCTAGAAGAAATGGATGAATTCCCAGAAACACACTACCTATCTAAACTAACACAAGCAGAAGTAAAACAACTAAATAGACCCATAACAAAAGAAGAGGTTGAAAAGGTAATCAAAAAACTCCCAACAAATAAAAGCCCTGGCCCGGATGCCTTCACTGCAGAGTTCTACCAAACTTTCAGAGAAGAGTTAACACCACTATGGCTAAGGTATTTCAGAGCATAGAAAAGGACGGAAAACTACCAAACTCATTCTATGAAGCCACCATATGCCTGATACCAAAACCAGGTAATGATACCACAAAAAAAGAAAATTACACACCTATATTCCTCATGAACTTAGATGCAAAAATCCTCAACAAAATTCTAGCCAAAAGAATTCAACAACATATCAAAAAAATAATTCACCATGACCAAGTGGGATTCATACCAGGTATGCAGGCAGGGATGGTTCAACATTAGAAAAACAATTAATGTAATCCATCACATACATAAATCAAAAGACAAGAATCACATGATTTTACCAATTGATGCAGAAAAAGCATTTGACAAAGTTCAACACCCATTCATGATAAAAACTCTGAGCAAATAGGAATGGAAGGAAAATTCCTCAACATAATAAAGGGCGTTTATACAAAGCCAACAGCCAACATCATCCTGAATGGAGAGAGCCTGAAAGCATTCCCCTTGAGATCAGGAAGCAGACAAGGATGCCCTTTATCATAGTTCTTATTCAAAATTGTGCTGGAGGTCCTAGCCAGAGCAATTAGGCTAGATAAAGAAATAAAGGGCATCCAGATTTGCAACGAAGAAGTAAAAGTATCTCTATTTGCAGATGACATGATCTTATACACAGAAAACCCTAAGGAATCCTCAGGAAAATTACAGAAACTAATAGAAGAGTTCAGCAGAGTACTGGGATACAAAATAAACATACAAAAATCACTTGGATTCCTCTACACCAACAAAAAGAACACCGAAGAGGAAATCACCAACCAATACCATTTACAGTAGCCTCCAAGAAGATGAAATGCTTAGGAATAAATCTTACCAGAGATGTAAAAGACTTATACAAAGAAAACTACAATACACTTCTGCAAGAAACCAAAAGAGACCTACATAAGTGGAAAAACATACCTTGCTCATGGATGGAAGACTTAACATCATAAAAATGTCTGTTCTACCAAAAGCGATCTATACATTTAATGCAATCACGATCCAAATTCCATCAACATTCTTTAATGAGATGGACAAATAAATCACCAACTTCATATGGAAGGGAAAGAGGCCCCGGATAAGTAAAACATAACTGAAAAAGATGAACAAAGTGGGAGGCCTTACTCCATCTGATTTTAGAACCTATTATACTCCCATAGTAGTCAAAACAGCCTGGTACTGGTACAACAACAGATACATAGACCAACGGAACAAAATTGAGAATCCAGATATAAATTCATCCACATATGAGCAGTTGATATTTGACAAAGGCCCCAAAACAGTTAAGTGGGGGAAAAGACAGTCTTTTTAACAAATGGTGCTGGCATAACTGGATATCTATCTCCAAAAAAATGAAACCAGACCCATATCTCACTCCATGCACAAAAATAAGATCAAAATGGATTCAAGACCTAAATATAAAATCTAAGACGATAAAGATCATGGAAGAAAAAATAGGGACAATGTTAGAAGCCCTAATACTTGGCATAAACAGTATACAAAACATTACTAATAATGCAGAAGAAAAACTAGATACCTGGGAGCTCCTAAAAATCAAACACCTATGCTCATCCAAAGACTTCACCAAAAGAGTAAAAAGATTACCTACAGACTGGGAAAAAGTTTTCAGCTATGACATTCCCGATCAGCACCTGATCTCTAAAATCTACATGATACTGCAAAAACTCAACCGCAAAAAGACAAATAACCCAATTAAAAAATGGGCAAAAGATATGAATAGACACTTCACTAAAGAAGACATTCAGGTATCTAACAGATACTTGAGGAAATGCTCACGATCATTAGCCATTAGAGAAATGCAAATCAAAACTACAATGAGACTTCATCTCACTCCAACGAGGCTGGCATTAACCCAAAAAACACAAAACAATTAATGTTGGAGAGGCTAGTGGAAATGTAAAATGGTACAACCACTTTGGAAATCGATTTGGCACTTCCTTAAAAAGCTAGAAATAGAACTACCATACGATCCAGCAATCCCACTCCTCGGAATATATCCTAGAGAAATAAGAGCTATTGCATGAACAGATATATGCACACCAATGTTCACTGTAGAACTGTTTACAATAGCAAAAAGATGGAAGCAACCGAGGTACCCCTCAACGCATGAACAGATAAATTATGGTATGTTCACACAATGAAATACTACGCATCAACAAAAAACAGTGATGAATCTGTGAAACATTTCAAAACATGGAGCAATCTGGAAGGCATTATGCTGAGTGAAATTAGTCAGTTGCAAAAGGGCAAATATTGTATAAGACCACTATTATAAGGACTCAAGAAATAGTTTAAACAGAGAGGAAAATATTCTTTGATGGTTACGAGAGGGGTTAGGGAGGGAAGGTGGGAAAGGGGTATTCACTAATTAGACAGTAGACAAGAACTACTTTATGTAACGGGAAAAATAACACACAATACAGGCAAAGTCAGCACAACTGGACTAAACCAAAAGCAAATAAGTTTCTAGAATAAACTGAATGCTTTGAAGGCCAGCGTAGCAGAGGCGGGGGTTTGGGGAGCATGGTTTCAGGGGACATCTAATTCAACTGGCATAATAAAATCTATTAAGAAAACACTCTGCATTCCATCTTGTAAAGAGGTGTCTATGGTCTTAAATGCTAGGAAGTGGCCATCTAAGATGCATCAATGAGTATCAACCCACCTGGATCAAAGGAGAATGAAGAACACCAAGGATACAAGGTAATTACGAGCCCAAGAGACAGAAAGGGCCACATAAACCAGAGACTACATCAGCCTGAGGCCAGAAGAACTAGATGGTGCCTGGCTACAACCTATGACTGCCCTGACAGGGAACACAACAGAGAACCCCTGAGGGAGCAGAGGAGCAGTGGGATGTAGACCCCAAATTCTCGTAATAAGACCAGACTTAATGGTCTGACTGAGACTAGAAGGACCCCAGTGGTCATGCCCCCCAGGCCTTCTGTTGGCCCAGGACAGGAACCATTCCCAAAGCCAACTCTTCAGACATGGACTAGACTGGACACTGGGATGGAAAGGGATGCTGGTGAGAAGTCAGCTTCTTGGATCAGGTGGACACTTGAGACTATGTTGGCATCTCCTCTCTGGAGGAGAGATGAGAGGGTAGAAGGGGTTAGAAGTTGGCAAAATGGACACAAAAAGAGAGAGTGGAGGGAGGGAGCACGTTGTCTCATTAGGGCGAGAGCAATTGGGAATATGTAGCAAGGTGTATGTAAGTTTTTATGTGAGAGACTGACTCGATTTGTAAACTTTCACTTAAAGCACAATAAAAATTAGAAAAAAAAAAACTTTATTGCTGCCAGACTTATTGGTCTGACAGAGACTGGAGCAACCCCTGAGATTATGGCCCCCAGACACCCTGCTAACTCAGAATTAAAGCCACTCTCAAAGTCCAACTTTCAGCCGAAGATTAGACAGTCCTATAAACAAACAATAACACACATGAGGAACGTGCTTCTCAGTTCAATCAAGCACACGAGACCAAATGGGCAACACCTGCCCAAAAGCAAAAAGCGAGAAGGCAGGAAGGGTCAGGAATCCTGTATGAGTGGACATGGGGAATCCAGGGCGTAAAGGCAAAGGGGGTAGACTTCTGATACATTTCATGGATTGCAATCAGAGTCACAAAGGAAGTTGTGTATAATTTTTTGAATGAGAAACTAATTTGTGCTGCAAAATTTCACCTAAAGCACAATGAAATTAAAAATAAAATACCTCATTGCTTAAAAATGCTAACCACCAGCTGAGCTTTCAGCAAGCCATAATCTTTTCACTGGTGGAGGGTCTTGCCTCGATGTTCATGGCTGCTGACTGATTAGTGTGGAGGTTGCTTAAGGTTGGGGTGGCTGTGGCAACTTCTTAAAATAAGACAACGAAGTTTGTCGCATCAATTGATAACATTTTACCCACCGTACAGCTTCTTTCAAAATTGGAGTCAATCCTCTCAAACCCTGCAGGTGCTTTATCAATATTCTAAATCATCTGTTGTCATTTCAACAATGTTCATAGCATCTTTACCAGGATTAGATTCCATTTCAAGAAATCACTTTCTTTGCTCATCCATAAGAAGCAACCCCTCATCTGTTAAAGTTTTATCATGAGATTGCAGCAGTTCAGTCACATCTTCAGGCTCCACTTCTAATTCTAGTGCTCTTGCTTTTTTCACATCTGCAGTTACTTCTTCCACTGGAATCTTGAATCCCTCAAAGTCATTCATGAAGGTTGGAATCAACTTCTTCCAAACTCTTTTTAATGTTGATATTCTGATCTCTTCCCATGAATCATGAATGTTCTTGATGGCATCTAGAATGGTGATCCCTTTCCAGAAGGTTTTCAATTTACTCTGCTCAGATCCATTAGAGGAATCCCTGTCTATGGCAGCTATAGACTTACAAAATGTATTTTTAAAATAATAAGACTTGAAAGTTGAAATTATTCCTTGATCCATGGGCTGCAGAATGAATGCTGTCTTAGGAGGCATGAAAACAACATTAATCTTCTTGTAAATCTCTACGAGAACTCTTGGGTGATCAAGAGAATTGTCAATGAGCAGTAATATTCTGAAATGAATCTTTTTTTCTGAGCAGTGAGTCTTAACAGTGGGCTTAAAATATTCAGTAAACCCTGTTGTAAACAGATGTGCTGTCATCCAGGCTTTGTCATTCCATTTCTAAAGCACAGGCAAGTAGATTTTAGCATCATTCTTAGGGGTCCTAGGATTTTCGGAGTGGTAAATGAGCATTCGCTTCAACTTACAAGTCCCCAGCTGCCTTAGCCCCTAATAGGAGTCAGCCCGTCCTGTGAAGCTGTGAACCCAGGCACTGGCTTCCCCCCTCTAGCCCTGGAAGTCCTAGATGGCTTCTTCTTCCAATATGGGGCCCTTTCGTCCACACCGACAATCTGCTGTTTAGTGCGGCCCCTCATCAGTTATCTCAGCTAGGTCTCCCGGAGAACTTGCTGCAGCTTCCGCATCAGCATTGGCCGCTTCACTTCGCATGTTTATGTTATGGAGACGGCTTCTTTCCTTAAACCTCGTGAACTAACATCTAACGAGCTCCAAGCTTTTCTCCTGCAGCTTCCTCACCCCCCTCAGGCTTCACAGAATTGAAGAGAGTTAGAACCTTGCTCTGAATTAGGCTTTGACTTAAGGGAATGTTGTGGCTGGTTTGATCTATACAGACCAACTAACACTTTCTCCATAGCAGCAATACGTTTTTTTCACTTTCCTATCATTCCTGTTTACACTGGAGTAGCACTTTTAATTTCCTTCGAGAACTTTTCCTTTGCATTCACAACTTGGCTAACTGGCTCAAGAGGCCGAGCTTTCAGCCTTTCGACATGCCTTCCTCACTAAGCTTCATTATTTCTAGCTTTTGATTTAAAGTGAGAGACGTGTAACTCTTCCTTTCACTTGAACACTTAGAGGCCACTGCAGGGTTATTAACTGGCCTAACTTCAATATTGTTGTGTCACAGAGAACAGGGAGGCCTGCCTGAGAAGAGGGAGAGAAATGAGAGAATGGCCAGTTGGTGGAGCAGTCAGAATACACACAACATTTAAGTTCACCATCTTATACAGGCACGGTTTGTTGCCCCAAGACAATTACAATAGTAACATCAAAGATCACTGATCACAGATCATAACAGACATAATAATAATTAAAAAGTCTGAAATATTTCAAAAATTGCCAAAATGCGTACGGTGTGATGGATCGCTTTTGTGTGGTCTTTCTCGCCATGGTCTTGTAACCCAATCACTTGGGTGGGACTGTGCAGATAGGGTAATTGTGGCCTATTGAGGGGACTGGTCAGTTTTGCAATCCTGCTGGGCTTGAAATGAGCTATCTCAGAGGCGGGAAAGAGGATCCCAGCATCACCAAAGAAGAACAGCCAGGAGTGGAAAGTGCATCCTTTGGGCCCAGAATCCCTGCGCTGAGAAGCTTCTGTAACCAGAAGACACAGAAAGACAGGGAGAGATTGAGAAGTGGCGACAAAGAAACTACAGCAGAAGATAGCATGGTACGCTTCTCAGCCCACACAGTAAGAAAGCAGAGTGCCTTTGGGCTTGCTGGTGGAGTAGGATGCCTCTGAAGACTTACTGGAGTGGCTAAAAGTGCTTTGTAACATTTGCCTGAGCAGGGCAGAGGCTGAAGGCCAGAAAGGTGTGCCTGTGAGCACAGCTGGGAAGAGGCTATCCTGATGGAAGAACTGTATCCTAAGCATTCTTAAAGCTGAATTGTAAGCTGTTACTTCACTAATAAACCCCATAATCGTGAGTATTCTCTGTGAGTTCTGTGTGGCCACTGCAATGAATTATGGAACCCAGAAGAGAAGTAGGGAGTGCTGTGCGAGGGACAGCTGGTGTCAGAATTGGTAAAGATGGCAGAGAGAGGGCGCGTGTCTGACCTCCGCCTCATAGGAATCAGGATTGGGCTGTTGATCTTGATTCTCCTTCCCCTTGTGAAGTTAGAGGTCAGATACCACCCCCAACCCATTTTTACTATATGACACAGAGACATCGAGTGAGCACACACGCTGCTAGAAAAACAGCGCCGACAGACTCGCTGCATGCAGAGTTGCGAAAAAATTGAAGATTTTTTACAAATCTTCAATTTGTAAAAAAGTAGTATCTGTAAAGCACAATAAAGCGAAGTGCAATAAAATGAAGTACGCCTGTAAAAGGAATTTCATAGTAATAATTGGTTCCTCTAAAATTGAGATCTCAGTTCGTAAGTTTGCAGGCAGCCTGACAGAGCAACTAATATCTGAAGGAGTTTAGAAACTGAATTACTCCCCCTCCGATGGCAATGGTTTGCTGAAAAAAAGCAATGAAGCACGCTACTTGATGAATAAAGGACTGTTGTTACCTGCGCTTTTAATCAAAACCTTTTCAGCAAAATGTCAAGGAAAAATAAAGTTTAAACTTCTTTTACTTAAAGAAGTGGGGTTCTCAGTTTTCCATCAAGGATGATGAAAGATTTCTAGAAGCTGTAGAAAGGAGGCTGAAGGTGCTCGTTATAGGCAATATTTTATTATTATATTCTATAGTGCATTACAAATTCTGAGATTATATATCTCTGTAGTATAGCTTACTGATTCAGTGGTTCAAACCTACCAGCTACTCCGAGGGAAGAAAGATGTGGCAGCCTGCTTCCGACAGTAGCGGATTTTGGGTTTATTTACTATCTTAGTGAATCCAGTCAGCTTTTCAAAGGTAGATTCAGCTTCTGATGAGCTAGGGCCCTTGCCACTTGTTCAGCAGATGTTCACATTCAAGGCTCACCACAATCTGCTCCAAATCCACATCTGCATCCTTATCTCCCCAAATTTCCCACCACAAGGCCTTTGCTCCTACCAAGCCACTCTGTTTTTGGGTCTCGAAACATAAAATGGGTTTTTCTAATTCCAAGCTTTTGCTAAGACCTGTTTTTTTCTTTCTAAAGCATTTCCTTTTCTTCTGCCTGTCTTTCAAGACCTATTTCAGTTTCTGTTTCACTCATTCAACGAATACAGACTGAGGCACGCATAAGGAAATCCTGAAAAAACAGAGAAATCAGAGCAAGTCCCTGTCCTCACGGCCTTTACACTTTGGCAGGAAAGATACACATTTCACAAAGAATTAATTATTTAATTATAATTGTGATAAATATTAAATATATGAGGGACAGGCAACTAGGATGACATGTACTGGGAGAGATGAACTGGTTTAGGGAGTCAGGAAGACTTTATTGAGGAAGTAGTTTTGAACCAGGTTTTAAGGATGAATAGAAGGCTAAAATAGGGTCAACAAAAGATGGTCAACAAATAAAATGTATTGATAGGGGCATGGCTATTATTAAATTGGGCTATGTTAATAAAGACATAGTATGGAAAGTTTTGCCATCCATACATTAAAACTTAGGACGACTGGCTCTCTGTAACTCTGGGGACAAAAAGCAATAATGATCCTATATTTGAAGTTCAAGAAGCCACCAGGAAAAAGTGCTGACCAACTGCTCTCAGGGAGTCCTGAGAAATGATGTACAAACTGGCCTTACAACTCTGAGTTCTACTGCTCAGTCAATATAGGAAAAAGACTCAAAGAAATGCGAAAGCTCAGCCCGGAGGGGTGTCTTAGTCATCCAGTGCTGCTATAACGGAAATACTGTAAGTGGATGGCTTTAATATAGAGAAATTTATTCTATCACAATTTAGTAGGCTAGAAGTCTGAATTCAGGGTACCAGCTCCAGGGGAGGGCTTTCTGTCTCTGTCAGCTCTGGGAGAAGGTCCTTGTCATCAATCTTCCCCAGTCAAGGAGCATCTCAGCACAGGGACCCAGGGTCCAAAGGACGTGCTATTCTCCTGGCTCTTGTTTCTTGGTGGTATGAGGTTCCCCATCTCTCTGCTTGCTTCTCTTTTTTATATCTCAGAGGAGAATGATTTATGACACATCCTAATCTTGTAGACTGAGTCCTCCTCATTAACATAACTGCCTCTAATTCTGCCTCATTAACATCACAGAGGTAGGATTTACAACACACAGGAAAATTACTTCAGGTAATAAAATGGTGGACATTCACACAATACTGGGAATCATGGCCTACCCAAGTTGACACACATTTCTGGGGGGACACGATTCAATCTATAACAAGAGAACAGAAGCTTTTCCATCTAAAATCTGTAAGCAGGCAGGAGATGACTCTCCTCCTTAGAAACCCACCCCTCACCCCAAGAAAATGATTCAAAAACAAACCCTAGGGAAGGCACTACAAGAAGGGGTGACTGGGACATTGTTTCCAGGCAGGTACTTGCTGAACTGCAGAACCTACACGGTCTAGGGGAAAGCTCCCTGGTGGGGCTGTCTATGAGAGACATGGCTGCGTCTGGGCTAGGCGAAGGGGGCTGTTAACAACAACAGAAAAGCTCAGTGTCAAGATGAAAACTGTTCACTGGTCCAAGAAAACACATAATTCACTGTCTACACATAGACTGCCAGCAAGAATCAGACAAGAATGAACCTGAGTGAATCCAAGGGTTCTCCCTACCACCCAGAAGCAGCCAGTCATGAGCGACTAATCGTTTCACGAGAACATAAAGTCTGAAGGGAAGAGTGGGTGGAGGTTCAAAGAAAGGCTGAAACAGACCTGGTAACCCACTCTGCATAAACCACTGGAGCCACAGACAGGTCCAGCTGGCATTACGGTGACAGGAATGAGATCTGAATTGTGTTTGAGATTGAAGTTTAAAGATAAACATGACTGATCTTTAAATATCAAAGTGAGACTTCTCTAACAGCCAAAAATGACTAGAAAGCTGCAGCAAATGACCAAAATGTCAGTCACATAGGAAAGCTGATGGCAGTTATAGGAAAAAATTAAGTTGAGTCATGTTTATACCCCCCAGAGTTCAGATTTCTTAAAAGTGAGTTACAATCACAAAGAGACTATAGAAGAAAACAATGATGGTATTGGCGCAAGAATAGATAAATGGAATAGAATACATATCTAGGAACAGTCACAAGTATATATGAATATAGGGCAAATGAGGAATTCCAATCCAGTGTGAAAAATGTTTTATCAAATAAATAGTGCTTATATAACTGGCATCACTCTGGAAAAAAATTAAGTGAACTCCCTATCTCATACCTTATATAATCATATATTCCAGGTCGAGTAAAGCTCTAAATGTAAAGCATCAAAACTAAAATTATTAAAATACAATTTAGAATATTTACATAACTTTAAAATGGGGAATAAAGTGCTTAGCAAGCCAGGAAACCCAGAATCCAAAAAAACAAAGAGGGACGTATTTCATGAAACAAAAATCTTAAGAAATTATTATGGCAAAAGACATAATAAACAAACAAAAAAACACAAATAAATGATATGTTGAGAAATATTTATAAAAACCATATGATAGACATTAATATCCTTTGTATACCAAAAAAAAAAAAAAAACCCTCTAAAAGACAAATAATTCATTTAGGAAAGTGAGCACAGGAGGTGAACTAGAAAATGATGGACAAGAAAAATCTAAATGGCTGAAAACCTTACAAAAAAAGGCCCAGTCTGACATTTAGTCAAAGGAAATACAAATTTAAGCAAGAGTAATATACCTGTTTTCACTTATCACTTTGGCAGGAATTTTAAGATTAATAAAAAATTTAAAAACAGGAATTTTCATACATTGTCGCTGAGAATGAGAATCACCACAGACATTTTAGAAAGTAATGCGGCAACATCTATTAAAAGATACAGATCTTTCGACTCAGAAATTCCACTTTTGGGACTTCCTGAATAATCCAAGATTCCTAAAGAAAAGGTCCAACTCCAGGACTCTACTGGTCTCAGCCTTTCTCCTGGGGACTCTTCTGATCTGTGGTTACATAGACTCAACTTTTGTGTTCATTCATTTGTTTCCCAAAGTGATGGTAGGTGGCTTAGGCAACTATGACATGAATATTTTGGTCCAAAATTAGCAGCGTTTTTTTCTTTTTCTTTCTTCCTTTTTTTTTTTTTTTTTGAGAAAGTCATGGGAGGACTAGCACTTTTTCCCCTCAAAGCTATGTGGACATATTTCTGCTTAGATGAATATGGTTCTCATTTCTATGCATTCATCTGTCATAGCAAGAGAGCATGCCATTGTGCACTGAGAAGGAAGAGACACTCACAGGGCAATGTGAGCACCAGACCTAGTTTCCTTCTATCTTTGGTTTAAAAAAAAAAGGGGGGAAGGGGGAGAGAGAGAAAGAACTTTCTGGTTTTAAACACCTGAGACAGCATACAAAACTATTAAGAAAACTTACATTAATTAGGAATCTTAAAAAAAAAAAAAAATCTGCATTCTCATTTGAAGAAAGGTGGTCACTTCATCTAAATTTGTGGGGGGAAACCTGAGGAGCCTCTGGTTGGGGGCAGCATGGTGTAGGGGAAAGAATCTGCCCCAGGTCATTATTCCTCACAATTGTTAACAAGATTTCACTTGTTTTATTTTACAGTGTCCATCTCACTTCCTTTCCACTGTGTCTGCCGTTCTCCTAGCAGGAGAATGGAAGGACAATGGCACAGAAGTCAGGCACATGGATTTCAGGCTCAGCTATCCCATGACAGCCTGCTGGAGAGCGCCAGATTATGTGTAGGAAACACGACATCACGATAATAACCGTATTTTACAGGTGCCTCCTTCTTTTCCTCCACTTCTTTTCTCCTGCATTGCCTCGAATAAATTACATGATCTTGTACACAGAAGCTCACGTCTTAAATTCCTCATTTCCAAAATTAGGGAGGAAAAAGCACGGAGACCCAAGATCCCTTCTAGAGGACTTCTGGCCAACATGGCGCCATACAAGCACCACGTCGTCCCTCCACACCAAAGACCCGAAAAACTAAGTAAAACAGAGACAAACGTCATTCCTGGAACCAGAAGTGTTAAACGAAGAAATAAAGAACTCAGCCAAACACCGAATGGAATAAGAAACTGCCAGAGGACTGAGGGCGAGGAGAGATACTTGCCAAGGTTCCTAACGCACCATGGATTCGCCATCTTGGACTTGGCTGACAGGGAGCACAAGAAGGCAGCTTGAAGGAGCTCCCAGCAGGAGACAGAGCACCGGGTGACCAGCGATACGCACTTTCCCATCCCCCATCCTCTTCCTGCTGCTCTACCTCCCAGCTTCCTGGCTGGCTATGGTGGCTTGGTGCAGCGGCGGGAAGTGCTTCCGTGCCACCTGGATTCGCCCCACCCACATTGGAGATCGGAGGACAGGGAGTAAGGGAAAGCAGATTCACGAGGTTCCCAGCAGGAGGCAGAGCAACCCGTAAGGAGCAATTTATGCTTTCCTTTTTTAACCCTTAACCCTACCCTTCTTCCCCTCCCCCTCAGGCCTCTTCTGCTTCCCGCCAGCCACAGTCTCTTAGCCAGGAGGCAACTGCTTCTGCCCCAGACTGCTTGGATTTGCCCCGTCCACACTGGCCGGGTCCCTGAGCTGGTATAGCTTCTTTCTGTCTTTTTTGGTTTCTTCATGCCTCCCACTACGTCCCCCTTCTTTCTCTTGAACACCATGTGCCATCTTTGCTTCTTCCTGAAAAGCTGTGAAGCCCCGCTTGACTGGGGATCCATTCCTCTGACCCTCGACATCAAGCTGGTGGGATCCCTGGGGCTTTTGTTTTTTTGCTTATTTTGTTTTGCTCTGTTCTGTTTTGTTTTGTTTTTCTCTTTTCCCATTTTGGGGCCTGTTCTACCTCGGCTGCACTGCATGGGCTAGGAGCCACTCCCCAATCTGTGTAGCTGTGTACGTGGGATCCCTGGGGCATTTCTTTTTTCTTTTTTCCTTCTCCCTTTTTCCCTTTCTGTCTTTCTTCATTTCTCAGTTCTTTTCTGTCTATACTTATCTTCTTTTCCAGTCTCCTGAATACCTGGTGCTGTGTGACATCTATACCCCCTCTAGCCAGGCTATACCGCACAAACTGGGAGACTTCCTCCATCTTTGCAGCTGCACTGGTGGAACCCTTGGAGGCTTTTCTTTTATACTTTTCCAAATTTTTATCTAGTTTTTTTGTTCTTTTTCTTTTTCGCTTCTCTCCATTTCTTGGGTTCTCATCTCTCCACTCCAACAGCAAGCTCCCTATGTACTCTTTTCTTTTGCGGGGGAGGGGGGTGTTTTTTTCCCCTTTGTTTTCGGCTTCTGTTCCTCTCTCCTTTTTGCCATACCCATACTAGCTCCATACATCACAACCTCCCCCCTCTTTTCTGCCTACCTGCACCATGCACTGAACATCACACCTCTGAGCAGCACCGGCATGGCCTACTGGAACCTGCCCAGCACTGATTCCTGCTCTGCCCTGTCAGCCGTGCTATGTGCCACAAACAAACCTTCAGCTGCACCTGTCCTGCTGCACCATAGCTGAGTGACTGGCCCTGCCCATTGTACGAGGAGGTGAAAAGTATCACAACTACAGACAAGCAAACAAAGAACGCACAGCCTGCCTGCTCAGACATAACCAAATAAAACAAAAAACCAGGACCAAACAGATCTACAATCAAGAAACAAAGAAAATAACTACTGGATGTCCCAAAGATGGCAGACAATACCAAAACATATTAAAAAAACAGAAGAGGATGGTTCCAGTAGGCATCCAAAATAAAACACCAGATGACTTTCCAGTAGAAGAAAAGGCACTAGAACTACCTGACAGGAAATTCAAATCTCTAATATCCAGAGCTATCGAAGAGTTGGAGTGAAAAGCAGACAAAAATGAGGAAAAAATAGACAAATTATGGAAAAGGCAGACAAATTCATGGAAAATACAGACCAAAAAATGGAAGAACTCCGGAAAACAATACAAGAACAAAATGCGAAAATAAATCCACAACTAGAAATCATACAAAAACAACAATTAGAAATCCAAAAGATAAACAACAAGATTCCTTCTAGTCCTCAAATTCTATGATCCACCTAAGGCTTACTCTTGTATCCAAGCAGGGACAGGAATGCTCTATGACTCTCTGACCTGAAAAACTTTATTTATAATCAAGTTGGGAAATAAAACAGATGCTCATTCATTCTACAGATATTAATTGAACAACTAGTAGTGGTGTGTGGGTTTGTGTTTGACACAATACTTGATGCTGGGTGAGGACAAAGTAGCATTCAGAGGCCTTCCCTTGTAGATTTTATAGTTAAAAAAAATTAGGATCACAATAAAATTTTTTAATTTTATTTATTTTGTTGTTGAGAAATATGCGCAGCAGAACATACACCAATTCAGCAGTTTCTACAAGTACAATTCATTGATTACATTCTTCCAAGTTACACAACCATTCTTACCCTCCTTTTCAAAGTTATTCTTCCCCCATTAATATAAACTCACTGCCCCCAAAGGTTCCTATCTAATCTTTAGAATTGCTCTTGTCAATATGATCCCATATAAATAGTTCTTAAAAGAGCATAATGCTCTAGGCAGACATTACTAGTTAAGCTAAAGTATTGTTTGGTTTTAAAAACACTTCAGGGGATATTTTGGTTTAAGGTTTGAAGATTATTTCAGGGGTTCATCCAGCCTCAATAGCACCAGAAAGTCTGGAGTTCATGAGAATTTGAAATTCTGTTCTGCATTCTCCCCCTTTTGATCAGGATTCTTCTATAGAATCTTTGATCGAAATGTTCCATAACAGTAGCCAGGCACCATCCAGTTCTTCTGGTCTCATTTGCATTAAGTAACTTTGGAAAACAGGGTGATCAAGAATGAGCTGGACACTATGGGAAATCATACCTATATGAAACAATCAGTAATAGGATCATCTAAGATAAAGTACAAGTTGGGAAGCTGCATATCAAAGGGGCTCTGGAGTGACACTGCCAAGGTTCATATCTCAGCTCCACCATCAAGAAATGAAATAATAAAAGTGCCTTAGGATTGTTATGAGGATTAAACGACATAATCTTTGCAATATTAATATATGTAGAGTGGCACAATCCTAGAACCAGAAGGTGAATCATAAGAGGTTCACTATGTGGTACTTAAAGCGTCCTTATTCTCTCAGCTGATTTTCTTCCTGAATGTAATAAGTAACTGCAAACAAAACAAAATAAAAAACACAGCTATGTTTCTTCTGTGAAAAGCAAAATGGAAGGAGAGTTGGAAAAGGGAAAATCCAGAGCATGCTGTAATCAAAAGGAAAGGCTTCCATGGAAGAAATGGTACTTATGTTGATCCCAAAGACATGATTTACAAAGAAAGAGTATGAGAAGAAAAGTATAAAGAAAGACAAAAAGATGTCACTGTTCATAGTTTGTGTGAATGTGAGTACCTGTATCGTATTCCTAGTTCTGTCACTAGTTATCCATACACTTTTGGATAAGTTAGTTAATTCTTATGGGCTTAACTGTATCTCCCTGAGATATTACTGGGTTTGTGTGGGTTAAATTCTAGTTATATATGACACATTTGAATTACGATGTTGACAAAGAGAATATGTTATAGACTACCAGAAGAACAAACAAATCTGTCCTGGAAGAAGTACAGCCAGAATGCTCCTTAGAAGCAACGATGGTGAGACTTTGTCTCACGTACTCTGGACATGTTATCAGAAGGGGACCATCTCTGGAGAAAGACATCATGCTTGGTGAAGTAGAGGGTCAGCAAAAAAGAAGACCCTCAGCAAGATGGGTTGACATAGTAACTGCAGCAATGGGCTCAAACATACCTACTATTGCGAGGATGGTGCAGCACTGGGCAACATTTTGCTTTGTTATATGTAGGGTCGCTATGAGTCAGAGCTGACTCAATGGAACTTGAGAATAACAACATCATCTTCATTGTTGTTGTCAGTTGCCATCAAGTCAGTTCCGACTCATAGCAACCCTGAGTACAACGGAACAAAACACTGCCCGGTCCTGTGCCATCATCACAATTGTTGTTATGCTTGAGCCCCTTGTTGCAGCCACTGTGTCAATCCATCTCACTGAGGGTCATGTTATCAGGAGGGAACAGTCCCTGGAGAAGGACACCTGGCTTGGTAGAGGGTCATCTTCATAATCCTCTCTCAAAACTCTGAGAGAAACTACAATACACATTTTATCCACTAGATGGCAATATAAGCCTTTGTAAATGGATTTTCTTTTCCTTAAGTCGCTATGGGGGCCCTGGTGGTGCAATGGTTAAGTGCTACGGCTGCTAATCAAAAGGACAGCAGTTGGAATCCACCAGCCTCTCCTTGGAAACCCTATGAGGCAGTTCTGCTCTGACCTATACGGTCGCTATGAGTTGAAATCAACTCGAGGGCAATGGGTTTTCATTTGGAATAATCAAATGAGAGTGTATTTAAGTTCTCCAAAAGCACAGAGAGAAGGGTAGACATTAGCTTATTCCTCACTATTGAGAGTTATAAAATAAAGAGAAAGCAGATGTTTTTTATCTTTACTTTTTTAGACCCACTATTTTTTTAGAGACAAAGGTCGCTATGAGTCGGAATCGACTCGATGGCACTGGGTTTGTTTTTTTTTTTAGAGACAAAGGGTCCTTGTGAGAACATCCTAGTTTAACTCTTTGCCACCAGAGAGGGCTATTTTTTTTTAACAGTAAAGTAACATGGAATGATTTCGCAGAGGATCCAATTCTAAATCAGTGGTTGAGCCATTACCACATCCCAAACACCCTTACCCTCAAGTCAAATATACCAGGTCAATTACTTTTAAATTTTATCATAAACAGCCTGCATATTCCACACTATTTTTACACTAAAAAACAGAGAAAAAAAATTTTTTTTTTACATTTTTAGCATGACACATTTTTTTTTCAAATGGTGTCAACATTATAATTTTTTTTTTATTAATAGTAAACTGGAATCGACTCGATGGCAGTGGGTTTTTATCCCTACTTTTTCAATTATGGCTATTCAAACAATTACCAAGAAGAAAGTGAAAATCACCTTCAAGCAATGACCAATATGTTGCTGTCAAAGTATGTAGATGAAAAGAAATGCAGATGCAGATTTTAAGTTAAAATATTTTGAAATCTTCACGTTAGTAAATATATTATTATACCAATGATTACTGGAGCCCTCCTGGTGAGGTAGTTAAAGCACTTCGCTACAAACCAAAAGGTCGGCGGTTTGAACTCACCAGTGGCTCCTCGGGAAAAAGATGTGGCGGTCCACTTCTTGTCAAGATTTACAGCCTTGGAAACCCTACGGGGCAGTTCTATTCTATCCTGTAGGGTCACTACGAGTTGGAGTTGATCAACGGCAGTGGTTTTTTTTTTTTTTTAATGATCACTAGCATTCTGCTGAATAGATAATATTCTATTTTTCATGAGTAAATATTTACAAAATTACATCTGGTAGTAATACTACGGTGCACTGAGCTCACTCAGCCTCTTTGAGGGTTGAAGAGGCTCTTCAGCAATATGCACATAAGGTCATCACAATGAACACTATTAAGCAACAGAAGACATACATAGAAGACATGATCACTAATAGTAATAGCCACAGTAAGGAATCATAGATAGGTGAGAGGTGACTCAACTTTTGACCATGTTGATACACAAACTTTTACTACCCTAATTTCTGTGTTAGACAATATATATGTACGTGTGTGTATACATGTATATAAACATATATATATGCTAAACATTTTTGAGTAGGATGATTATGCCTTATTGGTTACTTGGGGGAAAAAAATGAAACATTGTCCAGATTGTCTTAAAATCCACAACGATGCTGTAATATAAATATTTAAAATAGAGAGATTACATATTGTATGATTCCATTTATATAACATCTTTGAAATGACAAAATTAAAGAAATGGTGAATGAATTACTGGTTGCCAGGGAATATATATATATTTTTTTAGGGATGGAAAGGAAGTGGGTGAGGCTATGAAAGAACACAAGAGGGATCCTTGTGATGATAGAAACACTCTGTATGTTGACTGTATCAATGTCAATATCCTGGTTGTGATACTGTATTCTAGCTCTGCAAGATGTTACCTTTGGGGGAAGCTGGGTGAAGGGTACATGGGAGTATTCTATATTATTTTTTACGACTGCAGGTGAATCTATAAACCAAAACAAGCCAAACCTGTTGCAGTTGAATCCAGCTCATGCTGACCCCATGTGTGCAGAGTAGAACTATTCCACAGGGTTTTCAAGGTTGTGACCTTTTGGAAGAGGTCACCAGGCCTGTCTCACGAGGCACTTCTGGGTGGGTTCAAACTGCCAATCTTTCAGTTAGTAGTTGTGATGGATTGAATTGTGTCCTCAAAAAATGTGTGTCAACTTGGCTAGGCCATGATATCCAGTATGGTGTTATCGTCCACCATTCTGTCATCTGATGTGATCTTCCTATGCGTTGCAAATCCTACCTCTATGATGTCAATGAGGCAGGATTAGAGGCAGTTATGTTAATGAGGCAGGATTCAATCTACAAGATTAGACTGTATCTTGAGTCAATCTCTTCTGAGATATAAGAGAGAGAAGTGAGCAGAAAGACAGGGACTGCCTACCACCAAGAATGAAAAACCAGGAGAAGAGTAAGCCCCTTGGACCCGGGGTCCCTGCACTGAGAAGCTCCTAGACCAGGGGAAGACCGATGACAAGGACCGTTCCCCACAGCCAGCAGAGAGAGAAAGCATTCCACTGGAGCTGGCACCCTGAATTTGGACTTCTAGCCTCCTAGACTGTGAGAGAATAAATTTCTCTTTGTTAATGCCATCCACTTGTGATATTCCTATTATAGCAGCACTAGATAACTAATTTTTAGATAACTAAGACAGTAGTCAAGTGCTAAATCCTTTGCACCACTCTAGGGGACTCCTAGGAGAATCTATAATTATAACAAAACAAAAAGTTAAATTAAAAATAGAGAATAAATTGACAACTAAAATTTTAAAATTACACATATGCCATTAAAGACAAAAATGCTGAATGTTATTTGCAATATTTTAAAAAGAAAATAAGCAGTTCTAATTAAATTCATAAAGGTATTTTTCCTTATCCTTCTCTGATAAAATTCACTGAAAGTTGAGAGAGTGATAGAAAGCAAGAGAGCAGAAGAGTATTTCACTTATCAGTCAAGGCTGATTTGAAATAAAATTAAAATGCGACTAAACAGAACTTTTTAAGTCAAAAAGGTGTAAATCTAATGAAGATCTGTTATGAATCAAATAACAGGATATCAAAAAATCATAAAGCAAAAACTGCCCAAGGAAAGACAAAAAAAAAAATGCAGTAATAGTAGGAGAAATAAGTTATATCTTTCAGACTGTCATGGGCAGAATTGTGTCCCCCCCAAAATATGTGTCAACTTGGCTAGACCATGATTCCCAGTGTTGTGATTACCCTCCATTTTGTGCTGTGTTGTAAATCCTAACCTCTGCCTATCATTAATGAGGTAGGACTAGGTTATGTTAAAGAAGACTGTGTTATGTTTCTTATGTCAATGAAGCAGGATTAGGATAGGATGCATCTCCCTTATTTAAGTCACCAACCTTACTCAGGTCACGGCCCTGATCCGATGTAAGGGGGGTTTCCCTGGGATGTGGCTTGTATCTTACAAGAGATAAAAGGAGAGAGAACCGAGCAGAAAGACAGGGACCTCAGAACCACCAAGAGAAAAAAGCTGACAGTAGAGCATGTCCTTTGGACTTGGGGTCCCTCCACTGAGAACCTCCTAGATCCAGAGGAAGACTGATGCCAAGACACACGGAGATCTCCAAGGAATGTCCACAATGTTGAAAGGAGATAAGGACCTTCTCCCAGAGCCGACAGAGAGAAAAAGCCTTACCCTCGTAAGCCAGCACCCTGATTTTGGACTTTTACCCTCTTGAACTGTGAGAGAATAAATTTATTTGCTAAAACCATCCACTTGGGGTATTTCTGTTATAGCAGCACTAGATAACTAAGACACATACTGACAAAGTTCAAGTAAAAAGACAAAAAGGATATAATCTAAAAATTAATTAGCAGGCTCTTAAACAAGACCCTTACGCAAATTCTAGACTGACTCAGGAGCCAGTCTATGACATGGTGGTATGTTTTACATATAGCTAATACAAATATTAAAAAATACTTTTTAAAATGCAATGTTGAAAGGACTCTCTTGACATACCAAACTATGTAGTTCTTAAAAATTGAAATTTATAGCACAACTAAAAATGTTGATGGATAGCTGTGTTCTAGTACAATGCTACAGTATTAATTAACACAGTCTCAGAACCAATCCAATAAGTGCAGACTTCCATGAAAATAAATTACTCACCTTTAAAGTGACTTTGGCAACAGACTAGAGGTGGACACATAAACGAGGTCTTTTAAATTAGTTTTGTACTTTTCCTTTAGCTACCTAATATTCCAATCCCTTCTACATTATGTCTCTCACACTGTACTAGAAAAGAAGCTATAATATTGCTACTTCATGGTGGAACCAATATTCAAGGAAAAATAAACTGCTTTCAAGATGTAATAGTAGCTATGGTCTTGCTCAGAAAATAACTTCTACTCAAGTTCTAAATCTAAGATCTATAAACCATATTTGTTACTGTTTTTTAACAGTGGCAGAAAAGATCCTTTCTCAATCAAATTCAATGTCAAATTTAGCTGAGCAGCAAGGTCAAAAGCTACAGGCATGTGTCAATACCCACCACTATCCATATCTTTGATGCCTTCCCCCGATAGAACCAGACTCTGCTTTCTTAGGATTCATGGTTTTCAAGTAAGCTAAGGTATCCTCTAGTTGTCAATGCCTTTGATGGGTCAGGCTCTGCCAGATATGATGAAGGGCAAGGGAAAATCAGTGAAAACTGGTACAAGCAGAGGCAAAGCAGAGCCTCTTAAGAAGCCAGATAAAGGCATGAGCCAACAAGTCCCAGGCAGTGGGCTGCATGAGACTCAGACTCAAGAGTAATCCACGATGAGCTGTGCCAAGTGTTAGCAGAATCAACGCAGACAAAAATAAAATGCCAGACAGGTAGATAAAAATTGTGTGAGCAGGCTGATGCTTTCTGGCAGTACTTCTTGACTCCAGCTGCACGTGACAATCACCTGCTCTGTAGAGTGAGTCACTAGAAGCATTTGGCTACTAACTGAAAGGCTGGCAGTTCAAATTCACCCAGAGGTGCCTCAGGAGAAAGGCCTGGTGATCTGCTTCTGAAAGATCAACAAACCCACTGCCCTCAAGTCGATTCCAACTCATAGCACCCCTGTAGACAGAGTAGAACTGCCCCATAGGGTTTCCAAGGCTGTAATCTTTATAGAAGTAGATTGCTACTCTCTCCCATCAAGTGGCTGGCAGGTTTAAACTGCTGACCTTTCGATTTGCAGCCACGCACTTAACCACTGCGTCACCAGTGCTCCTTCTAAGACAAGTTAAAGGTTCTAAACATGTGGTCCTTGGACCAGGAACTTCAGCATCACCTGGGAACTTGTAAGAAACACAAATTCTCAGCCCCACACTCAATCAGAAATTCTGGGAACAGGACCAAGTAATCTGTGTTTTAACAAGCCCACCAGGTGATTCAGATGCATGTATTATCTCATCCAGGGTTAAAAAAAAAACTGCAGCAACAACAAAAATAATCCACTACAGGCAGGCTAAACGTTCTGTACCCAAATCCCTTTATGTCAGCACAGTATGCTGTACCATTCTAGTCTTTCTTTTCAGGCCTGAGGATGGCTATCACCAAATAATTTTTCTCACCTTTGTTGAGGGAGATAAGACCTAACTTGTAGTTACATTATTCAGATACGTGAAGAGGTGTTGGGACAGTTAACTGTTGTCTTGTCAAAATGAAGATTAATAAACCAATTTATTTTTCATAAATAATTTCTCAGGACATTACTATCTCAAATTGGAGGTGTGGTCACCCTTTATTCTGAATAAAAACAGCATCATTACTCAGTTTGTTACCCACTTTTGATACCATTCATTGAGAAGGTTAACAGGGGGTCTCTTCTAGGTATTAATGCCTACAGATCAGGTATAATAAGACAATTTTATTTTTTTAAATATAACTTTCGTTCAGAGAAACTATGCCCACTACAAACAGGGATCTCAATAATCCTTGGAATAATTTCCAAGGGACCAGGACATCTGAGTGAAGAAAAAACCCTCTACATTCTGGAAATCTCTATAGCTTTTTTGGATGAATCCATGAGATCTTCTCCTAAGAAACAACTCTTTCTTAGTTCCATGAGCTGAATCAGTGACTTTAAACTTCAGTGTGTATCAGAATCAGCTGGAGGGCTTTTTAAAATTCACACTGTTTTAGTAGGTCTATGGTGAGGCGAGGGTCATGGTGGCACAGTGATTACGCATTTAGCTGCTAACCAAAAGGTCGGCAGTTTGAATCCACCAGCTGCTTCTTGGAAACTCTGTGGGGAGGTTCTCTTCTGTCCTATAGGGTCACCAGGAATCAACTTGCTGGCAAGTTCTTTTTTTTTTAGAGTGGGGCCAAAAATTTGCATTTCTAACAATTTCCCTGGTGCTGCAGTTGCTGCTGCTAGTTGAGGGACACACTTTGAGAACCACTGAGCAAAATGACAAGGAGTAGGAGAGGAATATGGGGGGAGGAGGTGGGAGTTGAGAGGAGGATGTTTACTCATCAACCTGGTACACATCAGCTTCTGCACCAAAGCTGGTCTTGGGTAAGTCATCACTCTTCATCCTATTTAATTGCTCTGAAATATCTGATACTCTTGGCTTCTCAATCCTCTGGACTTTTTCTCCTTTATCTTTTTTCAGTCAAAACAATTCCTCATTCTCTTGTATTTCTTATTTCAGTTAGTAACAGTCACCCAGGGCCTATCTACAGAAAATAGGGCCTAGGGCAATTAGTGCTAAATTGCTGAATGATCTCTCACACCTGGTGATCAAAACTGTGATGACCAAAAGGAAGTGCCCACTGGCACCCTCTCTCAAACAGTGCCCAGGGCACACACCCACTACCTGCCTCCTCTCCCTCCCCCTATCCCCATAGGCTTCTGCAATCACCTGTTTTTCCTTCCTCTAAGCAAATCTGAAAACATAGCTTTTGAATATTAAGTACTAGCCATACCTGGGTGGATTAGGTTTCACTGACATTTAAACAAAATTGTTCAAAACCAAAAAAAACCCGTTGCCATCGAGTCAATTCCAACTCAAAGTGACCCTATAGGACACAATAGAACTGCCGTATAGCGTTTCCAAAGGAGTGGCTGGTGGATTCTAACCACGGCCCTTTTTTGGTTAGCAGTCATAGCTCTTAAGCACTGTGTCCATCATCAGTAAGTGTTCTGATGATGGAAGAAAGGAATGACGGGAGGCCTGGAGGGCAGACCAAGGTAGATTGTAGACTAAGAGTCTTTAGATTTGGAGCAGTAACAATGGCTTGGTGATCCTGGGGTTAAGGAAGAGAAGCAGTCCTGCCAAATGGGACTGAAATTCCATTGGTGACCAATAATAGAATTTAGACTCTGGCTAAACTTAAAGAATGCAACTCAGTTTTCCTTCACCTGCCCTCAGTCTGCCCAATTCACACTAGGCAAGTATGTACCTTTCAACTAAATGTCAAATTCTTCAGAAGAGGAGACAAAAAAGAGAAATGAAGACATTGTTTCACAAAGCCCCCACTCCTTTATTTTGGAACAGTTATAATGTAATACTATCTGTTTTGCCACACCTACATTAAAAAGTTTGCATAAGCCATAGTGTGCCATGATGGAGCAGACATTGTTTCTCCCTCTCTATGCAGGGATAAAGGTCCCGTGAGGTGCCCCAAGCACAACAGATACTTTCATTCTAATCTTGCTAGTGAAGGGGCCTGCATCTCTGACACCATGGGGCTCCCATACCGGCCCTGGGCTCCTTGCTTATACCTGGACTGTTACACAAGAGAGAGTACATTCTTTCCTTTTAAGCCAGTGTTATTTTTACACAAGTCCACATTTCTACAGAATTGTTTATCCTTATTTTATAGATAGGGACACTGATGCCCAGAGAAGCTAAGTAACTTACCAAAAGTCACACGTCTTGTACATAAGAGTCAGGGGCAGGATTTGAACTCGGAAGTGTGACGCAGAGTTTCTACACCTCTATATTACTATACACTATACTATCTCCAAGAAGCGCTGGTGGTGCAGTAGTTAAGAGGTCAGTGGTTCAAACTCGCCAGCCATTTCGCGGGAGAAAGTTTGCTTCCGTAAAGATTACAGCCTTGGCAAGGTCATGGAAGCTCCATAGACACATCCAAACTTCCTGAGGGACTGAATTACTGGGCTTAGGGTTGTAGCAACCATGGTCTCGGGGAACATCTAGCTCAACTGGCATAACATAGTTTATAAGGAAAATGTTCTACATTCTACTTTGGTGGGTAGCATCTGGGGTCTTACAAGCTTGTGAGCGGCCATCTAAGATACTCCACTGGTCCCACCCAGTCAGGAGCAAGGGAGAATGAAGAAAACCAAGGGAAAGATTGGTCCAAAGGACTAATGGACACAGCTACCACAGCCTCCACCAGACTGAGTCCAGCACAACTAGATGGTGCCTGGTAACCACCACTTACTGCTCTGACAGGATTCACAATAGAGGATCCCAGACAGAGCTAGAGAAAAATGTAGAACAAAATCCTAACTCACAAAAAAAGACCAGACCTACTGGCCTGACAGAGACTGGAAAAGCCTCAACTGTATGGCCCCTGGACAACCTTTCAGCACAGTACTGAAGTCACTCTTGAGGTTCACCCTTCAGCCAAAGATTAGACAGGCCCATAAACAAAATGAGACTAAAAGGGCCCACTAGCCCAGGGGTAAGGACTAGAAAGCAGGAAGGGACAGGAAAGCTGGTAATAGGGAACCCAGGGTCAAGAAAGGAGAGTGTTGACATGTTGTGCGGCTGGTAACTAATGCCACAAAACAATATGTGTACTAATTGTACAATGAGAAGCTAGTTTGTTTTATAAACCTTTGTCTAAAGTATAATAATAATAAAAAAAAAAAGTGAGGAAACCAACTCATAAAGGAAAATTTATAAGTAAAGGGAACTAATCAAAGATTCAAAAATTAATAAAAAAAAAAGATTACAGCCTTGGAAATCCTCTGGGGCAGTTCTCCTCTGTTCTATAGGGTTGCTATTGATCAGAATCAACTCAACGTTACACAACAAAATACTGTCTCTAAATAAATCTTAAAGGGAAGTATGAGCCCATAGAAATTCTCTTCTATGGTAAGTTGAGAGGTAAAAAATAGCAGATACTATTTAATCCAGTATGAAATAATGCTATGTAAATGAAGGGTTTTCAAAGACGGAAGGAATACACAGTCACTATACCAAAAAGATTTAGTCGATGTTTAACCATTTCAGGAGGTAGCATATGATCAGGAACCGATGGTACTGAAGGAAGAAGTCCAAGCTGCTCTGAAGGCATTGGCGAAAAACAAGACTCCAGGAATTGATGGGATATCAATTGAGATATTTCAACAAACAGATGCACCGCTGGAGGTGCTCACTTGTCTATGCCAAGAAATATGGAAGACAGCTTCCTGGCCAACTGACTGGAAGAGATCCATATTTATGCCTATTCCCAAGAAAGGTGATCCAACCAAATGTGGAAATTATAGAACAATATCATTAATATCACACGCAAGCAAAATTCTGCTGAAGATCATTCAAAAACGGCTGCAGCAGCATATCAACAGGGAACTGCCAGAAATTCAGGCCGGTTTCAGAAGAGGACGTGGAACCAGGGATATCATTGCTGATGTCAGATGGATCCTGGCTGAAAGCAGAGAATATACCAGAAGGATGTTTACCTGTGTTTTATTGACTATGCAAAGGCATTTGACTGTGTGGATCATAACAAATTGTGGATAATGTTGCGAAGAATGGGAATTCTAGAACACTTAATTATGCTCATGAGGAACCTTTACATAGATCAAGAGGCAATTGTTCAGACAGAACAAGGGGATACTGATTGGTTTAAAGTCAGGAAAGGTGTGCGTCAGGGTTGTATTCTATCACCATACCTATTCAGTCTTTATGCTGAGCACATAATACGAGAAGCTGGACTATGTGAAGAAGAATGGGGCATCAGGATTGGAGAAAGACTCATTAACAACCTGCATTATGCAGATGACACAACCTTACTTGCTGAAAGTGAACAGGACTTGCAGCACTTACTGACGAAGATCAAAGACCATAGCCTTCAGTATGGATTACACATCAACATGAAGAAAACAAAAATCCTCACAACTAGACCAATAAGCAACATCATGCTAAACACAGAAAAGATTGAAGTTGTCAAGGATTTCATTTTACTTGGATCCACAATCAAAAGCCATGGAAGCAGCAGTCAAGAAATCAAAAAACACATTGCATTGGGTAAATCTGCTACAAAGAACCTCTTTAAAGTGTTGAAGAGCAAAGATGTCACCTTGAAGACTAAGGTGCGCCTGACCCAAGCCATGGTATTTTCAATCGCATCATATGCATATGAAAGCTGGACAATGAATAAGGAAGACCGAAGAAGAGTTGACACCTTTGAATTGTAGTGTTGGTGAAGAATATTGAATATACCATGGACTGCCAAAAGAATGAACAAATTTGTCTTAGGAGAAGTACAGCCAGAATGCTCCTTAGAGGATGGCGAGACTGCATCTTACATACTTTGGACATGTTGCAGGAGGATCAGTCCCCGGAGAAGGACATCATGCTTGGCAGAGTACAGGGTCACCGGAAAAGAGGAAGACCCTCAGCGAGGTGAATTGATACAGTGGCTGCAACAATGAGCTCAAGCATAACCATGATTGTAAGGATGGCTCAGGACCGGGCAGTGTTTCATTCTGTTGTGCATAGGGTCGCTATAAGTCGGAACTGACTTGACGGCACCTAACGAAAACAAGTAAAGGGTTTATATTAAATATTACATGAACACTTCTTTTAAGTCATATATATAAGGTTTTAACAGGGAAGTATTCCAATTTAAAAAACAAGGTGTCAGTGTTTTCCAAGAGGAAAGCTGTTAGAAATCTGAGGTTCTCTTAAAGACTCTAGATTTCATTTCTAGGGCCTACAGTCTTTAGATTAAACTTCTTAGAACAGTCTAGATTAACATGAGAGAGCAGCTATAGTGCCAAAGACAGTGTCACCATTATATTCCTGGGCAAAACTCATGGTATCCTTTTTGCCTGCTCAACAAAATCTTATACAGAGCAACAGACTATATAAAAATTAATAAACTGACGTAAAGTAAATGAATTAAAACCAGCATACAGAACAATGAAATGAATGAAAGCAAAAGCAATATATGAACACAATTATCAGACTGGGGCTTAGGTACAGACAACTAGTATTTTAAATAAATAAGGCCTATTGTCTTTTATTGTCAGTATAGGGTTTCTCTTTCCTTCTTTATACATATCCACATTTAATGAAAACAGAATATGGAATGAGAAAGAAAAAAGTCTATCATGGGATTCTTTTCATATGAATTTCACACAGAGGACAGAGACACACTACATAACCAAGTGAAATTTAAGTAGCTCCTCGGGTATTTTGGAAATTTATTCATTCATTTAGCCAGTCATTCACTCATTTTACAAATGTTAAAGAACACCTACGCAGTGGACACTTATTATTTTTAATTACTTGGAGCAAATTTAAGTAGCTCCTCAGGTCTTTTGGAAATACATTTATTCATCCATTTAGCCAATAAGTCATTCACTCATTTTACAAATATTAAAAAACACCTATGCAGTGGATGCTTATTATTTTTTATTACTCAGCATGCAATTTCTCTTCCTCATGTTTATTTTGGATATTTATTCTGGAGTATTACCTTATCCCCAGTGATTACATACAATGGAACAGGATTGCAATCACGGACTCCATCATCCCCTGGCCAAAGTGGGGGAATGTGACCCAAGTCAGGTCAGTAGTATGCTCCTTTGCTGAAATTTTAATCTTGGGCAGAAGCACAATGACACTGATGGAGTTCATCCATTTCAGGGTTAGTGTCCTCACCAGACTGTGCCTGTCTAGCATTTTCCCTGTAGTTCTTGTTTCAGAGTCTTCTGGTACTGGCTTAACGGCTGCCTATTGTCAAGCCTGATTAGTTAGACACAAGAGCACTGGATTACAGAGGGGTTGTTGTTGTTGTTAGGTGCTGTTGAGTTGGTTCCGACTCATAAAGACCCTAAAGGACAGAGGAGAACTGCCCCATAGGGTTTTAAAGGAGCGGCTGGTGGATTTGAACTGCTGACTTTTTGGTTAGCAGCCAAGCTCTTACCCACTACACCACCAGGGCTCCACAGAGGGGTGGGCTTTCGTATTAGTGAATTCTGGTCACTCCCTTTTGGTTAAGTTAGCCCAAGTGGGTTTCTGATGCTTCCAAACCCAAAGGTTACTATTTAAAGACACAGTGAATAATGCTAAGCCAATTGCAATAACGAAAGGCTTAGAAAAAGTAAAAATAACACAATTCAAAAGATGAAGAAAACAAAAGACTGTGGTAATAAAACTTGCCAATACTACATGGAAAATTTTGAAGAGCAGTATGTTGTTGTTGTTAGGTGCCTTCAGGTCATTTCTGACTCACAGTGACCCTATCTATGCACAACAGAACTGTAATTAGAAATAACACACCAAATGAGATGTACATGCTAAAGTAGTCTTTATGATCCTAAAAATTCTTCAGATCTACATCACTAGTTACTGAATTTATTCATTAATTTATTCTACCTCTACATTTATGTGTTTATGTTGAACCACATGAAATCGCCAATATTTAACCATTTTTGACCAAAGGCTCAATTTCATATAGATCAACCTAGTAACAGTTATTATTTAAATATTATTTTATTTCCATTACATAGGTATTCATGATATAAAACAGTCAAATAAATCTACTGTTTTAAAACATTTCTTGAAACATATACACTTAAAAACATATAATGCATATAAATATGCAGTGTGAACTGAAGAGCAACTTTTAGAAATACTCTGCCTTAACTTACTAATTCAAATTAGCATAATAAGTGGACTTAATAATAATCCCCTGTACTTGGTAAGGAGCCCTGGTGGTGCAGTGGTTAAGAGCTTGGCTGTTAACCAAAAGATCGGCAGTTCAAATCCACTAGCCACTCCTTGGAAACCCTTTGGGGCAGTTCTACTCGGTCCTGTAGGGTCACTATGGGTCAGAATAAATTTGACGACAATGGGTTTGGTCTGGTTTGGTTGTACTTGGTAATATTGCCTAGTAGTTGATTATGAATAAATATCAAGAATTCACAGCATGGATATTTATTTTGGAGTATTACCTTGTCCCCACTGATTACACAAAATGGGACAGGACTGTAATCAAGGACTCCATCGTTCCCTGGCCACAGGGTGGGAATGTGGCCCAAGTCAGGTCAGTAGGATGCTCACTTCCTGAAATTTTAATCTTGGGCAGGGGCACAATGACACTGATGGAGTTCATTAATTTCAGGGTTAGTGTCCTCACCAGATTGTGCCTGTCTAGCATTTTTCTTACAGTTCTTGTTCCAAAGTCTTCTGTCCTACTGACAGTACCACAAAATTTGATTATGAAATTTGCTTTTAACATTTAATTTGATGGTAACTGGTTAACTAATAATACCATTAAAAAAATAACAGTAATTTCCCCAGCTGCAAACAAACAAATTTCTGAAAAGGGAAAGGGTTGATTCATTAAGTAAAATCTTTAAAAAAAAAAAAAAAGGAGAATCATATCAGGTCCTCTCAGGGTTAGAGGGAACTGAGATTGATCTTTTGGGGAGAGGGACGACAAAATGAGACTTCTGTGCTGTTTCAGAACCACACCTGGTGACAGGATCATGCTATGCTATTTTCTTCTCCTTTCTTTTCACATAATCCAGCTAACTTTGGAGGCAACTTTGTTCATGTCCTTACTAGGCTTCAATCCAATGAAATTAAAAATATAAAATCAATGCTCCCTAGGAAACAATGACCATGTATTATTTCATTTTTTAAATTGCTTTCTTAAAAATACTCATTACAATGATCTAATAGTTTCTCTCCATATAAAAATGATTCAGTATTATAAAATACTAAAATCTGATTTGCTAAATAAGATATGACATTCCAGGTTTCAAAAGCCCTTACCAATAACTTCCTAAAAATGTAACTTTGTTGCTCTTTGCAAGAAAATAATTTTCTTTTTTGTCTTTATTTGGACAGAAAATTCCTTTGAATTTTAATTTCTTAATCATAATTTTGGCTCCTACAGCATAATTGTAGTTCCCTTAGCATATGAGTCAGAATCAACTCAATGGCAAGTGGATTTTTTTAGCCTAATTTATTCACCTTGCCAGTCCTAACCCACCCCTTCCCTTAAGCCTCTCTTTCACAATAGGACTGGGCATTTGCCTCAAACAAATAAATACTCAGAGGGCAACCAGGAGAGCAAATATACAGAAAATGAGGCAACCCAAGCAATAATTTAAATTATACAAACACTTCTTATCTCCAGGATGGCCACAAACAGACTGTTGTTCTTTTAGGCCAAATTATTGCCTATGCAATAATATTACTGACCCTTTTTGAGGGCAAAGGTAATAACAAAAACGTTTGACTTTTAACTGGTTAAAAAAAAAAATTTCTATGGGTTTCAGTTTGGCCTAGACTAATATAATCTGAGATGCAAGTGCATCAGTTCTTAAAACATGCAAATCACAGAATCCATGATATTTCTTTTGCTGAGAGAGTTAAATTGAATTCATACTCTATCACAGAAATCCCATTCCCACGGGAAACAGGCCACAGAAGCAGACTCACAGTTCTCGATGTCACCTTGAAGCTGCAGAATCTCAGGAACAGGCATAGTGAGGACAACAAGATCAAACTGCTCAGGAGAGCCTGTTTCCCTGGAGACTTCCCACTTATCATTTCTCAGGTTGATCTGGGTTACACCGTGTCTGAAGCAGACTTCTGCACCTGCTCCAAAAACAAAATCATGTTCACATAACCAGGATTTTCCATACCAACGAGAGAGAACTGAATAGCCACAAACTGGACCCAGCCAGGTGAACAAAACAGTAGCAGCAGCTGGTAAATTTGAACTGCAGACCTTTTGGTTAGCAGCTGAGCTCTTAACTACTACACCACCAGGGCTCCAAATAATAATAATAATAATAAATAGCTATACTTCATTAAGCACCTAAAAAGAGGAAGACACGCAACAAGATGGATTGACACGGTGGCTGCAACAATGAGCTCAAGCATAGCAATGATTTGAGGATGGCATAGGACCGGGCAGTGTTTCATTCTGTTGTACACAGGGTCGCTATGAGTTGGAACTGACTCGATGGCACCTAACAACAACAACATGTTCCAACTACTATACTAATGCACTCGACGCATATTATACTAATGAATTTCACAGACAAGGAAACTGAAATCCAGAAATGTTATGCCATGATTTAAAAGTATATCCATCTGACTCTAAAGCTTATCATCTTTCAGAAACAGTACAAATTTCAGTAAAAGGTGTTAAACAATTAACTTTTCTTCTCTCTAGTAATATAAGAGCAGTATTTCCTATTAAGGTCCCTGGCTGGTGCAAACATTTTGCAACTAACTACTAACCTAAATGTTGACGGTTCAAATATACCCAGAAATACCTCAGAAAAAGGTCTGGCAATCTCCTGTAAAGATCACAGCCAAGAAAACCCTATGCAGCAGTTCTACTTTCAAATATGTGAGGTTGCCATGAGTTGGAATTGACTCCATGGCAATGGGTTTGGTCTGGTTTGGTATGTCCTATTAAAGGAATTTCAACACAGTGAAAAAGCTCTTTTGTAAGTGAAATGCAAATCCTTATCACTGGATCAATTATCTTTTTCAAAAGAATCAGAATTAAGAAAAATACAACCTATAGTGCCCTCTCACCACATTTTTCTTTTTAGCACTAATCACAAGGGTATTTTAATAATTTTTTGACTATTTAATGCTGTTCTCCCTTTTAATCTGTAAGTCCACGATGTCAGGAATGACGCCCTTTTTGTTTTTATGTACAACATATAACATATATAGCACAGTACTTGGCACATACTAGGTACTTAATATTTATTTAAAACAATGAATTCTGAACCATGAACTGAAAAGAAAATTGAAGCTTAAAGAACTGTGGCGTGATAAATGGCTTTTGTGTGGCCTTTCTTGATCTTGTAACTCCCACCCAAGTGACTGGATGGGACTGTGCAAATAAGGTAATTGTAGTCCACCAAGGGGGGATCTGTCAATTTTGCCATCCTGCTAGGCTTAAAAAAGAGCCAATTCCAGAGCAGAGGGAAGATTCCACCACCACCAAGGAAGGAGAGCCAAGAGTGGACTTGGGACCGCTGCACTTGAGAAGCCCCTGAAACCAGGAGACTAAGAGAAAGAGAGAGAGCTGTAATGCTGAAGATGGTAAGAAGCTGTGGCAGAGAAACTGTGGCAGGAGGGACCAGCAGGAGATGGAGCAGTAGGTTTCTTGGCCCATGGAACAAGAAAGCTGACTGTGTTTGGACTGAGGCTTACTGGCAGAGTCGGGTGTCTCTGGGCACTTGTTGGCAGAGCTAAAAGAGCTTTGTAACACTTGCTTGAACAGGGCAGAGGCCGAGTGGCCAGACAGGCTGGGAAGAAACTATCCTGATGGAAGAACTGTATCTGAGAGTTCCTGAACCTGAAATGTAACCTGTTACTTCCCTAATAAACCCCATAATCATGAGTACTGTCTGTGCATTCTGTGTGGTCACTGCAATGAATTATCGAACCCAGCAGAAGTAGAGAGTGCCGTGAGAGGGACAGTTGGTGTCAGAATTTGTATGGAAGGTGGAGAGAGGAGGCATGTCTGACCTCTGCCTCATAGGAATCAGCCCTGGGCTGTTGATCTTGATTCTCTTTTCCCCTTGTGAAGATAAGACAAGGAGGTCAGATGCCACCCCGATGCCATTTTTACAAGAATCCACCATATATTTACAAAGGCAGGGACCGTCTCTTACTTATCACTATTTCCTTGCACATAATATTTAGTGAGAAGGAAAAACAACCTATGGATAGTTATAAATATGTAAGAAATATATAAGAAAGGAAGGTTTAACACATTTTACTAAGACAAATGTGTTTCTGTTATATATTTGTTCAATTTTCTCCCCCATCTTTGTTGATTTTTTAAACAGAAAATGCAAATTTATGTTTCTCCAATAATTTCCCACAAATAAGTTTTAGTGAGCAGCAGTCCAGAACTGCTGAGATGGGGCCTGAAGAGATGTGAACAATGCATAACTATATGCACTGCTTAACCAGAGTAGCATGCTATTCTCTAGCTTTTCTCTGAAGAACAATGTTATGGATGAGTGCCATGATGACCCACCTGGGAAAATTTTTGAGACAACCACCGAGGTACACTTCTTCTACATCAGTTTTAGAAAGAAAAGCACAAAAATAAAAAGGAAGAGAATGATGAAAGTAAATAGTACCACACAGATAACATCTGCAACTTAAACCATCTTTTCTAAGGAATTCTTCCTGTCAAACTTGAGAAATCATATTGCACATATTAGAAGCTGACTCAATGGAAGTGGGTTTTTTTGTTTTTTGATAAAACAAAAACAAATAAATGCAGCCACAGTCCTACCTATTGGTAGTCCAAGTCAAATAAAAACTTCTTAGGCAGCAAACAGACATATGAAGAAATGCTCATGATCACTAGCCATTAGAGAAATACAAATGAAAACCACAATGAGATACCATCTCTCCCCAGTGTTACTGGCACGAATCAAAAAGACAGAAAATAACAAATGCTGGAGAGTCTGTGGGGAAATTGGAACTCTTATGCACTGCTGGTGGGGATGTAAAATGGTGCAACCATTTTGGAAAACAATATGGTGCTTCCTTAAAAAAAGCTAGAAATAGAAACACCATACAATCCAGGAATCCCATTCCAAGGAATAAATGCTAGAGAAATAAGAACCATCACATGAATAGACATACGCACACCCGTGTTCACTGCAGCATAATTTACAATAGCAAAAAGATGGAAACAACCTAAATGCCCAACAGCAGACGAATGTATAAACAAACTATAGCATGTACACACAATGAAATAGTACCGAAGAATAAGAACAATGATGAATCTGTGAAACATCTCATAACACAGATGAATCTGGAGGGCATTATGTTGAGTGAAATAAGACAATCACAAAAGGACAAATAGTGTATGAAACCACTATTATAAAAACTCATGAAAAGGTTTACACAGAAAAAAACAATCTTCGATGGTTATGAGGGAGGGGAGTGGTGGGGCAGGAAAAACACTAACTAGACAATAGAAAAGTGGTAACTTTGGTGAAGGGTAAGACAGTACACAATACTGGGGAAGTCAGCACAACCTATACAAGGTCGTGGAAGCTCCAGAGATACATCCAGACTCCCTGAGGGACTGAATTGCTGGGCTGAGGGCTGTGGGGCTCATGGTCTCAGGGAACATGCAGCTCAACTGGCGTAACAGTTTATAAAGAATATGTTCTATATTCTAACTTGGTGAGTAGTATCTGGGGTCTTCAAAGTCTGAGAGTGGTCATCTAAGATACTCCACTGCTCTCACCCCTTCAGGAGCAAAGAATGAAGAAAACTAAAGATATTAGGGAAAGATTAGTCCAAAGGACTAATGGGCTACATCTTCCAATGCCTCCACCAGACTGAGTCCAGTATAGCTAGATGGCGCCTGGCTACCACCACTGACTGCTCTGACAGGGATCATAATAGAGGGTCCTGGACAGACCTGGAGAAAAATGTAGAACAAAATTCTAACTCACATAAAAAGACCAAACTTACTGGTCTGACAGAGATTGGGGATACCCTGAGAATATGGCACCTGGACATCCTTTTAACTTAGTACTGAATTCACTCCTGAGGTTCACCCTTCAGCCAAAGATTAGACAGGCCCATAAAGCAAACAACAATAAACGTAGCTCAACCATGAATATAAGACTAAATGGGTACACCAGCCCAGGGGCAAGGACAAGAATGCAGGAAGGGACAGGAAAGCTGGATGAATGGATATGGGGAACCCAAGATCGAGAACGGGAGAGTGTCCATACATCACAGGGTTGGCAACCAATGTCACAAAACAATATGTATGTGTATTAATTTTTTAATGAGAAACTAATTTGCTCTGCAAACTTTCATCTAAAAAAAAAGCACCATTAAAAAAATTTTTTTTTTCTTTTCCTGTGTCCTGGAGGCTGAATTCATCCTCTTATGATTTAATGGCATAGGCCTTGTTGTTGTTAGGTGCCATGGAGTCTGTTCCAACTCATAGCAAACCTATGCACAACAGAACGGAACACTGCCCAGTCCTGAGCCATCCTTACAATCTGTGTCATGCTTGAGCCCATTATTGCAGCCACTGTGTCAATCCACCTCAATGAGGGTCTTCCTCTTTTCTGCTGACTCTGTACTTTGCCAAGCATGACGTCCTTCTCCAGAGACTAATCCCCCCTGACAACATGTCCAAAGTATGTAAAACGCTATCTCGCCATCTTTGCTTCTAAGCAGCATTCTGGTTGTACTTCTTCCAGGAGAGGTTTGTTTCTTCTTTTGGCAGTCCATGGTATATTCAATATTCTTCGCCAACACCACAATTCAAAGGTGTCAATTCTTCTTCGGTCTTCCTTATTCATTGTCCAGCTTTCATGTGCATATGATGCGATTGAAAATACCATGGCTCCGTCAGGCGCACCTTAGTCTTCAAGGTGACATCTTTGCTCTTTAACACTTTAAAGAGGTCCTTTGCAGCAGATTTACACAATGCGATGTGTCTTTTGATTTCTTGACTGCTGTTTCCGTGGTTGTTGATTGTGGATCCAAGTAAAATGAAATCCTTGACAACTTCAATCTTTTCTCCATTTATCATGTATTACTCATTGGTCCAGTTGTGAGGATTTTTGTTTTCTTTATGTTGAGGTGCAATCCATACTGAAGGCTGTGGTCTTTGATATTCATTAGTAAGTGCTTCAAGTCCTCTTCACTTTCAGCAAGCAAGGTTGTGTCATCTGCATAACGCAGGTTGTTAATGAGTCTTCCTCCAACACTGATGCCCCATTCTTCATATACTCCAGCTTCTCGGATTAGTTGCTCAGCATACAGATTGAATAGGTATGGTGAAAGAATACAACCCTGACACACATCTGTCCTGACTTTAAACCTTGTTCTGTCCTAACAACTGCCTCTTGATCTATGTAAAGGTTCCTCATGAGCATAATTAAGTGTCCTGGAATTCCCATTCTTCACAATGTTATCCATAATTTGTTATGATCCACACAGTTGAATGCCTTTGCATAGTCAATAAAACACAGGTAAACATCCTTCCGGTATTCTCTGCTTTCAGCCAGGATCCATCTGACATCAGCAATGATATCCCTGGTTCCACGTCCTCTTCTGAAACCGGCCTGAATTTCTGGCAGTTCCCTGTTGATATACTGCTGCAGCCGTTTTTGAATGATCTTCAGCAGAATTTTGCTTGCATGTGATATTAGTGATATTGTTTCATAATTTCCACATTCAGTTGGATCACCTTTCTTGGGAATAGGCATAAATATGGATCTCTTCCAGTCAGTTGGCCAGGAAGCTCTCTTCCCTATTTCTTGGCATAGATGAGTGAGCACCTCCAGTGCTGCATCCGTTCGTTGAAACATCTCAATTGATATTCCATCAATTCCTGGAGCCTTGTTTTTCGCCAATGCCTTCAGAGCAGCTTGGACTTCTTCCTTCAGTACCATCAGTTCCAGATCATATGCTACCTCCTGAAATGGTTGAACATCGACTAATTCTTTTTGGTATAATGACTCTGTGTATTCCTTCCATCTTCTTTTGATGCTTCCTGCATCATTTAATATTTTCCCCATAGAATCCTTCACTATTGCAACTTGATGATTGAATTTTTTCTTCAGTTCCTTCAGCTTGAGAAACACGGAGTGAGTTCTTTCCTTTTAGTTTTCCATTTCCAGCTCTTTGCACATGTCATTATAATACTTTGCCTTCTTGAGCCACGCTTTGAAATCTTCTATTCAGTTCTTTTACTTCACCAATTCTTCCTTTTGCTTTAGCTGCTCGATGTTCGAGAGCAAGTTTCAGAGTCTTCTCCGACATCCATCTTGGTCTTTTCTTTCTTCCCTGTCTTTTCAATGAACTCTTGCTTTCTTCATGAATGATGTCCTTGATGTCATTCTACAACTCGTCTGGGCTTCGGTTGCCAGTGTTCAATGCATCAAATCTATTCTTTAGACGGTCTCTAAATTCAGGTGGGATATACTCAAGGTCATATTTTGGCTCTCGTGGACTTCCTCTGATTTTCTTCATTTTCAGCTTGAACTTGCATATGAGCAATTGATGGTCTGTTCCACAGTCGGCCCCTGGCCTTGTTCTGACTGATGGTATTGAGCTTTTCCATCGTCTCTTACCACAGATGTAGTCAATTTGATTTCTGTGTGTTCCATCTGGTGAGGTCCATGTGTATAGTTACCATTTATGTTGGTGAAGAAGGTATCTGCAATGAAGAAGTCATTGGTTTTGCAAAATTCTATCATTCGATCTCCAGCATTGTATCTATCACCTAGGCTATATTTTCCAACTACTGATCCTTCTTTTTTGCTTCCAACTTTTGCATTAAAATCACCAGTAATTATCAATGCATCTTGATTGCATGTTCGATCAATTTCAGACTGCAGCAGCTGATAAAAATCTTCTATTTCTTCATCTTTTGCCCTAGCGGTTGGTGCGTATATTTGAATAATACTCGTATTAACTGGTCTTCCTTGTAGGCGTAGGGATATTATCCTATCACTGACAGCAGTGTACTTCAGGATAGATCTTGAAATGTTCTTTTTGACAATGAATGCAACACCATTCCTCTTCGAGTTGTCATTCCCAGCATAGTAGACTATATTATTGTCTGATTCAAAATGGCCAATACCAGTCCATTTCAGTTCACTAATGCCTAGGATATCGAAGTTCATGGATTCCATTTCATTTTTTATGTTTTTAATTTTCCTAGATTCATACTTGGTACATTCCAGGTTCCGATTATTAATGGATGTTTGCAGCTGTTTCTTCTCATTTTGAGTCATACCACATCAGCAAATGAAGGTCCCGAAAGCTTTACTCCATCCATGCCATTAAGGTCAACTCTACTTTGAGGAGGCAGCTCTTCCCCAGTCATCTTTTGAATGCCTTCCAACCTGAGGGGCTTATCTTCCAGCACTATATCAGACAATGTTCTGCTGCTATTTATAAGGTTCTCACTGACTAATACTTTTCAGAAGTAGACGGCCGGGTCCTTCTTCCTAGTCTGTCTTAGTCTGGAAGCTCAGCTGAAACCTGTCCTCCATGGGTGACCCTGCTGGTATCTGAATACTGGTGGCATAGCTTCCAGCATCACAGCAACATGCAAGCTGCTCGAAGAAGGAATACATCGGCCTGTCTTGGAGGAAGTACAGCCAAAATACTTCTTAAAAGTTGGACATATTATCAGGAGGATTAGTCCTTGGAGAAGAACATCATGCTCAGTAGGGGGTCAGTGAAAAAGAGGAAGGCCCTCAATGAGACCAACTGACAAGTGGCTGCAAAAACGGGCTCAAACACCCCTACTACTGTGAAGAGAGCGCAGGACCGGGTGACGTTTTATCCAGTTATACTTGGGGTTACTATGATTCAGAGCCAACTTGGTGGCACCTAACAACAATGTTGCTTAATAATCCCCTGGCCCCAGGGAAGGGACAAAGTAATGACACAGGGAAACTAGGGGAAGAATGCATTGAGGTTGATATCTTAGCCACGTGTCTAGTGAGATGTGGAACCAGGGTGGGATGGGAACAATCTCTTATACTGCAGAAAGCAATTCAGGAAGAAAAGAGAAGACCCTACAAAACAAATGTTAAGTCAGAGGATATAGCATCTCTGGTTGTCTCCCATGGGCAATATCCATGGAATCAACCAAAAACCAAGCCCACTGGCGTCAAGTCGATTCCAACTCATAGCAACCCTATGGGACAAGGTAGAACTGCCCCATACAGCTTCCAAGGATCAGCACGTGGATTCAAACTGCTGACCTTTGGTTAGCAGCTGTAGCTCACCATAGCTCTTAACCACTGTGCCACCAGGGCTCCGCGGGGTAGCTAATAGGAAAAGACAAGAAGGCCAGGTTCAAGGGAGTTCCAACTCTGTTACTTACTAGCCAAGCAATCTTAGGCAAAGTAATCTCCCTGAGTTTCATTTTCCCCGTTAGTAAAATGAGGATAATGATAAGTACCTTGAAAGGTTGTTCTATTAGAAATAATTTATGTAAAGTGCCTAACATACCATCATAACGTCTGGTAAATAGCACTAAATAAGTGATAGCTAGAACAGCTTTTGTTATTTTGAGATTTTCCACCCTTCCCACCCCCAGGAACAATGATAACGTTCAAAAAAGAACAACAGAACATCACGTTGAGTCACCCAGGGAGAAGACTGTATTTAATGCGGAAGGCAGATATTTGCTAAGATCAATGCCAGTAAATATAGTTTTCTCCATAATAAGGTTAAAATGAATATATCAGATAATAAAAATAGAATATAAGGTCAAGGGGCAAGTGTCTATTTACCCCTGATCTTTACTACTCGTGCTGGGAAACCAGTCTAGTTAAACACTGGCTTCAGAGGTTTGTACCCATTCTAAAGCATACTTGATTAGGCATACCCCACCTAGATAATTTCCCTGGAAGTCTGATCTCAATCTGAGTCACCATCAGTTAGTCCATCAGACTGTAGGGTTGTGAACTCAACCAGACTCCAAAATGTAGAACATTTTTTAGAATAACTTGTTAATTTGTGTTCTTCTGGACTGGGGACATAACAAAGATCAGCTTCATTCATTCAAGTAGACTGTTATTTAAACTAACATTTATCAAGAGATTACCATGTGATTGGCTTAATAATGAATGTATTATCTCCTTTACTCCTCTCAATGATTCTTTGTAGTCGGTACTGTTATTACCCTCATTTTATCAAAGAACTGAGATACAGATTTTAAAACTCTCCTGATATCACATAGCTAGGAAGGGGTGGCCTGAACCCAGGCCAATCTGATTCCAGGGACTATCTTAACTTACATTGTGGAAAAACTAAAATACTTTCATGTAGGATGGAAAGCTTTAAAGGGGCTTAAAAAATATTTAAAGGGATATAATTGTACAATTAAATAATGGCATGCACAGGTTCTACCAAATCCTATGATAATAGATCTGGGTAGAGGGAAGATAGAAATCTTGAAGAATTACAGAGAATATTAAAATAAGCAAAGGAAAAGTTTGTATAGACTCAAAGTATGTAGATCATGAACTCAAGTAAAAATTCATTTTTAAAAAAGCAGAAAGAAAATGTCACAAAATGAATTTATTGATTTATATATAATAACTTTTTTCTTAATATTTTGCAGTATTTTCCAATTTTCTACCAGGAATATGTAATCCTTTCTTTCTTTTTAAAGTGACTTTTTGAAATAAGCAATACATGGAAACTCAATGGGGCAGTTCTACTCTGTCCTACAGAGTGGTAAGAAAAGCTTGTCCCAAGAGGTTATAAAAATTGAAAACATAAATAGGTTTCTACTAAGCATTGGTTAAATTAACTGAACCAATAATCATCTAAAAAAATACATACATAAAAACTATACGTATATTTAAAAATATATATAATACAGGTATACAAAAAAATGTATCTATATCACTGTAACTACTATGAACAAGGTACTATTAGATTCTGTGTAAGCTACAAAAAATTAAATATGATCTCTGCCCCCAAGAGCTTCCAAAGCAAAATTGTAAGTTAAAATATATATTTCCCAAATTCCTTACAAAATAAGAAAGTAGGTGCAAAGTATTCAAGGAATGACACTCTGCCAGAACATCAGCTCCATGACACCAGGGACTTTGGTTCACCCTCATATCATTATTACCTAAAACAACATTTGTCATATAGTAAGCACTCAATAAACGTTTATTGAATGAATGGCTAAATGGGTGGATGTATGCATGCATGGATGGATACATAATACAGTTAGTAAGTACTGGAGGATTTCAGTAAATATACATATCTTGGGTCAGGTGAAAATCATGAAGGAAAATAGACTTTTAAAACTTACACTGGCAAAATGTCACCATCCTGGGTGGAGAAATGGTCCAACCCAGAATGGCATGTATTATGTTTTCATGTTGTGTATCCAATTTCACTGACCTCTCCCATGTCCAGTATCAGAGATTCTGAGGGTTCTCAATAAGTAATATTTGATGAGGAAGACTAAAACAGTAATTATTCTAGAAATCCCTTATGAGACAAAATAAGTTCTCAGTTTGTACCCTCCCTAAGTGATCTTGAATTGGGGCCTTAACAGAATTATGATTCATCAAGAAGCCTACTTCTGTTTATATTAATAAAATTATTTTTATTATTTTAAGAGAAGTTCTAATTTCTTAAGAAAAAGCACCCATAAAGTATATAAGGAACAAATGAAAATCTTCATAGAAAATAGGCAAAGGTTATGAATAAGATGTTCACAGAAAGAAAGAAAAAATGCAAAGAGCCAATTAACAAAAGGCACATAAACTCATAATTTAGGAAATGCAAATCAAAACCACAGGGACACCATTTTTAAACTGAGACACTGACAAAAATTTAAAATGTCCATAATAACCAGATGTGGGGAAAGAGGTTGCATTCACTATTGATGAGTATTCTTTCAGAAGAACATGTGGCACAACCTAGTTAAATTGAAAATGTACGTACCATTTGACAAAGCTTTTACACTGTTAAGAAATAGATATACTAACAATAAGAACGTCAAGGTTAGACATTGCAGCAATGTTTGTATTAGCAAAACACAAACAAACAAAATCCCACAAACCAAACAACTCCCTACTCCCAATCTAAATATTTATCAAAAAGTTAACAGTTACATAAACGATGGTACATACATAGATATACACATGCACAGCCATTATTTGATTATGTGTATAATTTTTATTTAAAATGCTAATTTTTTAAAAGTTAGAAAAAAATCACATTCCCACCTGATTCTTTTAAGTAATGCTTAATAATTGAAGAAACTCCTTGAGGTGCCACAAAGTTCAAGTCTCCATCTTTCATCACCATTCCTTCGATAGGAGAAGTCAGAGGCTTCAAAACACCATGAGCTAACAGTTCATCATAAAAACTGAAATGAATCAATATATATATAATGTAAGCATATACTATAATTGGCTCTAAAAATACCATATTCTCTTCCAACAATTTTTAATGGTTATAATTTTAACTTATAACCAGCTACCTTCATATGATCAACTCAATGTATATGTTGTGTTAAATTAAATTTATAATTCAGATGAAGAACAAAAGTGTTTCAAGAATCTATAGATCTTTTGCAGACATTAGCCAGAAGTCTATTTCCCCATGTACTTCAAAATTAAAGTCAATGAAAATAATTAGAAAGGTATTCTTCTATTTATTTTACCCATCTTTAAATTGGGTTAAGAAGATTGACTTGCATTGTAGGTATTTGTCCTCTTCCTCAACACCAGCATATTTATATTTATTGAGACCTTACTATGTTCCATGTATCATCTCGTCTAATCTTTACAACAATCCCGTGGGGCGGGTATTAACACTTCCCAATTTACTCAGGTTAACCTTCTACTGCTAACACCACCAGTGATGATAATATAACTTCACTATATTACAAGAGGTAACGTTAAAAAATGGATGAATTGCATCTTTTTACATCATACGACTAGTAAGACTGATTCCACCCCTTTCAACGAACTCACCTTTGGTGTATTTTGGCATAATAAGGAGTGCAGGTGATGTACTGAGCACCCAAATCGGCTGTACACTGTTCATTATAAGGACTAGTGGTCGTAGTCATTCTTCCCCCTTGAATTAATTCACAGGAAAATGTCTTAGTGCAGTAAACTGAGCTTTTCACAATTAATGCAATTCACACCCAGGTGACCCTCAAATTGATTACAAATGTATTAGAATTTTTTTTTTTTTAATAACTTGATGGTTTTGTCATCTAACATTGTCACGACGTAGGTAACAGACAATTTGGTCACTGTGAAACTAAAAAAAAAAAAAAAAAAAGACTAGTGAATACAGCATTGTCCAACACTATTTCTGGTGCATGTATTTAATAGCTTGAATAAAAGTAAGAAATAAAACAAAATGATGAATGGAATCTCAGAACGAATTAATCAACCAATGCTTTCTTTCACTCGTGCTGTCAGGTTTTGTGAGAATAATAGGATTCTGTAAACTAGATCTTCGGAAAGTCTTGGTCGATGGGCGCTTGGGATCCTTCTAATCTGGAGACAGCTGCAAAACCACACACAGAGCCAAGATAATAACCCTTTTTTTGTTGTTTTTGTTTTTTTCCCCTGGGGAGGCCCAAGCTTTGCGAACTCGGACCAGGCTCCCTCCGGAGGCGCTCAGGCCTCCCTCCTAACTGCTCGCTGTAAGCCCTGCCCCGCTCCAGTCACAGGAAGGTTTGCCGACACCCCCCAACCGCCTTCCCAGCTTCTCCGGCTTTTCCCGGCGCGGCTGAAGCCTCCGGTCACGTGACGAGGCGAGCACTGCGCATGTGCAGCTGCCGGAAGCGCGGGTAGCAAAGACTCTGGATTTTCGTTTTAGACAGTCATACGGTTGCGCCTCCGCTCTACTTCCGAATCTGGGGGACGCGGCGGCTTCTTTTCCCCCCCGTTTTGGCCAATAGACGACTCACCTGAGTCCCCACACTTTTCCCACACAGAGAGTTGCAAAGGACAGGACGCCTCCCTCCTCAGGAGCGCGGCGCACAAGCTTCCTGTTAACCCCGCGCCCACAATCAGCACCCGCGCCATGGCTCGGGGTCTTGGAGGAGAGGCGGGAGGGCCTGGAGTCTGTGGAAACGCGGCTGAACCCGAGCAAGTGTTCTCTGGACTCCCCGCTCCAAGCGTACCCGTCCGTTGAGCAGTCCCTCAAAACGACCTGCAGGTGGCAGAGAAGAGGCGATTGGAGCTGAGAGGTATGTCCGCCCGCCCGGAGGACAAGAGGACAAAAAGCCATCCTGTGGGCTGCGGGGAAGCTGGGCTTCCCCCCTTGGTTTGAAGGCCTGGAGCTCGCTTCCAAGACAAGTGGATGTGTTCAGATAAATTCTCTACTATGGCCTGCCCCCGCCCCCCGAAAATCCTGGAAATTGTGCAGATTACAGTGTGAGAGCTCGCCGCACCACAGGGCTGATGCTGACTTTGTCCTAGGTTAAAATCACCCCGAAATTACAGTAAAGCAAGAAGAAAAATTTTATTGGGCATATGTTCCAAGGGACAAAAGTGGGAAACAGGCAAGCATGCTACCAGAGCTATGCTGGCCTGAGTCCTGGGGGTGTTACAGAATCGTCAGTACCTATACCAAAAAAAAACCCAAATCTGTAGTGGTTGAGTTGCTTCTGACTCCTGGTGATGTTTTAGGACAGAGTAGAACTGTCCCACAGAGTTTCCGAGGCTGGTGAGTTTGAGCTGCCAACCTTTTGGTTAGCAACCATAACTCTTAACAATTGCCCCACCAGGGCTCCAATCAGTATATATAGATATTACAAATGGGTAAAATCATTAAAAGCTTCACATATTCACAGATTGACTAAAAACTGCCAAATCACTGTGATTCTCCTTTTTAAGTTGTTTTTCTTAATAATCTTTGTACAAGTTTCAGTAACGACATGAGGGTCTTCACTGGTCCAACAAATCATGCTATTTACAAAATGCTAAGGGAAAAAGAGGAAACCCAGGTGGCATAGTGGTTAAGAGCTATGGCTGCTAACCAAAAGACCAGCAGTTCAAATCCACCAGGCACTTCTTGGAAACCCTATGGGGCAGTTCTACTCTGTCCTATAGGGTTGCTATCAGTTGGGATCGACTTGCCAGCAACAGGTTGGTAAGGAAAAAAGGAAGAGTGGAAATAGATGTGTCTTCTGTGCTTTAAGTATCTTACTTCTGTGAAAGATTTCCTAAAAGATGTTTTCCAGGATTGCTTTGGCTGTTTTTTTTATAGCTCAGGATCCAGTTGATGTGTCCTTGTTGCTCCAGCTGGGTCACATTCCTTATATGCATAGGCAGAAGATGTCAATTTTTTACTTCCTAAGTCAACTTCAGTGCAGAACCAGCCTAACACTAGGATAAAGGTCAAATCCTTGTTGAGACCTTTGCTGTCTTCTACTTTTTAAAGCAGGAGGGATACACCAGTGAAACCAAGACAAGTTTTTTTCTAGGTTAATGTGTGTCACCTTGGCTGGGCCATGATACTTGGTGCCCGTTATTCCTCCTTTCCCTCCATTTTCTCCCATTTGTAATAGAAATGTCTGTCTTGTGCCTGTTCCACCATTGTACTTTGGAAGTAGATAACTTGTATTCTAGAATTTCAGAGGTTCACAGATGAAAAGCAGTTTTGCCCTGGGATGTAATTTGGACTTGGAGTTGGTTTAAGACTTTTGGAGTGATATGATGGGGTAAAAGTGTTTTACATGTGGCAAATACATGAATTTTCAGGGACCAAATGGTGGAATGTCATAGAGTGAGTTGTGACCCCCCCAAAAATATATGTCAACTTGGCTAGGCCATGATTCGCATATGTGGTTGTCATTCATTTAGTTATCTGATGTAATTGTCTTGTGTATTGTAATTCCTAACCTCTGCCTGTGGTTAATGAGGCAAGATTAGGTTATGTTAAATAGGATTAGGGTGGAATGCAACACCATTACTCAGATCACCCTTGATCTGATTTAAGGGTAGTTTTTTTTTTTTTTTTCCCTTGGGTGTGGCCTGCATCACCTTTTATTTTACAGTAGATAAAAGGAGAGAGAAGTGAGCAGAGGGGGACTGGGAACCTCAGTACCACCAAGAAAGAGGAGCCAGGAACACAGCATGTCCCTTAGTTCCTGCACGAAGAACCTCCTAAACCTAGAGGAAAACAGATACCAAGACATATGGCGATCTCCAAGGAACGCCAGGCCCACAGGTGTTGAAAGAAGATAAAGACCTTCCCCCAGAGCTGACAGAGAGAGAAAGGGGACTACCCCTGGAGCTGGCACCCTGAATTTGTACTTCTAGCCACTTGAGCTGTGAGACAATAAACTTCTGTTTGTTCAAGCCATCCACCTATGGTATTTCTGTTATAGCAGCACTAGATAACAAAGACAAAATTTGGAAGGCAGAGCTGAAGCCCAAGACTGAGGGGCCTCCACCCAGTATCCAGAGGGCAGAGCTACTGCGTTGATGGTGTCAGAGAACAGTGGATTATTTTCAAACCTTGAGAGCTAATGTAAATTGTTCTGCATGTTTGTTTGTTTTTATTGCTTGGTGCCTATTATCCTTTCTTTCCCTCCAGTTTCTTCCATTTGTGATGGAAATGTCTATACTGTGCCTCTTCTACCATTGTACTTTGGAAGCAGATAACTTATATTATAGATTTCACAGGTTTACAGATGAAGAGAAATTTTGTCTGGCACATTGTCTTGGGCATCAACTGAGGTAGATGCCTTACAAAACGTTGCTGAATGTTCACAGGGTTTACCCCTACCACCAATTTTGGCTTTTAGACCTATAACTGGACTTAAGCCCCAGCAAACCCCAAAAGGGGAAGCTCAAAGTGTGACCCAGGAGGAGGTACACTATACTTTAAAATAACTGCTTAATTTTTCTAGTATGTACAAACAGAAACCTGGGGAATATGTGTGGGAATAGCTGTTAAGGGTGTGTGATAGTGGTGCAAGGAACATAAAGATGGATCAGTCTGAGTTTATTGATATGGGTCCACTAAGCACAGATTCTTCATTCAATGTTTCAGCTCGAGAAGTTAGGAAAGGATTTAATAGTTTTTTTGGCCAGGTCGCTGAAGCATGGATTACGCAGTGGCCTACACTAAATCAAGTTGAAGTACCAGACCTGCCTTCGTATACTGTAGAATAAGGTAAGAAAAGCTTAGGGAAATGGGCATGCTAGAGCAGACTTACAGGTTAGACTCACAGACTCACACATGGAGTGCCCAGAGGATACACCTTTACCACAATGGTGAGGAACAAATTTTTGAAGAGAGCTTCAGTGTCCTTGAAGACTGCCATGGTTGCTATTTTTATATAAGATTTGACAGTGGGAACTGCCTTAACTGAAATAAGATACTTAACAACAATGGGGCTGATTGGACCCCATGGTAGTAGGGGCCAAATGGCAGCACTCAATCAACAAAGACAAGGTGGATGTGGTTGCTGTAATGGAGAACAGAGTCAAAGCAGTGATCACAATAGTCTGACTCATGGAACTTATGGCATTGGCTACTTAGTCATGGTGTCTCTAGGAATGAAATAGATAAGGAATCTAAATATTTACTTGATCTGTACAAGCAGGAGAATTCTAAGTCAAGTCCATGGCAGTCTAACTTGAATCACCAGAATAGAGTGTCATGGCACCTCAATCAATCCTCAGACTTGAGCCATTTTACAGCCCCACAAACCCAGGAGCTTTGAGGAAGCACCTCGCTACACTGCCAAAAATTTATACTGTGTATCTTCCAGCCTTCCCCAAAAGGATCTACAGCCTTTTTAAGAGAGTGACTGTTCATTAGGGAAAAGGAAATAATCAGAGTTTTCAGGGACTACTGGATACTGGTTGTGAACTGACACTAATTCCAGGAGACCAAAAATGTCACTGTGGCCCACCAGTCAGATTAAGGCCTATGGAGCTCAGGTTTTAATGGAGTCTTAGCTCACGTTTGTCTCACAGTGGGTCCAATGGGTTCCTAAACCCATCCTGTAGTGATTTCCCCAGTTCTAGAATGCATAATTGAAATAGATATACTCAGCAACTGGCAAAATCCCCAGAATGGATCTCTGAGAAGTGGAGTAAGGGCTATTATGGTAGGAAAAGTGAAGTGGAAGTCATTAGAGCTCCCGCAATCTAGGAAAATAGTAAACAAAATCAATACCGCATTCTGGAGGGACTGCAGAGATTACAAGGACTTGAAGGATGCAGGGTGGAGATTCCCAACACATCGCCATTCAACTCACCGATTTCGCCTATGCAAAAAAACAGATGTATCTTGGGAAATGACAGTGGATTATTGTAACCTTAACCAGGTGGTGACTCCAGTTGCAGCTGCTGTTCTAGATGTAGTTTCATTGTTTGAACAAATTAACACATCTCCTGGTACCTGGTATGCAGCTATTGATCTGGCCAATGCCTTTTTCTTGATTCTGGTTTCAAAGGAACACCAGAAGCAATTTGCATTCAGCTTGCAAGGCCGGCAATACACCATCACTGTCCTACCTCAAAATATATCAACTCTCTAGTCATATGTCGTATTTTAGCCCACAGGGGCCTTGATCACTTTTCCTTTCCAGAAGACATCACACTGATCCATTACATTGATGATGTTGTGCTGGCTGGACCTAATAAGGAAGAAGTGTCATTGACTGTGGACGTATTGGTAAAACATTTGCATGCTAGAGGGTGGGAAATTCATCACATACAATATCGGGCACCATCCACCTCAGTGAAATTTCTAGGAGTCCAATTGTTTGGGGCATAGCAAGATACTCCCTGTAAAGTGAAAGGTAAAATGTTACATCTTGCTACTCCTGCAACTAAAAAAAGGAGGCACAATGCCTGGTGGGCCTCTTTGGATTTTGGAGCCCTGGTGGTGCAGTGGGTAAGAGCTCAGGCTGCTAACCAAAACTTCGAATCCACCAGCTGCTCCTTTGAAACCTTATGGGGCAGTTGTACTCTGTCCTTTAGGGTCACTGTGAGTTGAAATTGACTTGAAGGCAATGGGTTTACTCTGGCCTGTTTATCAAGTGATTTGAAAAACTGCCGGTTTTGAGTGTGGCCTAGAAGGAGAGAGGCTCTGCAACAGATTCTGGCTACCATGCAAGCCACTCTGCTACTTGGGTCATATGATCTGGCTGAACCAATGGTGCTTGAAGTGTCAGTTGCAGATAGAGATACAGTTTGGATCTTTGGCAGGCCCCTATTGGTGAATCACTGTAGAGACCCTTAGAGTTTTGGATCAAAGCCCTGCCATCCTCTTCAGATAACTACTCTCCTTTTGAGAAATAGCTTCTGGCTTGTTACTGGGCCTTAGTTGAGATGGAATGCTTAACCATGGGCCACCAATCGTCATGCATCTGGAGCTGCCCATTATGAACTGAGTGTTGTTTGACCCACAAAGCCGTAAAGTGGAATATGCATGGCAGCACTTCACCATTAAATGGAAGTGATATATATGAGATCAGGCTCAAGCAAGACCTGAAGATACAGATAAGCTGTGTGAGGAAGTAGCCCAAATGCCCAAGGTCTTCACACTGGAGGGATTACCTGCTCTTTCGCAGTCTGCATCTATGGACTCATGGGGAGTTCCTTATGATCAATCGACTGAGGAAGAGAAAGCTCGTGCCTGGTGTACAGATGGTTCTGCATGAAACGCAGGCACCAGTCAAAAGTGGACAGTGACAGCACTGCAGCCCCTTTCTGTAAGCTCCCTAAAGGACAGTGGTGAAGGGAAATCCAATGGGCAGAACTTCGAACAGTGTACCTAGTTGTTCACTTTGCTTATAAAGAGAAATGGCCAGATGTGCGATTGTATACTGATTCATGGGCTGTAGCCAATGGTTTGCCTGAATGGTCAGGAAATTGGAAGGAACATGTTTGGTAAATTGGTGAAAAGGAAGTATGGGGAAGAGGTATGTGGATAGACCTCTCTGAAAGGACCAAAGAAGTAAAGATATTTGTGTTTTGTGTGAATGCTCACCAAAGGGTGACCTCAGCAGAGGAGGATTTTAACAAATCAAGTGGTTAGAATGCCATGTTCTCTGGAAACCAGTCATCCTCTTTACCCTAGTCACTCGAGTCATTGCCCAGTGGGCTCATGATCAAAGTGGCCATGGTGGCAGAGATGGGGGTTATGCACGGGCTCAATAAAATGGACATCCACTCACTAAGGTCACCTTGGCTACCAAAAAAAAAAAACCAAACCCTTTGCCATTGAGTCAATTCCGACTCATAGTGACTCTATAGGACAGAGTAGAACTGCCCCATAGAGTTTGCAAGGAGCGCCTACTGGATTTGAACTACTGACCTTTTGGTTACAACCATAGCACTTAACCACTATGCCACCAGGGTTTCCAACTTTGCTACAGCCAGTACTAAATGCCCAATCTGCCAGTAGCAGAGACAGCACTAAGTCCCTGATATGACACAATTCCTTGAGGCAATCAGCCAGCAACCTGGTGGCAGGTTGAGTACATTGGACTGCTTCCATCATAGAAAGGGCAGCGGATCATTCTAATTGGGATATGTACTTACTCTGGATACAGATTTGCCTTCCTTGCATGAAATGCCTCTGCCAAAACTGCCATCTGTGGACTCACAGAATGCCTTATCCAACATTATGGTATCCCACAGAACATTGCTTTAGATCAAGGGACTCACTTCATAGCAAATGAAATACATCAGTGGGCCCATGCTTATGAAATTCATTGATCTTACCATGTTCTCCATTATCCTGAAGCAGCTGGCTTGATGGAATGGCCTTCTAAAGACAAAATTATGGTGTCAGCTAGGTAGCAACACTTTGCAGGGTTTGGGCAGTGTTCTCCTGGAGGCTGTATATGCTCTAAGCCAGCATCTAATGTATGGTGCTTTTTCTCCTATAGCCAGGATTTATGGTTCCAGGAATCAAGGTGTGGAAATGGGAGTGGCACCACTCACCCCCTACCCCTAGTGACCCACACATAAAATGTTTGCTTCCTGTCCCTGTGGCCGTATGCTCTGCCTCCCCCTCACATCTAGAGGTCTTAATTCCAAAGGGAGAAAGGCTCCCACGTGGAGACACAGCATGAATTACGTTGAAATGGAAGTTAAGAATGCCACCAGGCCACTTGGGTTCCTCATGCCTCTGGATCAACAGTCAAAGAAGGGAGTTACCATATTGGCTAGTGTGATTGACGCCAATTACCAAGGGGAAATCAGATTGATGTTGCATAATGGTGGTAAAAGTATGTCTGGAATACAGAAGATCCCTTAGGGTGTCTCTTAGTACAACCATGCCTTGTGATTAAAGTAAATGGAAAACTCTTAACAGCCCCATTCCAACATGACTACTAATGGCCCAGACCCTTGGAGTGAAGGTTGGAGTCACCCCACCAGGCAAAGAACCACGACCAGCTGAGATGCTTGCTAAGGGTAAAGGGAATACAGAATGGGTGGTGGAAGAAGGTAGATCTGAAAACCAGTTATGACCTCATGACCATTTGCAGAAATGAGGATTGTAATTGTTATTTTTTCCTTGTATGTGTGCATCAAATATTTTTGTTTTCTTCACTTATAAAATATAAGATGTAAATCGAGGCTAGTGTGTTTTCAGTCGTACACATGTTCATTTTATCATGTTAGGCACACATATGACTTTGTAATTGTCTTTATTTAGAGATTGTGTACAGTTTAAGGAGATGTGTACAGGTGCCAAGTTGACAAGGGGTGGACTGTGTGGTTAAGGTTGTTTGTCAGCTTGGCTGGGCCATGATTCTCAGTGGTTTGACAGTTATGTAGTGATGCAGTTTCACAGTTATGTAATGATGTGTCATCCTTCATAATGTGATCTGATGCGATCAGCCAATCAGTTGTAAGGGGAATTTCCCTGCGAGTGTGGCCTGCATCCAGTATATCTATGGACTTTCTGGCATAGCTTGCTTGCTCTGGATCTTGCATCTGCTCATCATCATATGATCTTTGGACCTCAGGCAGCTGCCTGCCATATTGCCTGCCAATCATGGTATTCCTCAGCCTCTACAGCCTGTGAGCCAATGGCCTGCCATCTGACCTTCCGATATTGGGCTCATCAGCTCTTGGAAATACGTGAGTCAAGAGGAGACTCCAGCCTGATGCCAGGCCCAAGGACTTGGGATTTGCCAGTGGGGCAGTTCTACTCTGTCCTATAGGGTCGCTATGAGTCGGAATCAACTCGACAGCACTGGGTTTTGGTGGTTACTGGAACAACTGCCTGAGCCATTTTCTTGAGATAAACCACTCTTCTCTCTGATTACATATGTATATGTATGTGTGTATATCCCATGTGTCTGTCAGTTTATTGTACTGTGGAGTTTTGCATCATATGGAAGCTATGCCACCTGTGTTCAAATACCAACAGGGTCACCCATGGTGGACAGGTTTCATCTGAGCTTCCAGACTAAGACAGATTAGGAAGAAGAACCTAGCAGTCTAATTCTGAAAAGAATTAGCCAGTGAAAATCTTACGAATAGCAGGGGAACATTTTCTGATGTAGTGCCAGATGATGAGCCCCTCAGGTTGGAAGGCACACAAAACACGACTGGGGAAGAGCTGCCTCCTCAAGGTAGAGTCAAACTTAATGACACAGATGGACTCAAGCTTCCTGGACCTTCATTTGCTGATGTGCCATGACTGAAAATAAAAGAAATATCTGCAATCATCCATTAATAATTGGAATGTGGAATGTATGAAGCATGAATCTAGGAAAATTGGAAATCATCAAAAATGAAATGGAATGCATAAACGTCGATATCCTAGGCATTAATGTGCTGAAAGGGACTGGTATTGGCCATTTTGAAAAGAACAGTCATATGTTCTACTATGTCTGGAATGACAACTTGGAGAGCAATGGCATTGTGTTCATAGTCAAAAAGAACATTTCAAGATCTATCCTGAAGTATAATGCTGTCAGTGATAGGATAATACTCATATGCCTACAAGGAAGACCAGTTAATATGACTATTATTTAAATTTACCCACCAACCACTAAAGCCAAAGATGAAAAAATGGAAGATTTTTACCAACTTCTGCAGTCTGAAATTGATCAAACATGCAATCAAGATGTGTTGATAATTAGTGGTGATTGAAGTGCAAAAGTTGGAAACAAAAAAAAGGGATCAGTATTTGGAATATATGGCCTTGGAAATAGAAATGATGCCAGAAATAGCATGATAGAATTTTGCAAAACCAATGACTTCTTCATTGCACATACCTTTTTTCAACAACACAAATGGCAGCTATACACATGGACCTTGCCAGATGGAATACACAGTAATCAAATCAATTATATCTGTGGAAAGAGATGATGGAAAAACAATACTATCAGTCAGAACAAGGCCAGGGGCTGACTGCAGAATAGACCATGAATTCCTTACATGCAAGTTCAAGTTGAAACTGAACAAAATTAGAACAAGTCCATGAGAGCTAAAATAAGACCTTGAGTATATCCCACCTGAATTTAGAGACCATCTCAAGAATAAATTTGAGGCGTTTAATACTGACAGGAGACCAGATGAGTTATGGACTGATATCAAGGACATCATACATGAAGAAAGCAAAAGGTCATTAAAAAGACAGGAAAGAAAGACCAAAATGGATGTCAGAAGGGAAACTCTGAAACTGGCTCTTGACTGTCAAATAGCTAAAGCAAAATGAAGAAATGACGAAGTAAAAGAGCTGAATGGAACATTTCAAAGGAAGGCTCCAGAAGACAAAGTAAAGTATTATAATGACATGTTGTGCAGAAACCTGGAGATAGAAAATCAAAAGAGAAGAACACACTCAGCATTTCTCAAGCTGAAAGAACTGAAGAAAAAATTCAAGGATCAAGTTGCAATATTGAAGGATTCTATGGGGAATAAGTTGAATAATGCAGAAAGCATCAAAAGGAAGATGGAAGGAATACAGAGAGTCATTATACCAAAAAGAATTGGTGGACGTTCGACCATTTCAGGAAGTAGCATATATGATCAGGAACCAATGGTACTGAAGGAAGAAGTAAGTACAAGCTGCACTGAAGGCTTTTGCAAAAAATAAGGATCCAGGAATTGACAGAATACCAATTGAGATGTTTCAGCAAATGGATGCAGGGCTGGAAGTGCTCACTTGTCTATGCCAAGAAATGTGGAACACAGCTTCCTGACCAACCAACTGGAAGAGATCCATATTTATGCCTATTCCCAAGAAAGGGATCCAACAGAATGTGGAAGTTATCTAACAATATAATTAATATCACATGCAAGTAAAATTTTGCTGAATTACTCAAAAATAACTGCAGCAGTATATTGACAGGGAACTGCCAGAAATTCAAGCTGGATGTGGAACCAGGGATATCATTGCTGATGTCAGATGGCTCCTGGCTGAAGGCAGAGAATACCAGAAAGATGTTTACCTGTGTTTTATTGACTATTTAAAGGCATTTGGCAATGAGATACCCTTTCACTCCAATGAGGCTGTCATTAATCCAAGAAACACAAAATAATAAATATTGGAGAGGCCGTGGAGAGACTGGAACACTTATACACTGCTGGTGGGAATGTAACATGGTACAACCACTTTGGAAATTGATTTGGTACTTCCTTAAAAAGCTAGAAATAGAACTACCATGGGATCCAGCAATCCCACTCCTTGGAATATATCCTAGAGAAATAAGAGCCTTTACACAAACAGATATATGCACACCCATGTTCACTGCAGCACTGTTTACAATAGCAAAAACATGGAAGCAACCAAGGTGCCCATCAACGGATGAGTGGATAAATAAATCATGATATATTCACACAATGGAGTTCTACACATGGATAAAGAACATTGATGAATCCGTGAAACATTTCATAACGTTGACGAATGTGGAAGGTATTATGCTGAGTGAAATTATTCATTTGCAAAAGGACAAATACTGTATGAGACCACTATTATAAGAACTCATGAAATAGTTTAAACAGAGAAGAAAATATTCTTTGATGGTTACAAGCATAGGGAGGGACCGAGAGAGAGGGGTGTTCACTAATTAGATAGTAGACAAGAACTATTTTAGGTGAAGGGAAAGACAACACACAATACAGGAGATGGCAGCACAGCTGGACTAAACCAAAAGCAAAGAAGTTTCCTGAATAAATTGAATGCTTAGAAGGCCATAGTAGCAGGGGCAGGGATCTGGGGATCATGGTTTCAGGGGACAACTAGGTCAATTGGCATAATAAAATCTATTAAGAAAACATTCTGCATCCCACTGCGGTGAGTGGTGTCTGGGGTCTTAAATGCTAGCAAGCAGCCATCTAAGATGCATCAATTGGTTTCAACCCACCTGGATCAAAGGATAATGAAGAACACCAATTATGAGCCCAAGAGACAGAAAGGGCCACATAAATCAGAGACTACATCAGCTTGAGACCAGAAGAACTAGATGGTTTCTGGCTATAACTGATGACTGTCCTGACAGGGAACACAACAGAGAATCCCTGATAGAGCAGGAGAGCAGTGTGATGTAGACCTCAAATTCTTGTACAAAGACCAGACTTAACAGTCTGACTGAGACTTGAGGGACCTCAGAGGTAATGGTCCCCAGACCTTCTGTTAGCCCAAGACTGGAACCATCCCCAAAGCCAACTCTTCAGACAGGAATTGGACTGGACTATAATAGAAAATTATATTGGTGAGGAGTGAGCTTCTTGGCTCAAGCAGACACATGAGACAATGTGTACAGCTCCTGTCTGGAGGGGAGATGAGAAGGCAGAGGGGGACAGAAGCTGACTGAATGGACACGGGAATACAGGGTGGAGAGAAGGAGTGTGCTGTTTCATTAGGTTTATTAGGGGGATAGCAACTAGGAGTACATAGCAAAGTGTATATAAATTTTTGTATGAGAGACTGACTTGATTTGTATACTTTCACTTAAAGCACAAAAAAAGTGAAAATAAAATTAAAAAAAGCATTTGGCTGTGTGGATCATAACAAATTATGGATAATACTGTGAAGAATGGGAATCCCAGAACACTTAATTGTGCACATGAGGAACCTGTACATAAATGAAGAGGCAGTCATTTGAACAGAACAAGGGGATATTGTGTGGTTCAAAGTCAAGACGGGTGTGCCTCGGGGCTGTATCCTTTCACCATACTTCTTCAATATGTATGCTGAGCAAATAATCCAAGAAGCTGGACTATATGAAGAAGAATGGGGCATTAGGTTTGGAAGCAGACTCAATAACAACCTGAGTTATGCAGATGACACAACCTTGCTTGCTGAAAGTGAAGAGGACTCAAAGCACTGATAAACATCAAAGACCATAGCCTTCAGTATAGATTACACCTCAACATAAAGCAAAATCCTCACAGCTGGGCCATAAGCAACATTATGATAAATGGAGAAACGATTCAGGTTGCTAAGAATTTCATTTTAGTTGGATCCACAATCAGCAATCAAGCAGCAGTCAAGAAATCGAAAGATGCATTGCATTGGGCGAACGTGCTGCAAGAGACCTCTTTAAAGCACTCAAAAGCAAAGATGTCACCTTGAGGACTAAGGTGCTCCTGACCCAAGCCATGGTATTTTCAATCACCTCATATGCTGGACAGTGAAAAAGGGAGACCGAAGAAGAATTAATGCCTTGGATTATGGTGTTGGCAAAGAATATTGAATATACCATGGATAGCAAAAAAAATGAACAAAACTGTTTTGGAAGAAGTACAACCAGAATGCTCCTTAGAAGCTAGGCTGGCAAGACTTTGTCTCACATACTTTGGACATGGTATCAGGAAGGATCAGTCCCTGGAGACGGACATAATGCTTGGTAGAGGGTCAGCGAAAAAAAGGAAGACCCTCGAGGAGATGGACTGACACAGTGGCTGCAACAATGGGCTCCAGCATACAATGTTTGTGAGGATGCCGCAGAACTGGGCAGTGTTTCGTTCTGTTGTACATAGGATTGCCAGGGGTCAGGACAATCTTGACAGAACCTAACAATAACATGTGTGTGTGCGTGTATGTGTGTGTGTATGCTTCACTGATTTTGCTTCTCTATAGAATCCAGTCTAAGAGAGCTAGTCACATAATAGAGAAAGATTTTGGAATCAGGGAGAAATGTTTCATAACATCTAGTCCTGGAACTTTGTGTCAATTATTTAACCACCCTGAACCTCAATTTTTCCATCTGCAAAATGGGAACAATAATGTATACCTTGCAAAATTGTGACAAGGATATTTGATTCCTCAGAAAATTGTAGCTCACTCATCTCTTCAAAAAATATTATGTTCTATCAGGACCTCTTTCAAATGCTTGAAGGGCTATAAAAATGAACAAGATAAGGATTCATGCCATTACCACTGCTTTTTTCTTTTCTCTCCAATCCATTCCCTCAACCATTTTACATATATAAATATAAACACTAAATTTAACTGAGTTTTCCCAACATTATACAACATTTCAATGATGAGGTAAGAGCAGGTCCCTAAGGTCTTCTGAATCCTATTCTCATGCTTTTTTCCATCATTTCTTTCTGCTTCCTCATTTCTGTTGTCTGATGATCGCAGTCAACCAAGCTTGAAAACTCATAATCTTCTTCAGTACATTCTCTTTTCAAATCCCTGGTATCTATCAGTTCCCAAGTCTTTTTGATCTCTGTTATGGATTGAATTGTGTCACCCCAAAATATATGTCAAATTGGCTAGGCCATAATTCCCAGTACTGTGTGATTGTCCACCATTTTGTCATCTGATGTGATTTTCCTATGTGTTGTAAATCCTATCTCCATGATGTTAAAGAGGCAAGATTAGTGGCAGTTATGTTAATGAGGTAAAACTCAATCTACAAGATTAGATTGTTTCTTAAATCAATCTCTTTTGAGGTATAAAAGAGAGAGGCAAGTAGAGAGACATGGGGACCTAATGCTCCATGTCATTTGGACCCAGGGTCCCTGCACTGGGAAGCTCCTAGACCAGAGGAAGATTGATGAGAAGGACTTTCCCCCAGAGCTGACAGAAAGAGAAAGCCTTCCCTAGAGCTGACACCCTGAATTTGGACTTCTAGCCTCTTAGACTGTGAAAGAATAAATTTCTCTTTGGTAAACCCATCCACTTGTGGTATTTCTGTTATAGCAGCACTAGATAACTAAGACAATCTCTTACTCATTTTCTCTTAAGTCTAATTCCATCAAACCACACCCCAGAATATTGTCCAAATTACAGTTCTACCAGCAATATATCAAAGTGCCTGTTCCTGTTTTTTTTTTTTTTTTAATTGTGCATTAGGTGAAAGTTTACAGGGCAAATTAGTTTCTCATTATACAATTAACACGCAAATTTTTTTGTGACATTGGTTGCCAATCCTGCAATGTGTCAACAGTCTCCCCTTCTTGACCTTGGGTTCCCCATTACCATTCATCCAGTTTCCCTGTTCTTTCCTGCCTTCTTGCTTTTCAGCTGGCATGCCCATTTTGTCTCGTATACATGGTTGAACTATTTGTGTTATTGTTTGTTTCATAGGCCTGTCTAATCTTTGGCTGAAGAGTGACTTCAGGATTGAGGTAAATGGATATCCGGGGGCCATACTCTTGGGCTTTTTCAGTCGCCGTCAGACCAGTAAGTCTGGTCTTTTTTTGTGAGTTTGTATTTTGATCTACATTTTTCTCCAGCTCTGTCCAGGACTGTCTATTGTGATCCCTGTCAGAGCAGTTGGTGGTGGTAGCCAGGCACCATCTAGTTGTGATGGCCTCAGCCTGGTAGAGGCTGTGGTAGTTGTGGTTCATTAGTACTTTGAACTAATCTTTCTCTTATGTGTCTGATTTTCTTCATTCTCCTTTGCTCCAGATGGGGTGGGGCCAGTAAATATATCTTAGATGGTCACTCACAAGCTTTCAAGACCCTAGACACTACTCACCAAAGTAGGATGTGGAACATTTTCTTTTTAACTGTGTTACGCCGATTGAGCTAGATGTCCCTGGAGATCATAGTCCCCAGCCCTCATCCCAGTGAATTGGCCCCTCATTGAGTTTGGATCTGTCTATGAAACTTCTATGTCTTTGCCTTAGTCAAGCTGTGCTGGCTTCATCATTATTGTGTACCGTCTTACCCTTCACCAAACTTTACACTAGTGTATTGTCTAGTTAGTGTTCTTCCTCCCCGTCACTCCTCTCTCTCATAACCATCAAAGATTGTTCTGTGTGTAAGCGTTTTCTTGATTTTTTATTAAAGTGGTCTTATACAGTATTTGTCCTTTTGTAATTGACTTATTTCACTTAGCATAATGCTCTCCAGGTTAATGCATGTTGTGAGATGTTTCGCAGATTCGTCAGTGTTCTTTACTGTTGCATAGTATTCCATTGTGTGTATGTACTATAGTTTGTTTATCCGTTCATCTGTTGATGGACATTTAAGTTGTTTCCATCTTTTTGGTATTGTGAATAATCCTGCAATGAACATGGGTATGCATATGTCTATTCATGTGATGGCTCTTATTTCTCTAGGATATATTCCTAAGAGTGGGATTGCTGGATCGTATGGTTATTTCTATTCTAGATTTTTGAGGAAGCACTGTATCATTTTCAAAAATGGTTACACCATTTTACATTACCACCAGTATGGCAGAAGAGTTCCAATTTCCCCAAAACCTTTCCAACATTTGTTATTTTCTGTTTTTTTTATTCGTGCCAGTAATATTGGGGTGAGATGGTATCTTATTGTGGTTTTGATTTGCACTTCTCTAAAGTGATCATGACCATTTCCGCATGTATCTGTTAGCCACCTGAACATCTTCTTTGGTGATGTGTCTGTTCGTTTCCTTTGCTCATTTTTAAATGGACGAAGTACCTGTTTTACTGCACTCTTGTCAACTGTAGACATTTATCATCCTGAAAAGTAGTTGCCAACAAATTAGCTCAAGTAGTCATTAGTTTTTTCCTGAATTGTTCCATTAGCTTTCTAAAGAGAGATTTACTCCCATTCTCTGTTTTGCACCCAACTTCTAGAGTAACTTCATAAAACATAGGTCTAAATCAGTCATTATCAGTGTTGCAAATTTCATAAAGAATTAAGACCAACTACTTTTTTACATAAATGTGGTACAAAAAGTATTCAATGATATGTCCCCAAGTCATGTTTATATCTCATCTTCATAACTTCTTCTGTCTTATGCTATAGCTAAACTGAATTCTTTATTGTTCCTTGAATACGTCTTCAAGTTTTCCACTTCTCTATAGAATTGGAACACCTTTGCTTGTGCTGTTCTGAGTACAGAGCATATCTTTTGAGTTACGTTTCCAGTAAATGCGAATTTACATTAACCCTTCACTCACTTTTTCCTTTCTCCTTATCAACAATATACTTTTTCAGAACAATTATTCCAAAATTAGGAATGTCATGGCCATTGAATTGAGGTAGCCATGGTGGCTTGAGACTTCTCATTGCCTCAGTCTTCAGGTAGTGGTCCTCCCATCTCCAAAACTAGTTATATCTTAGTCCAGAGCTATAACTATAGGGAAGCGTGTTCATAACTTATTATTGGTATGACTGTGCCCTTCTGGAAGAGAGGGAATGACTGGATCATCTAAGGAAAACTAGAATTGCAAAATAACTGGAACAGCTCCCTTCTCTTCATAGTTACCGTCACCTTTTTCTTCAACTTCTTTCTTATTACTTATCTTTGCATAGCTGGTTCCTTCTAGTCATTCAAGTCCAGCTTAAAAGTTGCCTAAAAGAGGGCTTCCCTAATTACTTGAACCAAAATAGCTAGCCAGCCAGTGAGTCTCTATCTTACTAGCCTGTTTAATTTTCTTCATTTTGCTTAACAGTTTTAGAAGTTATTTGCTTTTTTATCTGTTTACTTATTTATTGTTTTTTATATTTATTGTGTATCTTCTAGTATAATATAAGCACCAAGAGGGCATAAGTGTTGTCATATTCCATACAGCGACCCTGGTAACTACAATTAAAGTTAGAATTCTTAGAGAATATTTGGTTTCACTAACTGTTTGCCTTGAAGGTATATTAGCCTTTTGAGGAGAATACTTAAGGAAGATAGAATGTATAGGCTGAATGGTAATTTAATTGCGCGATTTTATTATTAAACATCCTTTTCCAGAGAGTGCTATTTTATGATGTAACATGACAAATAATATATCATGTCAGTCAGCAAACAGATATCTAGTAGTGTGCTGTACCACCTCTGTCTATCATTGATAACTTGAATGACCATTGATGACATACCTAACAGTTTGTAGATAACATGAAACGAAGATGGGTAATCACATATTAAATGATAAAGTTAGAATTTTTAATGATTTCAACAGACAGTCAGTGAAACAAATTTAAAAGAAAATATTCCTTAAAAAAATGGGACAGGGATATTCCTTGTGTCTGGGAAATAATTTTACAGAATCATGGAGAGAGGGCATAGAATTTTAGTTGATTCTAAGCTCATTATGAGTTAACAGTATAATGGAGCTGCCAAGATAAAAAGTAAATACAAACCTAAACTATGATAAATGAATTGCAGGGTGCAGAACAAGGCAGGTGACAGTCCCACACTTCTTAGATTGGCCAGACTGCATCTGGGATACTGTATTCATTGCTGGGTCCCAGATTTTAAGAAGATCATTCAGAATTTGGTGCAATTCCAAAGAAAAGTGACGAGGAAGGAAAGAGAACTTGAAATTATCTAACTTGAGCAGGTAAAAAGGTTAGAGATTTCTAACCTAGAAAAGATTTAGAGGGAACACGAAAACTATCTTTAAGTATGTGAAAGACCTTAAGGGAGAAAGTGTAGGACATTTTTACTATACTAAAATCAATTGATGAAAACTATAGAAAAGTAGATTTGGGCTCAACTCAAAGAATCTATTCAAGGAAAAATTTTACATATATTTATCTAAAAATGAAATGAATTCCCTCCAAAAGTAGCTTTCTGTTTGGGGGTTTTCAAGCAAAAACTGCATGAACACATAATAGGGATATTATAAAGGCAATTGCAGTATTAGATAGAGCAGTGGTCTTCAAACTGGGGTACATGTAAGTAAATGATGGTTTTCTAAAGGGTACCCATGCATAAATAGCTTAAGGAAATCAATATCCAGGTCCTCAGCTCCCAAAGTTAGTTTTTATTGATATATCTGTAAAAGTCTTTTTTTTTTTTAAGCATCCTCCCTCTCACAATGGTCCTTCAGCTTTACAAAGGGAAGACATATCTCTTGTTTATCTCTAATCTTACATGTAGCATCACTTTGTGGTTATTGTCATTAGGTGCCATCAAGTCGGTTCCGGCTCATAGCGACCCTATGCACAACAGAATGAAACACTGCCCGGTCCTGCGCCATCCTTAAAATTGTTGTTATGCTTGAGCTCATTGTTGCAGCCACTGTGTCAATCCACCTCGTTGAGTGTCTTCCTCTTTTCCGCTGACCCTGTTCTGTGCCAAGCATGATGTCCTTCTCCAGGGACTCATCCCTCCTGACAACATGTCCAAAGTGTGTAAGACTCAGTCTCGCCATCCTGGCCTCTAAGGAACATTCTGGCTGCACCTCTTCCAAGACAGATTTGTTCGTTCTTTTGGCAGTCCGTGATATGTTCAATATTCTTCGCCAACACCACAATTCAAAGGCGTCAACTCTTTTTCGGTCTTCTTACTCATTGTCCAGGTTTCACATGCATATGATGTGATTGAAAATACCATGGCTTGGGTCAGGCGCACCTTAGTCTTCAGGGTGACATCTTTGCTTTTCAACACTTTGAAGAGGTCCTTTGCAGCAGATTTACTTAATGCAATGCGTCTTTTGATTTCTTGACTGCTGCTTCCATGGCTTTTGATTGTGGATCCAAGTAAAATGAAATCCTTGACAACTTCAGTCTTTTCTCCATTTATCATGATGTTGCTCATTGGTCCAGTTGTGAGGATTTTTTTTTTTCTTTATGTTGAGGTGTAATCCATACTGAAGGCTGTGGTCTTTGATCTTCACTAGTAAGTGCTTCAAGTCCTCTTCACTTTCAGCAAGCAAGGTTGTGTCATCTGCATAACACAGGTTGTTAATGAGTCTTCCTCCAATCCTGATGCCCTGTTCTTCTTCATATAGTCCAGTTTCTCAGATTATCTGTTCAGCATACAGATTAAATAGGTATGGTGAAAGAATACAACCCTGACAAACACCTTTCCTGACTTTAAACCAATCAGCATCCCCTTGTTCTATCCGAACAACTGCCTCTTGATCTATGTAAAGGTTCCCCATGAGCACAATTAAGTGTTCTGGAATTCCCGTTCTTCCCAGTGTTCTCCATAGTTTGTAATGATCCACACAGTCAAATGCCTTTGCATAGTCAATAAAACACAGGTAAGCATCCTTCTGGTATTCTCTGCTTTCAGCCAGGATCCATCTGACATCAGCAATGATATCCCTGATTCCATGTCCTCTTCTGAATCTGGCCTGAATTTCTGGCAGTTCCCTGTTGATATACTGCTGTAGCTGTTTTTGAATGATCTTCAGCAGAATTTTGCTTGCATGTGATATTAATGATACTGTTCTATAGTTTCCACATTTAGTTGGATCACCTTTCTTGGAAATAGGCATAAATATGGATCTCTTGCAGTCATTTGGCCAGGAAGCTGCCTTCCATATTTCTTGGCATAGATGAGTGAGCACCTCCAGTGCTGCATCTGTTTGTTGAAACATCTCAATTGATATTCCATCAATTCCTGGAGCCTTGTTTTTCGCCAATGCCTTCAGAGCAGCTTGGACTTCTTCCTTCAGTGCCACCAGTTTCTGATCATATGCCACCTCATGAAATGGTTGAATATCGACTAATTCTTTTTGGTATAATGACTCTGTATATTTCTTCCATGTTCTTTTGATGCTTCCTGTGTTGTTTAATATTTTCCCCATGGAATCCTTCACTATTGCAACCCGAGGCTTCGATTTTTTCTTCAGTTCTTTCAGCTTGAGAAACGCCGAGCGTGTTTTTCCCTTTTGATTTTCCATCTCCAGCTCTTTGCACATGTCATTATAATACTTTACTTTGTCTTCTCGAGAGGCCCTTTGACATCTTCTGTTCAGTTCTTTTACTTCATCAATTCTTCCTTTTGTTTTAGCTGCTTGACGCTCAAGAGCAAGTTTCAGAGTCTCCTCTGACATCCATCTTGGTCTTTTCTTTCTTTCCTGTCTTTTCAGTGACCTCTTGCTTTCTTCATGGATGATGTCCTTGATGTCATTCCACAACTCGTCTGGGCTTCGGTCACTAGTGTTCAATGCGTCAAATCTATTCTTGAGATGGCCTCTAAATTCAGGTGGGATATAGTCAAGGTCATATTTTGGCTCTCGTGGACTTCCTCTGATTTTCTTCATTTTCAGCTTGAACTTGCATATGAGCAATTGATGGTCTGTTCCACAGTTGGCCCCTGGCCTTGTTCTGACTGATGGTATTGAGTTTTTCCATCATCTCTTTCCACAGATGTAGTCAATTTGATTTCTGTGTGTTCCATCTGGTGAGGTCCATGTGTATAGTTGCCGTTTATGTTGTTGAAAGAAGGTATTTGCAATGAAGAAGACGTTGGTCTTGCAAAATTCTATCATTCGCTCTCCAACAGTTTCTATCACCAAGGCCATATTTTCCAACTACTGGTCCTTCTTCTTTGTTTCCAACTTTCGCATTCTAATCACCAGTAATTATCAATGCATCTTGATTGCATGTTCGATCAATTTCAGACTGCAGCAGCTGATAAAAATCTTCTATTTCTTCATCTTTGGCCCTAGTGGTTGGTGCATATATTTGAATAATACTCATATTAACTGGTCTTCCCTGTAGGCGTATGGATATTATCCTATCACTGACAGCGTTGTACTTCAGGATAGATCCTGAAATGTTCTTTTTGACAGTGAATGCAACACCATTCTTCTTCAAGTTGTCATTCCCAGCATAGTAGACTATATGATTGTCCGATTCAAAATGGCCAATACCAGTCCATTTCAGTTCACTAATGCCTAGGATATCGATGTTTATGCGTTTCATTTCATTTTTGACAATTTCCAATTTTCCTAGATTCATACTTCATACATTCCAGGTTCCGATTATTAAGGGATGTTTGCAGCTGTTCCTTCTTATTTTGAGTCGTGCTGCATCAGCAAATGAAGGTCCCCAAAGCTTTTCTCCATCCACGTCATTAAGGTCGACTCTACTTTGAGGAGGCAGCTCTTCCCCAGTCATCGTTTGAGTGCCTTCCAACCTGGGGGGCTCATCTTCCAGCACTATATCAGACAATGTTCCGCTGCTGTTCATAAGGTTTTCACTGGCTAGTGGTTTTCAGAAGTAGACTGCCAGGTCCTTCTTCCTAGTCTGTCTTAGTCTGGAAGCTCAGCTGAAACCTGTCCTCCATGGGTGACCCTGCTGGTATCTGAATACCGGTGGCATAGCTTCCAGCATCACAGCAACACACAAGCCCCCACGGTATGACAAACCGACAGACACGTGGGGGAGCATCACTTTAAGAAGTAAAAACTTCTAATGTGCCAAACAAAGGACAATTTGAAATGTTGGAGTTGGTATTGATAAAGAGAATGATTCCAATGACACTTCCAAATTCTTCTGCAATTTAGTTGGGTTCCCAATTTTTTTAGCAAAATTGAAGGAGAACCTAATAGAATTGTCAGTTGAAAAATTATTTAAAATAATTTTCAGTGATGGATCATTTTTATTTGGGCATGTAACTAATAATAAAGTGTCATACCACATTTTTGTAACAATCGTTATATAGCTTTATAGGTAGGAAAATTGATGCTCGGATAGGTTACATTACCTGCCTTAAGTCACAAAGCTAGTGTAGTAGAGCTGGGAGTTTTATAATACCTGTCAGGTATAGTGTCTGGCTTATTGTACACGGCTCTTGAGATCTATAATCTGCACTTTCTGGCTCTGCTGTGATCCCTTCATTTCTTACTTTTCTAGAAGGAGTGTAAGTGTCATGGTTCTGGCTTCACAGAATTTGGGAGATTCAAAATCACTTTACTATAGTAAAGATGAAATCAAGATCCTCAGAGGCTGAACAAATGAAAGTTTTCTCAGCTTCTAACTTGCCCTACGTAGACCTGCCTCTTCCCGGTACACAATTTAAACATACTTTAATAAATGTTAGTCTGGTGTTACGGATTGAATTGTGACTCCCCCCAAAAAATATGTATTGTAAATCCTAACCCCTGTACCTGTGGTTATAATCTCATTTGGAAACGTTTTTTCTCTGTTATGTTAATGTCATAATATTAGTGTAGGGTATGTTTTAAATCAATTTCTTTTGAGATATGAAAAAGCAGATTAAGCAAAAAAGCACAAATGGGGGAAGATAGATGCCACACCACATGAGATCTCCAAGGAACTGAGAAACAGAAGCTGAAAAGAGACAAGGACCTTCCCTCAGAGCCAACAGAGAGAAAGCCTTCCTCTACAGCCAGCATCCTAAATTCGGACTTCTAGCCTTCTAAACTGTGAGGAAATAAATTTCCATTTGTTAAAGCCGCCCAATTGTGGTATTTTTGTTATAGCAGCATTGGTTAATTAACATTAACCATCTGGTAAGAATATTAAAAAATTATTATTATATCATTAATTCTGACTTCAATTAATTTACAATATATGATAAAGCTCTCATAATTTGGTTAAACAATACTATAACAGAAACTTAAGAGAGGGAATTTAAATTACACAATTTGATAGTTGGAAAAACATGGACTTTGGAATTAAGAATCCTGACACCACTTATACATCATATATCCTTAGGAAAGTTAATTTTTTTTTAGCCTTAGTTTTCTCATCTAAAAATGGTAATATTTCCTATCTCACAGAGCTTTTTAAAGAGTCAAATGTATTATTTGCTTCAATTTTTAATAGTATTAACAACTTCTTTTTATACATAGATCCCAAATGTGGTACCTTTTCACTGCGCTGTGTTTGGTCCTTATTCTTAGAACAACTCATGGTCTCTTTCGACATCAAAAATCTGTGAATCCTGAAGCAAATATGAATATTGTAAGTTGTTAGGAAATAACTGATAAACTGCTGAAATAACAGAAAATACTACTCTTCAAATTTTGGAGTTTTTATGTGAACAGAACTATACTTAAACTTATATCTCTGTATCCATATATTTTGATATGCGTCAACTGATAGCCCCTATTTACTATTCTGTAGATCCCAATTTCCTCTTTAGAGTGAATAGTGGTTAGAAAAGTTAGTGAGTTAGTTCTTGAGATATCCCTTTGAGGGTGGGTTTTTATTTTTTATTTATTTTATTTTGGTTTTTTGTTTATTTATCCTTGAGTCCCTGGTATATAAGATGGGAGTTTTGTAGGTATTCTATAAATATATATTGCCTGAATGAATCAGGAATGAATGAAAATAAAAATAGATAGGCCTGAGGTTGAAGGAGAATACTAACGTTCATTATTACATAACAAGTTAGAAATAGCAAACCATTTAACTAGGAATCTTTTGCTAAGTTTTGGTTTTTATTTAATACAGAGTGAAATTATTTCCTACTGGGGCTACCCTGATGAAGCATATGATATTGTAACTGAAGACGGTTATATACTTGGCCTTTATAGAATTCCCCGTGGGAAGACAAACAATATTAACAATTCAGGTAATATTAAATTCAGAACCTATTGGAGACTAGGGCTGAGGTTCTTAGCTTTTCGACGCCTTCTAAGTGAACACAGGACAAGATCTGAAGATTTAGCGAACAGTTTGGTTTTCATATGTCTCCCTGCATGTCTCAAGAGGAGAGCCTGATTCTCCAGTGGCTTCTTGTTCACAGAGTGGTGGAACACAAGTTTCCTTCAGGTTTCTGTGGCCATATGTGCTGATTCTCTAGAGATTTATTTGTTTGATGAGGGGTTAGAAATTACCTGAAACCTAAGAATATTATTATGAAGGTTTGAAGAGAAACTGGTAAAAATTTCCTTCCTTGCCTTTGTGACTCTCTTCTCTAGTGATGGAGCCCTGGTGGCACAGTGGTTAAGAGCTTGGCTGCCAACCAAAAGGTCAGCTGTTCTAATCCAGCAGCTCTCCTTGAAAATCCCATGAAGTGGCTCTACTCTGTCCTATAGGGTTGCTAATAGCAAAAAGATCAGGTTCATAGCAGCCTCATGGCTCCTTATCCCAACGTATGAGTACATATGTGTCAGCAGGGTATGGTGCAAAAGGCACTACATTTGTCAGGATACCTGAGATATTGTCATAGATCTGCCAGTTACTAGCAGACTATGTAATGGATTGCTTTTGCATGTTCATCTTATTGCCCAGATAAAAGTTAGGTTTTTTTTTTTTTTTTTCCTAGAATTTCTCCCTAAAAAAAATGTTTCCCATAGGACACCTTCTCAAATTCTTATTTTTAGCATTAAAGTTCTTCAGAGAATGCACATTATCTTGAAACAGCCTCAATCAGTGTAACTTTGGATGCATATAAAGTTCCCATCTATGAAGCAAGTACCATAATAAAAGACTTAAAGATAATTTTGAAATACAGTAAGTGCCTTAGAGTTCTCTAGAAACAGCCTAAGGCAGGGGATTCAGGTGCATTTGACTTACTGAGGGTGTAATATCAGGAGAAAGCAATGTGGAGATCAGGACGGGGCACGTTTAAGATCTAAAGAAGGATATGACTCAGCTGGAGTCTACCTGCGGTTTGCTCCCAGAGGGGCTCAATGCATTGCACCACACAAGTGGTCCCACCTTGAAGTTAGGGAGCCAGCTTTTTGCATTTCCATTCAGTCATTCATTGCCTCTAGAAGGAGGTGTCATCTTCTGAATGAGGCAATTCGTGGTCGCCAAGGGTATTTCTACAGAGAAAGGGGAAATACTGAGCCTTTAGAAAGCAACACTCATAACAACCTGTTTAGTAAGGAAGATTTGAGCAGGCACTTAAGAGGATCAACTAGAGTCTACTCCTTGCAATACTGTGATCCGCTTGACTTTCACATTAAGTTCATTTCATCCAGGTACAGATTTTCCAAGATTCTGACTGTTCAGAATTTCTGGGGAAACTTGCAAGAGAAAGGTTAGTGGGGCAAATTACGGTAACAGCTTTTGCAGCTGGGCCTAACACCATAGCTGGTACTCATAAGCTGCCTTTACCACCACCCATTCTTGATTCCCCTCCCTCTTAAGTACCTTGCATAATGAGTAAGCTAGGTCCTCATCCCTAAGCATTACCATGTCCATATCAGGCCATATTTGCTGTCCTTGCCAATTAACAGTTAAACATGGAGTAACAAGAGATGCCCCAGTGGATCATCTGAATGCCAGATATATTTCTCCCTGTCCCCATTATGTATCAGCAGTGTACTTCCCCATGATGGTCAGGGCCTTTTACCCCTGCCAGTGCAGTAACTCCGCTGAGTAGAGAAAGGAATTAAACGAGGAAAGTGTGGAAACCCTGGTGGTATAGTGGTTAAGTGCTACGGCTGCTAACCAAGAGGTTGGCAGTCTGAATCCTGCAGGCGCTCCTTGGAAACTCTATCGGGCAGTTCTTCTCTGTCCTATAGGGTCGCTATGGGTCGGAATCGACTCACTGGCAGTAGGATGGTCTCAATGGGAGTCTAGCTTTAGCCTGGTTCCTGGGAGATATGGGACATAAAGTATATCGCAAAGTTTGTCCAACTTTGAAGTAAGGGGATGATATTTTGTACCTTTGTGTCAGTCAGTCATTGGGTGTGAGTTGCCACCCCCATCAGTGTGGGATCTCTCATTTAGCCAAGAGTGCCAAAAGTGCTTGCCTCAGGAAGGATCAGTTGTGTACTGTTAGCAGATAACACAATAGCTGGTAATGAGAGCATCAACCTAGTTAATGGTATCTAGGCAGAGCACCAGCAATATCTGTTACAGTACATAATGGTGATGTGAATTTTGTAGGAATGGCAACTTGGGGCTTAGAGCCCAACTGAGCATACCTTACAGGTTTTTAAAAGGAGTTATGTCTCAAAAACCTTGGAAATAGATTAGGGCTCTGGTTAGGTGAATAAAACAGTGGCTCTAATCATAATGGCATCAGGATTAAAGATGACTGTGAAAAATACAATCTTAAAATTATTTTACAAAATATATAAGTGGGAAAATATATAAAATATATTTTATGTAATGTTATTTGAAATGTGTATGGGTTCCCAAATCACTATTAAATATTGAATATTTTTTCTATATTCCTGAAAGTTTATATATTTAAGTAAGACATGATCGAATTGCCAATTCGGTTATTTGAAAGAAATCCATTAGCGAACTGTTTGAAGCATCATTGACATAAAATGGGATTAAAACAAACATCGTTTGCCATCAAGTCAATTCTGACTTGTAGTGACCCTATAGGACAGAGAACTAACTGCCATAAAGGTTTCCAAGGAGCACCTTATGAATATGAACTGCTGACCTTTTGGTTAGCATCTGTAGCTCCTAACCACTATACCACCAGGGTTTAGTAATTTGCCAGTTTATAGAAGCAATATTTTAAAATCTTCAAACTGTCACATGTTGAACTTTTGAATTTCATATAAAAGATTTTTATGTAGACTTTTTTTTCCAGCTCAGAGGCTTGTTGTATACTTGCAGCATGGTTTGCTTACATCTGCCAGCAGCTGGATTTCCAATCTTCCTAACAATAGCCTGGGCTTTATTCTGGCTGATGCTGGTTATGATGTGTGGATAGGAAACAGCAGAGGGACTACCTGGTCCAAGAAACACTTGTACCTAAAAACAAATTCCAAAGAATTCTGGGCTTTCAGGTACAAAGACAATGAAGTAATGTTTAATTTTATTTTATAAGTGCATTGAACATTTTTTTTTTTTGATTGAAATAAAATAAAATACAGGTTTTACTCTTCTCAACTCAGGGTTTTCAGTAGACCACCAACATTTATGTAAAATTTGGGTTGAAAATTAAAGAGTGCTTGTTTGATTTTAAGCTTGTTTCCATTTTTTGAGTAGTACCCTTTATTTCTTAGTATACTGTTAACCAGCCTCCACCCTTGCTTTTACCAGTCTCTCACTCTGTAACTCATATCCTTAGTCTTTCTCACTTACTTAGAATATACAAATGTCCTTTTTACCTTTTTATAAGACTGCCTTGTAAATATTTCCTTCCTTGACTTCTTTGTGTTCCCCACAAAAGTCTCTATTGAGTAGATACATTATAAAACATAATTTATTGCTCATGCCAAAAAAGGGTTGAAATTTGCCTATTTATTATTTTCAAATGTTAATAATGGTGGGACGTGCTAGTTTATTTCCATTTCTTTTTTGTAGTTTTGATGAGATGGCCAAATATGACCTTCCAGCTTCTATCGATTTCATTGTGAAGCAAACAGGACAAGATGAAATATTCTATGTAGGCCATTCACAGGGCACTACTATTGGTATGCCTAGAGAGAGTGTTGGTAATATTCTTTAATCACTATTCTTAAGGTTATAGACAGACTTCTTAAATTGTAAAAAAACTTCTGGGCCTATATGTTGAACAAAGCAAAATCGTGAGACAAGTATGGTATAACAGTATGCCCTGGAGTCTTACATGCTGCTTCAGTTCACATAGAGCCTTTGCTAGTCACAAATAATTGATCGCAGAAACAAGGTTGTTTGTGGTTTTGTTTATTTGCAATTGTATAAAAGTTGCATATCCGTTCTGCTTAAAATCAAAGTGAGATCATAATCAAAATTTGTTCCACAACGGGAACTTATGCATTATTTTTTTGAAAATATAGCATAGGTTTTATGAGTGTGAAAAACTTGAAAAGGCTCTTCATGTTTTCGAATTTAGGGCAGATCAAACTTAAGAAATGCACAAAGATGAAGAAAGCCTTCCTACATTAAAAGATGAGCAGAAAAAAAATCTTTTCTTCCCATAGAACTCTAATACTCTATCTAATGCTTAACAACTACTTTCAGGCAAAAATTTTCTGAATACCTTAGTTTTCATACATGGTGCTATACACCTGTGTACTCCTGTTCTTTCTCCTTTCAATGTTGCAAAAGCCATTTTACAATAGAAGCTGACATTAAATTAGTCTTGTCATTTCTAGGCCGAAGAGTAATACTTCCTTACAGGAATAATTCGTTTCCTAGCAGAAAAAGCATGTTGTGTAACAATCTAATCCCATTTTCTGTAGATCTTTTCTCTGACATTAACCAGGTGTATGACTTTTAGTCTAAATTCCCTTCAGCTCTTCGGTTATTTGAAACCAGGAATCCCTGAAGAATTAGTAAATAAGAAAAAAAAAAGAGTGATGGACCAGAGCTTATTAACTCATAATATGACATGCATTTCTTTGGTTATTTGACTTCTCAGAACACGGTGAGAGAATAAAAACAATCAGAATTAGAGAAGATGTACAAGAAGACAGCCCGAAAAGATAGGGAAGAAGGAAAAACTATTTGTCATATTAATGACTCTAAGTTACTAGTAAAATATAAAATAACAATTAGTATCAGGAAAGTTTTTAAACATACAAGGTGAATATTAAAACAATTTGACATTTATTGAGTATATCATTTAAAGTATAGGATTCCTCTACCTGAAAAACTCACATCTTATTTTTCACCATTGCCAGTTATAAAAATGTTAAGTATTGTTCCTGATTTTTAAACTGTGTTATTATAATTCTGATTTATTGCTCAATTATTGCTCTTTAATCCTGACAATTGGCATTATTTTCTGATCAATATGCATGTCACATACTGGATGAACAATAATTGTTTGATAAATAAGAAAGAATTGAGTAAATTAGTTATTCAGGGACCATTTTGAACTTACTGTTATTCTCCATGGTGTCATTTTCACATGTTATTAATTGCTTAAGGATAGCTTACTATTTTCATTTTCTTTCAGGTTTGATAACATTTTCCACCATACCAAAAGTGGCTGAAAGAATAAAAGTATTTTTTGCATTAGCACCAGTTTTTTCCATTAAACACTCAAAAAGCCCTTTAATTAAGATGGCATACAAATTGAAGTCAGTGATCAAGGTATGTTCTACCTTTCTTTTATGTAATTGATAACCGAAAGTGACAGAAATTCTTAGCTTTGGAAATCAGAAGTCTTGACTGTATATGAATTTACATGTATGAATTCAAAGTTTTGGTTTAATTTTTACTGGATTCCTGCCTTTGTTTCTACAAGGGAATAGAAGTTTACTTATAATAATCTTAGACACCTCATTGTGAGAGAAAATCCAGTTGTGAAATTATTTCTACATCCTGCTTCTAAGTTTTTCCTTCGATCTAAATTTTTTAAACTACTACAAGATAATACATTTGATTGTATGTGTAGTGAATTTACCACATCATTTCTTGAATAATTACTGTGGTGTTCCAAATACCAATAAAGTAAATTTATTTTACAGGCTTTTTCTGGAAATAAAGGCTTTTTACCTAATACATCATTTAAAAGTTTTGTTGGTTCAAAGCTGTGCCCACTACAGCTTTTTGATAAGATTTGCCTCAAAGTCTTATTTATGATCTACGGATATGATCTGAAGAATATAAATATGGTGAGAACAAGTTGTATTTGAATTGTATTTTGCCAGTCTCTGAAAAGCAGCTCTTAATAATGCTTACTCTATGCCTTGTGTATAATTCTATGATTAATCCACATATACTAGTAGTCTATCTGATTTTCTGACTGTATCAGCACTATGCAGGTAATTTGAATTAGCATGCTGGGATTATTTTTCTTACGTATTTGTCTTGCTCTCTGGAAAGACCAGAAAAAAGCCCTGAGATGGGTGTCTTTATTAGCTTTAGCTATTACGTTTTAATTTCTTGAGTCTTCTTATATTTAGATTCTTTTCTATTCCATTATTAAGGAGCCCTGGTGGTGCAGTGGTCAAAGGGCTCAGCTGCTAACTGAAAGGTCAGCGGTTCAAACCCACCAAGTACGCCACAGGAGAAAGATGTAACAGTCTGCTTCCATAAAGATTTACAGCCTTGGAAACCTTATGGGATGGTTCTACCCTGTTCCTTAGGGTCACTATGAGTCGGAATCGACTGAATGGCAATAACTCCATAACTCCTGCTCTTATACCCTGGTTCCTAACACTCCTTCCCTTTCTTGTTGATCCTTGTATAATTAGAATTATTGCCTGCCAATTATCTTCCAAGCTACCAGAATTTATCAGGCAAGGTCCTGGAGTAGGAAACTACTTTAGTGCTCAAGCTGCTATTAACAAGGTCCTTTGGATTGATCTTAAAGATGTAGACATTACTTCTAACACCTTTTCTGCACATTTAAAATTGAAATTTGGCAGAAACAATTGTAACATTTGGACAGTGATCTGTTTTTGTACCTGGCCTTTAAGAATCTCTCAATGAGAGCCAATTTATTCATTCTCTTAACTCCTTAGCACATGTTTATGCCACAAATCAGGATGATTTTATTCAACCCAAATGGGCTGTATAGTCAATTATATAAATATGAAAGATACTCTTCATAACCAAAGAAATGAACTTAGTTCTCTTTTTTTCCCATAAAGGTGTTAGCAAAGTAACTTCTTGCATAGAAGGTAGAAGAAACTAATATCCTTCTTCCTCATGTTTTTCTGTCCATATAGTGTTTTTTTATTTTTTATTTTTTTTATGCACTGTATGAAATGGAATGAACAGAAGAACCATAAATATAACATTCATTCTTACTTGCCTCATTCATCCTTTTATAGTATGTTTTGGGCACTATATGTGGGCATTGCTGTATTTTCTATAATTATACTGTGCTAGCTCTGAGAACTCTTTCTGTGGACTATTTGGAAAGATTATTCTCTTGCTTTCTACCCTTCAAGTTTGTGTATCCTTGTAGCCCTGGTTGCACAGTGGTTAAGGGCTTGGCTGCTAACCAAAAGGTTGGTAGTTCGAATCCACCAGCCACTCCTTGGGAACCCTATAGGGCAATTCTACTCTGTCCTATAGGGTTGCTAGGAGTCAGAATTGACTTGACAGCAGTGTGTTTAGTTTTTTTTATTTTGTTTTTTTTTAAATCTGGGACCAAAGTTGGCGGTGTCGTAGGTTGCAATATGGCTCATGTACAAAGTAGAAAGTTTGAAGTAGGAACATTTTATACACAGCGTGTTTCAGAACAGTAAGAGTGATACTATCAAGTAATAGCAATACTATCAAGTGATAGCTGGATTCAGTCCTCTTCAGTTTATCAAGATCTATGGGGAAGTTAGACTCTGACTTGGAATTTTTTCCAAGAGCCAGTATGAATAACCAAAAGAAAATCCTGCAGTTTTTAAGAAGGTAGTGAGCAGAATCAGAGCAATGTCACCCAGGGATGGGAAACCAGTGTAGGAGAGTTTAAAGCAAGCCATGATGCAAGAACAGGTGGCAAAAACTCTCACCAATGTAACTTGAAAAATATATCATCAGATAACTCAAAATTTTTACTTTGCCCACTTGTTATGATTGCTTGATGGCAGCTTCTAGAAAGAAATCCCAACACTTAAAAAAGAAAAATGGGCCTGAGACATCTGAGTACAATTAATGAGGATATATGGCTATGAATTTGGGTCTCTTTGAGGGAATGGATTTCTTCTTGCCTCTTTTCTAAAGCTGAAGTAGAGACTCTGGTAAACATCTCAGGTTATTCATGAATAAGCATGATGAACATCCGTGAAAGTGACTTGTAAGCTTCTTCATCCAGAAGGATGAATATGACAATGTGCTTTGGGTTGAGTAAACCTCCCATACACATTAAGGTCAATAGTAGTGACCCAGATGGAAATAACATCCAGAAAGTGACATCTAAGAAACTATATATATTGGAGTTTATCTCAAGCACAGGGAAAATTTATAATTAGAGAATCCAGTGAATACCTATGAGTTTAAATCATAGAATGTTTCTATTAAAAAGTCTGTACAGGCCATTTTAGATTGTTCTGTTAGAACTATGCTCTTGCCAGTCCCAAGTACCTGGAATTTCAGTGGAAACAAAAGAGATTTCTTTTTCAGATGCCAGGTAGCCAAATGACAAGAACGCTAAAAGGAGATGCCATAGCAATTAAAAATACAATATGAAAATTTCACATCAGGTCATGAGTGAATGGCAGAATCCAGATTTATTCTATGACCATAAGCAATTAGAGAATTTGTAAAAATATAGGACACAACTATTTCTAGACATTAGAAAACAGAAATTTTAAGACCGTGATCTCTGAGAAATGGTAAACATATGCAGTAAGCCCAGCCAAGGTTCAGGCTCTGTGCCTGGAGAAAATTAGCCAACTGTGGCCCAGGAGGGAAACCTCTAAGACAGCCCAGAAATTTTGTTGAATCAAGGAGCAAACTTTGGTGTTCAAGGAAGGTAAGGTGGCTAGAATCTTTAGGGAAGAGTTCAGAGAGCAGAGTTCCAGAAATCTAAGAAATCTTTGAGACTTTGGGTTAATATCAGTCAGTGCATGTGTGAGGTAGAACCCAATGAGGTGAGGCAAAAAACACTTCTGATAATTTCTGGGAATCTGTAAGACAAATAATTCCCAGAGCTCACACAGAGCCAAGAATCATTCAAATGGAGAGGCCTTGTTGAGTATATTTATTATTGATCTCAGAAGGACATTTTAAAACTACAAAATTGCCCCAAGAATATAGGCTTTTAGAAACCTGTACTCAGGAGATTTTTTTTTTTTAAGCCCTCAAAAGTTCAAACTAATCTGCAAGTAACTTAATTGCCTGTCAGAAAAAGTCCAGAACTCTTTAAGAAAATACAACAAGGTCAAGCACTCAATAACATAAAATTCACAATATCTAAACAGAGGAGTGCCTGGGTGGTGCAAATGGATAACACTTTCAGCTGTTTACTGAAAGGCTTCAGGTTCAGGTTCACACAGAAGCACCCTGGAAGAAAGCCTTGGCAATCAACTTCTAAAAAATTAACCACTTAAAACTCTATGGAGCATGGTTCTACTCTGATATACATACGGTCGCCGTGAGTCTGAATCCACTCAACAGCAACTGGATTGGTTTTTATAACTCATTAATAAGAAGACAAACAAACCGATAAAAAATGGATAAATATTTGTAGAGGCACTTCACAAAAGAAGTGGAGCCTTGGTGGCACAGTAGTAAAGTGCTCGGCTCCTAAGCTAAAGATCAATGGTCTGAACCCACCAACTACCCCTCAGGAGAAAGTTGTGGCAGTTGGCTTCTGTAAAGATTTACAGCCTTGGAAGCCCTATGGGACAGCTCTACTCTTAAGGGATACTGTTGAGTTAAGGAAACGCTGGCTGCTAACGAAAGGGTCGGCAGTTCAAATCCACCAAGCGCTCCTTGGAAACTCTATGAGGCAGTTCTACTCTGTCCTGTAGGGACATGAGTCACAATTGACTTGATGGCAATGGATGTTGGATTTATACTATGAGTCAAAATCAACTCGACAACAATCAGTTTGGTTTTGGGTTTTGGTTCACAAAAGTATAGCAATGTGTAGTGAGCACATAAAAAGTGCTTACGTATCAGACAAAATAAAACTACATTGAGATATCATTATACTACCTCCAGTATGAGTAAAATTAGAAAAACTGACAATCCAGAATTATGGCAACGATGTGGAATAACTAGAAATTTCATACTATGCTAGTGCGAATATAAAATGTACACCAGTGTCTTAGTCACCTGGTGCTGCTGTAACAGAAATACCACAAATGGATGGCTTTAACAAACAGAATTTTATTCTCTCACAGTCCAGTAGACTAGAAGTCTGAATTCAGGGCGCTGGCTCCAGGAGAAGGCTTTCTCATTCTGTCAACTCTGGAGGAAGGTCTCTGTGATGCATCAGTCTTCCCTTGATCTGCGAGCATCTCAGTGCAGTAACCTCAAGTCCAAAGGACACACTCTGCCCCCGGCACTGCCTTCTTGGTGGCATAAGGTCCCCATGCTCTCTGCTTGTCTTTTCTATCTCAAAAGAGATTGCCTTAAGGCTCTAATCTTGTAGAACTCATTAATATAACTGCCACTAATCCATCTCATTACATCATAGTGATAGGATTTATAATACATAGGGAAATCACACCAGATGACAAACTGGTAGGGAATCATGACCTAGCCAAGCTGACAGATATTTTCAGGGGACACAATTCAATCCAAGACGAACAGCTTTGGAAAACAATTACATAATTTTTCATAATGTTAAATATACATTTACCATGTTGTTGTTGTTAGGTGCCGTCGAGTCGGTTCCGACTCATAGCGACTCTATACACAACAGAACGAAACACTGCCCAGTCCTGTGCCATCCTTACAATCCATGCCATGCTTGAGCTCATTGTTGCAGACACTGTGTCAATCCACCTTGTTGAGGGTCTTCCTCTTTTCTGCTGACCCTGTTCTGTGCCAAGCATGATGTCCTTCTCCAGGGACTCATCCCTCCTGACAACATGTCCCAAGTATGTAAGACACAGTCTCACCATCCTTGCCTCTAAGGAGCATTCTGGCCACACTTCTTCCAAGACAGATTTGTTCGTTCTTTTGGCAGTCCATGGTATATTCAATATTCTTCGCCAACACCACAATTCAAAAGCATCAACTCTTCTTTGGTCTTCCTTATACATTGTCCAGGTTTCACATGTATATGTTGTGATTGAAAATACCAAGGCTTGGGTCAGGTGCACCTTGGTCTTCAGGGTGACATCTTTGCTCTTCAACACTTTGAAGAGTTCCTTTGCAGCAGATTTGCCCAATGCAATGCATCTTTTGATGTCTTGACTGCTGCTTCCATGGGTGTTGATTGTGGATCCAAGTAAAATGAAATCCTTGACAACTTCAATCTTTTCTCCGTTTATCATGATGTTGCTCATTGGTCCAGTTGTGAGGATTTTTGTTTTCTTTATGTTGAGGTATAATTCATACTGAAGGCTGTAGTCTTTGATCTTCATTAGTAAGTGCTTGAAGTCCTCTTCACTTTCAGCAAGCAAGGTTGTGTTATCTGCATAATGCAGGTTGTTAATGAGTCTTCCTCCAATCCTGATGCCCCATTCTTCTTCATATAGTCCAGCTTCTCAGATTATTTGTTCAGCATACAGATTAAATAGGTATGGTGAAAGGATACAACCCTGATGCAGACCTTTCCTGACTTTAAACCATTCAGTGTCCCCTTCTCCTGCCTGAACAACTGCCTCTTGATCTATGTAAAGGTTCCTCATGAGCACAATTAAGTGTTTGGAATTCCTACTCTTCCCAGTGTTATCCATAGTTTGTTATGATCCACACAGTCGAATGCCTTTGCATAGTCAATAAAACACAGGTAACCATCCTTCTGGCATTCTCTGATTTCAGGCAGGATCCATCTGACATCAGCAATGATATCTCTGGTTTCACGTCCTCTTCTGAAACCGGCCTGAATTTCTGGCAGTTCCCTGTCGATATACTGCTGCAGCCGTTTTTGAATGATCTTCAGCAAAATTTTGCTTGCTTCTGATATTAATGATATTGTTCTATAATTTCCACATTCAGTTGGATCACCTTTCTTGGGAATAGGCATAAATATGGATCTCGTCCAGTCAGTTGGCCAGGAAGCTGCCTTCCATATTTCTTGGCATAGACAAGTGAGCACCTCCAGCGCTACATCTGTTTGTTGAAACATCTCAATTGATATTCCATCAATTCCTGGAGCCTTGTTTTTCGCCAATGCCTTCAGAGCAGCTTGGACTTCTTCCTTCAGTACCATCGGTTCCTGATCATATGCCACCTCATGAAATGGTTGAACATCGACTAATTCTTTTGGTATAATGACTCTGTGTATTCCTTCCATCTTCTTTTGATACTTCCTGTGTTGTTTAATATTTTCCCCATGGAATCCTTCACTATTGCAACCCGAGGCTTCAATTTTTTCTTCAGTTCTTTCAGCTTGAGAAACGCCGAGCGTGTTCTTCCTTTTGGTTTTCCATTTCCAGCTCTTTGCACATGTCATTATAGTACGTTCTCTTCTCGAGAGGCCCTTTGAAATCTTCTGTTCAGTTCTATTACTTCATCAATTCTTCCTTTTGCTTTAGCTGCTCGATGCTCAAGAGCAAGTTTCAGAGTCTCCCCTGACATCCATCTTGGTCTTTTCTTTCTTTCCTGTCTTTTCAGTGACCTCTTGCTTTCTTCATGGATGATGTCCTCGATGTCATTCCACAACTCGTCTGGTCTTCGGTCACTAGTATTCAGTGCATCAAATCTATTCTTGAGATGGTCTCTAAATTCAGGTGGGATATAGCCAAGGTCATATTTTGGCTCTTGTGAACTTGCTCTGATTTTCTTTAGTTTCAGCTTGAACTTTCATATGAGCAATTGATGGTCTGTTCCACGGTCGGCCCCTGGCCTTGTTCTGACTGGTGATATTGAGCTTTTCCATTGTCTCTTTCCACAGATGTAGTCAATTTGATTTCTGTGTGTTCCATCTGGTGAGGTCCATGTGTATAGTCGTCGTTTATGTTGGTGAAAGAAGGTATTTGCAGTGAAGAAGTCGTTGGTCTTGCAAAATTCTATCATTCGCTCTCCGACATTGTTTCTATCACCAAGGCCATATTTTTCTACTACTGGTCCTTTTTCTTTGTTTCCAACTTTTGCATTCCAATCACCAGTAATTATCAATGAATCCTGATTGCATGTTTGATCAATTTCAGACTGCAGCAGCTGATAAAAATCTTCTATTTCTTCATCTTTGGCCCTAGTGGTTGGGGCGGATATTTGAATAATAGTCGTATTAACTGGTCTTCCTTGTAGGCATATGGATATTATCCTATCACTGACAGCGTTGTACTTCAGGATAGATCTTGAAATGTTCTTTTTGACAATGAATGCAACACCATTCCTCTTCGAGTTATCATTCCCAGCACAGTAGACTCTATGATTGTCCAATTCAAAATGCCCCATACCAGTCCATTTCAGCTCACTAACGCCTAGGATATCGATGTTTATGCGTTCCACTATATTTTTGACGATTTCCAATTTTCCTAGATTCGTACTTCGTACATTCCAGGTTCCGATTATTAATGGATGTTTGCAGCTGTTTCTTCTCATTTTGAGTCATGCCACATCAGCAAATGAAGGTCCTGATAGATTTACTCCATCCACGTCATTAAGGTTGACTCTACTTGGAGGAGGCAGCCCTTCCCCAGTTATCTTTTGAGTGCCTTCCAACCTGGGGGGCTAATCTTCCAGCACTATACCAGACAATGTTCTGCTGCTGTTCATAAGGTTTTCACGGGCTCATACTTTTCAGAAGTAGACTGCTGGGTCCTTCTTCCTAGTCTGTCTTGGTTTGGAAGCTCTGCTAAAACCTCTTCTCCGTTGGTGACCCTGCTGGTATCTGAATACTGGTGGCATAGCTTCCAGCATCACAGCAACACACAAGCCCCCACAGTACGACAAACTGACAGACCCTGAGATGTTTACCCAAGAAACCTGAAGACTTGTGTAAGCACAAAGACTTGTACTTGAATGTTTATTACAATTTTATACATAATAACCAAAAACTAGAACTACCTACGCTTCCTTCATAAATAAATGCATAAACGAGTTGTGATGTATCCATACAACTGGAATACTACTCAGCAAGAGACAGAAACAAACTAATGATACATACAACATGAATAAATCTCAAAAATACTATACTAAGCAAAAGAGTTTAGACATAAAATAATACATATGCTGTGATCTATTTCTATGAAACTCTGGGAAAGAAAAATCTAATTTATGTGACAAAAAAGTAGGTGACTTAACCCATCCTCCTGGCCTGAGAGAAACAGCTACAAAAAACCCAGGGACCAAAAATCCTTCCCTAATTGGACTAAAAACACAGAACCAGCTCCAGCCAACCATATATGATCCACAGTCTTGGGCTTTCATCCCTACAGGGAACAAGGTGGCTATTACAATGAAAAGGTAATTCTGATAGGGATCTGACCGTAATTGTTTTAGTGGATTACTGGAAAGACAAGTTTCCCAGGTCTGATATCTCTGCATATTCAACAGAAGCCCTCACTGACCCACAACGGGGAACTGAGGGCTGAAGCTCCCTCCAGACCACCTAGCCTCCTGCCTTAGGGGTCTGAGGATGGTGACACCTACCAATCTGTAGAGGTACTTGCACTGGGGGCCTAAGGTACAGCTGCAGAGCCCACCCACCAAAGTGCTTTAGGAATAGAGACACACCTACCTCACTGACACTTGGGGGAAGCCTGTCAGCATCCTACCCCCCGCCAGAGTGTGACCCCCTGCTGCTACTAGAATCTGGTGCACACAACTATCAACACTACTCCTCTAGGTGGATAGGTGACAGTCTGCACCACACACTTGGTGGCCCAAAATCAGATTCTATTCAAGAATAGTGAATGGACTCTTAGGCTTATTTATATATCTGATAACAGCCCAAACCAGCTGGTTATAGGACATAAGTGATTCAAGGGCTATAACAATCAAGATGGCGCAATCTAGTAGCTCATCTATGTATATTGAAAGAAAAAAAAAACAAGATAAGACTCAGTGAGCAAATATAAAATAAGTCACTACAATATCTTAGTGATGGCTTGGAGACAGTAGTCAATATCAAACCACATAAAGAAGCAGACCATGATTGCTTCTACAACTCCCCAAACGAAAGAATCAAAATCTTTCTCAAATGAAGATACAATGCTGGAATTACCAGATGCAGAATATAAAAAACTAATTTACAGAATGCTTCAAGACATCAGGGATGACCTCAGAAATGAAATAAGGCAATCTACAGAAAAAGCCAAGGAACACACTGATAAAGCAGTTGAAGAACTCAAAAAGATTATTCAAGAACATAGTGGAAAAATTAATAAGCTGCAAGAATCCGTAGAGAGACAGCATTCAGAAATCCGAAAGATTAACAGTAAAAGTACAGAATTAGACAATAGGAAGTGAGAGGAGTAGACTCGAGCAATTGGAATGCAGAGTAGGGGAGCTGGAGGATAACGGAATTGACACCAATATAGTTGAAAAAAACTCAGATAAAAGAATTTTAAAAAAGGAAGAAACCCTAAGAATCATGTGGGACTCTATCAAGAAGAATAACTTAGCGTGTGATTGGAGTTCCAGAACAGGGAGGGATAACAGAAGACACAGAGAGAATAGTTGAAGATCTGTTGGCAGAAAACTTCCCTGACATCATGAAGGATGAAAGGATATCTATCCAAGATGCTCATCAAACCCCATATAAGATTGAGCCAAAAAGAAAATCACCAAGACATATTATCATCAAACTTGCCAAAACCAAAGATAAAGAGAAAATTTTAAAAGCAGCCAGGGATAAAAGAAAGAAAGGTCTCCTACAAAGGAGAATCAATAAGTTCAGACTACTCAGCAGAAACCATGCAGTCAAGAAGGCAATGGGATGACATATATAGAGCACTGAAGGAGAAAAACTGCCAGCCAAGGATCATATATCCAGTAAAACTCTCTCTGAAATATGAAGGTGAAATTAAAACATTTACAGATAAACACAAGCTTAGAGAATTTGCAAAAACCAAACCAAAGCTACAAGAAATACTAAAGGAAATTGTGTGGTCAGAAAACCAATGATATCAGATACCAGCACAACACAAGGTCACGGAACAGAACATCTTGATATCAACTCAAATAGGGAAATCAAGAAAACAAATTAAGATTAATTTTAAAAAGAAAAAAATGCTCAAAACAGGAAATCATTGAAGTCAATATGTAAAAGATCACAATAATCAAAAAGACGGACTAAATACAGGTGGCATAGAACTGCTATATGGAGAGGGAAACAAGGCGATAAAGGACAATAGGTTTTTACTTAGAAATATAGGGGTAAATATTAAGGTAACCACAAAGAGGTATAAAAACTCCATAACTCAAAATGAAATCCAAGAAAAAGATAATGACTCAGCAAACGTAAATTCAACTACTATGAAAATGAGGAACACACAAATTACAAAGAAAAACGTCTCAGCACAAAAAAGTAAGTGAAAAAATGAAATTGTCAACAACACACATAAAAAGGCATTAAAATGACAGCACTAAACACATACTTATCTATAATTACACTGAATGTAAGTGAACTAAATGCACGAATAAAGAGACAGAGAGTCTCAGACTGGATAAAGAAACACAATCCATCTATATGCTGCCTACAAGAGACACACCTTAGACTTAGAGACACAAACAAACTAAAACTCAAAGGATGGAAAAAAATATATCAAGCAAACAACAAGCCAAAAAGAGCAGGAGTGGCAATATTAATTTCTGACAAAATTGACTTTAAAGTTAAATCCGCCAAAATGGATAAAGAAGGACACTACATAATGATTAAAGGGACAATAGACCAGGAAGATATAACCATATTAAATATTTATGCACCCAATGACAGGGCTGCAAGATACATAAAACAAACTTTAACAGAACTGAAAAGTAAAATAGACACCTCCACAATTGTAGTAGGAGACTTTAACACACCACTTTCAGGGAAGGACAGGAGTTCCAGTAACAAGCTCAATAGAGACACAGAAGACCTAATTGCTACAATCAGCCAACTTGACCTCATAGACTTATACAGAACACTCCACCCAACACCTGCAAAGCATACATTTTTTTTTCTAGTGCACATGGAACATTCTCTAGAATAGACCACATATTAGGTCATAAAACAAACCTTTGCAGAATACAAAAGATCGAAATATTACAAACCATCTTCTCAGACAACAAGGCCATAAAAGTGGAAATCAATAACAGAAAAATTAGTGAAAAGAAATCAAACACTTGGAAACTGAACAACACCCTGCTCAAAAAAGACTGGGTTGTAGAAGACATTAAGGAGGGAATAAAGAAATTCATAGAATCAATGAGAATGAAAACACTTCCTATCAAAACCTCTGGGACACAGCAAAAGCAGTGCTCGGAGGTCAATTTATATCGATAAATGCACACATACATAAAGAAGAAAGAGCCAAAATCAGAGAACTGTCCCTACAACTTGAACAAATAGAAAGTGAGCAACAAAAGAATCCATCAAGCACCAGAAGAAAACAAATAATAAAAATTAGAGCTGAACTAAATGAATTAGAGAACAGAAAAACAATTGAAAGAATTAACAAAGCCAAAAGCTGGTTCTTTGAAAAAATTAACAAAATTGATAAAGCATTGGCCAGACTGACTAAAGAAATACAGGAAAGGAAACAAATAACCCGAATAAGAAACGAGGTGGGCCACATCACAACAGACCCAAGTGAAATTAAAAGAATCATATCAGATTATTAGGAAAAATTGTACTCTAACAAATTTGCAAACCTAGAAGAAATGGATGAATTCCTAGAAAAACACTACCTACCTAAACTAACGCAATCAGAAGTAGAACAACTAAAGAGACCCATAACAAAAAAAGAGATTGAAAAGGTAATCAAAAGTCCCAACAAAAAAAAAGCCCTGGCCCGGACGGCTTCACTGCAGAGTTCTACCAAACTTTCAGAGAAGAGTTAACACCACTACTACTAAAGGTATTTCAAAGCATAGAAATGATGGAATACTACCTAACTCATTCTATGAAGCCACCATATCCCTGATACCAAAACCAGGTAAAGACACCACAAAAAAAAGAAAATTACAGACCTATATCCCTCATGAACATAGATGCAAAAATCCTCAACAAAATTCTAGCCAATAGAACTCAACAACATATCAAAAAAATAATCCACCACGACCAAGTGGGATTTATACCAGGTATGCCAGGCTGGTTTAATATTAGAAAAACCATTAATGTAATCCACCATATAAATAAAACAAAAGACAAAAACCACATGATCTTATCAATTGATGCAGAAAAGGCATTTGAGAAAGTCCAACACCCATTCATGATAAAAACTCTCAGCAAAATAGGAATTGAAGGAAAATTCCTCAACATAATAAAGGGCATCTATGCAAAACCAACAGCCAACATCACTCTAAATGGAGAGAGCCTGAAAGCATTTCCCTTGAGAACGGGAACCAGACAAGGATGCCCTTTATCACCGCTCTTATTCAACATTGTGCTAGAGGTCCTAGCCAGAGCAGTTAGGCTAGACAAAGAAATAAAGGACATCCGGATTGGCAAGGAAGAAGTAAAATTATCTCTATTTGCAGATGACATGATCTTGTACACAGAAAACCCTAAGGAATGCTCCAGAAAACTATTGAAACTAATAGAAGAGTTTGGCAAGAGTCTCAGGTTATAAGATAAACATACAAAAATCACTTGGATTCCTCTACATCAACAAAAAGGACATCAAAGAGGAAATCACCAAATCAATACCATTCACAGTAGCCCCCAAGAAGATAAAATACTTAGGAATAAATCTTACCAAAGATGTAAAAGACCTATACAAAGAAAATTACAAAGGACTAGTGCAAGAAACTGAAAAGGACCTACATAAGTGGAAAAACAGACCTTGCTCATGGATAGGAAGACTTAACATAATAAAAATGTCTATTCTACCAAAAGCCATCTATACATACAATGCACTTCCGATCCAAAGTCCAATGACATTTTTTAATGAGATGGAGAAAAAAATCACCAACTTCATATGGAAGGGAAAGAAGCCCCGGATAAGTAAAGCAGTCCTGAAAAAAAAGAAGAAAGTGGGAAGCCTCACTCTACCTGATTTTAGAACCTATTATACAGCCACAGTAGTCAAAACAGCCTGGTACTGGTACAACAACAGGCACATAGACCAATGGAACAGAATTGAGAACCCAGATATAAATCCATCCACATATGAGCAGCTGATATTTAACAAAGGACCAGTGTCAGTTAATTGGGGAAAAGATAGTCTTTTTAACAAATGCTGCTGGCATAACTGGATATCCATTTGCAAAAAAGTGAAACAGGACCCATACCTCACACCATGCACAAAAACTAACTCCAAGTGGATCAAAGACCTAAACATAAAGACTAAAACGATAAAGATCATGAAAGAAAAAATAGAGACAACATTAGGAGCCCTAATACAAGGCATAAACAGAATACAAAACATTACCAAAAATGACGAAGAGAAACCAGATAACTGGGAGCTCCTAAAAATCAAACACCTATGCTCATCTAAAGACTTCACCAAAAGAGTAAAAAGACCACCTACAGATTGGGAAAAAATTTTCAGCTATGACATCTCCGACCAGCGCCTGATCTCTAAAATCTATATGATTCTGTTAAAACTCAACCACAAAAAGACAAACAGCCCAATCAAAAAGTGGGCAAAGGATATGAACACACACTTCACTAAAGAAGATATTCAGGCAGCGAACAGATACATGAGAAAATGCTCTCGATCATTAGCCATTAGAGAAATGCAAATTAAAACTATGATGAGGTTCCATCTCACTCCAACAAGGCTGGCATTAATCCAAAAAACACAAAATAATAAATGTTGGAGAGGCTGCGGCGAGATTGGAACTCTTATACACTGCTGGTGGGAATGTAAAATGGTACAACCACTTTGGAAATCTATCTGGCGTTATCTTAAACAGTTAGAAGTAGAACTACCATACAACCCAGAAATCCCACTCCTCGGAATATACCCTAGAGAAATAAGAACCTTTACACGAATGGATATATGCACCCCCATGTTTATTGCAGCACTGTTTGCAATAGCAAAAAGCTGGAAGCAACCAAGGTGTCCATCAACGGATGAATGGTTAAAAAAATTATAGTATATTCACACGATGGAATACTATGCATTGATAAAGAACAGTGACGAATCTGTGAAACATTTCATAACATGGAAGAACCTGGAAGGCATTATACTGAGTGAAATTAGTCAGATGCAAAAGGACAAATATTGTATAAGACCACTATTATAAGATCTTGAGAAATAGTATAAACTGAGAAGAACACATATTTTTGTGGTTAAGAGGCAGGGAGGGAGGGAGGGTGGGAGAGGGTTATTTACTGATTAGTTAGTAGATAAGAACTACTTTAGGTGAAGGGAAGGAGAATACTCAATACACGGAGGGTCAGTTCAACTGGACTGGACCAAAAGCAAAGAAGTTTCCGGGATAAACTGAATGCTTCAAAGGTCAGCGGAACAAGGGCGGGGGTTTGGGGACTATGGCTTAAGGGGACTTCTAAGTCAATTGGCAAAATAATTCTATTATGAAAACATTCTGCATCCCACTTTGAAGTGTGGCATCTGGGGTTAAATGCTAACAAGCAGCCACCTAAGATGCATCAATTGGTCTCAACCCACCTGGATCAAAGGAGAATGAAGAACACCAAGGTCACACGATAACTATGAGCCCAAGAGACAGCATGGGCCGCAAGAACCAGAGACTTACATCACCCTGAGACCAGAAGAACTAGTTGGTGCCCGGCCACAATCGATGACTGCCCTGACAGGGAGCACAACAGAGAACCCCTGAGGGAGCAGGAGAACAGTGGGATACAGACCCCAAATTCTCATAAAAAACCAGACTTCATGGTCTGACTGAGACTAGAGGAATCCCGGCGGTCATGATCCCCAAACCTTCTGTTGGCCCAGGACAGGAACCATTCCCGAAGACAACTCATCAGACATGGAAGGGACTGGACAATGGGTAGGAGAGAGATGCTGATGAAGAGTGAGCTACTTGTATCAGGTGGACGCTTGAGACTGTGTTGGCATCTCCTGTCTGGAGGGGAGATAGGAGGGTAGAGAGGGTTAGAAACTGGCAAAACCGTCACGAAAGGAGGGACTGGAAGGAGGGATCAGGCTGACTCATTAGGGGGAGAGTAAGTGGGAATATGGAGTAAGGTGTATATAAGCTTATATGTGACAGACTGACTTGATTTGTAAACTTTTACTTAAAGCACAATAAAAATTATTTTAAAAAAAGAAATATGTTCTAAATTAGGTTTTGGTAGTGATTTACAACTCTGTGAATATAGTAAAAACCACTGAATTGCATACTTTAAGTAAGTTGTATGAATATGGGAACTATATTTCAATAAAGATCTTAAAAATCTTTAAAAAAAAAAAGTAGGTAACTGCCTTGGGATGTGTGTGAGGCGAGACTTGAGCAGGATGGGGTATAAAATAATTTGGGCGGTGGTACGAATATTCGATACTTTGATTGTGGTGATGGTTACATGGATGTATAAGTTTGTCAAAACTCATGGAAATATACAACAAAAGTGGGGCATTTTTTTTACAACTAAACTATATCTCAATAGATTTGACAAAATGTTTTAGGAAATAATAGGTGGGTCATGTAGTAATAGGATATTAACTAGGCCAATGAATCTATTGTGTATGGATGTTGAATTTGGTTGAGAGGATATTAATAGCTAGGAAAATGGATTATGGGGTTGATATTTTACGAATTTACTACTGAGGATTAAATTGTTGAGTTTCATTTTTCCCTTAATATTGTATTATAGTAACAAAATACTCTGCAGAAAATCAAAAAGAAAGTACAGAGACAGATCTAGAAAAATTACAAATGGGCTCATTCTATAGTGGATCAAAATTTTAGAAAGACACAGGTAAAAGGAACAAATGATGAGTGAGAAATTTTGTTGTTAGGTGCTGCCAAATTTGTTCCAACTCGTAGCAACCCTATGCACAACAGGAAGAAACATTGCCTGCTCCTGTGCCGTCCTCACAATCATTGCTATGCTTGAACCCATCATTGTAGCCACTGTGTCAGTCCATCTCACTGAGGGTCTTCCTCTTTTCTGCTGAGCCTCTATTCACCAAGTTTGATGTCCTTCTCCATGTACTGATCCCACCTGATAACATGTCCAAAGTACATGAGATGAAGTCTCTGCATTCTCACTTTTAAGGAGCATTCTGGCAGTACGTCTTCCAAGACAGATTTGTTCATTCTTTTGGCAGCCCATGGTATATTCAATATTCTTCGCTAACACCGTAATTCAAAAGTATCAAATCTTTTTCAGTCTTCCTTACTCATTGTCCAGCTTTCGTATGTCTATGAGATGACTGAAAACACCATGGGTTGGGTTAGGCACAACTTAGGCCTCAAAATGACACCTTTGCTTTTTATCACTTTAAAGAGTTCTTTGCAGCACATTTGCCCAATGCAATGCGTGTGTTGATTTTTTGACTGCTGCATTCATGGGCGTTGATTGTGGATCCAAGTAAAATGAAATCCTTAACAACTTCAAACTTTTCTCCCTTTATCATGATGTTGCTTATTGGTCCAGTTGTGAGGGTTCTGTTTTTATGGTGAAATGCAATCCATATTGCTGGATGTAGTCTTTGATCTGCAACAGTTAAGTGTTTCAAGTCCTCTTTGCTTTCAGCAAGCAAGGTTGTGCCATCTGCGTATTATAAGTTGTTAATGAGTCTTCCTCCAATCATGATGCCCCATTCCTCTGTATGTAGTCCAGCTTCTCCAGTTATTTGCTCAGCATACAGATTGAATAAGTATGGTGAAATGACACAACTGTGATTCATACCTTTCCTGATTTTAAACCACACAGTACTCCCTTGTTCTGTTTGAATGACTGCCTCTTGGTCTATGTACAGGTTCCTCATGTGCATAATTAAGTGTTCTGTATTTTCCCTTTTTCACAATGTTATCCATAATCTGTCAAGTTTTGTTGATATTAATCAAACTCCACTACTGGTCAGGCAGTGTGAGCAGAGAGAGTTAGAGCTTATGAAAAGAGAAGTAAAATAAGAACAGACAACAAGCAGAACTGTGGAATGAATGGCTTTTTTTTTTTTTTTTCCCAAGATTAAGTGTAATTTAAGCATGAACGTACTGAAAATCTGACCAGGTAAATTTAGACCTCTTAATCATTGTGCATACTCCATTCCTCTTTGCACTGACAATAGGAATTATAATGGAAAAAACTTTCACGAATATTATAATCATATATAAGGCCCACATGGTTGAGTTAGCTCTAGGATGGGAAGATATTATGTAGACAACGAAAAACATGAAAGGGAAGAATAGACATGAATAAAAGGATTATATGAGCCTACGTGACTGAAAGCATTTGATGGCCCTACTTGTTTGTTACTTAACCTGCTTTCTTTGGTTAGTATTATTATAATGTAAAAACTCATAGACTTACATATCCATGTTGTCTCATTTGGTTCGCTCCAGCAACACGGCTTAGGAGACAACTTCAAAAATCAGAAATCCTGACCTGAGAAAAGGTAGATTGTCATTCTTCTGGGGTTCCAAGCAAAGCAGCAGGGCAACATAGGCAGACTTTATCTGAACTGTTTTCACGCGGTTTCTAGTGTCTGACTACAATTACAACGCATAACTATGTCAGGCAATAATATAAAAAAAGAAAATATGAAGCCCTTACCTCAGAGAACTAAGGCAATGGGAATGCTCCTTAGATAGTTTGTGTGAGAAGATTTTTTTTTATTAACTTTTATTAAGCTTCAAGTGAACGTTTACAAATCCAATCAGTCTGTCACATATAAGTTTACATACATCTTACTCCGTACTCCCACCTGCTCTTCCCCTATTGAGTCAGCCCTTTCAGTCTCTCCTTTCGTGACAATTTTGCCAGCTTCCCTCTCTCTCTATCCTCCCATCCCCCCTCCAGACAAGAGCTGCCAACACACTCTCAGGTGTCCACCTGATATAATTAGCTCACTCTTCATCAGCGTCTCTTCCCCCCCCCCCCCCCCCCCCCCCCGCCGCTGATCAGTCCCTTTCATGTCTGATGAGTTGTCTTCGGGAATGGTTCCTGTACTGTGCCGACAGAAGGTCTGGGGAGCATGGCCGCCGGGATTCCTCTAGTCTCAGTCAGACCATTAAGTATGGTCTTTTTATGAGAATTGGGGGTCTGCATCCCACTGATCTCCGGTTCCCTCAGGAGTTCTCTGTTGTGCTCCCTGTGAGGGCAGTCATCGATTGTGGCCGGGCACCAACTAGTTCTTCTGGTCTCAGGATGATGTAGGTCTCTGGTTCATGTGGCCCTTTCTGTCTCTTGGGCTCCTAGTTGTCGTGTGACCTTGGTGTTCTTCATTTTCCTTTGATCCAGGTGGGTTGAGACCAATTGATGCATCTTAGATGGCCGCTTGTTAGCCTTTAAGACCCCCGATGCCACATTTCAAAGTGGGATGCAGAATGTTTTCATAATAGAATTATTTTGCCAATTGACACAGAGGTCCCCTCAAACCATTTTCCCCAGACCCCTGCCCCTGCTCCGCTGACCTTTGAAGCATTCATTTTATCCTGGAAACTTCTTTGCTTTTGGTCCAGTCCAATTGAGCTGACCTTCCATGTATTGAGTGTTGTCTTTCCCTTCACCCAAAGCAGTTCTTATCTACTGATTAATCAATAAAAAACCCTCTCCCTCCCTCCCTCCCTCCCCTCTTCATAACCACAAAAGTATGTGTTCTCAGTTTTTACTATTTCTCAAGATCTTATAATAGTGGTCTTACACAATATTTGTCCTTTTGCCTCTGACTCATTTCGCTCAGCATAATGCCTTCCAGGTTCCTCCATGCTATGAAATGTTTCACAGATTCGTCACTGTTCTTTATCGATGCGTAGTATTCCATTGTGTGAATATACCACAATTTATTTACCCATTCATCCGTTGATGGACACCTTGGTTGCTTCCAGCTTTTTGCTATTGTAAACAGAGCTGCAATAAACATGGGTGTGCATATATCTGTTTGTGTGAAGGCTCTTGTCTCTCTAGGGTATATTCCGAGGAGTGGGATTTCTGGGTTGTATGGTAGTTCTATTTCTAACTGTTTAAGATAACGCCAGAGAGATTTCCAAAGTGGTTGTACCATTTTACGTTCCCACCAGCAGTGTATAAGAGTTCCAATCTCGCCGCAGCCTCTCCAACATTTATTATTTTGTGTGTTTTGGATTAATGCCAGCCTTGTTGGAGTGAGATGGAACCTCATCGTAGTTTTAATTTGCATTTCTCTAATGGCTAATGATCGAGAGCATTTTCTCATGTATCTGTTGGCTGCCTGAATATCTTCTTTAGTGAAATGTGTGTTCATATCCTTTGCCCACTTCTTGATTGGGTTGTTTGTCTTTTTGTGGTTGAGTTTTGACAGACTCATGTAGATTTTAGAGATCAGGCACTGGTCTGAGATGTCATAGCTGAAAATTCTTTCCCGGTCTGTAGGTGGTCTTTTTACTCTTTTGGTGAAGTCTTTAGATGAGCATAGGTGTTTGATTTTTAGGAGCTCCCAGTTATCGGGTTTCTCTTCATCATTTTTGGTAATGTTTTGTATTCTGTTTATGCCTTGTATTAGGGCTCCTAGGGTTGTCCCTATTTTTTCTTCCATGATCTTTATCGTTTTAGTCTTTATGTTTAGGTCTTTGATCCACTTGGAGTTAGTTTTTGTGCATGGTGTGAGGTATGGGTCCTGTATCATTCTTTTGCAAATGGATATCCAGTTATGCCAGCAGCATTTGTTAAAAAGACTATCTTTTCCCCAATTTACTGATGCTGGTCCTTTGTCAAATATCAGCTGCTCATACGTGGATGGATTTATATCTGGGTTCTCAATTCTGTTCCATTGGTCTATGTGCCTGTTGTTGTACCAGTACCAGGCTGTTTTGACTACTGTGGCTGTATAATAGGTTCTAAAATCCGGTAGAGTGAGGCCTCCCACTTTCTTCTTCTTTTTCAGTAATGCGTTGCTTATCCGAGGCTTCTTTCCCTTCCATATGAAATTGGTGATTTGTTTCTCTATCCCCTTAAAATATGACATTGCAATTTGGATCGGAAGTGCGTTATATGTATAGATGGCTTTTGGTAGAATAGACATTTTTACTATGTTAAGTCTTCCTATCCATGAGCAAGGTCTGTTTTTCCACTTAAGTATGTCCTTTTGAATTTCTTGTAGTAGAGCTTTGTAGTTTTCTTTGTATAGGTCTTTTACATCCTTGGTAAGATTTATTCCTAAGTATTTTATCTTCTTGGGGGCTACTGTGAGTGGTATTGATTTGGTTATTTCCTCTTCGGTGTTCTTTTTGTTGATGTAGAGAAATCCAAGTGATTTTTGTATGTTTATTTTATAACCTGAGACTCTGCCAAACTCTTCTATTAGTTTCAGTAGTTTTCTGGAGGATTCCTTAGGGTTTTCTGTGTACAAGATCATGTCATCTGCAAATAGTGATAACTTTACTTCCTCCTTGCCAATCCGGATACCTTTTATTTCTTTGTCTAGCCTAATTGCCCTGGCTAGGACTTCAAGTACGGTGTTGAATAAGAGCGGTGATAAAGGGCATCCTTGTCTGGTTCCCGTTCTCAAGGGAAATGCTTTCAGGCTCTCTCCATTTAGAGTGATGTTGGCTGTTGGCTTTGCATAGATGCCCTTTATTATGTTGAGGAATTTTCCTTCAATTCCTATTTTGGTAAGAGTTTTTATCATGAATGGGTGTTGGACTTTGTCAAATGCCTTTTCTGCATCAATTGATAAGATCATGTGGTTTTTATCTTTTGTTTTATTATGTGATGGATTACATTAATGGTTTTTCTGATATTAAACCAGCCTTGCATACGTGGTATAAATCCCACTTGGTCATGGTGAATTATTTTTTTGATGTGTTGTTAGATTCCATTGGCTAGAATTTTGTTGAGGATTTTTGCATCTATGTTCATGAGGGATATAGGTCTGTAATTTTCTTTTTTTGTAATGTCTTTACCTGGTTTTGGTATCAGGGAGATGGTGGCTTCATAGAATGAGTTGGGTAGTATTCCGTCATTTTCTATGCTTTGAAATACCTTCAGTAGTAGTGGTGTTAACTCTTCTCTGAAAGTTTGGTAGAACTCTGCAGTGAAGCTGTCCGGGCCAGGGCTTTTTTTTGTTGGAAGTTTTTTGATTACCGCTTCAATCTCTTTTTTTGTTATGGGTCTATTTAGTTGTTCTACTTATGAATGTGTTAGTTTAGGTAGGTAGTGTTTTTCCAAGAATTCATCCATTTCTTCTAGGTTTTCAAATTTGTTAGAGTACACTTTTTCGTAGTAATCTGAAATGATTCTTTTAATTTCATTTGGTTCTGTTGTGATGTGGTTCTTCTCGTTTCTTATTCGGGTTGTTTCCTTTCCTGTATTTCTTTAGTCAGTCTAGCCATTGGTTTATCAATTTTGTTAATTTTTTCGAAGAACCAGCTTTTGGCTTTGTTAATTCTTTCAATTGTTTTTCTGTTCTCTAATTCATTTAATTCAGCTCTAATTTTTATTATTTGTTTTCTTCTGGTGCCTGATGGGTTCTTTTGTTGCTCACCTTCTATTTGTTCAAGTTGTAGGGACAGTTCTCTGATTTTGGCTCTTTCTTCTTTTTGTATGTGTGCATTTATCGATATAAATTGACCTCTGAGCACTGCTTTTGCTGTGTCCCAGAGGTTTTGATAGGAAGTATTTTCATTCTCGTTGCTTTCTATGAATTTCCTTATTCCCTCCTTGATGTCTTCTATAACCCAGTCTTTTTTCAGGAGGGTATTGTTCATTTTCCAAGTATTTGATTTCTTTTCCCTAGTTTTTCTGTTATTGATTTCTAGTTTTATTGCCTTGTGGTCTGAGAAGATGCTTTGTAATATTTCGATGTTTTGGACTCTGCAAAGGTTTGTTTTATGACCTAATATGTGGTCTATTCTAGAGAATGTTCCATGTGCACTAGAAAAAAATGTATACTTTGCAGCAGTTGGGTGGAGAGTTCTGTATAAGTCAATGAGGTCAAGTTGGTTGATTGTTGTAAGTAGGTCTTCTGTGTCTCTATTGAGCTTCTTACTGGATGTCCTGTCCTTCTCCGAAAGTGGTGTGTTGAAGTCTCCTACTATAATTGTGGAGGTGTCTATCTCACTTTTCAATTCTGTTAAAATTTGATTTATGTATCTTGCAGCCCTGTCATTGGGTGTGCATATATATTTAATATGGTTATGTCTTCCTGATCAATTGTCCCTTTTATCATTATGTAGTGTCCTTCTTTATCCTTTGTGGTGGATTTAAGTCTAAAGTCTATTTTGTCAGAAATTAATATTGCTACTCCTCTTCTTTTTTGCTTATTGTTTGCTTGATATATTTTTCTCCATCCTTTGAGTTTTAGTTTGTTTGTGTCTCTAAGTCTAAGGTGTGTCTCTTGTAGGCAGCATATAGATGGATCGTGTTTCTTTATCCAGTCCGAGACTCTCTGTCTCTTTATTGGTGCATTTAGTCCATTTACCTTCAGCGTAATTATAGATAAATAAGTTTTTATTGTTGTCATTTTGATGCCTTTTCATGTGTGTTGCTGGCAATTTCATTTTTCCACATACTTTTCTGTGCTGAGACGTTTTTCTTAGTAAATTGTGAGATCCTCATTTTCATAGTGTTTGACTTTATGTTAGTTGAGTCGTTCCGTTTTTCTTGAGTTATGGAGTTGTTATACCTTTTTGTGGTTACCTTATTATTTACCCCTATTTTTCTAAGTAAAGACCTAACTTGTATTGTTCTATATCGCCTTGTATCACTCTCCATATGGCAGTTCAATGCCTCCTGTATTTAGTCTCTCTTTTTGATTATTGTGATCTTTTACCTATTGACTTCCATGATTCCCTGTTATGTGTACTATTATTTTTTTTTTAATTAATCTTAATTTGTTTGTTTTTGTGATTTCCTTATTTGAGTTGATATCAGGACATTCTGTTTTGTGACCTTGTATTGTGCTGGTATCTGATATCATTGGTTTTCTGACCAAACAATATCCTTTAGTATTTCTTGTAGCTTTGGTTTGGTTTTTGCAAATTCTCTAAACTTGTGTTTATCTGTAAATATCTTAATTTCGCCTTCATATTTCAGAGAGAGTTTTGCTGGATATATGATCCTTGGCTGGCAGTTTTTCTCCTTCAGTGCTCTGTATATGTTGTCCCATTCCCTTCTTGCCTGCATGGTTTCTGCTGAGTAATCTGAACTTATTCTTGTTGATTCTCCCTTGAAGGAAACCTTTCTTTTCTCCCTGGCTGCTTTTAAAGTTTTCTGTTTATCTTTGGTTTTGGCGAGTTTGATGATAATATGTCTTGGCGATTTTCTTTTTGGATCAATCTTAAATGGGGTTCGATGAGCATCTTGGATAGATATCCTTTCATCTTTCATGATGTCAGGGAAGTTTTGTGTCAGGACTTCTTCAACTATTTTCTCTGTGTTCTGTCCCCCCTCCCTGTTCTGGGACTCCAATCACCCGCAAGTTATCCTTCTTGATAGAGTCCCACATGATTCTTAGGGTTTCTTCATTTTTTTTAATTCTTTTATCTGATTTTTTTTCAGCTATGTTGGTGTTGATTCCCTGGTACTCCAGATGTCCCAGTCTGCATTCTAATTGCTCAAGTCTGCTCCTCTGACTTTCTATTGCATTGTCTAATTCTGTAATTTTATTGTTAATCTTTTGGATTTCTACATGCTGTCTCTCTATGGATTCTTGCAACTTATTAATTTTTCCACTATGTTCTTGAATAATCTTTTTGAATTCTTCAACAGTTTTATCAGTGTGTTCCTTGGCTTTTTCTGCAGTTTGCCTTATTTCGTTTGTGATGTCTTGAAGCATTCTGTAAATTAGTTTTTTATATTCTGTATCTGATAATTCCAGGATTGTATCTTCATTTGGGAAAGATTTTGATTCTTTTGTTTGGGGGGTTGGAGAAGCTGTCATGGTCTGCTTCTTTATGTGGTTTGATATGGACTGCTGTCTCCGAGCCATCACTGGGAAACTAGTTTTTCCAGAAAATCCGCTGACTGGTACGCTGGCTTCAGGCTCTGAAAACAATCGCTGCCTCTCCGTATTTGTTCGTTCTCCGTCTCTAAATCTGTGTTTGTTGTTCAGGGTTCGTAGATTGTTATGTATGTGATCGATTCACTTGTTTTTCCGAGTCTTTGTTGCAAGAGGGATCCACGGTAGCGTCCACCTAGTCCACCATCTTGGCCCCGCCTCTGTGTGAGAAGATTTTTAAAACACGATTACATCCAATGGAAAAAGTCCTACGAAGTTAATAAAAAAAAAAAAAAGTACCCTCAAGTCAATTCCGACTCATAGCGAGCCTATAACGAAGTTAATAGATACAAATTATAATGAGGGAAAAGAGAGCATTGCCTTTTGGCAGTATTTTGGATTTGTCTATTTCCCCCTTGAAGTTCTGTTAAATTGACTTTCTGTTAAATTGTTCATATATTTTAAGATTATATTTTTATGTGCATAAAATATTTCTGGTGAATTTCATCTTTTAATTATATGTATTTTTATTTCAAGTATTGCTTTATGCCTTGAAGTTCATTTTCTAATATTCTTTCATCTTCCATTGGATTTAGAAAATTCTCAGTAATTATTTATTCAATTATTTCTCTTTTTTTATTCCAGCTCTCCAATTGCGTAAGTATTAAACCATCTGACAGTGCTCCAAATTTTTTTATGCTCTATTTTGCTTTTTTTCCCTTTGTGCTCCAGTTTGAATATTTTCTATTGGCTTGCACTTGAGTTCACTAGTTCTGCCTTTTGCTATGTTAATTCTGCTTTTAAATCCATCTAATGAATTTCAGACATTGTATTTTGCTTTTTAGAATGTCCATTGGATTATAAAAATAAACTTTTTCTCCACGTTGAAATACTCCATCTTTGAAATTATCATTTTTTTTTTTTACTTCTATTTTACTAAACATATTTAGTTCTTTTTAAGCCTTTGCTAACTACAATGTATGGATCATTTCTGGGTTTATTTTTATTGATTATTTTATGTTTTTATTATTGATTATATTTTCCGGATTCAGTGCCTGACTAATAAATTTTTATCCTATGCTGAGCACTGTGAGTGACATGCTACAGATTCTCTCGGTTAAATTACTTTCCTCTCAAGAGTTTTGTACAGGCAGGCAGCAAAGTTTCTGGCAGTTTACCTTGATCTTGTCAAGGCTTACTTTTAATCTTTGTTTGAATGGGTCTAATTCCCTTCAATTCTCTTTAATTTGGTGGACTCCTTCTCTTAATAACCCATTGCCTAAAATCCAGCTTCATAAAAACCAACTTCTGTTGCCTTTCCCAGCAAGACTGACACTTTTTGTTTAGCTCTGTTTTCTTGTGATGTTTTGGAAAATGCCTGCACTGTGAAAGTTGAGATGAAAGTGAGGCTTTCTTCTTATGTTTCCCTTCTCTCACAGTTCATATCCTACATTGATTGCATTCTGTTTTCTGTAACCCTGAGCAATTGTTTCATAGCTTGTATACAATAACATCTAAAGTATTTGTGAGTTTTTCCCTAATTTTCTTTTTAAGCTTCTACTGGTTCTTACCTGTGCTTGCTTTTCTTTGAATGATGCTACTTAATTGATTGTGAAAAAAAAAAATTATTTTTACTAATAGAGTATTTGGATTGCTAAGACAGGACTTGTTTTCTTCTTCCAGAAGAGATACAGAAGGAATATGGTTTGCTTTCACAAGGCACATGCAGTTGCTTTGAGATCAAGAGCACAATGTGTCTGGTTCACTGATTTCACAATATCAGGGACTACCTAGGTAGAACAAACTTAGGCTACAGATTGATCTGAGGAACCTTTTCGGCAGTTCAAATCCACCAGGTGCTCCTTGGAAACCGTATGGGGCAGTTCTACTCTGTCCTATAGGGTCGGTATGAGTCAGAATCAACTTGATGGCAGTGGTTTTTTGTTTTTGTTTTTTTAAATACTTTGAATTCCTCTTTACTCTGAGTAGTGTAGAATTTAGGGATCGCATCTTACCGTGGAGGTTTTTTTTTAAATCCTCTGATTTCTGCAGGCCATGGGCTTTGATTTTAGTTTCCCTCAATTAGTTAAGCTCTCAAAATGAAATTTTAAATTCTCTGGGATTGGCAAATAATCTGAAGGAAAAAGTCATTTCTGTGCATTGCTTGTCTGCCAGGATTCTTGTCTGTTTCTTTGTTTTCTCTCTTCATTTTGTCTTGGTGATTCCTTTTATAGTGTCAGTTCTTCAGTGCCTTCAAGAAGATGTGTGTGCGTGTGTGTATAATCTGTCACTTTCGTTTGTTTTCAGTAGGGGTTCAATAGACCAAATAACTTAGAAATCCAATACAGTCATAGCTCTACATTAATGCACAAATTGTAAAATTATTTTGTACCTTTAGTTAAAATGTAATTTGATTTGTTTTTTTATTAATACTTATTAAATATTAGCTTTAAATTTTCTTGAAATTATTCAATTTGATAACTATCAAAGATTATGGTTTCTGTCGTTGTACAGAGTATAATCTTTTTTTTTTTTTTAACCCTTCAGAGTCGTTTGGATGTGTATATGTCCCAAAACCCAGCAGGAACATCTGTTCAAAATATGCTCCACTGGAGTCAGGTATAACTTTTTGAGTGCATTTCAATACAGTTTCATTTACACTAATCTTGTTTTACCTCATCATTCTAGACATCATGCTATTGCCATGTTTTTGTTATTGTGTGCCATTAAGTTGATTCTGACCATAGTGACTCTAGAAGACAGAGTAGAACTACCCCACAGGGTTTCCTAGGTCTTAATCTTTATGAAAGCAGACTGCCAGTTCTTTTCTCCCACAGAGCCACTGGTAGGTTTGAAGCTCTGATCTTTTGGTTAGCAGACGAGTGCTTAACCATTTTATCATTTTACCAGAGCTCTTTGCTATTGCCATAGTATGATAAACTTAGAAGAATAAAATGAAATTATTGCATATTTAGGTAGTCCTTTATAGTTTGTGAAATATGTTGGTGTAATAATCTATTAGATCCCCTAACTAAACCTGAGCAGTGATCAGGGTAACAGAATTATCTCTGTGTTACAAATGAGAAAATGTTAATTCAGAACAATATAGTAGGAATTATCAAAGTTATGCCCCTCATTTGACATGCCCAAATATTCAAAGCTATTCCTTAAAAAAAATTAACTAGAACCTGCACACGAATGTTTGTAGCAGCTTTATTCATAATTGCCAAAAATTAAAAGAAAATAAGATGTCCTTCAATAGGTGAATGGATAAACAAACTGTGGTACATCCATAAAATAGAGAATTATTTAGTGACAAAAAGAAATGAGATATCAAGCCATGGAAAGACCTGGAGGAAACTTACATACATATTGCTAAGAGAACCACCACCCATCTGTCAGTTTGTCGTACTGTGGTGGATTGCATGTTGGTATGATGCTAGAAGCTATGCCACTGGTATTTCAAATACCAGCAAGGTCACCCATGGTGGATAGGTTTCAGCAGAGCTTCCAGATTAAGAAAGGGTAGGAAAAAGGCCTAGTGATCTGCTTCTGAAGTTTAACCAATGAAACCTTACGGATAACAATAGAACGTTGTTCTATATAGTGTTGGAAGATAAGTCCCTCAGGTTGGAAGGCACTCAAAATATACCTGGGGAAGAGCTGCCTCTTCAGAGTAGAGTCAACCTTAATAATGTGGATGGAGTAAAGCCTTCTGGACTGTCATTTGCTGATATGGCATGACTCAAAATGAGAAGCAATAGCTATAAAATATTCATTAATAGTCAGAATATGAAATGTACAAAGTATTAATGAAGGAAAATTTGAAGCTGTCAAAAATGAAATGAATGTCTTGAAGATCAATATCTCAGGCATTAGTGGGCTGAAACAGACTGGTATTGATCCTTTTGAATCCAATAATCATATGGTCTACTGTGCTGGGAATGACAAATTATAGAGGAATGACATTGCATTCATAATCAAAAAAAAAAAATTCAAGATCTATCCTGAAGTACAGTGCTGTCCATAATAGGTTAATATCCAAACACATTACAAGAAACGCCAGTTAATATGACTGTTATTCAAATTTATGTAGCAGCTACAAATGCCAAAGATGAAGAAATTGAAGATTTTTTTTAGTCTGAAATTGATGAAATGTGCCATCAAAATATAGTGATAATTCCTGGTGATGGCAATGTGAAAATTGGAAACAAAGAAGAAAGATCAGTAGTTGAAAATATGGCCTTGGTGAAAGGAACAATGCCAGAGATCACATGATAGAATTCTTCAAGACCAGTGATTTATTCATCGGAAAAACATTTTTTTTCAATAACACGAACTATACATATTTACCTTGCTGAATGGTTTACACAGGAATCAGATAGATTACATCTGCTGAAAGAGATGGTGGAGAAGCTCAATATTATCAGTCAAGTCAAAGCCAATGAAACAGACCATCTGTTGCTCATATGCAAGTTCCAGTTGAAGCTGAAGAAAATCAAATCAAGTCCAAGAAAGCCAACATACAACACTGAATATATCCACCCTTGAGTTTAGAGATCATCTCAAAAGTATATTTGATTCACTGAACACTAATGATCAAAGACCAGAAGAGCTGTGGAAGGACATCATACATGAATAAAGTAAAAAGATCATTAAAAAGACAGGAAAAAGTAAAAGAAAACAAAACAAAATGATGTCAGAAGAGACTCTGAAACTTGCTTTTGAATGCAGAGTAGTGAAGAAAACAAAAACAAAATGATGTCAGAAGAGACTCTGAAACTTGCTTTTGAATGCAGAGTAGTTAAAGTGAGCAAAAGATATGATGAAGTACAAGAGATGAACATAAGGTTTCAAAAGGCAGATTGAGAAGACAAGGTAAAGTATTATAATGAAATGTACAAAGACCTGGAGTTAGAAAACCAAAAGAGAAGAACACGATCAGCATTTATCAAGCTGAAAGAATTGGAGAGAAAATTCAACTCTTGAATTACAATATCGAAGGATTCTATGGGGAATAAGTTAAATGATGCAGAAAGTATCAGAAGACGATGGAAGGAATACACAGTTACTGTAGCAAAAAGAATTGGTCAATGTTCAACCATTTCAGGAGGTAGAATATGATCAAGAACTGCTGGTACTGAAGAAAGAAGTCCAAGCTATACTGAAGGCATTGATAGAAAATAAGGCTCCAAAAATTGACCAATACCAATTGAGATGTTTCTTTTCTTTCTTTTTTTTTTTTTTTGATGAAGATTTACAGAACAAATTAGTCTCTCATTAAACAATAAATACACATATTGTTTGCTACATTGGTTGCCACGCCCACAACATGTCAACACTCTCCCCTTCTCGACCTTGGATTCCCTGTTACCACCTTTCCTATTCCCTCCTGCCTTCTTGTCTTTGCCCTTGGGCTGATGTGCCCAATTAGTTTTGTTTTATGGGGCTGTCTAACCTTTGGCTGAAGGGGAAACCTTAGGAGTGGCTTCAGTACTGAGTTAAAAGGGAGTCTGGGGGCCATACTCTTGGGATTTCTCCAGTCTTATCAGACCAGTAAGGGTTTTTTGTGTGTGTGTGAGTTAGAATTTTGTTCTACATTTTTCTCTAGCTCTGACCAGGACCGTGCGTTATAATCCCTGTCAGAGCAGTCGGTCCTGGTAGCCAGGTACCATGTATTTGTGTTGGACTCAGTCTGGTGGAGACTGTGGTAGTTGTGGTCCGTTAGTCCTTTGGACTAATCTTTCCCTTCTGTCTTTGGTTTTCTTCATTTTCTCTTGCTCCCAAAGGGATGAGAGCAGTGGAGTATCTTAGATGGCCGCTTGCAAGCTTTTAAGACCCCAGACGCTACTCACAAAAGTAGGATGTAGAATAGTTTTCTTTATAAACTATGTTATGCCAGTTGAGCTAGATGTTCCCTGAGGCCGTGGTTCCCAGCCCTCAGTCCAGTAATTCAGTCTCTCGGGGAGTTTGGATGTGTCTATGGAGCTTCCATGACTTTGCTTTGATCAAGCCATACTGGCCTCTCCAGTATTGTGTATTGTCTTACCCTTCAACAAAGTTACCACTTATCTATTGTCTAGTTAGTGTTTTTCCCTCCCCACTACTCCTCTCCCTCTTAACCATCAAAGATTTCTTTTTGTGTGTAATCGTTTTCATGAGTTTTTATAATAGTGGTCTCATACAACATTTGTCCTTTTGTGATTGGCCAGATTCATTCATGTTGTGAGATGTTTCACAGATTCGTCATTGTTCTTTATCATTGCATAGTATTCCATCATGTGTATATACCATAGTTTGTTGATCCGTTAATCTGTTGATGGGCACCTAGGGTGTTTCCATCTTTTTGCTTTTGTGAATAATGCTGCAGTGAACAGGGGTGTGCATATGACTGTTCATGTAACAGCTCTTATTTCTAGGATATATTCCTAGGAGTGGAATTGCTGGATCGTATGGTATTTCTATTTCTAGCTTTTAAAGGAAGTGCCATATCATTTTCCAAAGTTGTTGTACCGTTTTGTATCCCCACCAGCAGTGCAAAAAAGTTGTAATCTTCCCACAGCCTCTCTAACATTTGTTTTTTTCTGTTTTTTTTTATTTGTGCCAGTAATGTCGGGATAAGATGGTATCTTACTGAGGTTTTGATTTGCATTTCTCTAATGTCTAGTGATTGTGATCATTTCCTTATGGGAACTCTCATATTTTCTGCAAACCTAAAACTGCTCTAAAAAGTATATTATATTAAAAACAAAACAAATAAATAAAAAAAATTAGTACTAGACTCCAGATCTTCCAACACCTAGACTACACTTTTCACTAGACTACACTTTTCACTAGACTATACTGTGTTAGGAAACCCTGGTGGAGTAGTGGTTAAGAGCTACGGCTACTAACCAAAAGCTCAGCAGTTGGAATCCACCAGGCATTCCTTGGAAACTCTATGGGGCACTTCTTCTCTGTCCTATAGGGCTGCTATAGGGTTGCTATGAGTTGAAATCAATGGATGGCACCAGGTTTGGTTTTTTTGCTTTACACTGTGTCCTCTGTTACATTGTAAAGTCTTTAAGGACCATAAACAAGTTTTGTTCATTTTTCTACTTCCAAGGCCACACATCTTGGAATATAATAGATACTTATCAACTAATGTGTTGAATGAATGATACTTATAAGGAAAAATTTTGGTATGAGAATGTTATCTTGATATTGAAAGCCAGGATAATATAGTAGAAAGAGTGCTATGCTGAGACCAAAAGGTCAGACTTTGAATCCTTTCTCTGAAACTTGCTGGCAGTGTGACATTAAGAAGCTCACTTAACTTTTCTGAATTCAGTTTTTCAATTAAAAATATTAAACATTAATAATAATTTTCTGACCCAATTAACAAAACATATTCTGAGAATTAAATGGGATGATTATGAATATTCTTTAAAGTTAATAAACACTAGAGAAATTTAAAGCATCATTAAGATGATGGTTGAGGGTTTTCTTATTTAAAAACATTTAAATCTATTAAACAAGTTTTTGAGGTAAATTATTAAAATATTTATTATAGTTTAGTTTATTCCTGATGATGGCTAGGCCAGGATAAGCTAAGTGATCTTTGAATTCATTCAGCCAATGTAAACGATATTTATTGAGCACCTATGATGTGCTCTATACTGGTCTATGCTCAAAACAAAGATCCATATCTTCATTTAAGCTTATATTTTAGTAGTAGGTATACGTACAATAAATAAAAAGCATAGTAAATAAGTAAATTATTAAAATATGTTAGAAGATGATGGAAGTTACAGAAAAATGGAAACAAAGGACAGAGGAAAGGCATTTAGGCATGCAGATCGGTGGTTTTTACTTTTGAATAGGAAGGTTAGTCCAGATCTCAATGAGATGGTGACATTTGAGAACAGATTTGAAAGAGGTGAGAAAATTAGCAATGTGGACATCTGGGGGAAGAGCATTCCAGGTAGAGAGAATAGCCAATGCAAAGCCCTTAGTCAGTGATAATGGTCTGGAAAAAGCAAAGAGGATTAATCCAACTTCCAGTTCCAGCGATGCTTAGTATATAAGAGAAAAAACACCTGAAAAAAACTGCAGGGGAAGAAGTGTCATCAGGGAAATCCAAATTGTCAATAGAGCAAGAAAGTAAAGGGGCCATTCTGAAAAGAAGTTAAAGATATAAGGCTGATAGAATTCCAGATGATAGAGATAGTTTTAGAAATTGGGGATGGTTGGGGAACGATGACAAAATAGAAAATGTACCGTGCCTTATTGTAATTAGAGTATCAGAGAAAACTGGTAACATGAGCATCTGGACTTTCTAGTGATGAAAACATAATAAAGGACAAAATGGGCATAATCGTATTAGATCTAGTGGACTCAAAGCAGACAGTGGTGGTGAAGTTGCAAGTGTTAAGGGATGAAGGAAGGAGTAGCTTCTGGGGCACACTTTTGAGCTCTGTAATTTGAAGCAAAGGTGTTTAGAGAAGTGTCATCTTAGTTCTAGTGAAGGACATTCACTCTTGACCTCTGCTGATGAAGCTGAGAATTTCTGGGGAAGCCCGCTCTTACCCCAAGCACACAGGCCCCATCTGGGTAATACAAGATCTTGGAGAGATGTGCATTTATAAGAAAGTGGTGTATCATATTCTTTAGATCCCTCTTCCCACCTGCAACCCCTTCTTCCTCATCCAAATGAAAAGAGGAAGAAAGAAACCCACCTACACATATACCAGCAGACCCAGTACAAAAAAGGCATATATGTGCAATGCATATCTAACTTTCATCAACTGATACTTTAATAAACTAATAAGTATAGTCTTATGTCTTTTTATTTCAGCTTTTTAATTCTAGTCAGCTGAAAGCTTTTGACTGGGGCAGTCCTCTTCTGAACTTGGTTCATTTTAATCAGGTAAATAATTATATCTAAACTAGAAACTATCTTCTTTCCCGATCATTCGAATGATTTTGCTGTAGATCAAGACTCATCTGTAAAGGGCTAGAGTTCAATAACACAAATGAGGAGAAACAGCAGATGGTCAAGTTGGTTTGGATTCATATTGTCATACCTAGCTAAACTAGCCTTTTTCATGTTTTCTTTGTATTTTAACACATATCCTGGACAAGCCTAGAGAAGTTGAAAAATTAGAGGATTAGAAAAATTGATCATTCCTCAGAGAAATAACATATTTGAAATATACATAGCTCTGTGCTTGGCTAAATAAGAAATAAAAGGTACAATGTAGTTCTTGGCCCTAAAACAACTTATTTTATTTGAGAAGATAAAACATACACATATAATTACTAGGAAAAACATAGACATTAGTGAATGGTGAACTTGTATAAGTACAGTGAAATTCTTGAAACATTCAAACTCAAGTCTGTCTGACTCCAAGTTTATGCTTTTCTGTCATACTTTCCTGCCTCAGCTAAACCCCATGCCTGATGTGGCCTGCTCATGTAAACATTTGAAGTAAAATACGAACATCAATTCAACTGGATAAGATTCAAACTTGACTGCTAATATTTACCATTTATTGGTAAACATATTGACAGTAATACAGCCACAGGAAATTTTGATTAAAATGCTTTCAGGCTTTACAAGTAATACTGAAACTACCTCTGTGGAAAGTTTGAATACTCTGAATTAGAAAAGACTATCTAATTTTGACTTATGTATAGTTTATTTTAAGTAAAAATTATAATACCAAATAGGTCTTGTAATTATAGGTAGCTTTTTTTCATATAATTATATTGACATAATATTATAATATGTAAAATATAATATAATAGTATATAATACTGAATAGGGATAATAATCATGGGCATCTCATATTCGTGGCTTTCATAGTAATTTTTTTTATATTCAATGTATTTTAAAACAGTATTTTTATTCACCATTTGAAGAATTAGTAATTAGCACTTTCTGATGTATCATTTTCTATGAAAACTCTTACTCTTGCTCATTTGTATTAAGACAAGTTCTCCACTGTACGATGTGACAAATATGAAAATACCAACTGCTACATGGAACGGTGAAAATGACTTGTTGGCTGACCCTGAAGATGTTGAAACTTTACTTTCTAAAATCACAAACCACATTTACCATAAAACTATTCCTTATTACAATCATATGGATTTTTTGTTCGGATTAGATGTATGTCATGAAGTTTACTATGAAATTGTTGATATTATCCAAGGCAACCTATAAAGCACCATGATACTCTGTGTTGAAAGATCATGGTACTCCATGATGAAAGATCTATACAAAAATAAAAGTATATTTTTTTTATAATTCCTATTAAAATCTCATTTTTTCTTACTGTGTATGTTTTTGTACTTATTTAGATTAAATCTGTAATTTTTCTCATATTTTTTCTCATTGCATCTAGGCTCTCCACTTATTAAATTAGTGGTATGTACTATCCCAGGAAAAATAGTAGATTATAATTCAGCCCAAAGGAGTCTATTGAGTTTCTAAATGGAATTGAAGAAATTTATAACAGAAACAATAATCTTACACATTGTCAAGTGCCAGAGATTATTTTGAAGAAAAAGTTTTTTTTTCCCTTTCAAAATCTTTTACATTTACATTATATTATGTAAAGAATACTGGAAGTATATTGGAAGAACAGTGTATGATACAAAAGCGAATTTTCCTCTGTGCCGAAACGAGAGCTCACTTTCTGGGCTATGTAAAGGAGTTTGGAGAGAAAAGAAGAAAGAGAGCATGGATGCCAGTGTAATGTTGTTGTTCTCTGACCACTTTAGGACAAGTTCCAGAAGCAAGATGATCATAGAAACCAGAGAGGTGTTGTGCCTCATTTCCCAGAATATAGCTGGTGGAGTGAAGTCTGAACTTTCCTTTCCAGACTAGCATGCATGCCCTAAGAATAGCAATGGTTGAGTGATATTTCCAGATAAATAGACTTGAAGGTGGCCTCACAAAATAGCATGCACTGCAGCATGGTACATGAAAGATCCAATAGTTCCCTACATGCCAGAGAGGTGTAAACATGTTCAAGAGAGCAATGGCAGAGGGGAAGAGGCCAAGAGTTGGGATGAAGGGATACTGTCAATGAATACAACACAGATTATAGGAGCCACAGACTGTAGTAAGACAATGAACAGCAGCAACAGATGCAGGGCACACAGGCCTTCTCGAAAGCCACATGTAAGGATTTATGCTTCTGGGGAGACCAACCTCCCTTCCGATCCCTGAATAATACATAACTTCTCTGGACTTTTGTCATCTCAGAAAAGCAAAATGGAGAAGAGGGAACCCTAGCACTGACTATGAATTTACCACACAAAGACTGAGAAAAAAAATCTATAATTTACTAAATTAGAAAATATTTTGGCCTTCAGCAGTCTAGAAGTTGAAAGCCAAATTTAGTTATGGAAAAATAAAGTTAAGTAATTGTTAAATTTATACTGAACACATGCTTATGGACTTTTGAAATTGTTAATACAAATAGAAATTGAATGTGTATAGATAGTGAGAAAAAACAAAATGCACATATTGTTATATATTTTATGAATGCAGCTAAGAGAAGACAAATGAGAGCTTTAAAGCTCGTAGTAAAGGCTAAAGAGAATCCTAGCTTTCTTTGGTAACCCTTGGAACTAAAATAGTGGAATGCTGGGAATAGACAAATATTTAGAGGCATCTTTCTTTTTTTGTGTGATAAACTATACATAACACAACATTCACAAATTCAACACCCTTTACAGGTACAACTCAATAACAAAAATTACATTAATCATGTTGTGCAACTCTGATTAGTATCCATTTTCAAATTTTCCATCACTATAAATAGACCCTCAATGTTTCCTAAACCATGACTCCTCATTTCCCCCTCCCTTCCACCTTTGGTAACAACTAATAAATTTTGGTCTCTGTGTATTTGCTTATTCTAGATATTTAATATAAGTGTGATCATACAATATTTGTCTTTTTGTGATTGACTTACGTCACTGACCTCACCATATTTGAAAACATTGTGCTGAGTGAAGCAGAGATATTTTTCTTAAAGAGTTCAAGAATGTTAACATAGCTTAAGTATTGCTTTAATGTATTCAAATCGTTTCTTAAAGAAGGTAAATTATAGCAGGATAAAAATTCAGAAGAATTGCTCATGTTGATTAATTGAATTACTCATGTTGAAGATTGAAGTTGTCAAGGATTTCACTTTACTTGGATCCACAGTCAACACCAATGGAAGCAGCAGTCGAGAAATCAAAAGACACATTGCATTGGGCAAATCTGCTAAACAGGACCTCTTTAAAGTGTTGAAAAGCAAAGATGTCACCTTGAAGACTAAGATGCGCTGACCCAAGCCATGGTATTTTCAGTCACATCATATGCATGTGAAAGCTGGACATTGAATAAAGAAGACTGAAGAAGAATTGGTGCCTTCGAATTGTGGTGTTGACAAAGAATATTGAACATACCATGGACTGCCAAAAGAATGAAAAAATCTGTCTTGGAAGAAGTACAACCAGAACGCTCATTAGAAGCAAGGATCGTGAGACTGCATCTTACACACTTTGGACATGTTGTCAGGAGGGATCAGTCCCTGGAGGAGGACATCATGCTTGGTAAAATACAGGGCCAGGGGAAAGGAGGAAGACCCTCGATGAGATGGATTGACACAGTGGCTGCAACAATGGGCTCAAGCATAACAACGATTGTGAGGATGGCACAGGACCAGCCAGTTTTGTTCTAAGGTACATAGGGTCACTATGAGTAAGAATCAACTCAAGAGCACCTAACAACAACAGCAACACTCATGCTGAGGTTTTAAGAATGATTTGGAAGTTTCCGGTAATGGTGAGCTAGGTAATCTGGGCCTCAGAAAAACATACAAAGCATCTGTTTGAAGACAATGGAGAGTTAGTGATGCAGTGAATAATAACAGGATCATGAAAAAAGAAACCCAGAGAAGTAATTCTGGTGTTCTAGATGCTTATCCCTAGCAACATCTACTTACTCCAGAAGTGTAGCTAAAAGGCTAAAAAAAATCAGTAGAATATAAAACTTGGAATTCAACTTTTCAAGTGCTTTGGTAAACGCCCATTCTCAAGCTTTGGGCTGGAACCTCAGAGTACTGTGTGCTAGGAACAAAGTTGAACTGAAAATTGGTCATCCCTTTAGAAACTGTAGTCCAGCTTTGAATCATATAAATTCCTATGTATTTAAGGCTATCAGGGAATACAAATAGGCTAGACATCTGTCAAAAGCAAATGTAAAGCCTTTCTGAAGGAAATTCAAATCATGCAACATACTAGCAATAACACTAAAATTTTGCACCGTTGCAAGATAAGTCAATATACAACAATAAATTATATACTCGTATCAAAAAATTCCCCCTTGCGTCTGTCAGTTTGTCGTACTGTGGGTGTTTGTATGTTGCTGTGATGTTGGAAGCTATGCCACCAGTATTCAAATACCAGCAGGGTCACCCATGGTGGACAGGTTTCAGCTGAGCTTCCAGACTAAGGCAGACTAGGAAGAAGGACCCAGCAGTCCACTTCTGAAAAGAATTAGCCAAAGAAAACCTTACGAATAGCAGTGGAACACTGTCTGACATAGTGCTGGAAGATGAGCCCCTCTGGTTGGAAGGCATTCAAAATATGACTGAGGAAGAACTGCCTCCTCAAAGTAGAGTCCACCTTAATGACATAGGTGGAGTCGAGCTTTCGGGACCTTCATTTGCTGATGTGGCACAACTCAAAATGAGAAGAAACAGCTGCAGACATCCATTAATAATTGGAACGTGGAAGGTACAAAGTAGGAGAATAGGAAAACATCAAAAATGAAATGGAACACATAAACATCAATATCCTAGGCATTGGTGAGCTGAAGTGGACTGGTATTGGCCATTTTGAATTGACAATCACATGGTCTACTTCGCCGAGAATGAAAATGGTGTTGCATTCATCGCCACAAAAAAATTCAAGATCTGTTCTGAAATACAACACTGTCAGTGATGCCTACAAGGAAGGCCAGTTAATACAACTATTATTCAAATTTACCCACCAATCACTAAGGCCAAAGATGAAGAAATTGAAGATTTTTATCAACTTCTCAAGTCTGAAATTGACTGAACATGCAATCAGGATGCATTCATAATTACTGGTGATTGGAATGTGAAACTTGGAAATGAAGAAGGATTGGTAGTTGGAAAATATGGCCTTGGAGGTGGAAACGATGCTGGAGAAAGCATGTTACAATTTTGCAAGACCAATGACTTCTTCATTGCAAATACCTTCTTTCACCAACATAAATGGTGACTATACACGTAGGCCTCACCAGATGGAATACACAGGAATCAAATCAACTACTTCGGTGGAAAGAGATGATGGAAAAGCTCAATATCATCAGTCAGAAGGCCAGGGGCCGACTGTGGAACAGACCATCAGTTGCTCAAATGCAAGTTCAAGTTGAAACTGAAGAAAATTAGAACGCCATGAGAGTCAAAGTATGACCTTGAGTATATCCCACCTGAATTTAGAGACCATCTCAAGAATAGATTTGGCATGTTGAACACTAATGACCTAAGACCAGACGAGCTGTGAAACGACATCAAGGAAATCATACATGACGAAAGCAGGAGGTCATTAAAAAACAGAAAAGACCAAAACGGATGTCAGAAGAGACTCTGAAACTTGCTCTGAACGTCAAGTAGCTAAAGCGAAAGGAAGAAATGATGATGTAAAAGAACCAAACATAAGATTTCAAGGGAAAGCTTCAGAAGACAGAGTAAAGTATTAAAACGACATATGCAAAGACCTGGAGATAGAAAATCAAAAGGGGAGAACACGTTCTGCGTTTCTCAAGCTGAAAGAACTGAAGAAAAACTTCAAGCCTCGGGTTGCAATAACGAAGAATTCTACAGGGAAAATATTAAACAATGCAAGAAGCATCAAAAGAAGAAGGAAGAAATACCCAGAGTCACTGTACCAAAAAGAATTGGTCGATGCCCAACCATTTCAGAGCATAACATATGATCAGGAACCGATGGTACTGAAGGAAGAAGTGCAAGCTGCACTGAAGACACTGGCAAAAAAACAAGTCTCCAGGAATTGACGGGATACATATTGATATGTTTCAACAAACAGAGGTAGCACTGGAGGTGCTGTCTTTCTATGCCGAGAAATTTGGAAGACACCTACTTGGGCAACCGACTGGAAGAGATACATATTCATGACTATTTTTCTGGGTTTTATTCCCAGGAAATTTGATCCAACTGAATGTGGAAATCATAGAACTGTATCATTAATATCACATTCAAGTAAAATTTTGCTGAAGATCATTCAAAAGTAGCTATAGCAGTATATCAACAAGGAACTTCCGGAAATTCAAGCTGGATTCAGAAGAGGACGTGGAACCAGGGATATTATAGCTGATGTCAGATGGATCCTGGCTGAAAGCAGAGAATACCAGAAAGGTGTTTACCTGTGTTTTATTGACTATGCAAAGACATTCGGCTGTGTAGATCATAACAAATTATGGATAATACTGTGAAGAATGGGAATTTCAGAACACTTAATTGTGCCCATGCAGAACCTGTACATATACCAAGAGGGAGTTGTTTGAACAGAACAAGGGGATACTGCATGGTTAAAGTTAGGAAAGGTGTGTGTCAGGGTTGTATCTTTTCACCATACCTATTCAGTGTGTATGCTGAGCAAATAATCTGAGAAGCTGGACTATATGGAGAAGAACATGGCATCAGGTTCGGAGGAAGACTCATTAACAACCTGCATTATGCAGATGACACAACCTTGCTTGCTGAAAGCAAAGAGGACTTGAAGCACTTACTGATGAAGATCAAAGACCACAGCCTTCAGTATGGACTACACCTCAAAGTAAAAAAAACGAAAATCCTCACGACTAGACCAATAAGCAACATCATGATAAATGGAGGAAAGACTGAAATTGGATTCACAATCAACACCTATGGAAGCAGCAATCAAGAAATCAAAACACACATTGCATTGGGCAAATCTTCTGCAAAAACCTCTTTAAAGTCTTGAAAAGATGTCACCTTGAAGACTAATGTGCACCCGACCCAAGCCATTATATTTTCAGTAGCCTCGTATTCATGCAAGATCTGGATGATGAATAAGGAAGACTGAAGAATTGACACCTTTGAATTATGATGTTTGTGAAGAATATTGAATATACCATGGACTGCCAAAAGAACAAACAAGTCTGTCTTGGAAGAAGTACAACCAGAGTGCTCCTTAGAAGGAAGGATCACAAGACTACATCTCACATACTTTGGGCATGTTATCAGAAGGGTTCTGTCCCTGGAGAAGAACATCATGCTTGGTAAAGTAGAGGGTCATCAAAAAGACGAAGACCCTCAACAAGATGGATTGACACAGTGGCTGCAATAATGAGCTTAACCATAGCAATGATTGTGAAGATGTCCTAGGACTGGGCAGTGTTTCATTCTGTTGTACATAGGGTGGCTATGAATTGGAACTGACTCAATGGCACCTAACAGTGACAACATCAAAAAATTACAAAATGAGGGGGCGGAGCCAAGATGGCTGACTAGGTAGAAGCTACCTCGGATCCCTCTTGCAACAAAGATTTGGAAAAACAAGTGAATCTATCACATAGATGGCAATCTACGAACCCTGACCATCAAACACAGATCTAAAGAGTTGACCTGAGTGACAGAGACTGAGAACGAACAACCACGGGGAAGCAGCAACAGTTTTCAGAGCCTGAAGCCAGCGTCCCAGTCAGGAAACCTTGGCACCGGGCTTTGGACTGGGCGCAGGGGAGGTGAGCACAGCATCCTGAGATGGCACAAACAGAGGGCGCTGCCCTAGCCCCCTGAACTGACCTCGGGGGAAGCCCAGCCAGTGCACGCAGGCAGCGCACTGACACAGCTGACAGAAGGAGAAGTCCCTGGGAGGCAGCGACTGGTTTTGGAGCCTGGAGTGCGGCGTCCCAGCTGGGGAACCTTGGCTCTGGGTTTGGACCGGGAGTGGAGGAACTAACCACAGCTTCTGAGACAGCGCAAGCATGGGACTTGGACCTGACACTCGGGGGCAATCTCTACCCAGCCAGCACACACAGTCGACGCGCCCCTCGGGAATCTCAGATAAAACAGTCATCCCAAGCAAGATAAGTAACTTTGTCTATATTCCGGGGTGCTACTCTCTCCTCTTTATCTGAACCCTCCCCTCCCCTTCCCAGGCGGCTTCATTGACATTGGAATTTCCTGAGCCAGAGGGTGAACTGCGCTGCGGTTTTTCTTTCTTTCTTTTTTTTTTTTTTTTTGGTGTTTTCCTAACCCATTCTCCTGGCCTGAGAGAAGCAGCTACAAAAAACCCAGGGACCAAAAATCCTTCCCTAATTGGACTAAAAACACAGAACCAGCTCCAGCCAAGCATATGTGATCCACAGTCTTGGGCTTTCATCCCTACAGGGAACAAGGTGGCTATTATAATGCAAAGGCATTCCTGATAGGGATCTGACTGTAATTCTTTTAGTGGATTACTGGAAAGACAAGTTTCCCAGGTCTGATATCTCTGCATATTCAACAGAGCCCTCATTGACCCACAACAGGGAACTGAGGGCTGAAGCTCCCTCCAGACCACCTAGCCTCCTGCCTTAGGGGTCTAAGGAGGGTGACACCTACCAATCTGTAGAGGTACTTGCATTGGGGGCCTAAGGTACAGCTGCAGAGCGCACCCACCAAAGTGCTTTAGGAATAGAGACACACCTACCTCACTGACACTTGGGGGAAGCCTGTCAGCATCCTGCCCGTGCCCCCCCGAGTGTGAACCCCTGCTGCTACTAGAATCTGGTGCTCACAACTATCACCACTACTTCTCTAGGTGGATAGGTGACAGTCTGCACCACACACTTGATGACCCAAAATCAGATTCTACTCAAGAATAGTGAGTGGACTCTTAGGCTTATTTATATATCTGGTAACAGCCCAAACCAGCTGGTAATAGGACATAAGTGAGTCAAGCGCTATAACAATGAAGATGGCGCAATCTAGTAGCCCATCTACATATATTGAAAGAAAACAAAACAAGATAAGACTCAGTGAGCAAATATAGAATAAATCACTACAGTATCTTAGTGATGGCTTGGAGACAGCAGTTGATATCAAACCACATAAAGAAGCAGACAATGATTGCTTCTACAACCCCCCAAACTAAAGAATCAAAATCTTTCTCAAATGAAGATACAATCCTGGAATTGCCAGATACAGAATATAAAAAACGAATTTACAGAATGCTTCAAGACATCAGGGATGACCTCAGAAATGAAATAAGGCAATCTACAGAAAAAGCCAAGGAACACACTGATAAAGCAGTTGAAGAACTCAAAAAGATTATTCAAGAACATAGTGGAAAAATTAATAAGTTGCAAGAATCCATAGAGAGACCAGAAATCCAAAAGATTAACAATAAAATTACAGAATTAGACAACGCAATAGGAAGTCAGAGGAGCAGACTCGAGCAATTAGAATGCAGAGTGGGAGATCTGGAGGAGCAGAGAATTGACATCAATATAGCTGAAAAAAAATCAGATAAAAGAATTTTAAAAAAGGAAGAAACCCTAAGAATCATGTGGGACTCTATCAAGAAGAATAACTTACGTGTGATTGGAGTCCCAGAACAGGGAGGGACAACAGAAAACACAGAGAGAATAGTTGAAGATCTCTTGGCAGAAAGCTTCCCTGACATCATGAAAGACGAAAGGATATGTATCCAAGATGCTCATCGAACCCCATTTAAGACTGATCCAAAAAGAAAATCACCAAGACATATTATCATCAAACTCGCCAAAACCAAAGATAAAAAGAAAATTTTAAAAGCAGCCAGGGATAAAAGAAAGGTCTCCTACAAAGGAGAATCAATAAGAATAAGTTCAGATTACTCAGCAGAAACCATGCAGGCAAGAAGGCAATGGGATGACATATATAGAGCACTGAAGGAGAAAAACTGCCAGCCAAGGATCATATATCCAGCAAAACTCTCTCCGAAATATGAAGGCGAAATTAAGACATGTACAGATAAACACAAGCTTAGAGAATTTACAAAAACCAAACCAAAGCTACAAGAAATACTAAAGGAAATTGGTCAGAAAACCAATGATATCAGATACCAGCACAACACAAGGTCACAGAACAGAGCATTTTGATATCAACTCAAATAGGGAAATCAAGAAAACAAATTAAGATTAATTAAAAAAAAAAAAAAGGCTCAAAACAGGAAATCATTGAAGTCAATATGTAAAAGATCACAATAATCAAAAAGACAGACTAAATACAGGTGGCATAGAACTGCCATATGGAGAGGGATACAAGGCGATATAGGAGAATACAAGTTAGGTTTTTACTTAGAAAAATAGGGGTAAATATTAAGGTAGCCACAAAGAGGATTAAGAACTCCATAACTCAAAATAAAAACCAAGAAAAATGTAACGACTCAGCAAACATAAAGTCAAATATTATGAAAATGAGGAACACACAAATTACAAAGAAAAACGTCTCAGCACAAAAAAGTAAGTGGAAAAATGAAATTGTCAACAACACACATAAAAAGGCATCAAAATGACAGCACTAAACACATAAAAAAAAAAAAATTTTTTTTTTTTTTTTTTTTACGCTGAATGTAAATGGACTAAACACACCAATAAAGAGACAGAGAATCTCAGACTGGATAAAGAAACACGATCCATCTATATGCTCTCTACAAGAGACACACCTTAGTCTTAGAGACACAAACAAACTAAAACTCAAAGGATGGAAAAAAATATATCAAGCAAACAATAAGCAAAAAAGAGCAGGAGTAGCAATATTAATTTCTGACAAAATAGACTTTAAAATTAAATCCACCACAAAGGATAAAGATGGACACTACATAGTGATAAAAGGGACAATTGACCAGGAAGATATAACCATATTAAATATTTATGCAGCCAATGACAAGACTCCGAGATACATAAAACAAACTTTAACAGAACTAAAAAGTGAGATAGACACCTCCACAATTATAGTAGGAGATTTCAACACACCACTTTCAGAGAAGGACAGGACATCCAGTAAGAAGCTCAGTAGAGACACAAAAAACCTAATTGCTACAATCAACCAACTTGACCTCATTGACTTATACAGAACACTCCACCCAACTGCTACAAAGTATACTTTTTTTTCTAGCGTACACAGAACATTCTCTAGACTAGACCACATATTAGGTCATAAAACAAACCTTTGCAGAATCCAAAAGATCGAAATATTACAAAGCATCTTCTCAGACCATAAGGCTATAAAAGTGGAAATCAATAACAGAAAAATTAGGGAAAAGAAATCAAATACTTGGAAACTGAACAATACCCTGCTCAAAAAAGACTGGGTTATAGAAGACATTAAGGTGGGAATAAAGAAATTCATAGAATGCAACGAGAATGAAAATACTTGCCATCAAGACCTCTGGGACACAGCAAAAACGGTGCTCAGAGGTCAATTTATATCGATAAATGCACACATACAAAAAGAAAAAAGAGCCAAAATCAGAGAACTGTCCCTACAACTTGAACAAATAGAAAGTGAGCAACAAAAGAATCCGTCAGGCACCAGAAGAAAACAAATAATAAAAATTAGAGCTGAACTAAATGAATTAGAGAACAGAAAAACAATTGAAAGAATTAACAAAGCCAAAAGCTGGTTCTTTGAAAAAATTAACAAAATTGATAAAGCATTGGCCAGACTGACTAAAGAAATACAGGAAAGGAAACAAATAACCCGAATAAGAAACAAGGTGGGCCACATCACAACAGACCCAACTGAAATTAAAAGAATCATATCAGATTATTAGGAAAAATTGTACTCTAACAAATTTGCAAACCTAGAAGAAATGGGTGAATTCCTAGAAAAACACTACCTACCTAAACTAACACAATCAGAAGTAGAACAACTAAATAGACCCGTAACAAAAAAAGAGATTGAAACGGTAATCAAAAAACTCCCAACAAAAAAAAAGCCCTGGCCCGGATGACTTTACTGCAGAGTTCTACCAAACTTTCAGAGAAGAGTTAACACCACTACTACTGAAGGTATTTCAAAGCATAGACAATGACGGAATACTGCCTAACTCATTCTATAAAGCCACCATATCCCTGATACCAAAACCAGGTAAAGACACCACAAAAAAAAAGAAAATTACAGACCTATATCCCTCATGAACATAGATGCAAAAATCCTCAACAAAATTCTAGCCAATAGAATTCAACAACATATCAAAAAAATAATCCACCAAAACCAAGTGGGATTTATACCAGGTGTGCCAGGCTGGTTTAATATTAGAAAAACCATTAATGTAATCCACCATATAAATAAAACAAAAGACAAAAACCACATGATCTTATCAATTGATGCAGAAAAGGCATTTGACAAAGTCCAACACCCATTCATAATAAAAACTCTCACCAAAATAGGAACTGAAGGAAAATTCCTCAACATAATAAAGGGCATCTATACAAAGCCAATAGCCAACATCACTCTAAATGGAGAGAGCCTGAAAGCATTTCCCTTGAGAACGGGAACCAGACAAGGATGCCCTTTATCACCGCTCTTATTCGACATTGTGCTAGAGGTCCTAGCCAGAGGAATTAGGCTAGTCAAAGAAATAAAGGGCATCTGGATTGGCAAGGAGGAAGTAAAATTATCTCTCTTTGCAGATGACATGATCTTATACACAGAAAACCCTAAGGAATCCTCCAGAAAACTATTGAAACTAATAGAAGAGTTTGGCAGAGTCTCAGGTTATAAGATAAACATACAAAAATCACTTGGATTCCTCTACATCAACAAAAAGAACATCGAAGAGGAAATCACCAAATCAATACCATTCACAGTAGCCCCCAAGAAGATAAAGTACTTAGGAATAAATCTTACCAAAGATGTAAAAGACCTATATAAAGAAAACTAGAAAGTACTACTACAAGAAACTAAAAAGGACCTACTTAAGTGGAAAAACAGACCTTGCTCATGGATAGGAAGACTTAACATAGTAAAAATGTCTATTCTACCAAAAGCCATCTATACATACAATGCACTTCCGATCCAAATTCCAATGACATTTTTTAATGAGGTGGAGAAACAAATCACCAACTTCATATGGAAGGGGAAGAAGCCCCGGATAAGTAAAGCATTACTGAAAAAGAAGAAGAAAGTGGGAGGCCTCACTCTACCGGATTTTAGAACCTATTATACAGCCACAGTAGTCAAAACAGCCTGGTACTGGTACAACAACAGGCACATAGACCAATGGAACAGAATTGAGAACCCAGATATAAATGCATCCACATATGAGCAGCTGATATTTGACAAAGGCCTAGTGTCAGTTAACTGGGGAAAAGAAAGTCTTTTTAACAAATGCTGCTGGCATAACTGGATATCCATTTGCAAAAAAATGAAACAGGACCCATACCTCACACCATGCACAAAAACTAACTCCAAGTGGATCAAAGACCTAAACATAAAGACTAAAACGATAAAGATCATGGAAGAAAAAATAGGGACAACCTTAGGAGCCCTAATACAAGGCATAAACAGAATACAAAACATTACGAAAAATGACGAAGAGAAACCAGATAACTGGGAGCTCCTAAAAATCAAACACCTATGCTCATCTAAAGACTTCACCAAAAGAGTAAAAAGAGCACCTACAGATTGATAAAGAATTTTCAGCTATGACATCTCTGACCAGCACCTGATCTCTAAAATCTATATGATTCTGTTAAAACTCAACCACAAAAAGACAAACAGTCCAATCAAAAAGTGGGCAAAGGATATGAACACGCACTTCACTAAAGAAGATATTCAGGCAGCTAACAGACACATGAGAAAATGCTCTCCATCATTAGCCATTAGAGAAATGCAAATTAAAACTACGATGAGGTTCCATCTCACTTCAACAAGGCTGGCATTAATCCAAAAAACACAAAATAATAAATGTTGGAGAGGCTGCGGAGGGATTGGAGCTCTTATACACTGCTGGTGGGAATGTAAAATGGTACAACCACTTTGGAAATCTATCTGGCGTTCTCTTAAAAAGTTAGAAATAAAACTACCATACAACCCAGAAATCCCACTCCTCGGAATATACCCTAGAGAAATAAGAGCCTTCACACAAAGAGATATATGCACACCCATGTTTATTTCAGCTCTGTTCACAATAGCAAAAAGCTTGAAGCAACCAAGGTGTCCATCAACGGATGAATGGTTAAATAAATTGTGGTGTATTCACACAATGGAATACTACGCATCGATAAAGAACAGTGACGAATCTGTGAAACATTTCATAGCATGGAGGAACCTGGAAGGCATTATGCTGAGCGAAATGAGTCAGAGGCAAAAGGACAAATATTGTATAAGACCACTATTATAAGATCTTGAGAAATAGTATAAACTGAGAAGAACACATATTTTTGTGGTTATGGGGGGGGAGAGAGGGAGGGTGGGAGAGGGTTATTTACTGATTAGTTAGTAGATAAGAACTACTTTAGGTGAAGGGAAGGACAATACTCAATACACGGAAGGTCAGCTTGACTGGACTGGACCAAAAGCAAAGAAGTTTCCAGGATAAACTGAATGCTTCAAAGGTCAGCAGAACAAGGGCGGGGGTTTGGGGACTATGGCTTAAAGGGACTTCTAAGGCAATTGGCAAAATAATTCTATTATGAAAGCATTCTGCATCCCACTTTGAAGTGTGGCGTCTGGGGTCTTAAATGCTAACAAGTGGCCACCTAAGATGCATCAATTGGTCTCAACCCACCTGGATCAAAGGAGAATGAAGAACATCAAGGTCACACGATAACTATGAGCCCAAGAGACAGAAAGGGCCACATGAACTAGAGACTTACATCATCCTGAGACCAGAAGAACTAGATGGTGCCTGGCCACAATCGATGACTGCCCTGACAGGGAACACAACAGAGAACCCCTGAGGGAACAGGAGATCAGTGGGATGCAGACCCCAAATTCTCGTAAAAAGACTAGATGTAGTGGTCTGAGACTAGAAGAATCCCAGCGGCCATGGTCCCCAAACCTTCTGTTGGCCCAGGACAGGAACCATTCCCGAAGACAACTCATCAGACATGGAAGGGACTGGACAATGGGTAGGAGAGAGAAGCTGATGAAGAGTGAGCTACTTGTTTCAGGTGGACACTTGAGACTGTGTTGGCATCTCCTGTCTGGAGGGGAGATAGGAGGGTAGAGAGGGTTAGAAACTGGCAAAATTGTCACGAAAGGAGAGACTGGAAGGGCTGACTCATTAGGGGGAGAGTAAGTGGGAGTATGGAGTAAGGTGTATATAAGCTTATATGTGACAGACTGACTTGATTTGTAAACATTCACTTAAAGCTCAATAAAAATGATTTTAAAAAATTACAAAATGAATTTTAAAATGCTACATCATTTACAAGAGCATGGGAAGTTATAATACTTAGCAATTAGGGTATGAAAAAAATAGATTCATTAATTATAAAACTCAAGATATATACTCTCCCCAAATTTATCTATATATTCAAAGTAATTATAATCAAAATCAAGCTGTTTTTTCTACAAATTGTTATATTGATTCTAAAATTTATATAGAATTACAATTGACCTTGCATTGCCAAAACAGTCTGAGAAAGGTTGAAGGACTTTACCTAATTGCAAGACTTACTACAAGACTACATTAATTTAGGTAGTGTGGTACTGGAATAAAGAAAAATCTAGATCCATGGAACAGTATAAAGAGTGTGGAAATAGATCACACCTTAGTTTTTTATGTGACTATCTTAGTCATCTAGTGCTGCCATAACAAATACCACAAGTGGATGGCTTTAACAAAAAATTTTTTCCTCACAGTAAAGTAGGCTAAAAGTCCAAATTCTAGGTGTCAGCTCCAGGAGAAGGCTTTCTCTCTCTGTCAGCTCTGGAAGAAGGCCCTTGTCCTCAATCTTCCCATGGTCAAGGAGCTTCTCAGGGGTAGGGACCCAGGGTCCAAAGGATGTGCCCTGCTCCTGGTGCTGCTTTCTTGATGGTATGAGGTCCCCAAATCTCTGCTTGCTTTTCCTTTTATCTCTTGAGAGATAAAAGGTGGTGCAGGACACACCCCATGGAAACTCCCTTTACCTTGGATCAGGGAGGTGACCTGAGTAAGGGTGGTGTTACAATCCCACCCTAATCCTCTCAACATAAAATTACTATCACAAAACGGAGGACAACCACACAATACTGGGAATCATGGCCTAATCCCTTTGATACACATATTTTTCGGGGGACATAATTCAATCCATGACGGTGGCCAGATAATTTTTTATGAAGATGCTTAGGTAATTCAATGGGATAAAGATCGTCTTTTCAAACAATGTTATGGAGAAAGATGAACTTGGAACTCTCCATTATATCATACGTAAAGTTAGTTTGAAATGAATCATAGACCTAAATCTAAAACTCTAAAACTTCTGTAAGAAAACAGGAGAAAAATTTTGCAACTTTAGGATAGGCAAAGATTTTAGATAACACACGCCAAAAAGAAGCAACTATAAATAAAATATTGATAGATTGAATGTCATAAAATTTTTCTGCTCATCAAATGACATTATTTAGAAAATGAAAAATAAGCCACCGACCGGGAGAAAATGTTTGCAGCACATATCTGACAAACCAAGTTTATCTGCAGTATATAAAAACTCATGCAACTCAATAATAAGAAGACAAGCAACTCAATGAAAATTGTGCAAAAGACTTGAACATGTACTTTACAAAAGAAGATAGAATGCCTAATGAGCATGCGAAAAGATGTTCAATATGATTAGTTATCAGGGAAATACAAATCAAAACTGTGTAAGATACCATTTAATAGTAGACAAAATTTAAAAAGAGCCATAACTGAGTGTTGGCAAGGCTGTGGAATAGCTGGAACTCTCTACATTACTGGTGGAATGAAAATGCTGCAATCACTTTGCAAAGAGAGTTTGGCAATTTCTTATAAAAGTTAAAAGTACGCTTATCATATGACCTGGCAGTGCCATTCTTAGGTACTTGCTCAAGAGGAAAGAGAACACGTTTCCACAAAAAGACATGTAGGTGAAGGTTTATAGTAAATAGATTCTTACATAGTCATGTAATGAATACTATTTAGCAAGAAAAAGATATACCATGAACATAAATGAATCTCACAGACATAATGCTGGCCAAAAGAAGCCAGACATAAAAGACCATATACTGTATGATCCATTCAAACCAAATTCTGTATCGGGAAACCAATCAATGGTGATAGAAATCAAATCAGTGGCTCCTTGGGGCAGGAGAATGGTGTGGGAGATTGACTGTAAATGGACATGAGGACATTTTTGGGGGACATGAAAACATTCTACATTTTGATTTGGGTCTTAGTAACACAGTTGGATGCATTTCTTGATTCAATGACCTATACACTTAAAATAGGTGAATTTTATTATTTGTACATTATCTCACTATAAAATTAATACAATTGAATTAATATTCTTGATCTCAAAATAATTTGGAAGAGAAAAATGTAGTTAAAACTGTCTGATACCCTTTCCTATTCCAGGAAGAAATAAAATCTTGTTTATAGAATATTTGCATAAGGTAAATGATAAAATACTAGTGTATATAATTATCTGATAAATCAAAGATCCATTTTTTTTTTTTTGCAAATAAGAGGAAAAGTTGTGTAAAATTAAAATATTGAGAGGAATGCATGGAAATTACAACCTAACTTTTAAAAGGCAAGAGGGAAAAATAAAGGAACACATAACAAACAGGATCTAATACAATGTATTTATTACATAATTATAATACAATTTATTCAAATGGAAACCCTGGTGGTATAGTGGTTAAAAGCTACAGCTGCTAACCACGAGGTCGGCAGTTCTAATCCACCAGGCGCTCCTTAGAAACCCTATGCTTTGCACATGTTTTCACACATCTTTGCTGGGAAAATTAAGTGTGCCATGTGACTCCACAGGGAGAGGACACCGGCAGCAAAGATTGTGCCTGGTTTTTCTTGGACTTTGCTCAGGTACTTTTTTCTCTTTGCTGCTTTTAATCTGTATCCCTTCACTGGCCATGAGTAAAATGGCTTCTTTGAATTCTGTGAATCCTTCTAGAAAATAATTAAGACAGAGGGTGGTTTTTGGGACCCCTGACAAAATATATAAGGAAATGACAGAGAATCCAACAGTAAAAGAGGCAAGAGACTTGAACAGACTTTTCGCAAAAGAAAAAATCCAAAATATTATTAAACATTTCAAAAGATGATCCACATTTGAAGGCTTTGAAAGGTTCAAAATTAAAATGAGATGCCAGAAAGGCTAAAATTTAAAAGTTTGGCAGTGTCAAGTGTTGGGTAAATATGTGGAGCAATTTGAAGTCTTATGCACTGTTGGTGAGAATATAAATTGGTAAAGCCACTTTGGAAAACTCTGGCATTAACTACTGATGTTGAAAATACACATACCCAATGACCAAGCAATTCCACACATAAGAATATACCCCTGAAATTGTAGGCAAACCTACACCGAAAGATGTACAAGAATGTTTATAACAGAGCAAAAATATAGTAAAAACTGGAAAAACAACAAACACCTATCAGCACTAGTACATGGATAAATAAAATATTTTATATTCATATGACATGCAAATGAAAATGAACAAACCATTGCTACACAAAATAACACACATGAATCTCAAGTGCCTGGTGTAATTAATATAAATAAACTTCAAAAACAGACAAAACTAATTCATAACGTTAAAGGTCAGGATAGTGTATACCTTTTGGGGTGGGAGATGAGTAGTAATTGTAACAGGGAATGAGGTGTGGTTCTTTGGTGTCAGTAATATTCTATTTATTGGTCTGGATAGTAGTTACAAATATGCATTTACTTTGTGATAATTCATTGATCTGTGCATTTATAATTTGTGTATTTTTCTATTTGTATGTATAGATCAACAAGGAAGTTAAGGAAAACTTTAAAAACTAAAGACCTTGATTATTACTGTGGAAAACATTCAAAAAGGTGATTGAGCATGACTATTTACAGTGGAATGCATGTAAGTTATTGGTTGGAAGATACAGGAAATATTACGGAGAAAAAAACCATTAAAGCTTGATGTAAGAAAGTGATAGCCAAAGGATTTTCAGGAAGTTAAACATTGACAACCTTTTTATACAGTCTTTTTACTAATACAATATTGTCATTGTTACACAGGAAATGATAATCTTATCTTTAAAAATATTGAATATTTGTCAAGTATTAATAAGTTATATCAACATATATGCAAGTATAACAAGTACACATTTCTTTTAAGTTTGTTGATAACTTTCTACATTAAGGCTTTATGCTCACATTCTACTTTGATAGAGTTTTATATTTGTTTTTCTTTCACTCATACCTTTACTTTTCCACTATTCTCTCATAAATATTTATTTTTTCCCACTTCCAAACATTTACTTGAAGCCTCTGTTGGTTAAACATGTGTACCCAGTTATTGAGAATATAGAGAACATTAGGAATTGGAAACCCCTTTACCCCTTTCCTTTTCAATGAATTGTCCTCCATTTCTGCATCCTTGCTCTCCTCTCTTCCCTCCTTTCTATGAGTAAATACTGTCCCTGTCTTTGTTGACTCTAAGACCTCTACCCATGTTCTTTACCCTATTATTTTCTTTCTCTTTTATGATCTTGCTCTATTTATTTCACAGTCTGTCTTTTCTATCTTCAGTCATGTTTTTCCTAAAATGTCATCTTCTATCCACAAATATGCTTCAGTCCTCAGAAGACCAGCTACATCATTTGTGGGTCTAGTGTATCAGGACACCTAAGGCGATTAATGTATCAGAATGTCTCAGACATAGTAAATCTACTGGTTTACCTGTTTGTAGAAATAATTTTCTCTTAAATAATTTAAATATTCCTTTGAAGTAATATTACATTGTTTACTTTCTCTTAAAATAATTATATATTATAAAGATTAATGCCAGGCAAAATATAAAAGGGGTAAAAGGACAGGAATCAAACTGGTCCCTTAAGAAATAAACGAGAGAGTTTATGAGAGATCAAGCGAGCTGCTGAGAAATCAGTAGGATTATTAAAATAAAAAAAGTCAACAAAACTTGTGAGAGTCAATCGCTGTGAAGACAAACATGCCAGGAGACAAAATGAAGTCACTGTATACAGTGCAGGAAAACTGTCTCATGCTAGCCTGTGAGTCCATGAAAACTATATGAAGCAATAATAAACAGAGTAAACAAAGACACAAAAAATAAGGAAGTTGTGGTTGTTGTTGTTAGGTGCCATGGAGTCAGTTCCAACTCATAGCGACCCTCTGTACAACAGAAGGAAACACTGCCTGGTCCTGAGCCACCCTCACAATCATTGTTATGCTTGAGGCCATTGTTGCAGCCACTGTGTCAATCCATCTCATTGAGGGTCTTCTTTTTCATTGACCCTCTACCAAGCATGATTTCCTTCTCTGGAAACTGGTCTCTCATGACAACATGTCCAAAGTACATGAAATGAAGTCTCACCGTCCTTGCTTCTAAGGAGCATTTTGGCTGTTTGTTCTTCTGGAAGTCCATAGCATAGTTAATATTCTTTGCCAACACCATAATTCAAAGGCATCAATTCTTCTTTGGTCTTCCATATTTATCATCCAGCTTTTGCATTCATATGAGACAATCAAAAATACCACAGTTTGGGTCAGGTGCACCTTAGTCCTCAAAGTGACATCTTTGCTTTTTAACACTTTTAAAGAGCTCTTTTGCAGCAGATTTTCCCAATGCAGTATGCCGTTTGATTTCTTGACGACTACTGCCATGGGCATGGATTGTGGGTCAAAGTAAAACGAAATCTTTGACAACTTCGATCTTTTCTCCTTTTATTATGAGGTCACTTATTGGTCCAGTTGTGAGGATTTTGTTTTCTTTATGTTGAGGCATAATTCTTACACCTTGGGCTGTAGTCCTTGATGTTCATCAGAAAGTGCTTCAAGTCGTCTTCACTCTCAGCAAGTACTTTGCAGGTTGTTAATGAGTCTTCCTGCAATCCTGATGCCCATTCTTCTTCATATAGTTCAGCTTCTTGGACTATTTGCTCAGCATAGAGATTGAATAAGTATGGTGAAAGGATACAACCCTGATGCACACCTTTCCTGATTGAATTGTAGGCAAAAGAAACTGAGACTGCACAAAAGAAATTATCCTATAAGGCATTTACTTCTTTTGTTTTGTTTTATTTGTTTTTGATATGAACCAAAGTGCTTAAAATTAATACTCAATATTGGTCAATATTGTACCAAATGGGGTTAAAAAGGTCAGAGTTAGAATGCTAAAAATTATTAGGCCAAATCCCCTAAGCTAATTGTGTTTATTTATTTATTATTTTTTTCACAGAGTCAAATAATTTCTTACTGGGGATATTCATAAGATCATCATATTGTGACTAAAGATGGCCATGTCCTTTTGGTTAACAGAATTTCTTGTGGGAAAACAAATAACTACTCATTCAGGTAGGATTCAAAACAGGAGACTTTTTGACGTTAAACTCTTGTCTTTTTTCGGGAATATTTAGGCCAGGAGATGGATTTAATTTGGCTTGGAGGTGAATTTTTAAGTATCTATTCAATAGCTGTAGCTGTGCTCTTTCAAGTGAAAAGAAAAGAATTGATTGACCAGATTCCTGTTTTTTAAAGTCTTTAATGGGTGGTGGGAAGGGGGTTAACCAAACTTATCTGTAACAATTGCCAAAAAATTTTTTTGAGAATTTGAAACACTTAAAACTCTACTAAGAGAAACTTCAGTATCCCTATTATAAACCTTCTTTGTCTATAAACCATTTTAATTAATTTGGAGTGAGAAATATATTCTTTAGGGAAGTTGGAAATCCTGGTGGTATAGTGGTTAAGTGCTACAGCTGCTAACCAAAAGGTTGGCAGTTCGAATCCACCAGGCACTCCTTGAAAACTCTATGGGGCAGTTCTACTCTGTCCTATAGGGTCACTATGAGTCGGAATTGACTCGACGGCAATGGGTTTGGGTTTTTTGGTTATGAAAGTTACACATCCCTTTCAAGACTCAATTATTTTTTCCTTTGGATTATTTGTTGATACCATGTGTTTTCACTAATGGAAGTCATGCTGATTAAAGAACCAATTCAGAATTTTTGTTATGATTTATGGGTTTTGATACCCATTATCTGGGATCACCCAGCAGACCCTGGACATTGTAAATCTTGCCAACATGAGTCAATGAAAAAATCATTGATTTGATTTTATTTTATTTCATGAAAATTTGCAAAACTTGAGGTAAAACATGAAGGCAATAGACTATGACTGCACATACATTTTATTCTAGTCTCCTTTTTCTTAGCCTTTTTATTATTTTTCAGGAAACTTTTCAAAACATGGTTCAATTCATTCTTCCTTACTGCAAAAGCAGGACTTACAGCCCAAATAAATAAAGCCAAGGGATTTTTTTTTTTTTTTAAATCATAGGAAAATTACCACTACAGTGCATTCTTCATTACTGCAAAAGCAGTACTGATGGGCCAAATAAATAAAACTAGTGGAATTTGAATCTCAGGAAAATTACCACTACTATGTATTCTTCAATATAACAAAAGCAGGACTAACAGCTAAGAAGCAGAAACAGCTGCCCTGGAATACACAGAACTGGTCACAGCAGTGCATTCCACCTGATACACGTGGAAGCAATGATTGAGTCCTAAGACTGAATGCAGGGTAAGAATAACTTATAGGAATTCAAGTCTCTGGAAAAGTACCACTGCAGTGCATTATTGCTTATGGCAAAGGCATTATTTATTGTTCAGAAGCTAGAAAAGTAGCAGCCAGTAACACCTGGAAACAATGAATGGCATCAGGGAGAAAATGTCCATTATGACTGAATGAAGACTGAAAATAGCTTATTCTCACGATAAATATATTCTCATGAGAACATAGTAACTGGGAAACATAGTGAGGAGGCTTATCTCACAGAAATAAACGCAAGCCTGTCAAAAGTTTAGAAAATTCGCATAACCAGGAGGCATCAACTAAGACAATGCTCAATTTACACAAAAATGAGGCTCCAACTCAGGGTTCCTGGGTTTCAGTATTGCAAAGGGTCCCACCTTGGAGCTGAATGCCTTAAAATTAGGCTACCTCTTTCCCAGAGAACTCCAGAGGCATCAAAAGTGGTTGGGGTACCAAATGTCCCATTAGTCACAAATAGGATATAGCATTATTATTTACATTTATTATTTATATTTGTATTATTTATTATATATTTCTTTCTTCACCACCTCTTGATGACTGTTTGTTATAACACAAAATCCTGCTTTGAAGATTCTTGTACATATTTCCTGATGTGCATGTGTTGGATTTTTTTCTAGCATACACAGGAATAGGAATTTGGGGAGCAGGAAATTTATATCTTAATATTACTAGATTATGCAAAATTATTTTCCAGATATTATTCCAATTTACACTCACATGAGCAATGTAAGAGAATTTATATGGTTTTTGACATCTGTGCTTTCCTTTCTGTGAAATGCCTAACCATAGTTTTGCCTTATTCTATCAAGTTCTTTGTCTATTTCTAATTGATTCATGTGTACTTTTATATGTTCTGGTTACTTATCTTTTATCATTCATATGTATGTGAAAGCTGGACAGTGAATAAGGAAGGCCGAAGAAGAGTTGAGGCCTTTGAATTGTGGTGTTGGTGAAGAATACTGAATATACCATGGACTGCCAAAAGAATGAACGAATCTGTCTTAGAAGTACAGCGAGAATGCTCCTTAGAGGCAAGGATGGTGAGACTGTGTCTTACATACTTTGGACGTGTTGTCAGGAGGGGTCAGTCCCTGGACAAGGACATCATGTTTGGCAGAGTACAGAGTCAGTGGAAAAGAGGAAGACCCTCAACGAGGTGGGCTGACACAGTGACTGCAACAATGTGCTCAAGCATGGCAACAATTGTAAGGATGGCACAGGACCGGGCAGTGTTTCGTTTTGTTGTGCATAGGGTCGCTATGAGTCGGAACCGACTTGACAGCACCTAACGACAACAACAATATCAATTGTAAATATCAAAATTATCCTCTCCTAATTCTTGACTGTCTTTTGTACTTAGTTGAACTCAGTTATAGAAAAATTCTTTTAAAGATTTCATTGTGTTCATATATTTGAGGTTTAGTCTGAGTAATTTTCTAACTCTATCTACAACTGTCAAAAGCTTTTGATAAAACTGTATATCCTAAAAATTTTGAAAAAGATACCAAAGAGCCATACTCACTGTCTTAATAGAAACACTCGCCTTAGAATGGGTTAACATGGTTATGATGGATGGCATGGTGACGTCTAGAATCAGCTGCCCAGAGAATGAGGGTGTGGGAGATAGAGTTTCAGTAGTTAACAAATAATACATCAGAGAGAATGAAAACTCTGAGGGCGTTTTGGAACCACATCTTACTGTGAAGTGACTGTTTATACAATATTTAATTTGCCATTTGGCAAATATTAGGGTTTACTGTAAGTGTAATCACAGCACGTTTTTGTGAAAAGTCACCCAAAACACACACATATGCACACATACACTTGTGCATATATATATAGAGAGAGAGAGAGGAGAAAAAGAGAATTAAAATTTCCACTGATGCTCCAGAAGGAAAAAAGCATTTAGATTTGGTGTTTCTTTAAAATAGTGAGTATGACTTCCTGGCGTTATAGCATTTATTGATGATACTGCACAACTGATACATTTATACATGGAGTCTATTTCTACATTAAAATATAATTCTCTGTGGAAATATATTACCTTGATTTTATTATATGTAAAATTGTTTTGTTAGGAATTTCCTCTTTTTATAGTCTTTATGGTCTTGATTTCAGGGAACTTGAAAAAAGGAAGAAAAAGGAAGGAAAGAATACCATGGATGTGTAACAGGGACAGGGCACATGGGCCCTGGGTTCTCTGTCTTCATCTATACAGTTAGTTACTTGAATTGAAACCTGAGTGATTCTCAAATCAGTGAGGGTAGAAAGACACTGTAGAATATGAGAAGTAGCAAGGAGGGTTTGAAAAGATATTACTATTCATTACCAATGTTTGTGTGTGTGTGGTTTCTTATTTTATTTTTTTAAAATTCAGTCTATTTTAGTAATTCAAATAACAATAGTGGAATGCTCGAGGTGTTTATAGTTATAAGAAGGCCAATTTGGCAGTGTTGACTAGATAAAGTCCCTCACAACTCACACATTCTAGTATTATACAAATATCTGTTCTCTTTTACTTTTCTTTCCTCACTCTGACCCCTTTCTTTCCTTTCTGCCTTACCTTCTATTCCTGCCCTACAGTCATATGCTGAGGGTTTTGAACTGATGTCTTTATACTATCTGCTCAAAAAGCCATACACTGATATTGGTCCATTAGTGCAAATTGCAAGGAGAATTGGGTGAGGTTTATTGCAGCTAGTAAGACAGAATTTTCTTATTTAGTTGTTGATGAAAAGAAAAGGAGATAGGTAGATGGCATTTAGGATCATCGGAGAGTTAATTGTAATTTGTCTTTAAATAAAATACAGAGCTATTACAACAAAATTTATTGGATTTGAAAAGTCCTACTGATAATACAATTATTGTTTATTTATTTAGCAGCAACTGGCTATCGAGCCAGGACTAAGCGAGATGGTATATTGCTAAATTGTTTCTCAGACAATCGTTCTTCTATTTGACTTGATAAAGTCCCAGCTCACCTATGGGATTTTAAAGGCAAGACCTTAGGTAGACCAGAAGTAGAAGAGATGAAGACACACATGAAGAGTTCCTGTTGAACTATTCACTAGATTATAAGCACCTTGAAGGCAGACATGTCATTTCTTTACATATACTCAAACTAAACATTTTGTTATTTGAAAAACATGTTAGGGTTAGTGCAGAAGACATACAGCATTGAAGACTGCGGCTCTGGAAACTACAGCCACACTTGGGTATGGAAGTTTCAGGGAGAGAGTAGGGGAATCAAGAGGTCAGTGACCTTGGGAGACTTGTTAGGTAGGAAATAGGAGACAGTGGAGCATTTCCAAAGTGGCAAGGGAGAATGGAGAGTCCCTTAGGAAAAAAAGTCCGTCAGGGAGAGGAGAAGAGTTGGCATGGAGCTGGGAAGCAGGAATGGAGAGGAATCAGGGGGCCTACATGTTTGAAGTAGAGAAGCTATAACCGTGTAGTCACATGTAGTAGAGTGAGTGAACAAGTAATTTAATAGGATCTTTGTTTTTTTCTTTTTTTGCATCTAGGTATTTTCAATAATACAGAAGTTTTCGCCTACGGTCAATGTTTGGGTAGCTTCTGGCCTTCCTTTTTGGAGGTGATTGGAGTGAGTTTTCACATAGAATGAAAACAGTGAATCATGGAATGCCTTATTATGTTCACAATTTCAATAAAGAAGATCAGCCAAGGTACATTTTGTGTGTGTGTGACATGTGGTAAATGGCCCTTATGGCCTCACATGTACAGAGCAGATCAGTAGGTAAAAGATCCTCTGGTGAAAGAGCATCATGTAAACAACTGAAAAAGAGTAACTGTAGTAACAGAAGGATTATACAAAACAGTCGAAAGGATGGGGTGCTGAGACGTAGGGAAGGACCAGAGAACAAGTAGACATGTGAAAAATCCAGGAAGCAAACAACGTGTAGTCAAGAAGGTGACTTTACATTATCACATTTACTGCAATTACGCTAATAACATTTTTCCCTAGGAGATTCAAAATGTGGTGGCTCCTTAAAAGTGTGTTTCATCCATGTGTTGGGAAATGCACTTTGTTTACTTAGAATAAAACCTGTGAACCTAGAAGCCAATATGAATATTTTAATATGAATAATATTCATATTCTTTTCACTAATTAAAACATTTCAATGACATTGGCCCTATTATTTTCATTTGTCTTTTTAAATTTCCTTTATTACTGCATTATATATTACCCCAAACCAGTAACAAACCGCTCTTTAAGAATCATAAAATTAACCAAGTGACCTCATGAAGCTAAATCTTTTGTCTTTTCTATATTCAGAGTGAGGTAATTTCCTCCCGGGGTTATCCAAGCGAAATGCATGAAGTTCTCACCGATGATGGTTACATCCTTCAACTCAACTGAATTCTTGGCAGGAAGGATAAGGCTAACAATTTAGGTAGGATTGGAGTGGGGTAAAAATGAAATTTCCATGTTCACAATGAAATAACTCATTAAAAAGTTCTTGAATCTCCTTGGCTAAGGTAAAGCTGAGGGTCTGAGTGACACTTAGTTTCCATAGGCTGCTATGAGGAGGAGGTGAAGCCCACACTGGCTAATGAATTTAGTGTGGTTCACTGGCTGGGAACTCAGAGTCACTGAGTAAATGCCCCTAGAACTTTCCACCACATTGCTTCTCTGGGATGCTTCAGTTTGCTATAGTTAGTATTCATAATTGTTCTCCTGGGAGTAACAGCAGGGACCTGGTTCACTCTTCATATTTGTCTAAGTTTAGGAGAGTAACTTCTTTAATAATATGCACATGGATCTTTTGCTTCCCCAAATATTCCTGTTTCTGGGCATTTCTCTTTGGCATTTCATCTGACATAAGTTATTTAACTTAAAGAGTATAGCCTATACTAGACGGTGCCCAGCTACTACTACTGACTGCTCTGACAGGGATCACAATAGAAGGTCCCAGACAGAGCTGGAGAAAAAATGTAGAACAAAATTCTAACTCAAAAAGACAAGATTTACTGGCCTGACAGAGACTGGAGAAACCCCAAGTGTATGGCCCCTGGACACCCTTTTGGCTTAGTAATGAAGTCGCTGCTGAGGTTCACCCTTCATTCAAAGATTAGACAGGCCCATAAAACAAAATGAGACTAAAGGGGCTCACCAGTCGAGGCACAAGGACTAGAAAGCAGGAGGGGACAGGAAAGCTGGTAATAGGGAACCCAAGGTCGAAAAGAGAGAGTGTTGACATGTCGCGGGGTTGTTAACCAGTGTCATAAAACAATGTGTGTACTGTTTAATGAGAAATTAGCTTGTTCTGTAAACTTTCATCTAAAGTACAAAAAAAAAAAAGAATATACCCTGTAAATGCTGGCAATTAAAACCACCCATTATAGTAATTTATGCTTAAGGGCAGGAGGAGGATGAGGGATCCCATAGATTTGGCAATTCTTCTGCCATGAAAAGTATTGAATAATATATTATTAACAGAAAGTAAACTTAATCAATTGTAAGCACATTTCTTTGTAACACAAATGAAATAGTCCTCAGTATATCATGGTGGTTTGAAAACCTGTGTTGTAATTTCCAGTAGCCTGTTCTGTTATAAAACATTTTCCATTCATATTTTTCAGCCCAGAACCCAGTTGTGTTTTTACAGCATGGTCTGCTTCGAACTTCCAGCGCCTGAATTTCCAATCTTCTCAACAATAAAACAAACCAAAAACCAAACCCAGTGCCGTCGAGTCGATTCCAACTCATAATGACCCTATAGGACAGAGTAGAACTGCCCCATAGAGTTTCCAAGGAGCACCTGGTAGATTCGAATTGCCAGCCCTTTGGTTAGCAGCCATAGCACTTAACCACTATGCCACCAGGGTTTCCATAACATAATATATATATTAAAAAAAAAACATAATATATATAGCCTGGCTTTATTCTGGCAGATGCTGGTTATGACGTGTGGGTGGGAAACAGCAGAGGGAACACATGGTCCAGGAAACGTGTACCTAGATACAGATTCCAAAGAATTCTGGACTTTCAGGTAGGGTAAACATCTTTTTTTTTTTTAACTTAAAAATGTGTTAATAGCTTTAATGTTTAAATAACTTTGCAGAACTAGAAAGAAGGCATTTTATTAAATTGTGTAACTATTAAATAATATTCTAAAATGTTGATGATGGAAAAAATACTTAAAATTTTTCCTTATATTGTAATTAATGTGCTTCTGAATTAAATGAAAACATATGAGAGAAACATTGTTTCCAATTCTTCCTCTTGTCCCAAATATTAATCACTTTGCCCAAGCAATCTACTACTTTTTTGTCTTTGTTGTGCATACACAATTATTAGAACAAAAATACATAAATAGAGGAAGAGATGGAGAGAGAAACAAGGGTAAAAATGTACCTGGTTACTTTGTGCCACTGAAAAGTAGAAAAATATAATGCATTTGTCCTCTGCTGCCAATTATCCAAAGCAGTTAACAAACTACTCACACTCTGTGTTTATCCTTGCACATCCAGCACCTTTTTGTCTGCTACCCAATCTCAAATAGCTATATTTATTTTAGAGGAAAAGCCAGTAATGTAGTGTCTTAGACCTTGGGCTCTAGAGCAAGAGTAATTCTGTTTGAAGTTTAGCCTCTCAGGTATTAGCTTGAATTTCAGGCATGCAGACTAACCCCCAGACCTGTTTCCTCAGCTCTGGAATGTGTATAATTCTAAGGTTAACTCAAAGGTATTTTGGGGCATTCAATGAAATGATGATTGTAAGGAAGTAGCATAGTGCCTGACATATATGAAGTGTATTTGATCGATGTTATTAGCTCTTATTACCCAGGTCACCCTTCATAGGGGTCTTTTAAATTCACAATTTAAAATGTGAAAATAGCTTTCATATTACTGGAGAAGAATTAAAGTTTTTCCAATTTTTGTTTGCTGCAGTTTTGATAAGATGATTAAATATGATCTTCCAGCCACTAATGGGTTCATTGTGAAGAAAACAGGACAAAAAGCAAATTTATTATGTGGGCCATCCATACTAACAGAAATTGAATTCTGTCTGTGCTGTAATTTTTATTTTAAAGTTAAAACAAGAGAAAAATTTCCCTTTTTTAATTTCTTTTTTAGAGATTATACAGATTCATCGTAACCATTTAAAACATACAGATAAGCCAAAAAAGGAAATTAAAAAGAAACAAACAATAATAATTCTTTCATTATGGTATGCAGGAATGTAATTGTTTTGAAATAACAACAATAGTGAGTGTGCTTTACAATCTGCCTTTTAAACATCATATATTAGCACTGGTTTTCAATCATATAGATTAAACAAGATGTGTATATTAGATACATCTAGGATTCCCTACAATTGGAATTTCAAAGATTAAGGTCTTGGCATATATTTTCTTATCCTTATAAGGAAACCCTGGTGGCATAGTGGTTAAGTGCTACAGCTGTTAACCAAAGGGTTGGCAGTTCAAATCCACCAGGTGCTCCTTGGAAACTCTATGGGGCAGCTCTACTCTGTCATATAGGGTTGCTATGAGTCGGAATCGACTTGACGGCACTGCGTTTGGTTTTTTTTGGGTTGTCCTTACAGTACTTTCTTAATAGACAGTTGATTTGTTGACACTGTCTAGAAAAAAGGCCAAGCCTGTTACCGTGGCTTCTTTGAGATGTTATATCCTCCTGGGCCATTGAGCTTTGTTGATGCTTGACCTGGCATTGCACTGGGCTAGTGTGAGGCATGATCATTTTCATGCTGACAATCCAATAGAGATGATGCTCCCACCTTTTGGGACAGGCCTGAAAAACATTTCTAATTAATTTCTTCAAATGTATAAAGTATGTACTTAAAAAAAATACTTATTGGCTGGTGTTCGTAATGTGAATTGTATGTGGTATATATCTCATTTTCTCAAAGTTCACAATGAATAAGGCAAGTTTTCTCACTCTTGGCACTGTTGACATTTTGAGTCACACAATTATTCCTGTGGAGGGCTGTCTTGTGCATTGTAGGATGTTTAGTATCATCGTTGGTTTTTACCTACTATATGCCAGTAGGACCATCCCTTCCTCTGGGTTGTGACAACCTAAAATGTCTCCAGACAATATCAGATGTTCCCTAGGGAGCAAAATCTCCCCTAGTTGAGAACCAATGCAAAAAGGAATGACATTTACAGAAAGCATACTGGCAGTCAGATGGATAGGAAAAAGGAAAGCAGAGAGGAACAGGGCTCATTCATTAGGCACAGGGCCCTAGGAACATCATACTTTCAGGAACTCACAAACATGTTTTACCTTCTTTCAAAATTAGAAGAAAAAATGAATATAATCCAAACTGGATTATATTCTTCTTTAGATCAAGGCAGTAATATACTTGTGTTATTTATTTTTTATTAGAGAAAAGAAATCAAGAAGGCAAAAGTGCCTGGGGTCCATGAAAGCCCTAAAAGAAGAAAACTTTTTCCGATACAGTTATCGGGAAAGAATTTATACGGAAAAAAGAAAAGAAAGTTGAATATAAATTCTTTTTTGAAAAACAGGCTCATCTGCTTCTCTAGAGCAGGCGCCAAGGGAGCAGAAGCTGTATCTAGGCCTTTAATACAGACTAACCAGATTTGAAGCAATCAAAAGAGAGAAGAGCAGATGGGATACACAGCCCAGGAGAGGAAAGTGCTTAAGTAAAGATCTAGAACCCTGGAAATGTAAGAGAGATTTGTTCATGGAAGGAGCGTTGGTTCATTTTCCAGGTGTTTTACTAATGTAATAAAACACTAGGGGCCACTGAATATGTGGCTATAAAATCAACAACCAACAAAGGTGATTGGGAGAAGGGAGACAAACTCAGTGGAACTTAGAGAAATTAATCTGGTGGCAGTGTTCAGGGTAAGCTGTAGGGGAATTCCTGGGAGACCAGTTTGGAAGATGTGACCAAATATAACAGGCATATGATGTATGGAAACCCTGGTGGAGTAGTGGTTAAGAGCTACAGCTGTTAACCAAAAGGTCAGCAGTTCAAATCCACCAGGTGCTGTTTGGAAACTCTACAGGGCAGTTCTGCTCTGTCCTGTGGGGTCACTATGAGTCGGAATCAACTCAACGGCAATGGGTAACAGGATGATGTAATCTTAGGTGTGAACTAGCCAAATGACATTGTAATTTTGAAGCAAGAAAGAACCCTGGTAAACTAAGCCATTCTCTTATTTCCTATCAGCTTTTGCAGCATTTGTAAAAGAATCCACCACTGGCTGAAATGATAAAAATCTTTTTTGCACTGAGTACAGTAATTACTGTTAAGTACACTAATGCTTTTCCGTGCTCTGTTGCTAACACCAATCCAACACTCTTCAAAAAAAGTTTGTGATTCTTTACATCATAGAACCAGAAATAGTATGTTCATAATTTTCCCCAAAATAAAGGCCTGTGAACCAAGCTAAGGAAGAGAGAGGCTGATATAGGCTTCTGACAGATTAAAATGTTCAACTTCCTTCAGTAGACAAATGGCTATAATATAGCTCCCCTCTAAAGTTGTATTCTGGGTATTGCTGAGACTTGTGTCACCCAATTTGTTAAGCATACTTTTTCCTTTTTCTCCTACATGTAACTTTTAACTTTTGAAGTCATTATTAATGCAGATTTCTCCTTATGCAAACCCATAATCTTTACTTGTCTTTCAACTTTTCTCTCACAGTCTCCTTTTGATTTTGCACAGTGAAATTTCGATATGCAGAATTTTTTTTTTCTTCTGTTTCTTTTGCCATCGTATTGCCTCCATCTGCACTAAATTCTCTCCATTGCCCTTGCAATCATTATCTTCATTTTAAAAAAAGTGTGAATATTGCAACAAACTTAGGAAATATGTTAAATATAAATAAAATTTTCAGAAAGCCTGTATCTACAGCATTATCCAAATCTTCTATATCTTTACTGATTTTCTACTTGTTCTACAAATTACTGAGAAATCTCCAACTGTAACTGTGCCTATTTGTCTATTTCACCTTACGGATCTGCCAGTTTATACTTTATGCATTTTGGAGCTCTTTTAGTTGCATAAACATTTAGGATCATTATGTTATCTCGAGTAACAGAGTCCTTTGTCATTAAATGATCTACTTTATCCCTGGTAATATTCTTTATTCTAAAATCTGCTTTGTCTAATGTTAATATATCCACCCTAACTTCCTTTTAATTAATGCTAACATGCTACATTTTTTCCATCCTTTTACTTAATCTTTTTTTCTTTATATATAAAGTTTGTTTCTATTAGGAAGGACAGAGTTGGGACTTTTTTTTTTAATCAAATGTATCCATCTTGTAATTTAATTTTTGTGTTTATTTATATTAATACAATTATTGATACGATTAAGTTTAAAAATTGCCATTTGTTTCTACGTGTGCCATCTATTCCTTGTTCCTATTTTCTTCTGCCTTGTTTTGGATCAGTTGTGTATTCTATATTGTTGTAGTCATCTAGTGCTGCTATAACAGAAATACCACAAGTGTATGGCTTTAACAAAGAGAAATTTATTTTCTCACAGTCTAGTAGGCTAGAAGTCCAAATTCAGGGTGTCAGCTCCAGCAGAAGGTTTCCTCTCTCTGTTGGCTCCGGAGGAAGGTCTTTTTTGTCAATCTTCCACTTGACTAGGAGCTTCTCTGTGCAGGAACCCCAGGTCTACAGGACGCGTTCTGCTCCTGGTGCTCCTTTCTTGATGGTATGAGGTTCCCAAGTCTCTGCTAGCTTCCCTTTCCTTTTATCTCTTGAGAGATAAAAGGTGGAGGCCATACTCCAGGGAAACTCCCTTTACATTGGATCAGGGATATGACCTGGTAAGAGTGTTACAATCCCACCCTAATCCTCTTTAACATAAAATTACAATTCTACCCTAATCCTCTAACATAAAATTACAATCACAATACGGGGAATCATGGCCCAGCCAAATCGATGCATACATTTTTGGGGGGACATAATTGAATCCACGACATTTATAATTCCATTTTATCTCATTTATTGGATTATTATGTATATCTTTTGGTATTGTGATTTGTCTTTTGGTGCTTGCTTTAGGGTTTACAGTATACATTCTTAATTTATCACAGTCTATGTTCAAGTATTATTTACCACTTCATACACAGTTTAAGCACCTTACAACAGTACTCCCATTTCACCCCTCTTGGCATTTGTGCTATTTTTATCATGTCTTTTACTTCAATATATGTTACCAAAAACCAGACCAAACCGAGTGCCATCGAGTCAATTCTGACTCAATATATTTACCACCTCAAAAATAAATTATTATTATTTTTCTTTAAATAGTCATTTATCTTTTAATGTGTGTGGAAAAAAACAAACAAGAAAAAGCATCTTTTATATTTTCCAGTATGTTTGGTATTTCTGGTGACTTCATGTCTTCGTGTTTGTATAGATTTCCATCCTGTATCATTTTCCTTTTGCCTGAAGTACTTCCTTGGACATTTCTTGTATTGTTGATAACAAGTTACATCAGCGTCTTTATGTATGGAAAAAAAAAATCTTTATTTTGCCTTTGTTTCTAAAAGATGTTTTCGCTGGGGATAGAATTCTAGATTTTCAGAGTTTTTATTATTTATTTGTTTTTTTGTACCATAAAGATTTTACTCCACTTTTTTCTGGCTTGCATTATTTCTGGGAGAAAAATGAATCAATGGAAAGACTCAGAAATGACACAGATGACAAAATGTTTTTTTAGCTGGTTTTATATATATTTTTTCTTTATCATTAATTCTAAGCAATTTGATTACAATATACAGTGGTAAAATTTTCTTCGTATTTCTTATGCTTGGGGTTCATTATATATTTTTGATCTGTGGGCATATAATTATAGAAAATCAAAATTTAAAAGTTTCAGTGATCAGTGCTTTAACGATAGCTGCTAGCACCCCTCTGTAGCCTATCCTGTAGAAGCTACTGTTACACGTGTATTTGGCCTCTTGAAGTTGTCTGATGAATCACTAATATTTGTTCACTTACTTTCAGTGTTTTTTCTTTCCATGTTGCTTTGGTTAAATCCCATTGCTATGTTTTCAAGTCCAATAATCTTTTCTTCTGTAATCTAATCTACTGTTTTCCCATACAATGTATTTTACATCTCAGACATTTCAGTTTTAATTTCTAAAATTTCAATTTGGGTCTTTGTTTTATCTTCCATGCCTCTACTTAATGTGCTCAATTTTTTCTCTGTCATCTTAAACATATGCCATTTAGTTAAAATAACATTTTATATATTTTCATCTACTAATTATATCAACTCTCTCACTTATGAGTCTTTCGAATGATTTATCTTTCTGTTTATTATGGGTCCTAATTCTGCTTCTTTGTGCGACTGGTAATTCTTGTTGGATGCTGGAATCTGTCCATTTTACCTTGTTAAGTGCTAGATAATTTTGTATTCCCATTAATATTCTCAAACTTTTTTCTGGGATGCAGTTAACTTACTTAGAAATGGTTTTATCCTTTTGAGGTTTGCTTTTAAACTTTGTTAGACCAAAGAAGCCTTTAATCTAGGGCTAATTTTTCCTTCTTCCCAGGCAATAGTCATCTGATTATTCTAACCCATGGCTGATTAATTGTGAGGTTTCCAACTCTGGCTGGGTGGGGACAGATAATCTTCAAGACCTTTTAGGAGCACAATGGGTTGTTACCTATAATTTTTTCAAGTGGTTCTTTCCCTGTCCTCCAGTAAGTTTTTTAAAATGCATGTGCTTGTCTATACTCAGCTGAAAACTCCATGTGGAATATATGCAGATCTTTGTTTCTTTGTCTTTTTCTATCCTTCCCTCTCTCTCTCATCTCTGTACCTCTCTTGTTGCCATGAGAACTTTAAGTACCTTGGCCTTCCCAAAATTAGCAACCCTATCTCATCACTTCAGGAGCATAGTTGGGCCACGTGTGGGTTCCCGCACTGAAGCATGGGAACTCTTTTCAGGCAATATGTTGGGGCCATTGTAGGGCTAATTTTTCCCCCATTTGAAGCAATCAGTACTCTGTGCTTGCTGATATCCAATGTTTGATAACTTCTGTTTCATATATTTTTCTATGGGCTTAGAACTACTTCAGATGGGGGTGAAAGGGTAAATCTTGTCCTTGTTATTACATCTTGGTTGGAAGCAGAACTGCCTTTATGGTATATACTGATAAAACTGTTACCTGAAGAACATGCAATGTTTTTAAGAGTGTTCCCTTGTTTTTCTAGGTTGAGGAAAGATTTTATACCACTTATATTATCTAATCCTAGAAAGTTTGGTATAAGTCACCAAGCATTTAGCTTTTTTCCCCCATAGGGTGACTTTTACTATTTAAATTATTGAGGTGGTTTTATTTCATTATTTTTTCAGAAATTTTCTAGTCTAGTTGGCTTTTAGTGCTGTTCAAGTTCTATTTTGCTGATATTTTATCTATCTTATAGGTTATTGGAAGTGGGTTATTGTAATTTTCAACTATTATTGTTGAAGTATATATTTCTACCTAAAATTCTGTCTGTTTCATGTTTATGTATTTTGGAACTCTCCTGTTAGATACATATACATTTATAATTGTTAGGTCTTCTGAATTTACATTTTTATCATTAAAAATATCCTTTTTTGGTAACAATTTTTGCCTTAGTATCTATTTTGTTTGATAATATAGCCAATCCAGCTGTCTTTTAGTAAGTGTTTGCATGGCATATTTTGTTCCATTGTTTTACTTTTAAACTATTTGTGTCTTCAAATCCCATGAGTGTCTCTTGCAGGCACATACAGTTGGACCATCTTTTTTTTTTAAATCCAGTTTTCTAATCTCTGCCTTTTGATTGGAATATTTAATCCATTTAAGTTTAATATAATTACAAAAAGGTAGAATTTACTTCTGTCATTTTGCTACTGGATTTCTATATGTCTTTTTTATTACTCTAATCATCCATTATTAGGAGTCCCTGGGTGACTCGAATGGTTAAGTGCTCGATTACCAGTTGACAGGTTGGTGGTTTCAGCTCAGTCAGAGGTGCCTTGGAAGATAAGCCTGACAATTAGCTTCTGTAAGCTCACAGCCCTGTAGAACACAGTTCTATACATATGGTGTCTCCATGAGTTGAAATCAACTCAATGGTACCTTACAGCAACAACATTCATCCATTATTGATTTCTTTTATGTTAAATAGATATTTTTTTGTGTACCATTTTAATGCCATTGTTATTTCTTTTACCGTATTTTAAAAGTTATTTTCTTTATGGCTACTTTGAAGATTATAATTGATATTTTAAAACAGGCTAGTTTAGAATCATACTAACTTAGCTTTTATAGTATAGAAACACTTTGATCCAATATAGTTCCCTTTCTTCTCCCTTTTTGTGTATCTCACCATCAAATTACATCTGTATGCATTATATACCCGTAAACACATTATTATAATTATTCAGTTCCTTTTAAATAAGGTAGGAAGAAAAAGAGTTACCAAAAAAAAAAAATACATTTACTATGTCTTTTGTAAGTACACATGCTGTTCCCTTTAATGGTATCTTTATTTCTTCACGTGGATTTGACTTACTGGATAATGTCCTTTATGCAACCTGAAGACTCCTGTTAATATTTCTTGTAGATAAGTTCTGGTAGCAACTAATTCTCAAGGTTTTAATTATCTGGGAATGCTTAATGTCTCCTATATTTTTGAAGTATAGCTTTCCTATGAAAGAATTTTTGGTCGAACATCTTTCAGTACTTTAGCACTTTGTCATCTCACTGTCTCTGGCCAGTGTTGTTTCTGATGATAAAAAACATATTAATTGAGGACTCCTCACCCTTGAAACCACAGTAGCTGTGTAAATCAAAAGCCTAGCAGTCAGCTGAAGGGAAAAAATGAGGGTGAAGCTTCCCTAGAAAGCCAATCCCAGAGAACTGTCACTGTTTGATTTATCCAACAGAATCCTGGAAAAGCCCCATTCATAGGACTTATCTTTATTTGACCTGACCCATGGCTCACCAAGTGAAAAAAGCCCTCTCCCTGTGGATGTGTGAGAAAAATTCAGTGGTATGGTTTAACATCACAATTGCCTAAAGTGGTGATACCATTTTGGGTAAATAAGAGGCTAGCCAAAAAATCTAAAAGGATAATCAGAGGAAGAAGATGTCCACAGGAGACTTTGCAAAGCTCCAGTACATTCCTGATGATATAGAAGGCCAAGTCCTTGGGTGGTGCAAATGGCTAAGTGCTTGACTACTAGCCAAAAGCTTGGTGGTTCAAACCCACCCAGAGGTGCCTTGGAAGATAAGCCAGGCAAACTGCTCCTGAAAGCATATCAATTTTTCCCCCTTCTTTTAACCACACACTTTGCAATTGTTGCTGTTTTTGCTGGGGTTTTTTTTGTTTTGTTTTGTTTTGTTTTTCCTGTTTGTTTAGTGACTTTTTTGGACTAATTTTTTAAAATCTGTAATCCCTATCATGGTGATAGGGAATTCCCTCCTCCGTTCACCAACAACTGCACAAAGATTTTCCAAGTGCCTTTTAATCAATAAGTCTTCCAATTTTCGCTTGTGTTAGGGCATGCTTTCCACACTCTGCCAGTTTACAAATCTGCCTTAGCTGTTGTTTATTGATTGTTCTGGGACCCAGAGCAGAAAGAGGTGAGAAATTAGGACCCTCTTGGGTCTTTCTTGGGTGTGGGCTCAATTCCTGCACATGTATTGTTGTAGTTTTTGTTGTTGTTAGTTATCACTGAGTCAGTTCTGCCTCATGAAGATGCCATATGTGTCAGTAATACTGTGATACGTAGAGTTTTCAAGGTTATGAGCTTTCAGAAGCAGATTGCCTGGCTTATCTTCCAAGGCACCTCTGGGTGGGTTTGAACCACCAAGCTTTTGGCTAGTAGTCAAGCACTTAACCATTTGCACCACCCAAGGACTTGGCCTTCTGTATCATCAGGAATATACTGGAGCTTTGCAAAGTCCCCTGTGGACATCTTCTTCCTCTGATTATCCTTTTAGATTTTTTGGCTAGCCTCTTATTTACCCAAAATGGTATCACCACTTTAGGCAATTGTGATGTTAAACCGTACCACTGAATTTTTCTCACACATCCACAGGGAGAGGGCTTTTTTCACTTGGTGAGCCATGGGTCAGGTCAAATAAAGATAAGCCCTATGAATGGGGCTTTTCCAGGATTCTGTTGGATAAATCAAACAGTGACAGTTCTCTGGGACTGGCCTTCTGGGGAAGCTTCAACCTCATTTTTTCCCTTCAGCTGACTGCTAGGCTTTTGATTTACACCGCTACTGTGGTTTTGAGGGTGCTGTTTTTCAAAGCTACTGCAGAGCTTGGAAAAGGGAATGGGAATAGGTCAATGCTACAAACCTCAGTTTCTTACCAAGATTTGTAAGTGTTCTTAAATATAAATTATTGCAAGTTATTGGTTAATTTCCAGACTTCTGAAAAAGTTGATTTTGTCAATTTTTTGCTAGTGATTTCATTGCTGTTATTGAGGAGTAGCTTTTTCTGGAAGTCATTGGCTCATTCGATTTTTGTAAATTGTTCTTGTATGCTTGAAAAGAATGTGGGTACTTTAACTTTTATGGGCCATAGTACAAATATCTCAATTAAGTCAAACTATTGCATTGTTTAAAGCTTCTATATTTGTAGCAATTTTTGGTGTGGGTTACTTCCCATCAGTGTGTACTCTAGATGGAGCTCTTTCTGTGAAATTAATTTCACTCAACGCTTTAGCTTTGCTTCTGTCACAGAAAATGCATATAAAATCTCTTCTCTCAAGTACAAAGGTTTGGTCTCTGTCCTTCTAGGTTCTTCTTGCTAATGTCTATATTATATAATGCTATTTTAAATTTTATGTTTGTCCTATTGTGATTTTTTAATATACTCCCTGATTTCCTTAGCTACCTTTTCTTGTTGTTTGATTACCACATCCCTTAGTTCATTACCACTTTATCTAGTTTAGGTTTTTTCCCCTCTTCCACTGTCATTTGAAATTTATTCTCTCTCTTTTTTATACTCGTTTTACAAATTCCATTTTGCTATCCTTTCTTACAATACCCATATGTATTAAAATGAGTAAAATGGACATGCTTACCTGTATGTATGTGTGAGTGAGTGTATAAATGTGTGTATTTTTCTTCCCTTTTTCTGTAGCCTACTGTCAAAAAATACACAATTTTTATTCTCATTAGTCTTATTAATATAAAATATTTTTTCCCTACCTGAAGTGACATCAAGTTCATTACTCTCAAAAGTGTACATTCCATGTGAACTGGTACAAACTTTTCTAACACACACTGTTTTATTGGGCAATTACTCTATTTTTGTAGAATATTATCACAGTAAACTAACTCACAAGGGTGTCATTCTAACCTTAAATCCGTTGTGATTTTATTTTGTATTTCCCATTTATTCTATCATGTTTGCTTTCTGTTGGACAAAGCATACTTTCCACCTAAGAGTTACATCTCAAATATATCTTTTTTAGATTCTGTTCAGTAAAAAAGGCTTTTTATCTGCTACATATGTTAATAAAACCATTGGTGAAGATGTTTGCAACCAAGTGATACTTGATATGGTAACAATTTATTTACATTGGTGTATGGATATAATCCAAAATGTTTAAGTGAGGCATGTATCATTAATGATTTGTTTTAAGTCAATGTTTTTTTCTTGATGATGTGTTAGCCATGCTATGTCACAATTCTAATAGGTAAATATTAAAAACCAGGGACAATTACTTTACCTAATATAAGTACATCTTAACTTGTTTAACAGGATTATATAATAAATAATATTATTATAAAGTATACTCTGCACAGCATTTCTAAATTTCAGTATTTCTAAGACGGAGTAATGAATATGGTTATGTAGAAAATCAAAACATGTATCTTTATATGATATATGTTTGTATCAACCTGACTAGCATATATAAATGAATTTTAATCTTTTTCCTGGTCTAATTTTAATCACTCTGGTGTTATTCATCTAGGTAATGGTGGTTTCATTTAGGATTTTCTTCTTAGAAGAAAACATTCCCATTAAATACTACCATAAATAATACAGAGAAATTTAAATTTCTCTGATTATGGCCAAAATCCAGTTTCTCCTTCTAAACATAATCTGATTGAAGAGCAATTTGAATCATAGAAGTAATACATTTCCATTATTCGAAAGACTCCCTTTCCTGAGAAGAAACTGATTAATAACAAATGTGTGTGTGCTTTTTCTTTCTCCTAGAGCAGTCTTGATATATATATATATATATATATATATATATACAAAATACACGGTATAGCAGGAACATCAGTTCAAAATATGTTACATTATTCTCAGGTATAACTTTTTCAGTTCTATTGCTTACTATTTACTGTCTTCTTTTTTAATTTTGTTTATTAAATTCGTGGCTATGTGATGTGATGCAGTAAAAACTGGTTTTAAAAAATAGAATAAGTTAATGGTTGTTGTTGTTGTTAGCTGCCGTCGAGTCAGTTCCGACCCATACCGACCCTATGCACAACAGAATGAAACACTGGCCGGTCCTGCACCATCCTTACAATTGTTGTTATGCTTGAGCCCATTGTTGCAGCCACTGTGTTAATCCACCTCGTTGAGGGTCTTCCTCTTTTCCGCTGACCCGGTACTCTGCCAAGCATGATGTCCTTCTCCAGGGACTCATCCCTCCTGACAACATGTCCAAAGCATGCAAGACACAGTCTCGCCATCCTGGCCTCTAAGAAGTATTCTGGCCACACTTCTTCCAAGACAGATCTGTTCGTTCTTTTGGCAGTCCATGGTATATTTAATATTCTTCGCCAACACCGCAATTCAAAGGCGTCAACTCTTCTTCGGTCTTCCTTTTTCATTGTCCAGCTTTCACATGCATATGATGCGATTGAAAATACCATGGCTTGGGTCAGGCGCACCTTAGTTTTCAAGGTGACGTCTTTGCTCTTCAACACTTTGAAGAGGTCCTTTGCAGCAGATTTGCCCGGTGCAATGTGTCTTTTGATTTCTTGACTGCTGCTTCCATGGCTGTTGAGTGTGGATCCAAATAAAATGAAATCCTTGACAATTTCAATCTTTTCTCTGTTTATCATGATGTTGCTCATTGGTCCAGCTGTGAGGATTTTTGTTTTCTTTATGTTGAGGTGTAATCCATATTGAAGGCTGTGGTCTTTGATCTTCATTGGTAAGTGCTTCAAGTCCTCTTCACTTTCAGCAAGCAAGGTTGTGTCATCTGCATAACACAGGTTGTTAACGAGTCTTCCTCCAATCCTGAGGCCCCATTCTTCTTCACATAGTCCAGCTTCTCAGATTATTTGTTCAGCATACAGATTAAATAGGTATGGTGAAAGAATACAACCCTGACGCACACCTTTCCTGACTTTAAACCAATCAGTATCCCCTTGTTCTGTCTGAACAACTGCCTCTTGATCTATGTAAAGGTTCCTCATGAGCACAATTAAGTGTCCTGGAATTCCCATTCTTCCCAGTGTTATCATAGTTTGTTATGATCCACACAGTCGAATGCCTTTGCATAGTCAATAAAACACAGGTAAACATCCTTCTGGTATTCTCTGCCTTCAGCCAGGATCCATCTGACATCAGCAATGATATCCTTGGTTCCACGTCCTCTTCTGAAACTGGCCTGAATTTCTGGCAGTTCCCTGTCGATATACTGCTGCAGCCGTTTTTGAATGATCTTCAGCAAAATTTTGCTTGCTTCTGATATTAATGATATTGTTCTATAATTTCCACATTCAGTTGGATCACCTTTCTTGGGAATAGGCATAAATATGGATCTCGTCCAGTCAGTTGGCCAGGAAGCTGCCTTCCATATTTCTTGGCATAGATGAGTGAGCACCTCCAACGCTGCATCTGTTCGTTGAAACATCTCAATTGATATTCCATCAATTTCTGGAGCCTTGTTTTTTGCCAATGCCTTCAGAGCAGCTTGGGCTTCTTCCTTCAGTACCATCGGTTCCTCATCATATGCCACCTCTTGAAATGGTTGAATATCGACTAATTCTTTTTGGTATAATGACTCTGTGTATTCCTTCCATGTTCTTTTGATGCTTCCTGTGTTGTTTAATATTTTCCCCATGGAATCTTTCACTGTTGCAACTTGAGGCTTGAATTTTTTCTTCAGTTTTTTCAGCTTGAGAAACGCTGAGCGTGTTCTTCCCTTTTGATTTTCCATCTCCAGCTCTTTCCACATGTCATGATAATACTTTACTTTGTCTTCTCGAGAGGCCCTTTGAAATCTTCTGTTCGTTTCTTTTACTTCATCAATTCTTCCTTTTGCATTAGCTCCTCGACGTTCAAGAGCAAGTTTCAGAGTCTCCTCTGACATCCATCTTGGTCTTTTCTTTCTTTCCTATCTTTTCAATGGCCTCCTGCTTTCTTCATGGATGATATCCTTGATGTCATTCCACAACTCGTCTGGTCTTCTGTCACTAGTATTCAGTGCATCAAATCTATTCTTGAGATGGTCTCTAAATTCAGGTGGGATATAGTCAAGGTCATATTTTGGTTCTCGTGGACTTGCTCTGATTTTCTTCAGTTTCATCTTGAACTTGCATATGAGCAATTGATGGTCTGTTCCACAGGCAGCCCCTGGCCTTGTTCTGACTGATGATATTGAGCTTTTCCATCATCTCTTTCCACAGATGTAGTCGATTTGATTTCTGCGTGTTCCATCTGGCGAGGTCCATGTGTATAGTCGCCATTTATGTTGGTGAAAGAAGGTATTTGCAATGAAGAAGACGTTGGTCTTGCAAAATTCTATCATTCGCTCTCTGGCATTGTTTCTATCACCAAGGCCTTATTTTCCAACTACTGGTCCTTCTTCTTTGTTTCCAACTTTCGCATTCTAATCACCAGTAATTATCAATGCATCTTGATTGCATGTTCGATCAATTTCAGACTGCAGCAGCTGATAAAAATCGTCTATTTCTTCATCTTTGGCCCTAGTGGTTGGTGCGTAAATTTGAATAATAGTCATATTAACTGGCCTTCCTTTTAGGCGTGTGGATATTATCCTATCACTGACAGCGTTGTACTTCAGGATAGATCTTGAAACGTTTTTTTTGACAATGAATGCAACACCATTTGTCTTCGAGTTGTCATTCCCAGAATAGTAGACTATATGATTGTCTGATTCAAAATGGCCCAATACCAGTACATTTCAGCTCACTAATGCCTAGGATATAGATGTTTATGCATTCCATTTCATTTTTGACAATGTCCAATTTTCCTAGATTCATACTTCGTACTTCCAGATTCCGATTATTAATGGATGTTTGCAGCTGTTTCTTCTCATTTTGAGTCATGCCACACCAGCAGATGAAGGTCCTGAAAGGTTTACTCCATCCAGGTCATTAAGGTTGACTCTACTTTGAGGAGGCAGCTCTTCCCCAGTCATCTTTTGAGTGCCTTCCAACCGTGGGGGCTCATCTTCCAGCACTATATCAGACAATGTTCCACTGCTATTCGTAAGGTTTTCACTGGCTAATGCTTTTCAGAAGTAGACTGCCAGGTCCTTCTTCCTAGTCTGTCTTAGTCTGGAAGCTCAGCTGAAACCTGTCCTCCATGGGTGACCCTGCTGGTATCTGAATACTGGTGGCATAGCTTCCAGCATCACAGCAACACAGAAGCCTCCACAATACAACAAACTGACAGACACGTGGGGGAGTACTTAATGGAGTACTTAAGTTTTAGTCAGATGAATTTATTTAGGGTTTATTTAGGATTGCCAGACTTAGCAAATAAAAATACAGGACAAGTTAAATTTGAGTTTCAGATAAAGAATGAATAAATTTTTAGTATAAAGATATACTAAAAAAAAAAAAAAAAATCATTGTTTATCTGAAATTCAAATTAAACTGGGTTATCTGTATTTTAACTGGGAACCTAAACTTTATCCCATAGCAAGGGAGATATTTGAGCTTTCTAACAAAAGAGAATAATGTTCTACAAATCTATTCATAGCATTACTCTCATTTATTTTCAGAGTATCACTAAAAAAAAAAATAGTATTACCCATCTGCAACCATGCAACAGTTATAAGTGGTAAACTTAGATATTTTCCGCTTTTTGTTTTTTTCCTTCTTCCTTTCTGCCCTCTCCCACTTTACTCCCTCCCTTCCTTTTCTCAACTTTTTTTCTCTGAAATCTTCCCTAATGGTAAGGCTCAGTGGTTCTCTATCTGTATGGCTTTGTGGCCAATGTATTATAGCCCCTTTTGAAGAGAATTTCAAAAGGCAGAAGCAGATACTGGCCTGTGGAGAAAAAATAAATAAATGTAATAAAGGCAGAATTATCTCTTTTATTCTCAAAAGTGAAAAATTTATTTTTGATTCATAATGGAAAACTGGCATAAATACATTTTATGTCAAATGAGAGTAAGTTTTGACATTCTTCAGGAGTTGATGTTGCATGGCAATTCCAGAAGCCCTTAAGATGTATGTGTAAACTATGACAGGTATTCTTTGCTCCTCCAGAAGAATTACCCAAGCGGCAGCCAATCCATTGGGAATAAAATGAACTCTTCTGTTCAAGTCATTTACCAAGGTGTAAGCTGATACCTACATATGGAGAGCAAGAACATTTCATTAGATCATTTTCTCCATTCCAAGACACATACCATTTGAAATTCTAGAGACTTGTGGTACTCTTAGATCCCCTGTGCCTTCATTGCAATGAATTTTTTTCACTCTGTTGACCCACAACAAACTGCTTTAAAGAAACAGATTTTTTTTAAGTTTGAGAAAGTAAAATTTATCAAGATTTCCTTTTATGGGGTGTGGTGGTGGTGTATCTAAGGAATCTTTCACTAATTCAAGATCATAATGGTTTTGCTCTATGTTTTCTTCAATAAGTTTTATAGTTCTCAGTATTGCAGTTAGGTTTAAGCTTTCTTATAAAATATTTTGTACGGTGTGAAGTGTAGATCAAAGTTCATTTTTTGCATATGAATATCTAATTGCTCCAACATAATTTTTAAGAAATTATCCATACTCTACTTACTTGCTTTTGAACCTTTGTCAATAATCAGTTTTCGATTTATGTGTGAGTTTATTTATGGTCTTGCTATTCTGTTCTACTGATGGGTTTGTCTATCCTTACTCCAATAGCACACTCTCTGGATTTCTCTAGCTTTGTAATAAGCCTTGAAATTAGGTAGTATTAGTTTTCCAACTTGTTTTTTTTTTTTTTTAAAGTTGTTTGAGCTATTCTAGTTCCTTTTAATTTCCATAAGAATTTTAGATTCAACTTGTAAATTTCTACAAAAAACATTCAGCTGGGACTTGACTGGGATTGTTTGAATACATAGATCAATTTGGAGAGACTGACATCTTCAAAATACTGACTGTTCTATTCAATGAATACAGTATATTTCTCTATATATTTTTAGGTCTTCTTTATCTCTCAGAAATGTTTTATACTTCTCAGTATAGAAGTCTTTCACATCTTTTGTCAGATATATTCCTAATTATTTCATATATTATAATGGTATTTTTAATGGATTTAATTTTTTTAATTTAATTTCTGGTAATTTAGTTCCTGTATATAAAAGTATAATTGATTTTTGAATATTGATTTTGTATCTTGAAACCTTGCTATACTCACTTTTTAGTTCTACTAGCTTTCTTATAGGTTCCATTTTTTACATAAATCAGGGGTTTAAACATTTTTTGTAAAGGGCAAGGTAGTAAATCATTTAGGCACTGTGAGCAACACATGGTCTCTGTCACATACTCTTTGTTTACACAACCTTTTAGAAATTTAAAAGTCATTCTTAGCTCATGGACTACTCAGAAGCAGGTCGAAAACCATATTTAACCTTTATGCCACAGTTTGCCAACTCCTGAGACAGGCATTCATGTCATATTCAAATAAGAGAGTTTTATTTCTTTTTTTCTAATCTAGATGACTTTTACTTCTTTTTCTTTTCTCATTTGCTGTGGCGAGAATCTCTGGTATGATGTTGAACAATGGCTGGGATCTCTGGTATAATGCTGACTAGAAGTCCTGAGAGCCAATATACTTATCTCGTTACTGATTTTAAGAGGAAAACATTCAGTCTGTTACTTTTAATTCTGATGTTACCAGTATGATTTTCAAGAATGTTGAGGAAATTTTCTAATTAATGAGAGTTTTTTCAGGATTAGCTGTTGGATTTCATCAAAGTTTTTTTTCTGTTTGGTGAGATGACCGTATGGTTTTTCTTTTTTAGTGTGTTAATATGGTGAATTACATTGTATGATTTTTAAATGATAAACCAACCTTCAATCCTTGAATAAACCTCACCGGATCATGATGTGTTACCCTTTTTATATAATGTTCAATTCAGTCTCTTGGAATTTTGTTTAAATAGTTTGCATCTATATTCATGACAGATATTATTCCGTATTTTTATCTTCTCATGATGTTTTTGGTTTTGGTATCACAGTAATATTGACCAAAAAATAATGAGTTGATATGTAGTTTCATTACTTCCTTAAATTTTTGTTAGAAATCACAAGTGAAGCCATCTTTGCCTAGAGTTTTCTTTGTGGGAAGATTTTTAACTACTAATTTAATTCATGTAATAGATACAAGGATATCCAGATATCTATTTCCTCTTGCATGAGGTTTGGTATTTTGTGTCTTTCTAGGAATGTGTTCGTTTTATCTGAGTTGTCAATTTTTTGGGCATAAAGTTGTTTATAATAGTCTCTTACTATCCTTTTAATATTCATATAATTGGCAGTAATTAGCAACATTACTGGTAATGATACTGGTAAATTTACGGCTTCTCTCTCTTTTATTTTTCTCTGATCAGTCAGGCTATTAGTTTAATGATGTTATTGATCCTTCCAGAAAAGCAGCTTTTGGTTCCATTGGGATTTTTTTTCTCTGCTTTTATTTTGACTTCTATGGCATTGATCCGTCTTGGTCTTTTCTTTCTTTCCTGTCTTTTCAATGACCTCTTGCTTTCTTTATGGATGATGTCCTTGATGCCATTCCAGAACTCCTCTGGTCTTCAGTCATTAGTGTTCAACACATCAAATCTATTCTTGAGATGGTCTCTAAATTCATGTGGGATATACTCAAGGTCATATTTTGGTTCTCGTGGACTTGCTCTGATTTTCTTCAGTTTCAGCTTGAACTTGCATATGAGCAACTGATGGTCTGTTCCACAGTTGCCCTTGGCCTTGTTCTGACTGATGATATTGAGCTTTTCCATCATCTCTTTCAACAGATGTAGTCAATTTGATTCCTGTGCATTCCATCTGGCAAGGTCCATGTGTATAGTCACCCTTTATGTACTTGCTCTCGAACATCAAGCAGCTAAAGTAAAAGGAAGAAATGAAGTAAAAGAACTGAACAGAAGATTTCAAAGGGTGGCTCAAGAAGACAAAGTAAAGCTTTATAATGACATGTGCAAAGAGCTGGAGATAGAGAACCAAAAGGAAGAACACGCTCAGCATTTTTCAAGCTGAAAGAACTGAAGAAAAAATTCAAGCCTCAAGTTGCAATAGTGAAGGATTCTATGGGGAAAATATTAAAAGATGCAGGAAGCAACAAAAGAAGATGGAAGGAATACACAAAGTCATTACACCAAGAAGAATTAGTCGACGTTCAGCCATTTCAAGAAGTAGCATATGATCAGGAACCAATGGTACTGAATGAAGAAGTACAAGCTGTGCTGAAGGCATTGGCGAAAAACAAGGCTCCAGGAATTGCTGGATTATCAATTGAGATGTTTCAACAAACGGATGCGGGGCTGGAAGTGCTCACTCGTCTATGCCAAGAAATATGCAAGACAGCTTCCTGACCAATTGACTGCCTATTCTCAAGAAAGGTAATCCAATCGAATGCAGAAATTATCAAACAATATCATTAACATCACACGCAAGCAAAAGTTTGCTGAAGATCATTCAGAAGTGGCTGCAGCAGTATATCAACAGAGAATTGCCAGAAATTCAGGCCAGATTCAGAAGAGGATGTAGAACCAAGGATATCATAGCCGATGCCAGATGGATCCTGGCTGAAAGCAGAGAATACTAGAAGAATGTTTACCTGTGTTTTGTTGACTATGCAAAGGCATTTGACTGTGTGGATCATAACAAATTATGAATAACATTTCGAAGAATGGGAATTCCAGAACACTTAATTGTGCTCATGAGGAACCTATGCATAGATCAAGAAGCAGTTGTTCAAACAGAACAAGGGGATACTGAGTGCTTTAAAGTCAGGAAAGGTGTGCATCAGGACTGTATCCTTTCACCATACCTATTCAATCTGTACGCTGAACAAATAATCCAAGAAGCTGGACTATATGAAGAAGAATGGGGCATCAGGATTGGAGGAAGACTCACTAACAACCTGCATTATGCAGATGGCACAACCTTCCTTGCTGAAAGTGAAGAAGACTTGAAGCACTTACTAAGGAAGATCAAAGACCACAGCCTTCAGTATGGATTACACCTCAACATAAAGAAAACAAAAATCCTCACAACTGGACCAATAAGCAACATCATGATAAACAGAGAAAAGATTGAAGTTGTCAAGGGTTTCATTTTACTTGGATCCACAATCAACAGCCATGGAAGCAGCAGTCAAAAAATCAAAAGACGTATTGCATTGGGCAAATCTGCTGCAAAGGACCTCTTCAAAGTGCTGAAAAGCAAAGACGTCACCTTGAAGACTAAGGTGCGCCTGACCCAAGCTGTGGTATTTTCAATCACATTATATGCATGTGAAAGCTGGACAATGAATAAGGAAGACCGAAGAAGAATTGACACCTTTGAACTGTGGTATTGGTGAAGAATATTGAGTATCCGAAGAAGTACAACCAGAGTGCTCCTTAGAAGCAAGGATGGGGAGACTGCGTCTTACATACTTTGGACATGTTGCCAGGAGGGATCAGTCCTTGGAGAAGGGCATCATGCTTGGTAAAGTAGAGGGTCAGCGGAAAAGAGAAAGACCCTCAACAAGGTGGATTAACACAGTGGCTGCAACAATGGGCTCAAGCATAACAATGAATGTAAGGATCGTGCAGGACCAGGCAGTGTTTCGTTGTGTTGTACATAGAGTCTCCGTGAGTCAGAACTGACTCGATGGCACCTAAAAACAACAACAACAATGGCATTGATTATCTCTCTGATTTTCATTATTTCCTTTCTCCTACTTAAGTGTGTCCAACTTACAGGTGCTCTTATTTTTCTAGTTTCCTAAGGTAGAGATTGATTTAAAAACTCTTTTAAGTTCAAAAGGCTTTATATGTATTAGCTTATCAGAAAACTTGAAAGAAACTGTGTCCATGTGTTCACAGGTGGATAAAAGAAGAAGACAAAATAAGAATCAAAGAAGATGAGGAAGGGAGAAAGGTAGTGAAATTGAGAGCTGCTAAGAGAAATTGCCCACAGCTTTTGTATCTCTTACAAAACTGAATTTGTATTTTATTCTTCCCTCTTTGCAGAAATGCCTTCAGGACACTTAAGAAAGTTCCTTCAGGTTGTCTGAAATGCTAAATCACACTAGAATAAAAATCTTATTTAGAGTTTAAAAAAACACACTCACAGAGAACAAAATGTACTGTTCAAACAAATGAGTTTTTTTTTGTTTGTTTTCCTTTATATGCCCTTTGTTCTTATCCAATAACTGAAATGTAGCTAATTCAAAGATAAAATTCTCACCCAATATTATCTTATCTTCATCTTCCAGTCAATAACCCTCAGAAGTAAGTGTTGATTTTTCTCCTCAGCTCCAGGAAAAGTCTAAGGTTATCTTAGTTGTACCAACAGGACGTTATCCTTAATGTACACTTGAATGTTTTTCAACTTAATGCCAAATATTTGGCATTCTTCCCCCAGCATTTTCTTCACACCAGGCAAAAGCTTTCTAACGTTTTATTTTTGGTGATGTTATAGTCATCTTGGACTGTGTGGTATGTAGAAATTTCACAGGACTCTGTTCTAGTTATGGACCTGCTATTAACAAGGTGTGTGTTTTTTGGACAAGTCACTTTGTGACCCTAGGCTTCCATTTCCCTTTCTGTAAAAGGGGGTTTGGGTAAATGGTTTCTAAAGATGATTTAATTTCTATCCTAAAATATTTTCGATAAATCAACACCATCATAATTAAATCTGATTTTACAAGGTGAAATGGCTGGCCTAAAAAACACACAGGGAACCCCTATTTTTTTCTGGGTGCTAAAAAGCTTCATTTCATGGGTGTGTATGGGTTTTTCTTGCTCATGAGCAAGAGAGAAGAATAAGAGAGAGTCAAGATATGAGTGAGCAAATGATTATCTTCTCTAAGAAGTGCTTATAAGTTCTACTTCTTGGTCTTGGAGGCTCAATCACAAGTGAATAGTCTTGATTCCTTTTTTCCCCTTTTTGAATTTTTCCATAGCCCTCGGTGAATAATAAGGAGTTTGGATAATGGAAGACAGCATGGAAGAGAACTGGAGAGAAGAAAACAGTGAAGAGATATTTTCCACCTTAACCTTCAAGGCAGATGATTACACCCTCACGACCCACCTCACTCTTCACAATATTACTTGTACTTGTGGTATTTCCCATTTCAGAAAAACTCTAGGACCTATCCCCTTTGATTGGCAAGAAGTGCGACAATCTAGTTGGATACTAATACCCAAAAGTAACTAATGAACTTGGAACAAAAGCGGAAAGTTCCGTTCATTTCTACAAGTTATTTGGGGCTAATAATTAGACTAGAAAAGGGGTGTGAGGGAGGAGAATTTATCTTTCATGGAAGAGTCACGTGATCCATGCTTTATACTTAGAAAGCCGGGGGAAAAACACTGGTTATCCTAGATGTCTCAGCTAAGGCAGAGCTAAGATGGAGGCGACCAAGGGAACCCAGGCTATGGGTTCGATTCTCTGTAGCTGGGCCCAACAGTGTTCCCAGTGGCCCACCCTTAATCATAAAATCATTTATCAGAACTACTCCATCTCTCATTTTAAGAGACAAGAAAACTGATGTCCAAAAAGATTGAGCTAATTGACCCAAACAGTTGGTTAGAGTTTGAATCTTAGCTAAGTAGTTTTGTCCTGTGTTCAGTCCATCACAGTTCTCTGACAAAATCTTGTTTAGTTATCCAATTTCATAGTGATTAATTATAGTCCATCGTAGGTTTCATGATAGGTTAAAATCAAATTTCATCAATGGATGAGTTTTAAAATTTATCGTTCACCAATGTAGGTACAAACTTATAGCGACCCTATAGGACAGAGTAAAACTGCCCCATAGGGTTTCCAAGAAGTGGCTGGTGGATTTGAACTGCTGACCTTTTGGTTAGTAACTGAATGCTTAGCCACTGCACCACCAGGGCTTGCTATGAGGTGGAATCGACTTGATGCAATGATTTTTTTTTTCTTTTTTTTGGTTATAGAGTACAAGTATTAAATGTAACACTCTTGAAAATAGTGATTTTCCCAAATTATCCTAAAAAACCTGATAATTAGCAGGTTGGATTTGTTTGCATGTTTATTGGTTTATGCTTACAGTATGCTATTATCCTCTTCTGCCTTTTAAAAGTCAAATTCCTGAATGATTAGTCCTAGGTCTTCTCATTTTAAACTTTCTAAGGGATTACATTTGTTCTTACAGCTTTAAATGCTGCTTTTATCCTGATTTCCAAATTTATTTCTCCTGCCCAAACCTCATCCCTTAGTGCTAGATCCACAGCTCTAATTGCCTCTTCAATGACTCAAATTGAATGACTCACATGCATTTCAAACTGAAGACATTTCACACAGAGCCTATCATTTTACACTCCAATCCTAGTCCCTCTAGGACACCAATTTCTGTGGGAGGCACTATCATCACCAACCTGCCCAATCTAGAAACCTGGTCACCATCATCCTTAACCCCCCATATCCCTCTTTGCAGAAATGCCTTCAGGACACTTAAGAAAGTTCCTTCAGGTTGTCTGAAATGCTAAATCACACTAGAATAAAAATCTTATTTTTAGGTTCTGTTGATTTTTTCTGTTAAATGCCTTTCAAATCTGCCCAATTTTTTGTCAATACCATTATTCTTTTCCAAGTCACTTATTATATTCCAAGTCACTTATTCACCTAAATTCCTACTAAAAAAGCCTCCTAGCTAGGCTCCCTATATAGTCTTGCCCTCCATACAGTGACACTTGTAAAAAGCAAACATGATTCTGTCAATCTCCTACCACTTATTACAATTAAATGGCTTTCTTTGTTCTCAGAGCTCCAAACCATAAACATGACTCATAAGGTCCTATGTGACCCAGGCTCTGTCAGTTTTGCCAATCTCACACTTATCACTCTGCCATTAAAATTGGAGCTTCATGTATATTATCCTTCTTTCAGTCATTGAAATTATCATTTTTTCCCACTCTAAGAGCACCACATGTCATTTCCTCTCCCCAGAATCTTTTCCCTCACCAAACTAACTTACTCATCCTTACCATCCATCCAATGTGCATGTCATCTGCTCAAGAGAACATTCCTTCAGTTGCCAGACTATGTTATGCGCACATGCCATCACTCTAATTCAAGCTATCATTATTTCTTATCTGAACCTCTGTATTTGATCTGCATTTATGCCTTAAAAAAAAATCACCATCGAGTCAGTTCCAATTCATGGTGCCTGTAGGTGGACTCAAACTACCAGCCTTTTGATTAGCAGTTGAGAGAATTAATCATTTGCACCAACCAGGGACTCCTGCCCTCTTCCTTGCTATGAGTTGGCAGGTAATCTTTGTGGAAACTGACTGCCATGTCTTTTTCCCGAGGAGTGACTTTGAACTGACAACTTTTGCTTAATGCTTTAACCATTGTACCATAGAGCAATCCAACTCATACTGACCTTATAGGACAGAACAGAACTGCTCCACAGAGTTTCCAAGGCTATTACCTTCACAGAAGCAGACTGCCACATCTTTCTCCTGCAAAGCAGCTGGCGTATTTGAACCACTGACCTTTTGGTTAATGGCCGAACTCAACCACTGTGCCACCTGGGCTCCTTCCATGGACCAATAGCACCCCCAATTCACTAAGAGTCAAGAACGTTTCTGCTTATGAGTTGTGATATAATAGATCTCAGAAAGACACTCTCCAAATATTATTTTTCCCTGCCTCATTTCCTAAATTCTCCATTTTTGGTTTCACCTCCTTGGAGGTAATTCTTAGTTTATTATCTATACTAGTAAAACAAAAGCCAGGAAATACATTAGATGAAATGTATTGATGTGATCAAATTGCAACAGCCAGTAAGTAACAATAGACTGCAGACTCAAAAGCAGAAAGTGGAAAAGGCCCAAAGCACTTGAGTGGGTGGAGGATGTAGATAGAGGTGTTCGTTTTAGAGAGAGTGGATGAGATGCTGGGGTGGGGGGTGGGGGGAAGCAGGTCAGTCAGAGGTTAGTAGGAGCACCCAGATAAGAGGATAAGGAGAAGCCAGAAAGAGATTTTAAAAAACCAAACCAAACCCATTGCCGTTAACTCAATTCTGATTCATAGCGACCCTATAGGACATAGTAGAACTACCCCATAGGGTTTCCAAGGAGGGCCTGGTAATTCAAACTGCCGACCTTTTGGTTAGCAGCAGAACTCCTAGCCACTATGCCACCAGGGTTTCCAAGAGGTAGAGAAACTCAAAAGATAAATTCTGCCTCTTTTGTTTTTTCCTAAGAACTAATGCAGAAGGAAAGACATGTAAGAAAAAAAGAGGAATGTTTAAAGGTATACTCAGAGATTCAGTCATGGAACAGATAACACATGATTTCTTGTAAGTCATTCCCTTTTATTACTCTGATTCTCATGTGAGACTTTGATGTGGAATAGGAAGCAAAATGTTAAGTTCGGAGTGGATTCACCTCTGCAGTATCATTTATGGAGTTTTGGATTTAACAACTGAGATCACTTATTGGCTCCAGTAGTTTCAGATGGAGTTTCTGGGTGGTGCAAATGGTTAATGTGCTAGGGAGGTTGCTAACTGCAAGGTTGGAGGTTCAAGTCCACCCAAATGTGTCTCAGTAGAAAGGCCTAGCGACCTTCTTCTGAAAAATCTGCCACTGAAAACCCTATGGAACACAGTTCTGCTCTGATACACACGGGGTCTTCATGAGTTGGAAGGGCCTCGAGGGCCACCAGTGTAGTTTCAGATAAAAGGGTCCACCATCCTACTTGCCAGTGTCCATCCCTCAATGCCGTCTTCACTTCAAATCCCTTTCTACATATTGAAAATTTGTTGTTCACCTGCAGTGAAATGTCTATCCAGTTATATGCAATCCTCAGATAATTTTTACCACAGTTATTGTAAGTGACAGGGCTTGTAAAAGAAGCCTATTTATTTTTAAAAACAAACCCAAACCCAAACCAGTTGCCATCAAGTTTATTTAATTCAGACTCCTAGGGACCCCCTAGGACAGAGTAGAATTGCCTCATCGGGTTTCTAAGGCTGTAGATCTTTAAGGAAGCAGACTACCAGCTCTTTCACCAGCAGAGTGGCTGATGGATCTGAACTCTCAACCTTTAGGTTAGCAGCCAAGTGCTTAACCACTCCACCACCCAAAAAAAAAACAAAAATTATTTTAAAGAACATAGAAAATGTAAACACCAACATTTAAACAGTAAATGTAAATACGAATACTGAAAAATTATACTCTAGGATTAGACTGATAATTTAGGACTAAAGTTATTGCTTTCAAAGTAAAACTAAATCAAGCTGAAATCAAATTGAGCATTAATAAAATAAAAAGATGACTTATATGTGAAAAATCATATGTAAAAACTTTCAAACACTTTATATCAGTGGTAATACCAAACCGATTACAGATAATCTAGCACCAGGAATTATCAGTTTTTCTGTTATTTTCTGGGTAGCTGTATATAAACAAACTCTATGAATCCCAAATAAGCATTAATATATGGACACAGTCATGTGCACACACAAAAGGCCAGTTTGAACTACTTATGTGATATAAATATTGAATTATTTAATGGATCATGGAAATTCATAATAAACTGCAACTAAAAGTAGTTTTATAATAACTCAAAGACATTGACTTTACTCTTCCCACTCTCTCATCAGTGTACAGTGGAGTTTTCCAGAGGCAACATGACATGATATCACAATAGTTTGAATGCATATTTGGGTCTACAACTATGAAAACCCAGCTGTTTCTTCTTAAATAGCCAGACATTAAAGGGATTTGCCAACTGAAAAGCATTGCCACTTATCTCGCTAGTGTTTTTTTTTTTTTCTAATATATCCATGGATATAACCAACATAAACAAAAACTCTTTGGAGTCCTCAATAATTTTTAAGATTACAAAAAGGGTCTTAAAACCAAAAAGTGTGAGAACTGCTGAATTAGACGAACAATTTCAAAATTGAATTTCTGCCAATAGGCACATTTTCCTGGTGTATATCTTCAAACCTCAAGTTAACTTCCATTTTATCTTACACTAAACTTTTTCTCTCACTTGATAAGAAAAGTTTACATTGATTGTAGTACTTGCCAAATAGCTCCATAAGTCACGAGATGGTTAATAACCTAAGGAGAGACTCAGGAGGCAGAGAGATCAGCTAGGGGGTAATGAAAGATCGGGTACCTTTGAGCTTCCCTGTAAGAGAATACTTCCAAAATAAGTGATTCAGGTAAAAAGTCCAAAGGAGATTAATTCCGTTTTTCAAGAAAAACAACATGTAATCTGACACTTTAACTAATTCCACATTTCACCCTTTATCTAAAATATCAGATTTTTAGCAAAAATCTTTGTTAGATACCTTTGCTTTTTATTAAGTAATCTCTGACACCAGCAACAGATTGGTTTCCTTGAGCCAGAGTATAAAATGAAGATAGAAAACAGGAGGCAAAATTAGAAGGAGAGGTTTGGGGCCAGGAATTCACAAAAAAAGCAAGGTAATGTTTGAGCACCAGAAATGAATTTGTCCAGACAAAATTATCCATACATAAGAGATATCTGGCAGGACTTTTTACAAGAAGATATTTATCTTAAACGACTGTAACTATAGAACAAGAATTATGTAAATCACATTTAATATTAAACATTTATATACAATTATGAATGCTATATTTTAGAGTTTAATATAAATGTTCAGGCCTGTCTAAGGACTTGGAGAATCCTTAAGCTCAATGACCAAAAATAGTATTTTCTGAGTATCTGGGTTTGATCAGAATTACCCTCTTTCTAGGCTGTTTTGGATGTCATTCCATTCTTATCCCTTGCTACTTTGTGCTGGGATGATAATATGATACGTTACGTAGCCTTTAGTGCTCTTGGAAGAATATTGTCAGTTTCTGCTACTGTAATGCTCAAAATTTATTCAAGTATCCTCCAATGAACCTTGCAAAATACTTGGCACTTACAATTTATTAACTTAGTATTAAATATTAAATAAAAATTAATCGCTGCTTGTGCCAGGTGCAAAACTTTCCAAGAACAGATAAATCAAAATGGCTGTTCGTGCCAACTACAAACCTTGACAGAATAATAGGGAGTTTTTCAAAGGGTTCTAACCACAGAAACTTTCTGAAAAGAACAACTTGTTTCAGACTGACCATACCAGACACAAGCAATTCCCATCAAGCAAGTATACGCATGGAACCAATGACAGAAAGACCCCTACTTTGTAAAATCTTCCCTTTAATTGAGGATATACTTAAGACCCAATCATTATAACTTCCTTATTGAAAATCCCCTGACTGACTTTAAAAACCCTGTAGTCGCAATGCTTAAGTGAGTGCCTTCTTGGATGCTCCCTGTTCACAGACAGCTTTACGCCCAACAAGTTCTGTTAACTCTAATTAACGATTAACCAAAATTTCCTTTTGATACTAAGTATTGCTTCTTGGTTGTTAGTCCTGAGTCTATCCTCCTATATTTCTTTAATTTCCTATTTCCCTCTGTTGTTTCTCTCTTTAAAAATGGAAAGGTCCTACTTCTCTCTCTTTGGCCGTAACATCCTATTTTGGATAAGAGTTAAAATTGATTCCCTAATTGGTGGAAGGGGCCCTGGCGGTATAGTGGTTAAGAGCTTGGCTGCTAACCAAAAGGTTGGCAGTTTGAATCCACCAGCCACTCCTTAGATACCCTATGGGGCAGTTGTACTCTGTCCTATAAGGTCACTGTGAGTTGGAATCCACTCAACGGCAATGGGCTTCTTTTTTTGTTTGTTTTAGTTGGTGGAAATATGCATCCTATTATACATCCTAGGAAAAAAACATTAAACATTCTCCTTGGTTACTATAGATCAGGCTTTTGCCAGCTTATTTATTTCCATCCCAGTATTGTGGCTACCCTGAAAATGGTTTACTCTGTAATTAATACAGGAAGGAAATAACTGGAGGGAAGATATAGGAAGGGAAGTAGTGGAGGTGATGAGGTTTGAGGAGGCTGACCAACCTAGGCTAAATGTGTGCAGTTGTTAGTTCAGCATTCCATATTTCCTGCCGAATATTTCAGACAGAATATTTGCCAACTCTTCAGAATTCTGCCAGTCAGCTTTATAATTGCCTGTCATGGATTGAATTGTGTCCCACAAAAATATCTGTCAACTTGGCTAGGTCATGATTCCCAGTATTGCGTGATTGTCTGCCATTTTGTCATTTGATGTGATTTCCCTATGTGTTGTAAATCCTATTTCTGTGATGGTGATGAGATGAGATTAGTGGCAGCTGTGTAAACTCAACCTACAAGCTTAACCTAATGTTTAAGCCAATCTCTTTTCAAATGTAAAAGAAAAGTGAGCAGAGAGACATGGGGATCTCATACTACCAAGAAAGCAATGCCAGGAGCAGAGCACATCCTTTGGACTTGAGGTTTCTGCGCAGAGAAACTCCTAGGCCACCGGAAGATTAATGACAAGGACCTTCCTCCAGAGCCAACAGAGAGAGAAAGACTTCCCCTGGAGCTGGCGTCCTGAGTTCAGACATCTAGCCTACTAGACTCTGAGAGAATAAACGTGTGTTTGTTAAAGCCATCTATTTGTGGTATTTCTGTTATAGCAGCACTAGATAACCAAGCCATTGCCTCAGTGCACATGGTAACCCTCGGTTTTCCTCAATGTCTCTCTGAATATATGAAGATTCCAAACTTGTGATTTCCTCCAAAGCGTAGAATTTACAATCAAATTGTTAACTAATTAATTCAGGATCCACAGACTCTATAACCCTACCTCTCTGACTGCCAAACATTTCACTTAGCTTCTATAGTTTTGGAAACCTGAGCCAGGACTTCTGATATAAGGGAGGTCTCATGGGATGGGAGGTCTCATAGGATGTTAGGTGGTAATAAGAAGCAAGTTATAGAGTTTGGAGAGTAGATTTTCATTTGCTTTGCCTTGGAAAACTTGTTGAAAGTGAAGGGCTGGCAACTGAACCGTTTATATCATCATATCATCATAGACCATCTACTAAGCTTACATCATTATGGATTTGCCCCTGATGCCTAGTTTCCTAAGCAAATGTCATCAAATATTTCTTAACAAAGCTGCCTGTTGTTGTTGTTGTTAGGTGCCATCGAGTCAGTTCCGACTCATAGCGACCCTATGTACAACAGAACGAAACACTGCCTGGTCTTGTACCATCTTTCCATTCATTGTTATGCTTGAGCCCATTGTTGCAGCCACCTCCATGAGGGCCTTCCTCTTTTTCGCTGACCCTCTACTTTACCAAGCATGATGTCCTTCTCCAGGGACCGATCCCTCCTGACATGTCCAAAGTACTTAAGACACAGTCTCACCATCCTTGCTTCTAAGGAGCATTCTAGCTGTACTTCTTCCAAGACGGATGTGTTTGTTCTTTTGGGAGTCCATGGTATATTTAATATTGTTCGCCAACACCACAATTCAAAGGCGTCAATTCTTCTTCGGTCTTCCTTATTCATTGTCCAGCTTTCACATGAATATGATCCGATTGAAAATACCATGGATTGGGTCAGGCACACCTTAGTCTTCAAGGTGACATCTTTGCTTTTCAACACTTCAGTGAGGTCCTCTGCAGCAGATTTGCCCAATGCAATGCATCTTTTGATTTCTTGACTCCTGCTTCTATTGGTGTTGATGGTGGATCCAAGTAAAATGAAATCCTTGACAACTTCAATCTTTTCTCCATTTATCATGATGCTGCTTATTAGTCCATTTGTGAGGATTTTTGTTTCCTTTATGTTGAGGTATAATCCATACTGAAGGCTGTGGTCTTTGATCTTCATTAGCAAGTGCTTCAAGTCCTCTTCACTTTCAGCAAGCACAGTTGTGTCGTCTGCATAATGCAGGTTGTTAATGAGTTTTCCTCCAATCCTGATGCCCCGTTCTTCTTCATGTAGTCCAGCTTCTCAGATTATTTGCTAGTGTACAGATTGAATAGGTATGGTGAAAGGATACAACCCTAATGCACATGTTTCCTGACTTTAAACCATTCAGTATCTCCTCGTTCTGTCTGAACAACTGCCTCTTTTATCTATGGAAAAGTTCCTCTTGAGCACAATTAAAGTACTCTGGAATTCCCATTCTTCACAATGTTATCCATAATTTGTTATGTTCCACACAGTCGAATGCCTTAGCATAGTCAATAATACAAAGGTAAACATCCTTCTGGTATTCTCTGCTTTCAGACAGGATTCATCTGACATCAGCAATGATATCCCTGGTTCCGCATCCTCTTCTGAATCTAGCCTGAATTTCTGGCAGTTACCTGTCAATACACTGCTGCAGCCACTTTTGAATGATCTTCAGCAAAATTTTGCTTGCGTGTGATATTAATGATATTGTTCAATAATTTCCACATTCATTTGGATCACCTTTCTTGGGAATAGGCATAAATATGGATCTCTTCCAGTTGGTTAGCCAGGCAGCTGTCTTCCAATCTTCTTGGCATAGACGAGGGAGCACTTCCAACGCTGCATCCGTTTCTTAATATTCCAACAATTCCTAGAGCCTTGTTTTTCACCAATGCCTTCAGAGCAGCTTGGACTTCTTCCTTCAGTACCATCGGTTCCTGATCATATGCTACCTCTTGAAATGGTTGAACGTCAACTAATTCTTTTTGGTATAATGACTCTGTATTCTTTCCATCTTCATTTGATGCTTTCTGTGTCATTTAATATTTTCCCCATAGAATCCTTTACTATTTCAACACGGGGTTTGAATTTTTTCTTCAGTTCTTTCAGCTTGAGAAATGCCAAGCATGTTTTTCCCTTTTGGTTTTCTATCTCCAGCTCTTTGCACATGTCATTACAATACTTTACTTTGTCTTCTCGAGCCGCACTTTGAAATCTTCTGTTCTGTTATTTTACTTCATCATTTCTTCCTTTTGCTTTAGCTGCTTGACTTTTGAGACGAAGTTTCAGAGTCTTCTCAACATCCATTTTGGTCTTTTCTTTCTTTTCTGTCTTTTCAATGACTTCCTGCTTTCTTCATGTATGACGTCCTTGATGTCATTCCACAACTCGTCTGGTCTTTGGTCATTAGTGTTCAAGGCGTCAAATCTATTCTTTAGATGGTGTCTAAATTCAGGTGGGATATACTCAAGGTCATATTTTGGCTCTCGTGGACTTGCTCTGATTTTCTTCAGTTTCAGCTTGAATTTGCACGTGAGCAATTGATGGTCTGTTTCACGATCAGCCCCTGGCCTTGTTCTGACTGATGATATTGATGATTTCCATTGTCTCTTTCCATAGATGTAGTCGATTTGATTCCTGTGTATTCCATATGGTGAGGTCCATGTGTACAGTCACCATTTATGTTGGTGAAAAAAGGTATTTGCAATGAAGAAGTCATTGGTCTTGCAAAAGTCAATCATGTGATCTCTGGCATTGTTTCTATCACCAAGGCCATATTTTCCAACTACCAATCCTTCTTCTTTGTTTCCAACTTTCGCATTCCAATCACCAGTAATTATCAATGCATCCTGATTGCATATTTGATCAATTTCAGACTGCAGAATTTGGTAAAAATCTTCCATTTCTTCATCTTTGGCCTTAGTGGTTGGTGGGTAAATTTAAATAATAGTCGTATTAACTGGACTTCCTTGTAGGCATGTGGATATTATCCTATCACTGACAGCATTGTACTTCAGGATAAATCTTGAAATGTTCTTTTTGACTATGAACACAATCGCTCTGTCAAGTTCTCATTCCAGAAGTAGTAGGCCATATGATTGTCTGATTCAAAATGGCCAACACCAGCCCATTTCAGCTTACTAATGCCTAGGATATTGATCTTTATGTGATCCATTTCATTTTTGATGATTTCCAATTTTCCTAGATGCATACTTCATGCATTCCGTGTTCTGATTATTAATGCATGTTTGCAGCTGTTTCTTCTCGTTTTGAGTCATGCCACATCAGCAAATGAAGGTCCCAAAAGCTTTACTCCATCCATGTCAGTAAGGTCAACTCTACTTTGAGGTGGCAGCTTTTCCCCAGTCGTCTTTTGAGTGCCTTCCAACCTGTGGGGCCCATCTTCCAGCACTATATCAGACAATGTTCCGCTGCTATTCATAAGGTTTTCACTGGCTAATTCTTTTCAGAAGTAGACTGCCAGGTCCTTCCTAGTCTGTGTTAGTCTGGAAGCTCAGCTGAAACCTGAGCTTCAGCAACACACAAGCCCCCACAGTACAACAAACTGACAGACATGTGGAGGAATAAAGCTGCCTACACTGAAACAAGTCCTGAGCCTCTTTCTATCACTTAGTTCCACTCGTAACCAGGAAAACAAATCAAAGAAGAAAGTGTGAAGTTTCAATGGCTAAGTATTGTTATTGAGTAAAGCTACAGAATATTCACTTTCGCTTTTTATAAGATTCAACTTCATATAAAAAATGCTTTAACCCCCCCCCCCAAAAAAACAATCAAGCCCATACAGGTCCTATAAGACAAAGTAGAACTGCCCCAAAATGTTTCCAAGGAGTGCCTGGTGGATTCAAACCTGCTAACCTTTTGGTTAACAGTCATAGCTCTTAACCACTACACTGTAAATTTCTTCTTTATTTTAACAGCCATGCTCTATAAATATTAAAGAAATGAATGGACCACTGTTTTGAGATTGATAAACTTTCGTGGGTGCTCCAGAGAACCCTAGACCTAAGGGATCAATTCAGGACAAGTTGGCCAGAGTAGGAGAATAGCCAGCAACCCAGACTGGTCTTTGTCTAGAAATTCTAAGACACACCTGTCTTTGTCTCTTCAAAAAAAAGTGTCAACAAATCAGATCCTGTTTGATTTTCAATATTTTACTGTTGCCTTAAAGATTAGGAGTAAAAACATCGTCTCTCCCCTAATCTCAGTCTCTGGGTAGAAGGGCACTAAACAGCTTGCTGGGTAGAGTTGGGCTCCTCTGGTATTGACATTTTGGGTTTGCTAATTGGTAAGTGGTCTTTCCTCTAGAAACTATTTTAAAGTCAACGCACTTTCATTAATAGTAATAACAACATAAATAAAATACATACTCTCCTAGTAAAGCATTGGTTTTTACAAAGACCTCATCTTACTTTTAAGTGTGTTTATCTGTGAAACTTTTTTCTTTCTTTGCATTCGTTGAGCATATTCCTCCACAGTCCCGAAAATCCCAGCTGTATTGTGAATGGGGAAAGGGCTTACTGCCTGGTCCTAAGGATGACAGAAAGTTACTCTGTCATACCCCTAACTTCCTTTACCTTCTGTCTTCCTGTAATCAATTAGATTTGATCTGGGGATATAGAACACCCAAGGAAATTTGCAATGAGATCACTGATACAATGAAGAAAACTTTATTAGATGCGAAGCTCTGTGCTTTATTGACAACGAGGCTTCTTTTCTTTAATGCTATTACTCATCTTTCATATTCTTTCCCATTATTCTTTAAGTTCCACTGTAACATTTTAGTTCACTGAAATAAAGTAAAAAAAAAAAAAGTGCTATGGAAATAACAATTATCCTATATTTACCTATACGATTTTTTTCAGTGTTGAGATTGAACTCATAATGCATGTGAAATAGCCTTTTGGGTCATAATTTTTATGTATATGGAATCTTTCCATCATCGTGAATATTCTTCCTTCTGCTTTTCATGGCCGTTTGGTCTCATTCAATGTGCATTTATTGATCACCTCCTAATTATTGTTATATAAGGGATTGTAGGGATTGTTAGACATGACCCTGTCTTAATGATGCTTAACTTTTTTATGGGTGAAAGATAAATCTGAGAATCTAGGGGAAGCCATGGAGCCACTTACTCAGAAATACACGGTCATAAATATACACAAATTTACACAGGTCTCTGGTTACAAACATCGACCCTTTATAATGTCAGTATCAATGATTCAGAGTGATAGGAACTGTTCTGGGTTCCCAAGAGAAGTTATAATGACGATGTAATCATCCCCAAGCCATGAAGGCACTTCATAATTTTATGAAGATAATCAAACAAACTCATTTGCCAAGTACCAAGTATTGTCTCATGTATTTGTGAAATGATGCTGAAAATAAGCTAGTTCATTTAGTAACTGAAATAGTAAGCACCTGCTGAGTGAAAAGTCTTACACTATTTTCCATAGTGATATAAATATGTGCTTTAATGAAGTGTGTGTTCTTGAGTAAATAGGACTTGCTCTGAAGTCATTAAGAAGCAGTATAAAACAGCAGCGCTATGGGGCCAAAATGAGTTCTGTAGTTATAAAAGTACAATAGGAAGTAATAAGAAAAAGAAAGATCAATTTGGGTTGGGGTTTTTAAGAACACTCTGTTTCCTGAAGCAGAATGGATTCTCTAAAATTGCTTATTTATTGAATAAATACATTTTTTGTTATTTGAACTCTATTCTTGAAACAGTGGGAGCCATTGCAAGTTTTGGGGTCAAAATATAACTGGACTAGCACTTTAGGATAAATATGATTTGTCATGTTTTCCTCCCTGTTTTCTCTAATTTAACTGCTCACTGTTAAATTAGATAAAAATAGGAAAGAAAACATAACAAATCATATTATAAATAAGCTGAATCCTAAGAAATGGTGGTTCGACTGGAACATATGTTTGTAGCAAGGATGAATTTCAGGACATCTGCATAACTCCTAGAAATTAAAGGATATCTAGTGCTTATATGCATGTACATGTCTTGCTGGGGAGAAAGTATATAGGTTTGGTCAGATTTTTAAAATATGCATGACCAGGAGATGCCTGTGCAGTGTACAACTGCCGGGCTGTAGTCTTACACTAAGCCTTAGAAGGAAAGTGTTCCCTTCCATTGGTCCTTACTCAACTCTTTTCATGTACTGTTACTCGTTCAAAGAGACTTGTTGGCCTTAGGCTAAAGTTAACAAGAGTAGTGCCAGATTCAAAACTGAGCTGCATTGTCCATGTTGAGTGTTCAGTTACTAAGTCAAAAGCCCCTTAGAATTACAAAATTCAGAGTTAAGAATTATGAAAGTTGGCAATGAATATGGGAGAAGGTCTAGAATTACACTATATGGGGTGACAGAATTTGGCATGTCTTGTCAGAGGACAAGCATTTGGGAAGCAAATTATTTTTATCCTACTATATTCCATTTAAAAGTCAAAGTGGGGTGGTGGTTCTTAGACTTTTTGCTTCAACATAAAATTCTTGCAATTGTAAAGGAATCATGAACCCCATACTTCCCTCACCTCTCCCAGTTTGTAAAACAACAACAAAGAAGACTCAAAATGACTAGGCGCCTTTTTTTTTTTTTTAAATTTTTTTTTAATCAGTGAGCTAGAATAGAGAGTCCAGAAACAGGTCTACACTTGATTTATGATAAAGGCAATACTGCAACTCGTGAAAGGAAAGTTGATGGAGCAATTGGACATATGAATGGAAAAAAATTAACCTTGACCCTTCCTCTATCTAGATTGAGACAGATGATAAACCTAAATATGAGTGTGAAGTTTGCCTTCTTGAGTTAACAGGACATACTCTGAAGTCATTAAGAAATGATATAAAACAGCACAGCTTTAAGAGCCAAGATGAGTTTTAACATCATGAAAGTACAGTAGAAAGTCCCAAGAAAGGGAGGTCAATCTGGGTTGGGATTTTTAAGAATAAAGGACAGATGTTTGTAAGCGGGGACCCATGTAAAATTTTGCATATTTATGAATGACTTTTTCTAAGGTTTGTCTTTTTAACACTATTCCTGGCACCGGAGACAGTGCCCAGCACATAATAGGTACCCAATAAATATTTCATCCATGAATGTGTGAGGTCTTAAGAAATCAATTTATTCATTATTAAAATAACAATTACCATTTATTGAATATCTGTGCAAGCCTGCATTATACGCATACACTATATAAGTTACCTTATTTAATTTTCATAACAACCATCTGAGAGCTAGGTGCAGTTATCTTGATTTTACTGAAGGAAATTGTATAAATTCATACAGGTAGTAAGTGGCAGTGTGAGAATTTGAACTAAGTTTGGCCCCCGAAGCCCATGCTTTTAGATCTATGCTATTCTACATCTTGTCCAGAAAAAAAGGTGAAGAAAACTTCACATTATATACAGAACAACAGCTAGATGGGACAGGTTGTGGCACCCTTCTGGATCTTATTATGCTTTTCCAGTAAAACCAAGACAAAAAGTATTGATAATACTATTTTATATTTACCTGTATAGCTCCTTAAATTTTCTAAAATTTTTGCCCTGGCGTAATTTCCTTTGACCTCCATTCATGTATTCATTCATTCATCTGCCCATTATTCCATTCTTCAAACAAAGTAGGCACTGGGCACTGAAGATCTATAGGCAAATCTGAAATAACTCAAAATCTAGAAAGGAAAGAAGATGGTTTATATTTAAAACACAGAAAGTGCTAGTACAGAGGTACAGGTTAAGGCTAAGACAACCGAGGGGAAGAACCTACTAACTCTTCTGGGAGATTTAAAAAATCCTCACTCTGGAGGTAATATTTGAAGTTAATCTTGAAGGCTGAGTAAAAGATGTCAACAGACAAAAGGAAATAAGGACATTTATGTGACAAATTATGAGGCAGTTGGACAGATACTGCCCTTATTATACAGTGTGTTATATAGACTGGAACCCTCGTGGTATAGTGGTTAAGTACTATGGCAGCTAACAAAAAGTTGGCAGTTTGAATCCATCAGCTACTCCTTGGAAATCCTATGGGGCAGTTTTACTCTGTCCTTTAGGGTTGCTATGAGTTGGAATCAACTTGACAGAAACAGGTTTGGTTTCTTTTTTCTTTATTGTATAAACTAAGGCCCAGCGAATAAGTGATTTGCTTACAAATCACGAAACATATGGCTCTAAAGGTACCATTCCTCCTGTCTTACCCTTGCCTCTTCTCTTATTGCTACAGATTGATTCAAAGACTGTGTCCAAACAAGGTTAGTGTTTCCATTTGTTCTAATTAAAGTCTTAAGCATTAATTCCATCAACACTGTTTGTTAATGTCTGTCCCAAATATCTTGGGTTCAAGATGGCTTCCATGGATTAATTTATACAACTCTTAAATTACATCTTTCTTCCAGTTGTCTACCATGGATACCAAAATTCCCTATAATTGGCATCAAGAATGAAGAGATAGTAATACTCATATATCTAAACCAAAAAAACCAAACCCATTGCCATCAAGCCAGTTCCAACTCATAGCAACACTATAGGACAGAGTAGAACTGCCTCCATAGGATTTCCAAGGAGCACCTGGTAGATTCGAACTGCCAACCTTTTGATTAACAGCTGTAGATCTTAACCACTAAGTCACCAGAGTTTCCACTCATGTATCTACACACACATATATACATACATACATTTCAGTACATATTTTTCTCATATATATCAATATCCTCCTTTATGTTATACTTGCATTAAATTAATCATATATTTTATCTTCATGTAGTTTACTATTGAAAAGAACATATTTGATATACCTATGTATTTTTATATAAGTAATTTTGAAATTTTTTTACTTTCTTTAATCAATTTTCAGCAAATATTTATTTCTTGATCATGTACATTGTTCCAAGCAAGTTCTAGGCGTTGAGGACGTAGTGTATGTCTGTGCAAGTGTTTTGTTCAAGTGAAGAAACATAACAAACAGCCTATCAAGCAGTAAGTCTGAAAATAGGATTAAATATAGGGCTCCATTGGAATGCATTATAAAAGCTCCCAGTCCAGTACTGAGGCATAATGAATACAGTCAGGGTGGTCTTCCTCAGGAGAGTAAGGGCTGAGACCTAAAAACGAAGAAGAATTAGCAAGGGGAAAGGAACACTGGGAGCAGGGCTGGAAAGTTTGGGGGACCATTATGGAAAGAGAAAGCATCATGTTTTCTCATGGTATATATATATGACATATTCTGAAACTGGAAACAAAATTCCCTCTAGTAGTTCATGAGACTACCAGCACCAGAATTACCCCTAGTTAGTCAGATCTTAAGGTACTTATAAAGAAGCAGATCCAATCAACAACTGATTACAGGGATGGCACAGAATTAGACAGTGTGTCCTTCCATTGTCCAAGGGGTCGCCATGAGTCAGGGATTGACTCGATGGTACCTCACAACAATACAAAGAAGCAAGGGTATGTCTGGCTGCATCACTCCTTAGTAAAGTTTGTAAATTTCATTCAAAGACTTCTAGGATTTTTATTTTTCCAAAGATTCTGACTCCAAATTCTTCTCAAGTACAACAGTTAAAGGCTAAAGGAGCACATTCTGCATTCTCTTGCTTAAATATACACAAACAACAACATGAAGAAACAGGCTAAGTCTACTCTGCACCTGTTAGTGAAGTGAGTTCAAATTTTTTAGGATGGTTAGCAAAACCCTTCCCGTCCATGTCAATCCTTATGAGAATGCATTACCATTATATTCTCTCAAAATTTGCTATTGACAATGACAATCAACCAGAGTTGAGCAAATGTAAAGCTAAGTATATAAAAATATGCAGATAAACATGGTACTTGAAATATCCTGACTTTTATCTACTTTATTCCAATAATAGAACTCCAGACAGTTGCATTGCGCGGCTTCATGAAAAGGTATCATTTTATAACTTGCCATTTTGTTCTTGACAACAATAATTAAATCTTTACTATTTCTACTAGAGATTTAAATATCAATAAACAAATAATGATTAGGCCTCTTTATCTGAGCCGCACAGCCGCTCTACATAATTATTTGCACTGTATCTTTGGCTCAACAGTTTTATACATTCAAGCTATCAGGAGTCATTTTTACTGTTTCTTTAATCATTTTTAGTCAGCATAACTCCTTTGGCTAATATTTGTGATTGCTAAAAGTTAAAAGGTGAGTAAGAACACAATACTATGTAAAAGCAAATACAGTATTTGATTTTTAGGTTTGTCCTCTTAAGATTAGATAATGCCCAGATATTAAGACTTTACTGTAGTTTAATCAGGGGGTAATTCTGGCCATTGTGAGCATTTTGTATATAAGAAGAAAATGTAGCGTTAACCAAACCACTAAATATCCAGAGATACCTAGTCCAAACTCTTCTGAGGAGACTGTAAGTACAACTTTTGCTGAATAAAATTAATTTTTGAATTATTAGATTCCTTTTTTTTCTTTAACCCAACATTTTTGCATTTTTTTTAAAGGCTAAGATATTTGTTGCACATTCATCTTTATAAATGTGTCTATTTGAATTAGGGTTTATTCCTCTAGGATTTCTTTTGCTTTTTGCCTTTATTTTTTATGTAAACAGAAAATTCTTAATTACTAGATAATTGTTCTTGGTATAATTGTAATTGATAATGTGTTTATTATTTAAACATTTTGTCATGACTAGTGTGAAAGCTGATGTTATAGTTGCTCTTATTCTCCCTTTTGAGACACAAAAGACCAGGCCTGTAGTATCCTATGAATTGGTTGTGTTAATAGGCTAAGTTGGATAATTTCGTCTCATTCAAATCAACTGTAGTTGAATTAAGTTCAGTATATACCACTGTGAAGCTTCATACACTAGTAATATGCTTCTTCAAATTATAACCCTTCAAAACAGAAGTCTGGACCAAATTATATAAACTTGTCTGGTGACGTCCTAAGTAGTTACTTACAGAAGCTGGCCTACGGTCATCCTAAAGAAGCATTACAGTGGAGAATAACATGGGCTTTTGAATCAAAACGTCTGGTTTCAAATATGGGCTCTGCTGCTTTCTGCACGCACAGTTAGGCAAGTTCTTGGCCTCCTTAAGCCTTGACTTGCTCGTCTGTAAAATGAGGACTATAATACCACCTACTTCATAGAGTTGTCATGAGAATGAAATAATAGTGATAATACCTGTATTTACTGTTTGCCACATGCCTGACATGTTATTAAGAGCTTCACTTTCACCATCTTAATGAATTCTCATAACAACTCCGGGGCATGCACTATCACTGACCCTATTTTATTGATGAGGAAACCATCTTAGTGAAGGTAACTCTCCTGCACATGATCACTGTTCCCAGCACATAGTGAGCCTGTAAATGTTAGTTACTGCTATTATGCTAGAACTTGGCATTAGACATCTTGAGAACAATTGTTCTTCTCCTGAACATCTTTGAGCCCATGTATATACTGGGTGATTGGGGTGTCCTCTAACTCAAGTCACAGGTTAAATGTCCTCACTTTACAGTGGCAAATTGCTTATAATGGTTATAATACCCATTGCTGTCGAGTTAATTCCAAATCTTAGCGACCTTATAGGACAGAGTAGAACTGCCCTATAGAGTTTCCAAGAGCAGCTGGTGGATTCGAACTACCGATGTTTTGGTTAGCAGCAAAGCTCTTAACCCACTGCACCACCAGGGCTCATGGTGACGACAGAAGGTACAAAAATGTGGGTTTGCAAAATGTCTTATCAAGCCTTCTGGTTTGAATGGTAAGACACGACTTGTTGATCTTTAAGTACTATTGTGGCCCTTCCTAAAATATGTATCATTGTAAGGATATGATTTATTTTAAACCTATTATTAAGAAACACCATTAAATTTAATTCTTACCTAAATAAGTGGTCAAAGTGGTAAACCAAGGGTCACATTTGACAGTTTTAGCCTGGCCTTTCTGTAAGTCAGGAGCTATGCTAACTGCTGTATGCAAATTATGACAAACAGTTATACAGCCTTTGTTAAAATATTACCAGTAGTCACTGCTTTTCAAAGAATTCCATTTGAATTTACAATACAAAATTTACTTCTTCACTATATGTAATGGAAATCTTCCAACATGTGAAACCTAAATACTGCTCCTAGTATATAACAGATTCTCAATAAATATCGAATGATTTATTTCTGGCACGCTAAGAATAAATTGATTTGAAACCATCTTCCACATGAATCCCTTCAAATATTTGAGGGCAAATGTCTCTTGAGGCTTGAGAAACAAGTGAAAACTAGCATCAGAGGATCAGAAAGCAGTCCTATCAAAATTGTCATTCAGAAAAAGTTTATAAATTGAAACTTCAATCAAAATGTAAAAATTGAAAGCAGAACTGGTTCAAGGCTAATGAGCTTGAGTGTATATAGAATTACTAGCTATTGTCCAAGAGAAAATGCTGACCGTTTGCCCCAAGACCACACACTGACAAGCAGGGCTGATAAATTTTAAGATGAGCAATCCCATTTTAAGCTACTCAGTTTTTATGAGGGATTGAATCCAGTAGGTTAATCAATTAGGCTACTTTTTTTTTCTTAATATTTTTTCTTTTGCTTTAGGTGAAAGCTTGAAACTCAAGTTAATTCCTCATCGACAAATTTATACTCATATTGTTTTGTGACATCGGTTTGCAATCCCCACAATGTGACAGCACACTCCCCCTTTTCACCCTGGCTTCCCTGTGTCCATTTGACCAGTTCCTGTCCCTTCCTGCCTTCTCATCCTGCTTTTGGACAGGAGCTGCCCATTTGGTCTTATATCTGGTGAAACTAAGAAGCACATTCCTCCCATGCATTATTTTTTGTTTTGTAGCCCTGTCTAAATTTGTCTGAAGAGTGGGCTTCAGGAATGGTTTCTTTTTTCGGGGGGCCATAGTTTTCGGAGTTCCTCTAGTCTCTGTCAGACCATTAAGTCCAGTCTTTTTACATAAATTTGAATTCTGTTCTACTTTCAGTATATAAAAAAAAAAAGGCTACTTTTAATCTAAAAGAGAATTTATTCATTTTATAATAAGCACATTTTGTCACTGACTACTTGGCCTATGAGACAATATATCACTGTACAACTACAAAGGGCCCAAAAATTTGCCAGAGAAATTATGTTAGAGACTGATCATTGAGATAATAGAACTGATTCAACCTGTTTGAAATTATCATTAAATTCTCTAAGAAGTGGGTTGTTATTTCTTACCTGTAAAATACTAATAGATTGAACTAGAAAATCCCTAGCATCCTTTTCAATTAATGATACGGTTTTTCTTTTTTGTTGCTAAACACTTGGGGAAAAGACGTCGTGCCATCCATGGATTTATATACTTATAATTATCAAAGTCTACCTAAGAAATTTCAATTAGATGATACCTGTTACGGTCAAGTCGATCCCGACTCAGAGCGACCCTACAGGACAGAGTAGAACTGCCCCATAGAGTTTCCAGGGAGTGGCTGGTAGATTCAAACTGCAGACCTTTTGGTTAGCAGCTGAGCTCTTAAACACTGTGCCACCAGGGTTCCACAATTAGATAATATCTAAGCAAAAAAGCAGGAGAGCAATAATCTTCCTGAAGTGATATTCACACATTCGATACGGTAACATTTCAAGAAAGCGCTGGTGGCTTTTCAATTCACATAATTACCTCAAAGCAATAAATATTTATGGAGTTGCCATTATAAACAATATTCGATACATTGTAATGGGTTTAGGGCACATTATTTTGAGACTGAATCTAGGGAACTCAAATGCCAGTACCTCCAAACCCCCTTCCTACTTTGGGCCCTCAAAATTAGTTGGCAAAAGTTCCAAACATGAGGCATAGTAAAAACGTGATGTATGTCAGCCCATTAGAAGAATTTTTGTCAATTAAGATTACTTCAATTTGACTTGAAAACCTAGTGTGCAATGTTCTTAAACAAAGGAAATAGAATGAAAACAAGTTAAGCATTTGAAATAACTGTACTAAGACCCACATGTCCCACTTTATTGTCCAATAAAATATAATTCAACCCAAGCATTTCTCTACTTTGCATAAAGGTAAAATTGACCCAAAATACAAGTATTATGAAAGCGAAATGTATTAACCATGACTTTTTTTTTTTTTAGGAGGAGGCAGATCCAAAATGTGGTTGCTTTTAACAGTGGCAAGTTTGATATCCATATTTGGAACTACACATGGTCTCTTTGGAAAATCAACACCGCTAAGCCCTGAAGTGACTATGAATATTGTAAGTCATGGGGGGGGGGGCTACAAAACAAAGAGATATTACCATGCTTTAGAACTGTGGTGTGTTTAGGCTTAAACATAGCTAACTAAAAAATAATGAATAATATCTACCTGTTAGATTCATTTTAAAAAATCACCTAAAACTTAAAGCTTTGCTTTTTTCTCATCAGAGTCAGATGATTACCTTCTGGGGATACCCAAATGAAGAATATGATGTTGTGACTGAAGATGGTTATATCCTTGAGATCAACAGAATTCCTCATGGAAAGACAAATTCAGGGAATGGAGGTAGAAACTTCTTCCCTCCCGTTTTTTTCCTTCCCCTTTCCTCTTTCTTCATCTCTTCTTTCCTGTCCTCATTTTTCTCTCCTCACTTTCTTCCTTTTTTTCTTCTTTCTTTTCTCCTTTTATTTCTAAGGATTTAATGAGTCTTGTTCATTCTGGAAAGAAAATAATGATTAAGCTATATTTCCAGACCTCCAGAAGCTCACCATGTAATCAATAAGACTGATAAACAGGTGATTATAATACTATGTATACATTCTGTGCTAGAATTATACACAGGATATTAACCTGGGAGCCTTAATGAGGGGACTTAAGCCAGCTTGGGGAAGTCAAGGAAAGCTTTCTCTCAGAGGCAGTAACTGAGCTGAGTCTTAGAGGATGAGGAAAAGTTACCCAGGGTTTGTGTTGCAGAGGGGAGGGGAAAGAGGCAATTTGAGTCTCATTTCCTAAATAGATGAAAGTCATTTTTGATAAGAAAAAAAAGTTTTTTTTTATAATACTGTAAAAATTTATCTTTTTCTCATTGTAGAAAAATTGTAAAGTACTAAAAGAATAAACAGGAAGAAGAAAAAGAAAATCCATCTATAACTTAATGCCCAGAGTACACTTAACATATTGGTGTATTTCCTTAGAATAAAATTTTTTCAATTTTTTTTTTTTTTTTTAAGATTATAGCCTAGAAAACTCTGTGGGCAAGTTCTGCTCTGTCACATGGGGTCGCTGTGAGTTGAAGTTGAATCAATGGCATCTAACAACAACACCTGAGGAATAATTTGCACATGATATACTTCACATATTTGAAGTGTAAAATGTGGTAATTTTTGGTGTTGTTGTATGCCAAGTTGATTCTGACTCATAGTGACCCTATAAAAAAAAATATAGGACAGAGTAATACCACCCTATAGGGTTTCCAAGGTTATCCATCTTTATGGAAGCAGACTGCCACAACTTTTCGAGCAGCTGATAAATTCGAACCGCCAACCTTTAGGTTAGCTCACCACAATCAAATAAGATATTCAAAATTACTCAACTTAATCAAATAAACTTATTTAAAGTCTATGAAAGGTTGTTTTATCTTCATGTTTTTCTTAGAAAAGAAGATATGATATTCTCCTTGGTGCTACTATTCTTTCAAGACAGGTATTTTTCTATATAGATGTTAAGGAGTGTGTTTGTAATATTTTTAAATTTTCTTTCTTTAGGCCAAAGGCCTGTAGTATTTTTGCAGCATGGTTTGCTTGCATCGGCCACGAACTGGATTGCCAATCTGCCCAACAACAGCCTGGCCTTTATTCTGGCGGATGCTGGTTATGACGTGTGGCTGGGGAACAGCAGAGGAAATACCTGGGCCAGGAGAAATATATACTATTCACCAGACTCAGTTGAATTCTGGGCTTTCAGGTAAAGAAGAAAACCAAAACCAAACCCCTTGCCATCTAGTTGATTCTGACTCATAGTGACCCTGTAGGACAGAGTAGAACTGCCCCCATAGGTTTTCCAAGGAGCAGCTGGTGGATTTGAACTGCCAAACTTTTGGTTAGCAGCCGAGAGCTTAACCACTCTACCACCAAGGCCCAGTAAAGGAGAGAGACAATTAAAAATGGGCAATTAAAAATGTATATTAACACGGGAAATACAGGGTGGAGAGGAGGAGTGTGCTGTCACATTGTAGGGAGACCAACTAGGGTCACATAACAATGTGTACGTAAGATTTTGTATGAGAAACTGACTTCAATTGTAAACTTTCACTTAAAGCACACACAAAAAAGTTAACTTTATATATAAAGTTAAATATATTTAATATATATTTAACTTTTTCGTGTGTGCTTTAAGTGAAAGATTACAATTCAAGTCAGTTGCTCATACAGATACATACATACATACATACATACATACATATATATATGGCTTTAAAAATGCATGGGTATTTTCCCCTTCCAATCTAGCCCCCCACTGACAAATACACTCCAAGTACCAGAAGGAAAAAGTCATTTTTCTTTTAAAATCTCTTCTCAGTTTCTTCCATATACCTCATTCTAAGGGCCTTTTTTCCTTCAAACCTTCCTTGCTCAGTACTCACTATGAGTGAGGTCACTGAATATGGATTTCCAAATGGAATGAACAATATGGCTGAAGCAAGTTGAGGGTTAGAGGATCAGCTTACTGAATCATCATCAATAGGAGTGGGAAAGATGAAATAAGAACACTGATGAGATTATCAAAGGTTTTCTTTCACTGGCCCTCTTCCTTACTACTGGAAATTCTGATGGAAGTAAAAGACAGGGGAGAGTTAGGCTGTTGATGCTGAGGCACAAGAGTGCTCACAGATTTCCAAGAACCGAATGGAAGCCAGTGTGTCCACAGTGTTATAAGGAAGAGGGAGAGCGGCCTGAGAATGGAGATGCTGGGAAAAGCCAGATCAGGCAGGGCTGAGCAGGCCTCGTGAGAACCTTGAAACTCATTGGAGCTGCCAGGAGAAGCTATTGAAAAGTTTTTAAACAGGGGAGTGACGTATCCAATTTTCACTTTCAAAAGATAATTCTGGTTGATCTGTGAAATAGAGAGGGAAAGGGTTGATATTAAATGGCACAGCAACATAGCCTATAAATAATTATTAAGTTTGATGTGCAGTTTCAGGGATAGAAATAATTCCCCACGTATAGATACTATCTCATGTGGATTAAATAGTCACTATTTGGAAATGATGTCATTGTGCATAAGAAGCCACCCAAAAGGGAATGTCATGCTCATTAATGTTCTACAAGCTGAAATGCTTAGGAAATCTAGCTTTCTATTTCTCAAAGGGAAATTGAGCTATAAATATGCTTGAATTTTAGAAACTATAGCAAGGCCATGCATTCAGTTTTATTTTATCTTTTTTTAATTGCAGTTTTGATGAAATGGCTAAATATGACCTTCCAGCCACAATCGACTTCATTGTGAAGAAAACTGGCCAGGAGAAGCTGCATTATGTTGGCCATTCCCAGGGGACCACCATTGGTATGTAAAGGCAGTCAAAGCCAGGAAGTTTAGTCCATTGTGGTAGGCATGCTGAGTACCACACTAAGTGCTTTTCATTCATTATATAATTTAATCCCTACACAACACGGTGATATAAGGACAAAATGGGGCCGGGGGTGGTAAATAATTTGTGCAAAGTAATACGGGGAGTAAATAGGATAGCTCAGATAATCAATATGTCATTATAAGCAATGGGGTGGAATCATCCTATATAATTAAGTTGTAGAGAATTTAACTGTTTGATCACATCCCAGTGTACTAATATGTTACTGCTTGGAAAACCAACTAATTACAGACAAAGCTAAATATATTTATTATATGGAGATGTTTGAATTCTGTTGGCTAGCCATTTATCAAGTATTTACAATGCACCAAGTACATGGCAAATGCATTATATGATTCTCCTCATGTAGTTAATTCCTAAACAATCTAATGAAGTACTCATTATTAGCCCCATATTTCAGAAGAGGAAACTGAGGATTTTAGAGTTTAGGCAACTTGTCCAAGGTCACAAAGATGACAGATGACAGAGCCAAGATTCAAAAGCAGTTTGATCAGATTTCAAACTTGTGCTTTTAATACCTATAGTTGTATGCTCTACTCATGTTAAATTCATCAAAATCGGTATGTAGTATAAATAATAACTCTTTTTTGTCATTATGTGATTATCCTAAATCTGACCTATTTTCTGATGCCAGATAAAAGAGTTTATTATAACATTTTTAAAGTTCTAGTTTCTTATTCCCATAGAAATTCTATGAGAATAAAATAAATATGCTAAAATATGATCACTTTGCACAAGCAGAGGTGCTAATTTCCAGATTGTCCAAAAGGTTAGCAGTTGGAATCCACCAGCCACTCCTTGGAAACCCTATGGGGCAGTTCTACTCTGTCCTATAGAGTCGCTATGAGTTGGAATCGACGGCAATGGTTTTTGGTTTTGTTATCACACTTATAAAGAAGAACATCAACAACAACAAAAACCAACAATGAAAACACATCTTCTAAACTGGTTCCTTGTTCTCTTTCAGGTTTTATTGCCTTTTCTACCAATCCCGAGTTGGCTGAAAGAATCACAACCTTTTATGCTTTAGCTCCAGTTGCCACTGTGAAGTATACCAAAAGCCTTTTAAACAAACTGGCACTTATTCCGACATTTCTTTTCAAGGTATGTGATTCTTTTTAATTAACTTAAATCTAAGATAACAAATTGCTCTGGATTTCAAAGTGGTAAGAATGAAAATGAAACAAACACAAAACCTGATGGACAATCATTTCTTTGTATCCAAGAATAGAAATGCATACCTTTATCTTGTTTTTTAGCATGTTTAAATCCCTGCTACAGCCTATTAGATTTCTATGTATGGAGTTATTCTCGATTAGCTTTTATGGGGTGCAAAGGCCTGGAAGTATTTTTGCTCCTTCATAGATGTTTCAGTTACCAAGCACCCTACTCGGCAACACCAAGGCTGCAATTCCACTCCTGGGGTGGAGAAAGGGAAATAAAAACAAAAACCCCAAAATGGTCAACTTAAAAAACTAAGCCACTTGAGCCATGGAAACTGGGAAGAAAATGGATAAGAAGAAAAGGGAAGGGAACGGAAGAGGAGAAAGTGTTTTGTTCCATTACTTTTAACACCCCAACTAGACTGTAACACTTTGTGTTTCCTACTTCTCAGCAGCCAGTACAGTACTAAATAAAATAATAAATATTTTTAGTTCACAACTTTACTGTGAGAATTAAAGTATTTGAAGTTCCTGAAACAAAACCAAACCCACTGCCATCAAGTCAATTCCGATTCAAAAAAAAATTCCGATTCAAAGCGACCCTAAAACAACACGTAGAAATAGGAAAATATCATCAGCCTAATCACTCCAAAAAAAAAAAAAAAAATCACTCCTGTACAAAAAAACTACTTAAATTGAGTCTTTTCTGCAGCTTGAACCCAGCAAACCTCTAATGATGCCTTTATTTTCCAGGTTATTTTTGGTGACAAAGTATTTTTCCCACACGACTATTTTGATCAATTTCTTGCTACTGAAGTATGCACCCGTGAGACATTCAAGGACATCTGCAGCAATGCCTTATTTCTCATTTGCGGATTCGACATTAAGAACTTGAACACAGTTTGTATCCATTTACAATTTCTATCCTGAATATTTTAAGCAATATCTTTGAGTACTTTTTTTATCACTTATAAATGGCATTTTCTAAGAACTAGGAATAGCTTCAGAAACATGTCCATGATAGGCAGATAAACCCAAGAGAAATCACAAGTCATTGCCCCCAATGTTGTCACTTCCAGTTCCCTTCCATCATCCCAACTATCCTCAGTTACTCCCTTAAGTAAATAACATGTAGAAACAAACAAAAAACTCATTAGTCACTTAAACCCGTTGCTGTCGAGTCAATTTTGACTCATAGCGACCCTATAGGACAGAGTAGGACTGCCCCATATGGTTTCCAAGGAGCGCCTGGTGGATTCGAACTGCTGACCTGTTGGTTAGCAGCCGTAGCTCTTAACCACTATGCTACCAGGTTTCTTTAGTCACTTATGACCACCTAAATAATTTGTGTGACATTTGAATTCTGTGAGAGAAAGTCTTACGCATATATTTTGACAAGTTCTCTGCGGGCAAAATGTCTAGGCATTGAATAAATGTTCTCATAAATATTTTTAATGCTGATAGTCATTCCCATAAATTTCATAAAGCCTGTTTCACAGAAACCATTTATGTAAGGCCTTTCCCATACTCTTTATCTGCTATTTTATTTGCCTTGCATTGCGTTTGGGTTTTGGAACTTACGTCATAAAACACAGTATCCTAAAGTAATTAAAGAGTGTGAACTCAAATTAAGAGCCTAAGTTCAAATTCTACCTTTAGAACAGTCTAAAATGTCTCTGTTTTGGTTTCTTCATCCACAAAACGGGTTACTGTAAAGATTAGTGATAAATATATAAAGCATAGTACATAATACAAAGCATATTACAGAACAAAACATAACAAAACCCACTGCCATTGAGTTGATTCTGACTCATATCGACCCTATTTTGTTTTTTTTTTTTTAATTAAAAAAAAAAAAAAGCCCATTGCCCTGGAGTGGATTCTGACTTATAGTGACCGTATAGGACAGAGTAGAACAGCCTCATAGGGTTTCCAAGGAGCACCTGGTGGATGTGAGCTGCCAACCTTTTGGTTAGCAGCCGAATTCTTAACCACTATGCTACCAGGCTTTCCAAAAACAGCGTACAGCACATGAAATATCATATGTTTTGCTACTGTTACTATTATACATAGCCAACTATTCTCACTCAAATTTGTCAGTTTAATTATATAACCTTGAACACCTAAGAAAAGTTTATTGATAAGAAAGTATAATTCTACTTATAGTAAAGTCCCCTATATTCACGCCAAAACAAACAACAAAAAACCCGTTGCCATCAAGTCAATTCTGACTCAGATGAGAACTGCCCCATAGGGTTTCCAAGGCTATAAACTTTATGGAAGCAGACTGCCACATCTTTCTTCCATGAAGTGGCTAGTTGATTCAAACTGCCAACTTTTTGGTTAGCAGCTGAGTGCTAACCACTGAGCCACCAGGGCTCCCTAAATTCACTAAACAGTATTTATTGAGACACTGCTAAGTGTCATGTTGCACTTACTCGGGACACAGCAACTAGGAGACAGATATGACTTCTGGCCTCATGGACAGCAAGGAGATTCAGTTCAAATCTTTCTCAATGCTAATGATCGTCTCTGGATATTTTAAAATACTGTATATAAATAAAAGTTTCCTTTTTTCTCATCTGCATAGCAAACAAGTGCCTCCCCTTCCTCTCTTGGAAGGGAGTCCCTCTTCATGGTTCTGGGGATGTTTGCCATTCCATATATGGAGTACCACAGAGCAATATATCCTTATCACTCTAAGAAAAGGCAGCACAGATTACTGCATTCCATTAACAAGTGTCTCATAAGAAAATAATCTTTATATGGAGACATAGAGAACAAAAGAAATTAGAGAATTAATCTTCTGTGTGATAAATAGGAGAAGAGATGCTTTGCTCCCCTAAGAAGATCTTCTATGTAGTAACATTAAGATCCGTTATGTAACCTGAGAGGGGACTCCAGAGTATTGTCTGTGGCCGGAGCAAGGCAGATTAGGGTCCCTGTATCACAACAATTGGTAAATATACTATATATATTTATAGTTCTGCTAAGACAAAAGACTGTGTGTGGACATTTAAATCATTGCCGTCTGGCACTAGGTAGAGAAGAAGAAAAAGCTGAGAATTTAGATTCAGAGACCTAGATTAAAGTTTCTGGCTTGACTCTGTTACTAGCTGTCTGACCACGGGCATTTCTCTAAAACTCTTTGAGCTTCGATTTTCCTTTTGCTAAGATGGAGATGATAAGCTCTTCTCATTGAGTCCCTGCAAGTTAAACGAGTTAACACATGCAATTTGCAATTTGCAAACTCTAAAGTGATGTGCAACTATGTGGCTTACATCCTTCAGTAGGGGCTATCCTTAGCTACCCTCTGTACAGCAGGCGAAAGCCTGCCCTGCTCTGCACCATCCTTACAACTGTTGCTATAGTTGAGCCCATTGTTGCAGCTACTGTGTCAATCCATCTCGTTGAGGGTCCTCCCCTTTTTCGCTGACCCTGGACTTTACCAAGCACGATGTCTTTCTCCAGGGCCTGGCTGGTCCCTCCTGATCACATGTCCCAAGTATGTAAGACAAAGTCTTGCCATTCTCTCTTCTAAGGAACATTCTGGCTATCTTTCTTCCAAAACAGATTTGTTCGTTCTTCTGGCAGTCCATGGTACAGATAATTCCAAACTTGCAATGTATTTGAGTTACAACAAACCACACCTACAACTGTGTATTGTTTTTGTTTGTTTGTTTTACATCTTATCATTAGTAATATGCTCTACATACAATGTTGCAGCTCATAATTGGCTGATGTTAACATCAGAACTGACTTACCACACAGTCATCAGAACAGAACCCCAACGTAAATCAGGGACTACCTGCATATTCAATGTTCTTTGCCAACACCATAACTCAAATGTATCAATTCTTCTTTCGTCTTCCTTATTCATTGTCCCGCTTTTGCATAAACATGAGGTGATTGAAAATACCATGACTTGGGCCAGACACACTTTAGTCCTTAAAGCAACATCTAAAGAGGTCTTTTGCAGCAGATTCACCCAATGTAATATGTCATTTGATTTCTTGACTGCTGCTTCCATGGGCATTGATTGTGGATCCAAGTAAAATGAAATCCTTGACAACTTCAGTAGTTTCTCCAGAGAAACTGAGTATGTGTGTCTAAGTGCATGTTTATTGCTTCCTAGAGTCGCTTGGATGTGTATCTATCACATAATCCAGCAGGAACTTCTGTTCAAAACATGCTCCACTGGACCCAGGTATCAGTTTGCAAATGTTTGTTAAAACTTTTTTTCATGGGCCTGAAACCTAGCACTTTACCTAAAGCAGATTCTTTCAAAAGTAGAGACATTTTCTGGCATGTGAATACCAGCTGAAAATAACTATTAATCCATGCCAGTGAAAATCTTGTGAAAACAGATGCTTGGGTAAAAAGAAATGAATTAGTTTTATGCAGGAAAAAATATTTCAAGCATAGCTGCATGTTAAAGTTGCATAAATATCTTGCCTTGGGTGAGTAATAATCTTTATTTTTGAAATGAAAATGTTTTCTAATAATTGTTTAAATTTAAGCCATAACTACTTGGAAATGGTTGAATTTTATTTTTTACATAGTGAGAAGAGTTTTTATTTCTTTGTGTTTCCATGAATTTGTTAATAGTCAGGCTTTTTTTTTTTTTTTTCCTTTCTTTCTTTTCTTACCTTAGGCTATTAAGTCTGGGAAATTCCAAGCTTTTAACTGGGGAAGCCCCACTCAGAATATAATACACTATAATCAGGTAAGCTTCTTAAAGTTGAAATTATTCACTTTTTAAAGACAAAGACGTAAAATGTTAAAGAAGAAATTATGATAATCATGAATATATTTTCCAAAGGAATGTTGGGGTCCAGACCTAGCCTTAAGGGACTTATAAAAAAGTAGACAATTATTTCCCTGGAATCACTCTATCACGTTGAACCTCATCCCACTCTCTCATTCTCCCATGTAACTGTGCTCATGCTTCACTGGCTGTGCTCATTTAAGCTTCCCTCAAAGAACCACACCTCCATGTGTGAGATGCTTCCCTGAACTTATCGCACCCCCACCCCATACACACAGTAAACAGAACAGCTCTGTATCTCATACCTCCATAGTTCTGTTCTCCCCTTCCTAAAGTGCAATTAACAGGTATAATAAACTAATTGTTCTAACTCTTCATGCGATAGAGATGGAATCCCTGTCTTCTCAAACAATGCCCTGTCCTTTGTCTTCTAACCAGAATGAGTGATTTCAATGAAATGCATTCCCAGAGAAGTAGAAGAGAATGGTGGTATACTTACAGGTCAAGGCTGGAAACACTTTTGGCAGACAGGAGCCTCATAGTATAGGCAGACATGTTGTGTGGGCCTCAGTGAACCCAGTCCTCATACTTGTAGCACAAAGAACCCAGGCTTTGGAGTTCATCCCACCTGGGATCAATAGAAGTTTATGCAATGATTTCTTCACCTCTCCGCCCAGCCTCAGGGAGTTATTGACAGGAATTAATGGAATACTATTAGCCCTTAACTCAGGGTAAACTCTTAGCTTATCATTGGCTAATTTGAAACAAGGAAGTACCCTGAATTTTTTGGCAACCCTCTTCTTCCTCACTCTACCCCCAATTTTTCCATCTAGGTAATAACTAAACAACTTTACTAATTTTCATTTGTTTCCATGACTCATTTGGTAAGGATTTATGTATTTTCAAAGTAATATCTTATATGGAGAAGATACCCACCTTTTTCTTTACATCTTTGATGTACATAAAGAGGTGTTCAGAACACCATGATTTCAAATTTTTATTGAAGACACATTTTTCTCCCAATCACTGCTTCCTCAAGCCTCCAGAACACAGGCTTGCTTTGAATTCATCTTTCTACTGGGCTCTAATACCAGTAATCAGAAGACTCCATCTTGGAGGGCCAAGTGGAATCTGGAATACTCAATCCCTACATCTGTCCTGTCTCTAACCAATCTAGTAACAGGGCAAGTTGGTCTTCAACTAACTGAAGAAGTGGCACGAATTTAAGAGCCAGGAGTTAGCATCTAGGAAACTCTTTGAACAATACAAGTAAAGGAAAGTAAGTTTATTACTATGGATATTTTCTACACTCTTCCCTTTTCTTGAATACATAAGAGAATATAAAAGAGAGTACTAAAATACTGTGGACAATTGCACATAATGTTTTGTTGTGGAAAGTTGGCTATTACGTAGATCAGAATGGAAAAATTTTTACTGTCTTAGATTACTATTGTTGAGAGCATGTTCTAACAAAACCAGCGAATTCTCCATGTACAGTCAGAAAATTGGAAGTGATTCCTTTGTTTCCTTGTCCTGCTTTATGAATCTCCTTAAAATCTATGCATGAATGATCATTTTCTGAAAACAGGAAATGGGGCTGATAATTTGAACTAATATTTAGTAAAACCAAAATTTCAACAAAATACAGTTCTCTAACTTACTGACTGGTGGTGTAATGGTTAAGAGCTACAGCTGCTAACCAAAAGGTCAGCAGTTCGAATCCACCAGCCACTCCTTGGAAGCCCCGTGGGGCAGTTCTACTCGGTTCCATAGGGTTACTATAGGTTGGAATCGACCCGATGACAACGGGTTTGGTTTTGGTTCATAAAGCATGGTTACCTAAGAAAACTCTTGTCTTCCTCTCAATTTTAGCCCACACCTCCCTACTACGAAGTGTCAGACATGCATGTGCCAATTGCTGTGTGGAACGGTGGAAACGACTGGCTGGCAGACCCTCAAGATGTTGGCATTTTGCTTCCACAGCTCCCTAATCTCATTTACCACAAGGAGATTCCTCCTTACAACCACTTAGACTTTATCTGGGCAATGAATGCCCCTCAAGAAGTTTACAATGAAATTGTTTCTATGATAGCAGAAAATACTAAGTAGTTCTGGATTTAAAGAATTATCCATTTCTTTATTCAAAATCCTTTCTTTTTTCACACGAGGCTTTCTGTCATATTTGAGATGTAGTGCTTCTTCCTGAAAAATTTGACTTTAGAAATAAACTGGCATCAATAAACTTCCTGGTTTCTATTTTCATTTTTTTAAATTTTGATTTTTCCTTTGGAAATTTATCTAGAAACACCTGAGATAACACATTCCAGGGCAGGTAAACTTTTTTTTGCTACTTTCCCATTGTTTCTTTTCTTAAGTCAGCTTAGATTTTGAACCATGAATCATGAATATTGTCAAAAAACAGACTTAGGTTTGAATGACTGGCCCCTTTTACATAAGCTTGATCCGAGTAAAGCATTCATTATGACTTAAGCTCAGCCTCTCTATTGGTACACTGTGGATACTACTCACTGCTTTGCATGTTAAACCCACGAAATACAAACTGGAATATAAACTGAATTGGAATCAGCTCCCTTTTACTGCCAAGCCCCCCTGAAACTTAAAATCAAGGCTCCGCTGGGAAGCAACAGGTAACCCCGGTTCAGGAAGTTGGGAGGTGAAGGGTATGTCCTACATCCTGGTATCACTCTGCCCTCATCTTGACCCACAAAACAGGCACCAACTAACTAGAAGGTTTTTTAAATCACTGCCATCATCCTGGCAACCATAGGACCCAGGAACATTCCAACTGATATTTAAGTCACAATGTACAACCAACACCAGCCAAAATATGGCATCTCCAAACTTACATAATTTCTATAAAGTGCAGGATCACCTGGGAAATTTTATTAACCCTCACAATATTGTAACCTCATATTTTATGGAATTTAGCTTTTTGGACCCCACTTATCATGCTATGGAAATCCTGGTGGTATGGTAGTTAAGAGCTACAGCTGCTAACCAAAAGATCCGCAGTTTGAGTCCACCAGGTGCTCCTTGGAAACCCTATGGGGCAGTTCTACTTTGTCCTTTAGGGTCCCTATGGATTGGAATCAACTCGATGGCAACAGATTTGGCTTATCATGCTATGGCAGAGTTTAGTGTATAAAATATAAATAAGATCAAGAGTATTTCGTACCCTCCATTAGTATAAGGAACATAGTGAGTGCTCACAAAAGTTATAAATAGGGTTGCCAGCAAACCTGCCCAATCTTTTCCGCAGAGGGAGGCATTATCTCTATTATACTGGTCAGGAGCAAATCTGCCCTCTGTCTTGGAGAGAGATACTACCTTTGTCTTCTAAGACTGTTCACTCTTCAAACATTCTTGAAAAAAGGTAGTCTGGAACAAAAACTGACCCAGAAATGCAGAAATGCCACGGAGAACAGCCTACAAACATCAACCTGTGGAGTGTATCAGAATCACCTGCACAGCTTGTTCAAAGACAAATTGCTAGGCCCCACCCCCCATGTTCCTGATTCGATAGGGCTAAGTCTGGAAACCCTGGTGGTGTGTAATGGTTAAGAGCTGCAGCTACTAACCAAAAGGTCAGCAGTTCGAATCTACCAGGTCCTCCTTGGAAGCCGTATGGGGGAGTTCTACTCTGCCCTATAGGGTCGCTATGAGTCGGAATCGACTCGACAGCAGTGGGTAAGCTGAGTCTAAGAATTTGCATTTCTAACAAGTTCCCAGGTGTTACTGATGCTGCTGGTCAGGAGTCGCTATTCTCGGAATTACTGTTTTAAATGTATTAATAGGCCACTTTTTGTTTGCCTGTTGTTGATTTGCTTTCATTTGGGTATGCTTTATAATCAGTACTTCGCAATTCTCAATTACTTTTTATATTTTATTTCATTAAATATGGTAAATAACATATCTCTCAGAGAATTCGCACATCTTAAAATGTGTTTGAGGTTACTGATCCTTATACTTCCACTGGTGACGCAGTGGTTAGGATCTCAGTTGCTAACCAAAAGGTCGGCATTTGGAAAACACCAGCTGCTCCTGGGAAACCCTGTGGGGCAGTTCTACTCTGTCCTATAGGGTCGCTATGAGTTGGAATTGACTCGACAGCAATGGGTTTGGTTGGGGTTTTTTTTGTTATTATCAACTTCAGTTTATTCAGATATGAAACAAAAAAGCAGTTGAAATTTCTACTTGTGCTATTACCCTAGTTATCATACCAGTAACCTCATGCTTCATGCTGTTATTGACATCCCAGCCTTTAGCTACAAGATGCTTTGAGTAAAGCACACATGTCTCAGGAATAGCTTAAACGGCGTTGATAATTTGCTTTTTTTACTAAAGCATACACAGGTTCTTCAGTTGTAAAAACGGTTTTGAAGTCAAAATTGAGTTTTAAATGACCTAATATTATTTAGATCTTTCTGATAACATCCAGGTCTAGACATACGCCATTAATGCTGAAATATGCTTTGGAGCTGCTGCAAATCTAGTAATGGTGTTGCTTTTCCCACTCTAAAATTTCACTATTTTATAAAAATTAATTCTGTAAGGTGTCAGTCAGGGACTTGCAGCTAATAACTTTATGAGAAAAATACTTACTGTATTTAAAATAGTAGTTTTACATTCACACTATTTTAACCAAGGTATTTTTTAAAAAAAAATTATTTTTATTTTTATTTTTATTTTATGGGAACTAGATTTGCCACTAGAGGGTAGATTTGGGTAGTGCTGTTAATTTTTTTTCTTGTGTCAACAGTTGGTTAAAAAAAAAAAAGCTTGGTACTTGTGCTCATTTTTCTCAGCATGTAAGCCTCTTAAATCAGTTTACATTAAAAACTGTGAAAATAAAAATTGTCATAAAATTTATCGAAAAACAAACAGGAATTATGTCTTAGAGAATTTCACAGACAGAAGATAAGGACAACAAGCACCCTTCCAAGCACTTTACTTGGTCCTGTGGGGTTGACTTGATGGCAACAGGTTTATTTTATTTATTTATTTATGTTAATACCTGTGGTTATGATCCCATTTGAGAATGGGCGTTCTTTGTTATGTTAACGAGAGAGTAATAGTGTAGGGTGTGTCTTTAGTCAGTCTTTTTTGAGATATAAAAGCAGATTAAGCAAGGAAGCAGGGAAAAGAGACCAGGAAGATAGGTGCTACACCACGTGAAAATCACCAAGGACCCAAGGAATAGAAGCTGAAGAGACAAGGGCCTTCCCCAGAGCTGACAGAGAGAGAAAGTCTTCCCCTACAGCCTGTGCCCTGAATTTGGACTTCCGGCCTCCTAAACTGTGAGAGAATAATTTTCTGTTTTTTTAACGCCACCCACTTGAGGTATTTCTGTTATAGCAGCACTAGATAAATAACTAAGACAGATTTTTTTTTTTAATCATTGAGGTAAAATTCATATAACATAGATTTAACCTTTTTAAAGTGTACAGTTTGGTGACATTTTGTGTATTCACAATGTTGTGTAACCATCACCTCTATATAGTTCTAAAACATTTGTATCACTTTCTGCTTAAAAAAAAAAAAAAATCCATACCCATTAAGCAATCACTCCCCATTTCCAACTTCCTCCAGTCCCTGAAAACCACTAATTGCTTTCTGTCTCTATGGATTCACCCCTTCTGGATATTTCATATTTTATATAGAAACGGAATGATAAAATATGTGGTCTTATGTGTCTGACTTCTTTGACTTAGCATGTTATAGAGGTTTATCCATCTTGATACATATTGTAACGTGTATCAGTACTTCATGCCTTTTTATGTTTGAATAATATTACATTATAGAAATATGCCACATTTTGCTTATCCATTCCTCAGTTGATGAACATTTGGGTTATGTCTACTTTCTGGTTATTATGAATAATGCAGCTATTAGCATTCATGTCGTGACCTTATGTTTTCAGTTTTCTTGGGTATATTCCTAGGAGGGGAATTTCTGGGTCATACGGTAAGTCTGTGTATAACTTCTCGAGGAACCATTAAACTGTTTCCCACAGCAGCTGCACAATTTACATTCTCACCAACAACAGATGAGGGTCATTCTAAGTTCTCATAACTGTTCCATAACTTCACTATGAAAAGATAGATTTCTTCAAACCCCAATTGTATATGCCAAGTGGTGAACATCTGAAAAGATCTTCATCTTTTTTCTACTGGTCATAGGTTTAGCACATTTGTCTTATCTGTCTCCCTGTTTCTAGAATTTCCAACCCTCCAATCTTACTCTCAAACTATATTTTCAAGTTTGACTAATCCAGAATGATTGACCTTTTCAGTCTTATGTCCTCTATTGAAGCCCAACCTCATTGTGGCAAATTGACTATAAGACCACCTTTCAAATCTCTCATACTGGAATGCCAGGCAGGAGACAGCTCTTCTTAAATGCTCGGAGCTTGGCAGAAGAGAAGCCTGTGGTGGACTCTATGAACCAGTTCTTTTCATCCCAGGTGATCTGTGAGACCTTGTATAGACTTCACTTCTAGAATGTTTAGGATAATGTCTCCCAGTCCTGATAATGTAAGTACAGCCTTAAAAAGGTTTTATACTGATTTTTCTTTTGCCTAGTGTAATTCTTTTGCTCTAAGACCTTGTTTCTGCATTTCAGCTGGTAACATTTATCTCTTCCCCAAAAGGCCACATTAAACTCAATCTAGGCAAGTGTTATCTCCAATGACATTCTATTCCCCCCATCCATAAATCTCTAAATTTTAGTTTTGTCACTCCATCTTTCCTGGTCAAATCCAACTTGAGGTACCTCTCACAAACCCTAGCTTTTGATTTAGCCAACAGAGGGCTTGACTTCCAAATTGGAATCAAATTTATTTCTGGGTGCCTCCTGAAAAAGTCTTTTTCCATCACAATATGACAGATCTTTAATATTATTAATAGCCTTATATTTTTAAGAAGGTGTTACTATTCCCTGAATTTCTACCCATATATCAAAATATCAAGGTATGTCTTCAAGAATAATTAGTGTATGACGGGGAGGTTTTTCTTCCTGGACTTGTTTGGTTACTCTTTTGTCCATAACAGGATTTGATTCTCGTTTACACCATCTCCAAATGTTTTTTTTTTTACCAAATGAGTTAACTAATACTCATTAACAATTAAAACCTCTTTCTGGAAATTTGATTATATCCTATGATTAAACAGCATGGCAGAATCATAAAGATACAGATAGTATAATAATATTAGGGCAAGAACAAATAAACCTAAAATCTGAGAAAGATAAGCCAACTTCATCTTTTCTGCTTATCTGAGGCTTTTTCTATCCTCACATATCAGGTGTATGTGAAACTCTTGTGTTGGCCAAGGATGTACAGACAAGTAGATCACCTTGAGGTGAGAGGTAGAAACAGAGGGTTATTACCTGATCTGCTACTTGAGGACAGTATCAATAGCCATCTATCAAAAATAAATGAGGTTGTCTTATTTCCCATTTTAATAAAGCCAGTAGTGTCTGCGCTAAATGATGGGTTGTCTCCGAATGTGAATTTCCAAATTGTTTATTTGGAACTTGCAATACATGTTATTATGAAAATGATGCTCTAGATCTGAACTTCTCAAAATTTACTATGCATGATAATCTTCTAGAGAGGTTGTTAAAACACAGAAACCCAAGCCCAGAAGTTCTGGTTCAGTAAGCACAGAGTGGGTCCCAAGGAAATTGTATTTTTAATAAGTTTTGAGGGATGCTGATGCTACTTAGTCTACAGACCAAAATTTGAGTAGCACTGCTCTGAATATCACTGAATTCCTGAGTCAGCTCATTTAAGTGACCATATGGTTCCATATAACGTTGTTGCTGTTAGGTGCCATCAAGTCCAATTTGACTTATAGCAACCCTATGTACAACAGAAACACTGCTGGGTCCTGTGCTCTCCTCACAGTTTTTGTTATGCTTGAGCCCGTTGTTGCAGCCACTGTGTCAATACAACTCATTGAAGGTCTTCCTCTCTTTTGCTGACCCTGTACTTTACCAAGCGTGATGTCCTTCTCCAGGGATTGGTCCCTCCTGATAACACGTCCAAAGTGTGGGAGACGAGGTCTTGCCATCTTTGCTTCTAAGGAGCATTCTGGCTGTACTTCCTCCAACACAGATTTGTTCGTTCTTCTGGCAGTCTGTGGTATATTCAATATTCTTAATCAACACCATAATTCAAAGACATCAATTCTTCTTTGGTTTTCTTTATTCGTAGAGCTTAAATCTGTACTTCAACTCGAACAGCAAATTCCAGGAAAACATCCCTTTCAACTGCAGTACTAGTTATAGTCGTCTCCAGCAAATGCAAACACACACACTCAGACATTGTCTTGCTTCAGGCAAAGGTCAAGGGAAGAATAGACCCTGACAGTGTAGGCTGCTGGGATTGAGGTTAAAATAAAATTTAAAAAAAGGTTTGGGCTATAGGAGAGAGTTAAGAAATGCAGATTTGGTGAGGGAGTTATCAATGGTTGCCTTACAGATGCCCTAGGTATGAGGGGAGAAGGCTAGTATGGCACTCAGACTTCTTTTAGTGATTACTGTCATCAGGTTCTGCGGATAGTGAGGGCGGGCCGCCACCGATAGCAATGGCTTCTAGGCAAATGGAGCAGATCTACTGAGGAGGAGAAATAATGGAATTTGAGGATATTGGCTTCCCAGTGTGCCTTTTCTCCAATTTTGTCACCTCATGATGGTATCATCTTTTTCAACAAAAGTTAAATATTTAGTCCAGGCCCTTCCTAAAGATGAAAACCAAAAACCAAACCTGTTGCCATTGAGTGGAATGTGACTCATAGCAATCAATTCTGACTCATAGCAACCCTTTAGGACAGAGTAGAACTGCCCCATAGAGTTTCCCAGGAGCTGCTGGTGAATTTGAATTGCCGACCTTTTTGGTTAGCAACCATAGCATTTAATCACTATGCTACCAGGGCTCCCTAAAGAGGAAAGGGAACTAATATTCACTGAACACCAAACACCAAGCCCTGTGCTAGGCACATTGCATGTTGTTGTTGTTGTCGTTAGGTGCCGTTGAGTTGGTTCCGACTTATTGCAACCCTATGCACAACAGAACAAAGCACTGCCCAGTCCGGAACCATCCTTACAGTCACTGTTATGCTTGAGCTCATTGTCGCAGCCACTGTGTCAATCCACCTTGTTGAGGGTCTTCCTCTTTTCCACTCACCCTGTACTCTGCCAAGCATGATGTCCTTCTCCAGGATTGATCCCTCCTGACAACATGTCCAAAGTATGTAAGATGCAGTCTCACCATCCTTGCTTCTAAGGAGCATTCTGGTTGTACTTCTTCTAAGAGAGATTTGTTCATTCTTTTGGCAGTCCATGGTATATTCAATATTCTTCGCCAGCACCACAATTCAAAGGCGTCAGTTCTTCTTCGGTCTCCCTTATTCATTGTCCAGCTTTCACATGCATATGATGTGATTGAAAATACCATGGCTTGGGTCAGGTGGACCTTAGTCTTCAGGGTGACATCTTTGCTCTTCAACACTTAAAAGAGGTCCTTTGCACATCACATGAATTATCATATTTACTTTTTGTCCTCATTTTACAAATGAGTGTCTATTATGGAAAGAGCACAAGCATGGCCCCCACCCCTGGCTGGCTGAGTGGCTTTAAATGAATTACTTAACCTCTTCAAGCAGAGTTTCATGCACATTTCATAGGATTGTGGTGAGGATTAAAATATATAGGTCACACACTTAGCTCAGTACCTGGCCTATTTTTGACACCCCGTAAATGGTAGCTACATCATCATAATTATCCTCATTATCTATCAATAAATACCAGAGGAGCTTTCTACAGGTCAACCAGTTTGTAAGTGACAGAGCCAAAATTTAAATCTAGGCACTTTTTTCGAAGCCACATTACCTCCACACTAGCCTTGCTTTTCAAAGTCTGTTCCAAGCTGTAGCAGTATTTTGGTATCACAAATACTTGATACCAAGCTTGTTAGAAATAGAGAATCTCAGGCTCTATCCAGGCTAACTGAATCACAATCTTCCTTATAACAAGATCAACTTGTTAAATTCTGATTCTGAGTTAGAATCTACATTTCAAAAAGATACACAAATGATTTGTATGCATGTTAAAGTTTGAGAAGCAGAGCTCTACAGTGTTTTTATTTACTTGTCTTGAAGAGCATTATGGTTGGTTAAACTGATGGTGAAAGTTAACCAGGTACCCACTGCCTATGTCTAGAATGTAAGTTTATCAAGAGTAGGGATTTTTGTCTGTTTGTTCCTAGCTATATCTCTACTACCTAGAACAATGCTTGGTGCACAGTAGATACTCAGTAAATATCTATTGATGTAAATGTATGCCAAAAATTTGGACATGTCTTTTAGAAATGTTTTAATACTGAAGCAAAAGGAGGTACTGTCCCATAGTTTTAATTTATCATCAGTCATGGTCAGGTTGAAGTGGTAGCCCCCATAAATACTGGAGGAGGGAAGTAAAGACCTTGTTGTTCTTGCTATCCTCATGTGTTATCTTTGAGTGGAGTAATCTGTATGTAACCTCAGAAACTCAGAGCTGTCAGCACCCCCCTGTGTTCAGGACACTCTGCAGAGCACTTGATTTCCATTATCAACATCCAGCTTGCCTATTGAGTGAGAAGTTTTTACAGGTTTGACCCTGCTATCACATTTCAAAAGAAAACCTTAGTCATGGAAATGACTAAAGTTAAATAATACAATTAATATATCTACAATATACACTAAAGGAATCTATGCCTCAAAGGGTAGCTTATTATTATCAAATGGCCCCAATTTTAGAAAATGATTTCCTTTCTGTTGAACTATAATAGGAGCTATCTAAAAATAAAAAAATAATAATTTTCTGCAGTTGGTTATTGTTACTTGTATACATTTTGAATATACATCACTAAACTAGAAGTCTCTAAAAGGGTAAATTTCTTTAAAAAATAACGTCTTGTAATATTTTAAATGTTCAAGTATGTAAGTGATAAAATATGGTAATTGAATAATTTAAATCCAGATCCAACATAAGAATAAGAGACCAATTCTATTGCAATCCCCTGTGTACTTTTGGTAGACTTAGAAAACCAAACCTGTTGCTGTCTACTCAATTCTGGCTCATAGCAACCCTATAGGACAGAGTAGAAATGCCCCCATAGGATTTCCAAGAAGCAGCTGGTAGATTTGAACTGCTGACCTTTTGGTTAGCAGCTGTAGCTCTTAACCACTGTGCCACTAGGGCTCTGACAGAGAAAAAGCCCCCCCAAAATATATATATTTACTTTCTAATCCCCAGAATTATTGAATATTCCCTTAGATGGTATTTTAGTCTGGGTTCTCTAGAGAAGTAAAAACCAGTAAAGCATATAAATATATTCAGAAAGAGATATATATCAAGGAAATGACTCACACAGTTGTAGAGACTACAACTTCCCAAGTCTGGGAGTCAGGCTAGAGGCTTCTCCTGATTCACGTAGCTGTAGGGGCTGGTGAACCCAGGATCAGCAGGTCAGAGAGCAGGGCTGTTGCTCACAGGCTTCAAAGATCAATGAATCCCTAGATCGGCAGGAAAGACTGCAGGTAAGCAGCTAGCTCAAGCCCCAAGAACTGTAGGTCAGATGAACAGGAGCCAACTGTAGGATCCAGAGCAAGTAAAAGCCTATGAACCTTGCCAGAATGTCCACTTCTTTTCGATGCAAGACACAAGCCCAAGGAAACTCCCTTTCAACTGATTGGCTACTCACAGCAGATCCCATCATGGGGATGATTACGTTGTCATACAACTGCCAAACCACTGTGTCAACCCACCCAAGTTGATACACAATCTTAACCATCACAGCCCACTCCTTGTCAACTTGGCAACAGTACACATCTCTTTAAACCATACATAATCTTTGAATAAAGACAATTATAAAGTCATACTTGCACCTAACATAACACAATGAACACACATACAACCAAAAATTCACTAGTCCCTATATGCACAACTTACATTTTAGAAGTGAAGAAAACAAAAATATTTGATGCACACATACAAAGCAGAAATACTCTTAACAATTACAGCCCTTGTTTCTGAAACTGCTCATGTGGTTGTAACTGGTATTTAGAACTACCTTCTTCCACCACTCATTCTGTATTCCCTTTGCCTTCAGCAAGTACCTCAGCTGGTCATGGTTCTTTGCCTGGTGGGGTGACCCAAACTTTCATTCCTGAAGGATCTGGGCCATTAGTAGTCATGTCAGAATTGGGTTGCTGTAGTTTTGCACTGACTTTAATCACAGAGCCCAGTAGTACTAAGAGACGCCTTAAGTGTTCTCCTGCGTTCCAGACATACTCTTCTTTACCTTCATCATGTAATATCAATCTGATGTCTTCTTGGTAATCAGGATCAATCACCCAAGCCAGTATTGTAACTCCCTTCTTTGCCTGTTGATCCAGAGGCATAAGGACCCCAAAGTAGCTAGGTGTCATTCATAGCTTCTAGTTCAATGTAATCAGTGATGTGTCTCCAGGTGGGAGCATTCCTCCCTATGGAACTAAGACCTCTAGACCCACAGAGCATAAGGTTGCAGGGACAGGAAGCAAAAATCTTGGGAGTCTGTCACTAAGGTTAATAGAAGTGGTACCACTTCCATTTCCACCCCTTGATTTCTGGACCCACGGATCCTGGCTATGGGAGAAACAGCACCATATATTGAACACTGGTTTAGAGCATATGCAGCATCCTGGACAACACAGCCCCAATACTGCAAGGTACTGCCACCTAGCTGGCACCATAACTGTGACTTTAGAAGTACAGTCCATCATTCTATCAAGCCAGCTGCTTCAGGATGATGAGGAACTTGGTAAGACCAGTGAATTCCATGAACATGGGCCCATTGTAGCACTTCATTTGCTGTGAAGTGAGTCACTTGATCTAAGATGATACTGTGTGGGATGCCATGATAGTGGATAAGGCATTCTCTAAGACCACAGATGGGAGTTTTGGCAGAAGCATTGCATGCAGAGAAGGCAAATCCATATCCAGAGTAAGTGTCAATTCCAGTAAGAACAAAACACTTCCCTTTCCATGATGGAAGTGGCTCAGTGTAATGAACTTGCCACCAGGTTGCTGGCTGATCACCTCGAGGAATGGTGTCATATCGAGGACTCAGTGTTGGTCTCTGCTGCTGGCAGATTGGGCACTCAGCAGTGGCTGTAGCCAAGTCAGCCTCACTGAGTGGAAGTCCATGTTGCTGAGCCCATGTATAACCTCCATCCCTGCCACCTTGACCACTTTGTTCTTGATCCCATTGAGCAATTTGGAAGTAGCTGGGGAAAGAGGATGACTGGTTTCCACAGAATGCATCAACCTATCCACTTGATTGTTAAAATCCTGCTCTACTGTGGTCACGCTTTAGTGAGCATTCACATTAGACACAAATATCTTCACTTCTTTGGCCCATTCAGAGTTCTAGCCATAAACCTCTTCCAATCATGTTCCTTCTAAGTCACTAACCATCCAGCCAAACCATTGGCTACAGCCCACGAGTCAGTATACAATTGCACATCTGGCCATTTCTCCTTCCAAGCAAAGTGAATAACCAGGTGCACTGCTTGAAGTTCTACTATTGGAAGGATTTCTCTTCACCACTGTCCTATAGGGAAGTCCCAGAAAGGGGCAATAGTGCTGCTGCTGTCCACTTTTGAGTGGTGCCTACATATTGCACAGAACCATCTGTAAACCAGGCATGAGTTTTCTCTTCTTCAATGGGCCGATCATAAGGAGCTCCCCATGAGGTTTTAGGTGCAGACTGGGAGGTGGAAGGCAATGTGACTTGAGTGGAGATTATGGGTATTTGGGCTCCTTCCTTATGCAACTTACTTATGCCTTCAAGTCCTACTTGATCCCAATCTTGTATATACCGCTTCCAATTAATGATGGAGTCCTGCTGTGCACATCCAACTTTATGACTCTATGGGTCAGACAACACCTAGTTCATGATGGCCAGCTAAGGCTGCATGGTGACTTGGTGGCCCAAGGTTTAGCATTCAGTCTCTACTGAGGCCCCCAAAAAGCCAAAATCTGTTTCTCAAAAGGAGAGTAGTTATCTGCAGAGGATGGCAGGGCTTTGCTCCAAAATCCTGAGTCTACACTGTGATTCACAAATAGAGGCCTGCCAAAGCTTCCAAATGGCATCTCTATCTGCCACTGACACTTCAAACACCATTGGATCAGCCGGATAATATGGCCCAAGGGGCAGAGTGGCTTTCATGAATATTATCTTGTTTGGCAAAAGAATATAATACAACTATTATTTAAATTTATGCACCAACCACTAATGCCAAAGATGAAGAAATTGAAGATTTTTACCAACTTCTGCAGTCTGAAGTTGATCAAACATGCAATCAAGATGCATCGATAATTACTGGTAATTGGAATGTGAAAGTTGGAAACAAAGAAGGATCAGTAATTGGAAAATATGGCCTTGGTGACAGAAATGACACCGGAGATTACATAATAGAATTTTCCAGGATCAATGACTTATTCATTGGAAATACCATTTTTGAAAAACATAAATGGTAACTATACACATAGACCTTGCCAGATGGAATACACAGAAATGAAATTGACTACATCTATGGAAAGAGACGATGAAGATGCTCAATATCATCAGTCAGAACAAGGCCAGGGGCCAATTGAGGAACAGACCATCAATTGCTCATATGCAAGTCCAGGTTGAAGCTGAAATATATATATATATATATCTTCACTGGTTTTGCTAAAACAGTATTGAAGGAAGAAGTCTAAGCTGCACTGAAGGCTATGGTGAAAAACAAGCCTCCAGGAGTTGATGGAATACCAAATGAGATGTTTCAGCAAATGGATGCAACACTGGAAGCACTCACTCATCTATGCCAAGAAATTTGAAAGACAAGTACCCGGCCAACTGACTGGAAGAGATCTATATTTGTGCCCATTCCAAAGAAAGCTGATCTGGCAGAATGAGGAAATTATTGAACAATATTATTTTATCATTAATATTACATACAAGTAAAATTTTGCTGAAGATAATTTAAAAATGTTTGTAGCAGTACATCAACAGGGAACTGCCAGAAATTCAAGCCAGATTCAGAAGAGGATGTGGAAGGAGGGATAGATATCATTGCTGATGTCATATGGATCCTGGCTGAAAGCAGAAATACCAGACAGATGTGTAGCTGTGTTTTATTGACTATGCAAAGGCATTTGACTGTGTGAATCATAAGAAATTATGGATAACACTGCGAAGAATAGGAATGACAGAACACTTAATTGTGCTCATGTAGAGCCTGTACATGGATCAAGAGTCAGCCGTTCAAACAGAACAAGGGGATATTGCATGGTTTAAAATCAGGAAGGATGTGTGTCAGGGTTGTATCCTTTCACCATACTTATTCAATCTGTATGGTGAACAAATAATCTGAAAAGCTGGACTATAAGAAGAAGAATGTGGCATCAGGATTGGAGGAAGACTTATTAACAACCTGTGGTATGTATATGATACAACCTTGCTTGCTGAAAGTGAAGAGGACTTGGAGCACTTACTGATGAAGATCAAAGACTACAGGCGGCGGTATAGATTATACCTCAACATAAAGAAAACAAAAATCCTCACAATTGGACCAATAAACAACATCATGATAAATGATGGAGAAAATATTGAAGTTATCAAGGATTTCCTTTTACTCGTATCCATAATCAATGCCCTTGGAAGCAGCAGTCAAGAAATCAAACGAAATCTGCTGCAAAAAACCTCTTTAAGGTGTTAAAAAAGCAAAGATATTACCTTGAGGACTAAGGTGCGCCTCACCCAACCATGATATTTTCAATCACCCTATATGACTGTGAAAGCTGGACAATGAATAAGAAAGGCCGAAAAATAATTTATGCCTTTGAATTATGGTGTTGGCAAAGAACATTGAATATACCATGGACTGCCAGAAGAATGACAAAATCCATCTTGGAAGAAGTACAATGAGAATGTTCCTTAGAAGCAAGGGTGGTGAGATTTCATCTTTGGGCGTGATATCAGGAAGAACCAGTCCCTGGAGAAGGACATCATACGTGGTAAAGTAGAGGATGAGCAAAAGAGAGGAAGACCCACAAGGAGATGGATTGACACAGGGGCTGCAACGATGGACTCAAACATAGCAACGACTGTGAGGATGGTGCAGTATCAGGCAGTGTTTCGTTATGTTGTACATAGGGTCACTGTGAGTTGGAGCCTACTTAACGGCACCCAATAATAACAACAACATGGCAAAAGATGTGATTAAGTTAAAGATCTTAAGAGGAGTTAATCCTGGATTATCTGGATGGGCCCTAAATGCAAGCACATGTATAAGAGAGAGGGAGAAGGAGTTTTCACAGAGAGACAGACAGAGGAGAGGGCAATGTGAATATGAAGGCAGAGATCAAAGTGTTGTGACTACAAGTCAAGGAATGTTAGCAAAAACATGGAAGAGACGAGGAATTGTTTCTCCCATAGGCCTTAGGAGACAGTGTGGGCCCTGCTGACCATTTACTTTAGACTCTGGCTTCCAGAACTGTGAGAGAATAAATTTCTGTTGTTTCAAAATGCCATGTTTGTGGTAATTTTTTTCCAGCACAAACTGTAACTTTCTCCCTAAGAGCTAAAACTATACTGATTATTATCATTATCTTCCTCTTGATTTTTAAACATAGTTTTATAACATATGTGGTGTATCTCTAAACAGTGTAATGTTTAATTCTGGAACACTGTCTTATTCATGTATGTGTCCCCTGTAGTGGATATAGTACAAATCTTTGCACATTATAGATGCTCCATCCTGACTCATGAATTTCTTCTTTCCTCCTGATCCTACTCTCCTCTTGGATGACTTCCTAGGTATCTAGCCCATCACTTCAAGAAATCCAATCATATTCAGCTACATTATTCTTGAGGAATCCATTCTTATTGCCAAATTTTGGATTCTCCACCCAGCCTAGACTCTGTGCTCTATCATTCTGATCATTCTTTCACCATTAATCTCAACCCTCCTCATCTATTGTTTTTTTCTTTGAAATTGTACCTTCAACACTGTAGCCCTAAATTCTAACATACTCAACTATTTGACAGTCTCTGAACACAGCTTGCTTTTTTACATCACTGTGCCTTTGCTCACATTGTCTCCACTTCCTTTATTATCTTCTTCATCCCCTCTTTTATAAATTAATCTAGCTAACTCCCCTTTGTGCTTTTACAGACATTTCAAAAGGAAGGAATCCAAATGGCCAATGAACTATTTTTTCATTATTAAGTAAATGTAATGAGATACCATTACAGTCCTACCAAAGTGGCTAAAATATAAAAGACAGAAAATACCATTATAGTCCAATAAGCTAAAATGAAAAAGTTAGAAAAAACCAAGATTGGTCAGGATGTAGACCAACAAAACTCTAAATACTGCAGATGTGAATGTAAATTTGCACAGTCCTTTGGAAAAAGGTTTGTAGTCTCTAACAAAGCAGAACATATAGCCTAGCAATTCTACTTTCAGGTTTATACTCAATAGAAATGTGTATGTTTACTTATTAAAAGACTTGTGTCTTGGTTACCTAGTGCTGACATAACAGAAATACCACAAGTGAGTAGCTTTAAAGAACAGAAATTTATTTTCTCACAGATCAGGAGGTTAGAAGTTCAAATTCAGGGCCTTGCTTGTGTCAGATCCTTCCTTTTTGATAGTCCTCTGTGTTCCTTTTTTCCTTGGCTTGTAGACAATCTTCACATTGCATTTGTATTCTCTAGTATGTGCCTGCAGGTCTCTGTATCTATGCTACTCTTCATGGAACACAGAAGTGATTAGGCTTTGGATCCACCCTACACTGGTGTGGCCTCAACTGATTGATTATATTACATTGGATTGCATTATGGAAGGCAATTACATTATATTACATCCAGGCTTTCAACATTTATTTGGGGGAGTTGCAATTCAGTTAGAATGTTCATAGCAGCACTACTAGTTATAGCCAAAAACTAAAAACTACCCTGTTGTTGTTGTTAGGTGCTCTTGAGTCGCTGCTGATTCATAGCAACCTTAGGTATAACAGAGCAAAATATTTTCCGGTCCTCTACAATCATCATGATTTTTGGTATGTTTGAGTCAATTGTTTTGGCAATTGTGTCAATCCATCTCACTGAGAGTTTCCCTTGTTTTTGCTAACTCTCTAATTTACCAACCATGATGTCCTTTTCTAGCCATTAGTCTTTCCTAATAACGTGTCCAAAGTAAGCAAACTGAAGTCTCTCCATCCTTGCTTCTAAGGAGCATTCTGATTGTATTTCTTCTAACACTGATTTGTTCATTCTTTTGGCCAACCACAGTGTATTCAATATCTTTGCCAACACTACATTTCAAATGTATTGATTCTTCTTCCGTCTTCTTTTTTCATTGTCCAGCTTTCACATGCATACAAGGCTATTAAAAAGATCATGGATTGCTTCAGGATACCCTTAGTCACCAAAGTGACATCTTCTCTTTTTAAAACTTTAAAGAGGTCTTTTACAGCACATTTAGTCAATGCAACATGTCATTTGATTTCTCAACTGCTGCTTCCATAGATGATGATGTTGATCCAAGCAGAATGAAAGCATTGACAACCCTGCCACACACTTTGTGCCAATCCTGAACCAAAAAACTAATGCCCACAAAAAGTATGATGGGCAAAGATTTTGTGGTATATTCACATAGTGGAGTACTATATAGCAATGAGACTTACTAATCTATACATATAAAAATATATATATCCATATAAAATATGGACAAATCCTATAAACATAATGTTGAATGAAGGACGCAAGACAAAATAAAACTCACCTCGAATGATTTCATATGGATAAATTTAAAAACAGACAAAAGAAAGTCAGTATAGTAGTTTTTCTTTTGAGTTACAGTGCATGAAAAAGAGCTCAAGGGAGGCTTCTGAGGTGTTGGTAGTATTTTCATTTTCATTGAGTTTAATGTACTTTTTAATTTCCTTGAGACTTCTTTTTTTTTTTTTAGTTTTGAAGGAGGGTTTTCTGTTATTGATTTCTACTTTGATTCCATTGCAGTTGAATAATACAGTATATATGATTTTAGCTCTGTAAATTTGCTGAGATTTGTTTTCTAGCCTAGGATATGATCAACATGGAATCTGAAGAGTGTGTACTCCATGGGCACTTGAAAAGAATGTGCATCTCCTGTCGTTGGGTGGAGTATTCTATAAATATTAATTAGATCCTGTTGGTTGATAGTGTTATGTTCTTCTACATCCTTGCTGATTGATTTTTCTGTCTAGTTGTTCTATCATTTGTTGAGAGAAGGTGTTGAGGTCTCCAGATATAACTGTGGATTTTTCCATTTCTCCCTTGAGTTCCATTAGTTTTTGTTTCATATATTTTATAGTTATGTTATTTGGTGCATAAACATTTAAGATTTCTATGTCTCCTTGGTAAATTGGCTTTTTTTTATCATTATATAATGTCCCTCTCTGTCTCTGGTAATTATCTTTGTTCTGAAATTTACTTCATCTGTTATTAATATAGCCATACCTGCTTTCTTTTGATTAATGTTTGCAGGATATAGCTTTTTCCATCCTTTTACTGTCAATGTGCCTAAATTGTTATATTTGAAGTGAATTTTTTGTAGACAGCATATAGGTGGGTCATGTTTTTTTTAACCCACTCTGCCAATCCCTGTCTCTTGGTTATTTAGACCATTTATATCAATGTAATTGATATATTACACCTTAAGTCTGCCATTTTATTTGGTTTACTAGAACATTTTTTAGAATTCCATTTTTATTTTTCTATGGTATTTTTGAATGTACCTCTTTGTATAGTTTTTTAGTGGTTTCTCTGAGTATAATATATACATAATATATCAATCTACTGGTGACAACATTTTGGATAAATGATACACTTTAGAAAATTTTGGGTAATATAGTTAAAGATCGACTAGGTAAAACTTGAAAACTGTCTTTTATTTTGCCCAAGAATGTCTGTTTTTTTTCTCACATAGTCTAGGTCAAAGTAGATATGTCTGAACCAATGATGAAAATTCAGGAACCAACTAGGAATACTCTTTCTCCTCTTCAGATGACATTTAAGCATTTTATGTTTTTATTGTGTTTTGGTAAAAGTTTACAGCTCAAGTTAATTTCTCATACAAAAATTTATACACATATTGTTATGTGACACTAGTTGCAATCCCTATAATGTGACAGCACACTCCCTCTTTCCACCCCAAGTTACCTGTGTCCATTCAACCAGCTCCTGTCCTTTCCTGCCTTCTTCTCTTGCCTCTGGACAGGAGTCACCCATTTGGTCTTGTGTATCTGCTTGAATTAAGTAAGAAGTACACTCTTCATAAATATTATTTTATGTTTTATAGCCCAATCTAATCTTTGTCTGAAGAGTAGGCTTCAGGAATGGTTTTAGTTCCGGGTTAAGAGAGCATCTGGGGGCCATGGCTTTGAGGGTTCATCCAGCCTCAGTTGAACCACTAAGTCTGGTCTTTTAAAGTGAAATTTGAATTCTGCTCCACACTTTTCTCCCGCTCCATCAGGGACCCTCTGTTGTGTTCCCTGTCAGGGCGGTCATTGGTGGTAGCCAGGCACCATCTAGTTCTTCTGGTCTCAGGCTAATGGAGTCTCTGGTTTATGTGGCCCTTTTGTCTCTTGGGCTCATATTTTCCGTGTGTCTTTGGTGTTCTTCATTCTCCTTCGCTCCAAGTGGGTTGGGACAAAATGATGCATCTTAGATGGCTGCTCACAAACTTTTAAGATCCCAGATGCCACTCACCAAAGTGGGATGCAGAACATTTTCTTAAAAAACTTTGTTATGCCAAGTGACCTAGATGTTCCCTGAAACCATGGCCCCAGACCCCAGCCCCTGCAACTCTGTCCCTAGAAGTATTTGGCTGTGTTCAGGAAACTTCTTAGCGTTTGGTTTAATCCAGTTGTGCTGACTTCCCCTGTCGTCCTTCCCGTCACATAAGATGATTCTTGTCCACTATCTAGTTAGTGAATTCCCCTCTCTCTCCCTCCCTGCTCTCGTAACCATCAAAGAATGTTTTCTTCTGTGTTTAAACCTTTTCTTGAGTTCTTATAATAGTAGTCTTGTACAATATTTGTCATTTTGTGACTAATTTCATTCAGCATAATGCCTTCCAGATCCATCCATGTTGTGAGATGTTTTGCTGATTCATTATTGTACTTTATCATTGCATAGTATTCCATTGTGTGTATGTATCATAATTTGTTTATCTGTTTGTTGATGGACGCCTAGGTGGTTTCCATCTTTTTGCTATTATGAACAGTGCTGCAATGAACTTGGGTGTATGTATATCTATTCATGCGATAGCTCTTATTTCTCTAGGATATATTCCAAGGGATGGGATTGCTAGATGGTATGGTACTTCTATTTCTAGCTTTTTAAGGAAACGCCAAATCGATTTCCAAAGTGGTTGTACCATTTTACATTCCCATCAGCAGTGCATAAGTGTCCCAGTCTCCACAACTTCTCCAACATTTATTATGTTGTGTTTTTTGGATTAGTGTTAGCCTTGGTGGGGTGAGATGGAATCTCATTGTGTTTTAGATTTCATTTTCTAATGGCTAATGATTGTGAGCATTTCCTTATGTATCTGTAAGCCACCTGAATGTCTTCTGTGGTGAAGTGCCTGTTCAAATCCTGTGCCTATTTTTTCAATTGGGTTATTTGTCTTTTTGTTGTTAAGGTGTTGTAGTATCTTGTAGATTTTAGAGATTAGATCTTTATTGGATACGTCACAGCCAAAAAATTTTTCCCAGTCTGTAGATTGTCTTTTTACTCTTCTGGTGAAGTCTTTTGATTAGATAAATGTTTGATTTTTAGGAGCTCCTTGTTATCTCATTTCTCTTTTGGTGTTTCTGCATTGTTAGTTATAGTCTGTATCCTGTTTATGACATATATTAGGGCTCCTAGCATTACCTCTATTTTTTCTTCCATGATCTTTATCATTTTAGATTTTATATTCAGGTCTTTGATCCATTTTCAATTAGTTTTTGTACATGGTGTGAGGTATGGGTCTTGTTTCATTTTTTTGCAGATGGATAGCCAGTTATGCCAGTACCATTTGTTAAAAAGACTGTCTTTTCCCCATTTAACAGACTTTGGGCCTTTGTCAAATATCAGCTCATAGGTAGATGAATTTATGTCTAGATTCTCAATTCTGTTCCATTGGTTTATGTATCTGTTTTTGTACCAGTACCAGACTGTTTTGACTACCTATGACTAAAATCAGATAGTATGGGGCCTCCCAGTTTGTTCTTCTTCAGTAATGCTTTGCTTATCTGAGGCCTTTTCTCTTTTCATATGAAGTTGCAGATTTGTTTCTCCATCTTGTTAAAAATGCCATTGGAATTTGAATTGGGGCTGCATAGTACCTGTAGGTTGCTTTGAGTAGAATTGATATTTTCATAATGTTTAGCTTCCTATCCATGAGCCTGGTACGTTTTTCCACTTATGTTGGTCTCTTGGTTTCTTGCAATAGTGTCTTGTAGTTTTCTTTGTATAGGTCTTTCATGTCTCTGGTTAGATTTATTCCTAAGTATTTTATCTTCTTGTGAGCTATTGTAAATGGTAATGATTTGGTGATTCCCTTTTCGAAGTTCTCTTTGTTGGTATAGAGGAATCCAGCTGATTTTTGTATGTTTATCTTGTATCCTGGTGCTCTGCTGAAGTCTTCTATTGGTAGTTTTCTTGAGGATTCCTTAGGATTTTCTGTGTATAAGATCATGTCATCTGCAAATAGAGATACTTTTACTTCTTTCTTTCCAACCTGGATGCCCTTTATTTCTTTATCTAGCCTAATTGCTCTGGCTCGCACTTCAAGGACAATGTTGAATAAGAGTGGTGATAAAGGGCATCCTTGTTTGGTTCCCATTCTCAAGGAGAATGATTTCAGACTCTCTCACTTAGGATGATGTTGGCTGTTGGCTTTGTATAAATGCTGTTTATTATGGTGAGGAATTTTCCTTCTACTCCTATTTTGCTGAGAGTTTTTGTCATGAATGGGTGTCAGGCTGTGTCAACTGCCTTTTCTGCATCAATTGATAAGATCATGTGGTTCATGTCTTTTATTTATATGGTGGATTACATTGATTTTCTTTCTAATGTCGAGCCATCCCTGCATACCTGGTATGAATCCCACTTGGTCATGGTGAAATTTTTTTTTTTTTCATATGTTGCTAAATTCTATTGGCTAGAATTTTGTTGAGAATTTTTGCATCTATGTTCATGAAGGATATTGGTCTGTAATTTTTTTTTTTTTTGGTGGACATTTAACCATTTTAAATGTTAGTTCTGGAATAATTTTAGAAGTATTGGTTGGTTTAATTTAACCAGATTAGATCTGCACCCTCATAATTATAAAAACTAAAAATAGAAATATATTAAGTTCTAAAATTCCTTACTGTTTATCTAATACCAAACCTCCACCTAGTGCAGACATGGTAACTGCTAGTAGTAGGAAACACACTGTCTTAGCTATGTGGAGATCTTGAATGAGACACTGTCTTTCTAGGCTTCAGTGGAAATAATTGACTATAATATTTTCAGGGCTTCTTGCCAGTTCTAGTAACCAATTTGCATAATAAGATAGAGGAAATTTTAGGAAAGCCAAAGCAAAAATTGAAAATGCAGTAACATAAAAGGGGTTACAGTTGGATGCAGTGAGAGTATTAGGTATCTTATAAAGACACATTTATATGACTTGATTCATTGTATCCTCTCTTGGGTGAAAAATATTTTCAGAGTGGAAAGTCTATCTTCTGCTGAGCAGCTTCCAATCCTTCTTACCCTTGAGGAACAGTACTCTGGCACTGGCTGGCAGGAGCAAGGATTTTAGTCAAATTAGCACTCCCTTCTCATCACTGCCTAGGATCTCACCTAACGAGGTTGCCTGGGCAGTACCTGTCATATTTAAAGCCATAATTAATCTGCCTCTAGTTGAGAAATTTCCAATTGCAACATCTTCTTAGCTATTTAGAACAGAGCATACTCCACTGACAGCTGCCTCTGTAAGGAGCTGAGATCCATCTGAAACTTCCAGTACTTGAAGACAGACCCCAAGACATCGTAATCTGGTAATGACTGTTGATCTGTTTGCAGATTCTGGGTCAGGTCACCTCAGTGAGACATAGGAAATATCCGGAGGTACAAATCTTAAATGTTGGTGAAGAATGCTGTGATTCGATTCTATCAGTCAAACAAGGGAAGAGTATAATGTGACCATGCCTGATGGAAAAGTTACACTGTGGAATTATCTACCCATATTCTGATGAGTTGTCTTCCCTTTCAGAAAGCTGTAGCATTTAGAAAGCAGGCATTGCCATATTTGATTTTCAAAGAGAGGAGCTAGCACAAGTCTGCATTAGGAAAAGGCTGGTGATATTATTACGGATTTAAGAGAACTTTTCTTTGGTTTCTGCCTCTAGGGGTTTGAGAAATAATGTTTGGAAAATGTTTTTTAAAATCATTTATCATTTTCAAAGAGCCTTTATTGTTTCATTCCAATGGCTTTGAGCATAACTATTTTTATGTACAAGGTCATTTGTAGGGGAATATGGGGCCAAGTGATTGAGTAGACTCACTGTATTAGGTGACACTGCTGCCTATGGAAATTATGAACTCTCTTTTAATAGGTTCTAAAGGACACACCATTCTCCTTTCTGAGGCTTTGTAATAAATAGTCTTAACTGGGTGAGGAGTGAAAAAGTGGGTGCATTAATGTGAATGGTATTTAAGAGTAATGTGCTCCTCTAACCCTCATATGTGGAAACTCTGATGGCGTAGTGATTAAGTGCTACAGCTGCTAACCAAGAGGCCAGCAGTTCAAATCTGCCAGGTGCTCCTTGGAAACTCTATGGGGGTAGTTCTGCTCTGTTCTGTAAGGTTGCTATGAGTTGGAATCGACTGGACAGCAGTGGGTTTTTAAACCCTCATACGGAAACCCTGGTGGTATAGTAGTTAAGAGCCCCTGGCTGCTAACCAAATGGTTGGCAGTTCAAATCCACCAGTGCTCTTGGAAATCCTATGGGGCAGTCCTACTCTGTTCTATAGGGTCGCTATGATTCGGAATAGACTCCACAGCAATGGGTTTGGTTTTTTTGTTTGTTTGTTTGTTTGTTTTTTTGTAACCCTCATAATTACAGACCTGTATTCAAGACTTGGGATGTGAGGAGGAGCCAACCTGATTGAATAGCACTCCCCCAAGCAAAGAGAGGTTAAATGATTGTTCTTTAATTCTATATGTAAAAGCTAAAAAGTTATTTCTTCTTTTTTTTTCTTGTTTTTACAAAGCATTTGTGCTTTTTCTGTTTCCAGAAATAAGAAATCAGTTATTACCAGGCTTTATTCACATCCGATAATGAAACCAGTTCAAAAGTACAATCACATTATCACACTAAGTGCTTCATACTAGAAATGATAGCATAAAAGTAAATTTGGAGATAGGAAAACAATGATAAAGGAATCATTTTATTATAACAAAATTTGCTTTAGCATTTCTTCACTGGCCTGTTATTTTGTGAAAAAAGTTGAGGGAGAAATGATTTTCTTCATAGTTCCTTCTTTGTTTTATTTTATCATTTTATTTTCTTATCAATATTTGTATAAATGTTTAAGTAGCAATATTTTACAGGCTATTTTGCCAAGCAGAACAAGTACTTTATCCTTGATATTGTAGAAAGGATGTGTTTGCTATTCACTTTTCTTCACTCCCCTGGGTATTTTGTTCCCCATTCATCTTAAAACTTTCTTTTCTGCTGCCTCTAGGCTTGAAGCACAGAGCTATTGGCCTTTCGCCGGATTTGAAGATCCTATCGAAATTGCCTAGTTCTTCTTAATCCAAAGGTGATTAACACCCAAATCTGAAATTTACAGGCCCGGACATTCTATTGTGTAAATATTTCCTTTCATTTACTAGTCTCCTCACTATTCCTGATTCATTAAGTTTTTCACTTTATGGGTAGGGGAATTCTAAAACACAGAACCAATTTAGACCTAGATTCTGACTGACTTTCCTACTAACAGTTGAGCAACTATGTGAGTCATGGTTCTTGAGTAAGAGACTGAGGATATCTTTGTGAAGGACATTGAAGTAGGGGCAAGACAGAAACTAAATATTTGTAAAAACCCAAATCTGTTTTAGATTGAAAAGTCAGACAAAAAAGGGGAAAATGGAAATGTGGCAGGCGCGAAAACTTTCTAATTGACAGATAACTGTATTCTAGCAAACCCTGTCATGTATATGTATCACTGTCTACATTTCTATAACAAACAAAAAATGCCAGAGAACTGCTAAAATAATTATGACAAGCTGGAAATACTACAACTTGTGTACTTTACCTCGTAAGAGGACTCCTAGGGCCTTTATTCAGAGGTCATCGAGATAAAATTTACACTTAATAATTTTTAAATATCTCAAGGTGTCTTTTATTATGAGTAATTCAAGTTAATAAAGTCATTGAGGAAAATACAAAACCAATAAAGAAATTAATAGAAGGTGGAAAATTTTTATTCTTAGTACCCAAATAAAATTGTCTTCATTTTAGTGTAATCCTCCTGGCCTTTTTAACGATCACATTTTTTGTTTATTTGAGTTTTTTAAACTATGTAATAATATATGTATGCAACAGTTGCTTAAAAATTGTTTTTGCTTCTAAATCCTCAAATGTGTTTTTAAAAACTTTGTAAATTTCTTCACACTTTTGGTTGACATAAAAATTTTTATAATAACATTAGATAGTTGCAAAGAATGGACTTCATATTCCCTTGTGAATATTTACAGTTTAAAATTATAAAATGTATCAAATGGAAGAGGATTTGATACCTAATGTCATCCATTTTATAAATCTATTTAATGGATGTGAATTTTATGTTTTTTGTTTGTTTGTTTTATTAGTTAAACAATAGTCAATCAAATATTTTAAAAACTTTGATGAATAATTATTAAGCCTTAAAAGTAAACTTTTATTAGCAATATGTCACTTAATGACATGAATGAGCTTTTCCTTTTAACATTACCCATTGATAGAGTGAGACAAAATTCAGCATCATTTTTCTCCAATATTTTAGATAGATATAAGTGACGAGGAACCATGTTTACACAAAGTCACTCAATTCTTTGAACTCCTTGTGAAGCTATAGCTCACAAATCACATAGTGACATGTCATCAAAAATTACTTTTAGTGACCTACCTGCTAACAACTTGAGTAGATCCTTTTTCAAGTTTTTGAAAGCAAAGTATTGGAAACCACTGTATTTGCAGAAGTTGATTGCTCTTGGAAAAGTATTACTTCTCCAATATCTTTATGAAGGACATTGAAGTAGTGGCAAGACAGAAATTAAATTTTTTTTTCATTCGAATTTGGTCAATCTGTAGTTCAACTTGAAAAGACTTGACAACTTAACAATACTGAGTCTTCTGATTTATGAACAGGGTGTATCTCTGTTTATTCAGATTTCTTTCTGTTGTGTAATTTTAAGTGTAAGGGTCTTACAGTTATTTTATTAAATTTCTTCCTTATTATTTTACGATTTTGATGCCGTTGAAGTCAAATTTTCTAAATTTTATTTCCCAAGTGTTTGTTTTTTAGCCTAAGAAAAAACAATTATTTTGTTAATATTGACCTTGTATCCTGATACTTTTCTGTATTCACTTGTTAGATACAGTGGTTTTTGTATCAAAAGTTATGTGTCAGGGTTGTATCCTTTCACCATGCTTATTAAATCTGTATGCTAAGAAAATAATCTGAGAAGCCAGACTATATGAAGAAGAACACAGCATCAGGATTGGAAGAAGATTAATTAACAGCCTGCAATATGCAGATGACACAACCTTGCTTGCTGAAAGTAAAGAGGACTTGAAGCACTTACTGATGAAGATCAAAGACCACAGCCTTCAGTATGGATTATACCTCAACATAAAGAACATAAAGAAAATAAAAGTCCTCACAACTGGAACAATGAGCAACATCATGATCAACAGAGAAAAGACTGAAGTTGTCAAGGATTTAATTTTACTTGATCCCTAATCAATGTCTATGGAAACAGCAGTCAGGAAAAAAAAAAAATATATATATATATATATATATATATATATATATATATATATATATATATATCGTATTGGGCAAATCTGTGGCAAAAGACCTCTTTTTAAAGTGTTAAAAAGCGAAGATATCACTAAGGTACACCTGGCTAAAGCCATGGTTTTTCAAACCACATTATATGCATGCAAAAGTTGGACAATGAATAAGGAAGACTGAAGAATTGATGTTTTTGAATTAAGATGTTGGCAAAGAATATTGAATATACCATGGACTGCCAGAAGAACGAACAAGTCTGTCTTGGAAGAAAAACAGCCATAGTGCTCCTTAGAAGCAAGGATGGCAAGGCTTCATCTCACATACTTTGGACATGTTATCAGGGGGCACCAGGCCCTGGAGAAGGATATCATGCTTGGTAAAGTAGAGAATTGAAAGAGTAAGACCCTCAATGAGAAGGATTGATATGATGACTGCAACAATGGACTCAAACATAGCAACAGTTGTGAAGATGGTACAGGACCAGGCATTGTTTCATTCTGTTGTACATAGGGTCGTTAAGAGTTGGAATCAGCTTGACGGGATCTAACAACGGAAACAGTTTTCGTATCCATTCTTTAGGACTTTCTTTGTACAGCATCATGTTATCTGTAAATAGATTTGGATTCACTCCTATTTTTCCAACATTTTTGCTTTTTTTTTCTAAATTTTTTTATTGGGGTGGGTATTTTGCTTAATAGCACATAAAGGAGCTCTGTTGACACAGTGGTTAAGCTCTTGGCTGCTAAATGAAAAGTCGGTATTTAGCATCCACCAGTGGGTTTTTCAGTCACTCCAAAGGAGAAAAATGTGGCAGTCTGCTTCCGTAAAGATTTATAGCCTTGGAAGCCCTATGAAGCAGTTCTACTCAGTATTATAGGATTTCTATGATTTGGAATCAACCCCAAGGCAATGGGTTTGGGGTTTTTTTGTTTGTTTGTTTATAGTACCATGATGAATACAAGTAGAAATAGAGGGCGTGTTTTCCTTTGATTCCAATTGTATTCATTTCCTTCCTAAGGTTGCTGTAACATATTACCACATACATTTAACCTTGTTGACTTAAAACACAGAAATTTATTCTCTCACAGTTCTATAAAGAGGAAAGAAGTTCAGCATCAGTTTCACTGGACTCAAGTCAAAGTGTTGGCAGGGCCATGCTCTCTCTGATGGTTCTAAGAGAGAATCAGTGCCTTGCCACTTACAAATTCTGGTAGCTGCCTGCAGTCCTTTGCTGTAGAGACATCACTCCGCTCTCTGCCTCAGTCTCACATGGCCTTCTCTTCTGTGTGTGCAATTTCTCTCAGCCTCTCTCTTATAAGGACATTTGTGATTGGATTTAGGGCCCACCATACTCTCCCCATAGCAGCATCCTTACCTTAATCACATCTACAAAGACTCTTTTTCCTTTTAAGGTAACATTTATAGGTTCCAGGGATTAAAAAAGGACCTGATAAATTTGGGTGGCTATTTGCTGGAGTAGTGGTTATGCGTTGGCTGCTAACCAGAAGGTCGGCAGTTTGAATCCACCAGCTGCTCCTTGGTAAACCCTATGAGGCAGTTCTACTCTCTCCTTTAGGGTCACTAGGAGTCAGAATTGACTCCACTGCAACGGAGTTGGTTTTTGGTGTTTTTGGTTTTATATCTATCTTAAAGGGAAAATAGTCTATATTTATGATTAATTATAATTATGGCTGCTGTCGTTAACTGCCGTTCAGTTGATTCCAACTCTTGGCGACCTCGTGTATGCAGAATAGAAATGCTTCAGAGACTTTTCAGAGCTATGGTCTTTCAGAAGCAGATCTTCAGGCGTGTCTTCCAAAGCAACTCTGGATGCGTTTGAACTGTCAATCCTAGATGTCGTTTACCAGATGAAGAATTTCCTTTCTAATCCTATTAGTGAATTTTTATTATGAAGAAGTGTTGTTTTGTCAAATGGACTTTCCAATTTTGAGACTGATCTTTTTTATTATTTTCTAAATTAATTAATTTCCTTATTACCCTAATAAACTTGGTTAGTGTATGAGTCGGAATCGACTCGACAGCACTGGGGGGTGGGGTGGGGAGTAATTTATTATTTCAAAGATTAAAAAAAAAAAAAAAAACAGCTAATCAGGAAGAGGGAAACCCTGGTGTCATAATGGTTAAGAGCTACGGCTGCTAACCGAAAGGTTGGCAGTTCGAATCCACCCGGTGCTCCTTGGAAACTCTATGGGGCAGTTCTACCCTGTCCTATAGGGTCGCTATGAGTCGGAATCGACTCAATGGCAACGGGTTTTTTTTTTTTTTTATCAGGAAGAGAGGTACTCTAACAGCACCCAGCGACACAAGAACAACTGCAGTGTACAACTCAGTGTAATTGTTAGTGAGTGAAATAATGACCCGGAACTCTCCCAGGCAAAATCGTATTTGGTGCCACAGCTTAACTAGACAAGAGATGTAGAATACATTTTAGGATTATTTTCATCTACAAAGAGCTAAAACCAGCAACAAAAACACCAATAAACATTTACTAACAAAGCAGTGAGCTTCACTTACCTGCCTACTCTTAAACGCTTTTATTCAGCTGATCCGTATTGTGTATCTATTATTCAACACAGGCTAATGGCCCAAATTCCAATGAATAATGGATAAGATGTTTACTGTAAATACCATATCCCTCCCTCAGATATTAGCAGCCATATCCTGATTATCCCAGTGTGTTTGTATTATTCTAGAATCCACACTCTGAGTCATCTGAACCAAACTTTGCTTTCCTCTGCTTATCAACATGCAGCACCTGCTCAGTCTGGTTACAGCCTTTTGTTGGTATCTAAAGCTGATTTTATCTGTGTGCTGTTTTTATTTACATGCCTGCATATTTTCTTCAGAGATAAGGTTATTATTTAGAAACCCTTGTTTAAAAAAATGCTGATATGATTCTTCCTTCAAAGAGAGTTTGTGGGTGTGAGAGAGAGAACAAGACAGCCTTTGAGATGGGTCACTTATACTGCACACCGCAATGCTCAGTAATTTCTTTCTCTTGAATAAAGAAGTGTATTCTGTTTTTCACCATAAGGCCAGGAAGGAGGAAACTGGAAAGATGGCCAGCTTCTTTTGAATAAGATTTTCAGCTTTGTCTTAGTCATGTAGCGCCGCCATAACAGAATTACCACAAGTGGATAACGTTAACCAAGAGGAGTTTATTCTCTCAGTCTAGTAGTCTACAAGTCCAAATTCAGGGCATCAGCTCCAGGGTAAGCCTTTCACTGTCTGCCGGCTCTGGAGAAAGGTCCTTGTCATCAGTCTTTCCTTGGTCTGGGAGCATCTCTGCGCAGGAACCCTAGGTCCAAAAGACATGCTCTGCTCCTGGTGCTTCTTTCTTCGTGGTACGAGGTTTCCCACTCTCTGCTCACTTCCCTTTCCTTTCTATCTCTTGAGAGATAAAAGGTGGTGCAGGCCACACCCAAGGGAAACTCCCTTTAATTTGGATCAGGGATGTGACTTGGGGAGGGGTAGTGTTACAATCCCACCCTAATCCCCTTTAACATAAAATTACAATCACAAAATGGAGGACAGCCACACAATACTGGGAATCATGGCCTAACCAAGTTGATATATACATTTTGGGGGGGGGCATAATTCAATCTGTGACATGCTTATAACTTTTTATATTAGTTTTCAGCTACTGGAGATTCCAAGAAATCTAGTCAAGCAGAAAGCCACTAAAGGAGATTAAATGATACACGGACTGCCCCACCACCACATAGGAGAGGCAGTATAGAGTGGTGGTTAAGTCTGTAGAGTGTTGCATCAAACCACCTAGAAACAAATTCAGTGACAGCAACTACTAGGTATGTAAACTTGGCCAAATTTCTTAACCTCTCAGTGCCTTACCTTCACCTTTTGAAAACAAATAGGAGATAATAACAGTAGTGCCAACCGATAGGGTTATTTTGTGAATTACATAAAGTAGTTCATATAAATCACTTTTAAAAGTTCCTGGCACATATCCATTGCCTGTTGTCAATCGCCATTGGGTCGATTCCAGCTGATAGTGACCCTACAGGGCAGAGTAGAACTGCCACAGAGAGTTTCCGAGGCTATAATCTTTATGGAAACAGACTGCCACATCTTTCTTCTGTAGAGTGGCTAGTGGGTTTGAACCACTGATCTTGTGGTTAGCAGCCAAGTGCTTAACCACTGTGCCACGAGGGCTCTTTCCTGGCACATAGTAGGCATGAAATAAATACTTGCAGTAATTATTATTATACATGATAGATGCTAAATATGATAAAAAGAAAAGATATTATTATTTTAATTGTACTTTATATTATTTTTACAAACAAATATAAATTCATAAATATTAAACTACAAATATTTTTCCTTATAAATATAAATAATGTTTTTGTTGCTGGTGACTGGAACAAAGGAGAGATGAGTTTTCAAAGCAAGAAAATTTGTTCCCTAAATAAACATGGTTTTATGAACTATCAATTTGCTGGTAAAGCTGTACCTCTCCTGTTTTAGTATCTATAGTATGATCCAGTCTAATCTTTCCCACCAGTGTAATTTTGAAAGGGAAGACTAGTGTCCCTTTTTATATCTGAAAAAGAAATAAACTTGAATAAAATCTACCCCAAAGGTAGCACGTGGAAATGTTTTTGGCTCTGCAACCTGACAGTTATATTAGAATCTAACAATTATCAAGTGTTTACTATATGCCAAATACTATGACAAGTTATATTTGGAAAACAGGCCTAGAAAATGGGGATCGAGAGGTGAAATAAAAAGCAGAGTGCCAAGATTTTTTGTTATCGAACAATCAAATTAAATTCCACCAAAGACAGGAAACAAAAGGGCAAATCGTACTGATGATCTAAAGGGAGTATCTGATTATTTCCGCTGAAAAAAAAGATGCCGTAAAGTTGACTCTGACTCAGGGCAACCCATGTGTTTCACAGTAGAACTGTGCAACACAGGATTTTGTTTGTTTGTTTGTTTTTTTACATTTTTATTGTGCTTTAAGTGAAAGTTTACAAATCAAGTCAGTCTCTCACACAAAAACTTATATATACCTTGCTACATACTCCCAGTTGCTCTCCCCCTAATAAGAAAGCCCACTCCCTCCCTCCACTCTCTCTTTTCATGTCCATTTCGCCTCTACCCTCTCATCTCCCCTCCAGGCAGGAGATGCCAACATAGTCTTAAGGGTCCACTCAATCCAAGAAGCTCACTCCTCACCAGCATCCCTCCCCAACCCGCTGTCCAGTCCAATTGCTGTCTGAAGAGTTGGCTTTGGAAATGGTCCCTGTCCTGGGCCAACAGGTCTGGGGGCCATAACCACTGGGGTCCTTCTAGTCTCAGCCAGACCATTAAGTCTGGCATTTTTACGAGAATTTGGGGTCTGCATCACATTGCTCTCCTGCTCCCTCAGGGGTTCTCTGTTGTGTTCCCTGTCAGGGCAGTCATTGATTGTAGCTGGGCACCATCTAGTTCTTCTGGCCTCAGTCTGATGTAATCTCTTGTTTATGTGGCCCTTTCTGTGTCTTGGGCTCATAATTACCTTGTGTCCTTGGTGTTCTTCGTTTTCCTTTGCTCCAGGTGGGTTGAAACCAATTGATGCATCTTAGATGGCTGCTTGCGAATGTTTAAGACCCCAGACCCCACTCTCCAAAGTGGAATACAGAATGTTTTCTTAATAGATTTTATTATGCCAATTGACTTAGATGTCCCCTGAAACCATGGTCCCGAAACCCCCGCCCCTGCAGTGCTGGCCTTCAAAGCATTCAGTTTATTCAGGAAACTTCTTTTCTTTAGTATGGATTGCACCTCAACATAAAGAAAACAAAAATCCTCACAACTGGACCAATAAGCAACTTCATGATAAATGGAGAAAAGGTTGAAGTTGTCAAGAATTTCATTTTACTTGGATCCACAATCAACAGCCGTGGAAGCAGCAGTCAAGAAATCAAAAGACTCATTGCACTGGGTAAATCTGCTGCGAAGGTCCTCTTTAAAGTGTGGAAGAGCAAAGATGTCACCTTGAAGACTAAGGTGCGCCTGACCCAAGCCATGGTATTTTCAGTCACATCACATGCATGTGAAAGCTGGACAATGAATAAGGAAGACCGAAGAAGAATTGATGCCTTTGAATTGTGGTGTTGGTGAAGAATATTGAATATACCATGGACTGCCAGAAGAAGGAACAAATCTGGCTTGGAAGAAGTACAAACAGAATGCTCCATAGAAGCAAGAATGGTGAGACTGCATCTTACATATTTTGGACATGTTGTCAGGAGGGATCAGTCTCTTGAGAAGGACATTATGCTTGGCAAAGTATGGGGTCAGCAGAAAAGAGGAAGACCCTCAATGAGGTGGATTGACACAGTGGCTGCAACAATGGGCTCAAGCATAACAACGATTGTAAGGATGGCACAGGACTCAGCAGTGTTTTGTTCTGTTGTGCATAGGGTTGCTATGAGTCGGAACTGACTCAATGGCACCCAACAACAACAACAATTTCACTCAGCATAATACCTTCCAGATTCCTCCATGTTATGAAATGTTTCACAGATTCATCACTGTTCTTTATCAATGCATAGTATTCCATTGTGTGACTATACAATAATTTATCTATTCATCTGTTGACGGGCACCTTGGTTGCTTCCATCTTTTTGCTATTGTAAACAGTTCTGCAGTGAACATGGGTGTGCATATATCTGTTCGTGTAAAGGCTTTTATTTCTCTAGGATATATTCCAAGGAGTGGGATTGCTGGATCGTATGGTAGTTCTATGCCTAGCTTTTTAAAGAAGCGCCAAATTGATTTCCAAAGTGGTTTTACCATTTTACATTCCCACCAGCAATGTATAAGTGTTCCAATCTTTCCACAGCCTCTCCAACATTTATTATTTTGTGTTTTTGGGATTGATGCCAGCCTTGTTGGAGTGAGATGAAATCTCATTGTAGTTTTGATCTGCATTTCTCTAATGGCTTATGATCATGAACATTTCCTCATATATCTGTTAACTACCTGAGTGTCTTCTTTAGTGAAGTGTCTATTCATATCTTCTGCCCATTTTTTAATTGGGTATTTTGTCTTTTTGCAGTTGAGTTTTTGCAATATCATGTAGATTTTAGAGATCAGGCGCCGATCGGAAATGTCATAGCTAAAAACTTTTTCCCAGTCTGTAGGTAGTCTTTTTACTCTTCTGGTGAAGGCTTTGGATGAGCATAGGTGTTTGATTTTTAGGAGCTCCTAGTTTTTTTTTTTTTAGTTATCTAGGTTTTCTTCTACATTCTTTATAATGTTTTGTATACTGTTTATGCCATGTATTAGGGCTGCTAACATTGTCCCTATTTTTTCTTCCATGATCTTTATCATTTTAGATTTTATATTTTGGTCTTTGATCCATTTTGAGTTAGTTTTTGTGCATGAGGTGAGGTATGGGTCTTTTTTCATTTTTTTGCAGACTGATATCCAGTTATGCCAGCACCATTTGTTAAAAAGATTGCCTTTTCCCCATTTAAATGTTTTGGGGCATTTGTCAAATATCAATAGCTCATATGTGGATGGATTTATGTCTGGATTCTCAATTCTGTTCCATTGGTCTATGTATCTGTTGTTGTACTAGTACCAGGCTGTTTTGACTACTGTGGTGGTATAATAGGTTCTAAAATGAGGTAGAGTAAGGCCTCCCACTTAGTTCTTCTTTTTCAGTAACGCTTTACTTATCTGGGGCCTCTTTCCCTTCCATATGAAGTTAATTTGTTTCTCCATCTCATTAAAAGACATTTTTTAATTTGGATTGGAATTGCCTTAAATCTGTACATCACTTTTGGTAAAATAACCATTTTTATAATGTTAAGTCTTCCTATCCATGAGCAAGGTATGTTTTTCCACTTATGTTGGTCTCTTTGTTTCTTGCAAAAGTGTTTTGTAGTTTTCTTTGTATAAGCCTTTTACATCTCTGGTAAGATTTATTCCTAAGTATTGGTATTCCTAAGTATTGGTATTGATTTGGTGATTTCCTCTTCAATGTTCTTTTTGTTGGTGTAGAGGAATCCAACTGATTTTTGTATGTTTATCTTGTATGCCGATACTCTGCTGAACTCTTCTATTAGTTTCAGTAGTTTTCTTGAGGATTCCTTAGGGTTTTCTGTGTGTAAGATCATCTCGTCTGCAAATACAGATATTTTTACTTCTTCCTTGCCAATCTGGATGCCCTTTATTTCATTATCTAGCCTAATTGCTCTGGCTAGGACTTCCAGCACAATTTTGAATAAGAGTGGTGATAAAGAGCATCTTTGTCTGGTTCCTGATCTCCGGGAGAATGCTTTCAGGCTCTCTCCATTTAGGATGATGTTGGCTATTGGCTTTGTAAAGATGCCCTTTATTATGTTGAGGAATTTTCCTTCCATTCCTATTTTGCTGAGAGTTTTTATCATGAATGGTGTTGAACTTTGTCAAATGCCTTTTCTGCATCAATTGATAAAATCATGTGATTCTTGTCTTTTGTTATTTATATGATGGATTACATTAATTGTTTTCTAATGTTGAACCATCTCTGCATACCTGGTATTAATCCCACTTGGTCATGGCGAATTATTTTTTTGATATGTTGTTGAATTCTATTGGCTAGAATTTTCTTGAGGATTTTTGCATCTAAGTTCGTGAGGGATATAGGTCTATAATTTTCTTTTTTTGTGGTGTCTTTACCTGGTTTTGGTATCAGGGATATGCTGGCTTCATAGAATGATTTTGGGAGTATTCTGTCCTTTTCTGTGCTCTGAAGTACCTTTACTAGTACTGGTCTTAACTCCTCTCTGAAGGTTTGGTAGAACTCAGCAGTGAAGCCATCCGGGCCAGGGTTTTTTTTAATAGTTTTTTAATTACCTTTTCAATCTCTTCTTTTGTTATGGGTTTATTTAGTTGTTCTACCTCTGTTTGTGTTAGTTTAGGTAGGTAGTGCATTTCTAGGAATTCAACCATTTCTTATAGGTTTTCAAATTCATTAGAGTACAATTTTTCATAGTAATCTGTTATAATTCTTTTAATTTCAGTTGGGTCTGTTTTAATATCGCCCATCTCATTTCTTATTCAGGTTATTTGCTTCCTCTCCTGTTTTTCTTTTGTCAGTTTGGCCAATGATTTATTAATTTTGTTGATCTTTTCAGAGAACCAGCTTTTGGTCTTGTTAATTCTTTCAGTTGTTTTTCTGTTTTGTATTTCATTTAGTTCTACTCTAATTTTTATCATTTGTTTTCTTCTGGTGCCTGTGGGTTTCTTTTGTTGCTCTCTTTCTATTTGTTCAAGTTGCAGGGATAATTCTTTGATTTTGACCCTTTCTCCTTTTTGTATGTGTGCATTTATTGATACAAATTGACCTCTGAGTGCTGCTTTCACTGTATCCCAAAGGTTCTGATAGGAAGTATTTTCATTCTCATTGGATTCTCTGAATTTCTTTATTCCATCCTTAATGTCTTCTATAACCTAGTCTTTTTTCAGCAGGGTATTGTTCAGTTTCCAAGTGTTTGATTTCTTTTCCCTGATTTTTCTGTTATTGATTTCTACTTTTATGGCCTTATGGTCAGAGAAGATGCTTTGCAATATTTCAATGTTTTGGATTCTGCTAAGGCTTGCTTTGTGACCTAATAAATGGTCTATTTTAGAGGCTGTTCCATGTGCACTAGAAAAGAAAGTATACTTGGTTGCTGTTGGGTGGAGTGTTCTGTATATGTCTATGAGGTCAACCTGGTTTATTGTGGCATTTAGATCTTCCGTGTCTTTATTGAGCTTCTTTCTGGATGTCCTGTCCTTCACCAAAAGTAGTGTGTTGAAGTCTCCTACTGTAATTGTGGAGCTATCTCACTTTTCAGTGGGGTTAGAGTTTGTTTTATGTATCTTGCAGCCCTGTCATTGGGTGCATAAATATTTAATATGGTTATATCTTCTTGGTATATTGTCCCTTTAATCATTATATAGTGTCCTTCCTTATCCTTTATGATGGATCTAACTTTAAAGTGTATTTTGTCAGAAATTAATATTGCTACTGCTGCTCTTTTTTGATTGATATTTTCTTGATATATTTTTTTCCATCCTTTGAGTTGTAGTTTTTTTGTGTCTCTAAGTCTAAGATGTGTCTCTTGTAGATAGCATATAGGCGGATTGTGTTTTTTAATCCATTCTGCCACTGTCTATCTATTGGTGCATTTAGTCCATTTACATTCAGAGTAATTTATGGATTGGTATGAATTTAGTGCTATCATTTGATGTCTTTTGTGTGTTGTTGACAGTTTCTTTTTCCCACTTACTTTTATGTGCTGGGTAGATTATATATTGTCTTTCCTCATATTTGTTGTTGTTGATTTTGTTTCTGCTGAGTCTCTATTTTTTTCTTGTATTTTATTTTGATGTGTAGGATAGTTTGTCTCCTTTGTGGTTACCTCATTATTTACCCCTATTTTTCTGAATTTAAACCTGACTTTTATTTCTTTGTATAGCCTTATCTTCTTCTCCATGTGTAAGATCTATGGCTACATTTCTTAGTCCCTCTTTATTGTTTTAATGTTCTCTTTTCTTTTGCGTAATAACATTACTGTCACCCTTTTTTGAAAGTTTTTTTTTTTTGTTATCTTGCTTTGTTTTTTTTATTTCCCTGTCTGGTTGACTTCTGATTGCTCTGCTCAGTGTTCTAGTCTTGGGTTACTACCTGATATTATTGATTTTCTCACCAAAGAACTCCCTTTAGTATTTCTTGTAGTTTTGGTTTGGTTTTTATGAATTCCCTAAACTTCTGTTTATCTGGAAATGTCCTAATTTCACCTTCATATTTGAGAGACGGTTTTGCTGGATGTATGGTTCCTGGCTGGCATTTTTTTTTTTTTCCTTCAATTTTTTCTGTAAGTCATCCCATTGCCTTCTTGCCTGCATGGTTTCTGCAAAGTAGTCCAACCTTATTCTTATTGGCTCTCCTTTGTAGGTGACTTTTCGTTTATCCCTAGCTGCTCTTAAAATTCTCTCTTTATCTTTGGTTTTGGCAAGTTTGAGTAAAATATGTCTTGGTGACATTCTTTGAACATCAATCTTATGTGGAGCTTGATGAGCATCTTGGATAGATATCTTCTTATCTTTCATATCAGGGAAGTTTTCTGGCAACAAACCTTCAACAATTCTCTCTGTTTTTCTGTTATCCCTCCCTGTTCTGGTACTCCAATCACTCACAGGTTATTTCTTTTGATAGAGTCCCACATGATTCTTAAGGTTTCTTCCTTTTTTTTTTTTTCCTATTCTTTTATCTGATTTTTCTTCAAATATATTAGTGCCAAGTGGTTTATCTTCTAGCTCAGAAATTCTGCCTTCCACTTGCTCAAATCTGCTTCTCTGACTTTTTATTGAGTTGTCTAGTTCTGTAATTTTATTGTTAATCTTCTGAATTTCTGATTGCTGTCTGTCTTTTTTTTTTTTTTTGGTCTGTCTATGGATTTTTCGAGCTTATTAAATTTTTCATTATGTTTCTGAATAATCTTTCTAATTTCTTCAATTGCTTTATCTTTGTGTTCCTTGGCTTGTTCTGTGTATTGCCTCATTTCTTTCCTGATGTCTTGAAGGGTTCTGTATATTAATCTTTTGTATTCTGGCTCTGGTAATTCCAGGAAGGCTCTTTCATCTAGAAGATCCCTGGATTCTTTTTTTTTGAGAGCTTCTTGCGGCGATCATGGTCTGTTTCTTCATGTGACTTGATATTTACTGTTATCTCCGAGCCATCGATAAGTTATTGTATTAGTTTATACTTGCTTACTGTGTTGTAGCTTCTTGCTTTGTTTTGTTTTGGTATACCCCTATGGGTTGCTTGAGTGAGCTAGCTTGATCATTTTTGCCTTTGGAGCTCTGATGTCCTGTCCCCAGATGGCTAGAGCTGTTATCAGGTATATCAGTCTAGGAGTTCATTCAGTTTTCTTGTATGAATTCAGCTCAGGATTCCAGGTAGCTGATATCAAGTGTGTGGTACAGGCTCTGTCCTACAGTCTTAGAGGGGCAGTGGTGATTGGTGTAGGTACCGGTGTATGGTTGCAGCAGGGGGTCACACTCTGAACAAGGCAGGGGGCTGAGAATCCTCCCCCATGTGTCTCTGAGGAAAGTGTGTCCCTGTTCCCTAGAATGTACAGGTGGGTGGGTTCTGCAGACAGACTATGTGCACCCAATGTTTTTGGTTGTAAGGACTGGGAGGTACCAGTTATCCTTGGGCCCCTGTCATGGGTGGCTGGGTGACCTGAGTGGAGCTACCAATCCTTAGGCCCCTGAAGTGAGTAGGTGAGGACCCTGTTTAATAGGCAAAGCAATGTCAAACATCAAACACCCATCTCTCCGCCGCACAGCTGAAACATTTGGAGTCTGCCAACAAAGGCCTAGTCACCTGAAATAGGCCCACACAGGTCTGTGCAGAGGGAAAAGGTACTCAAAGTCCAAGGACTCTTTATGCCTTGACAGGAACCACCTCTGTCCTGAGCTCCCCTGGTTAATGGAGCTGGCAAATTATCTTTTCCCCCAGTTGCAAATTTATTCCTTCTCCAAGGCTGGGAGGATGGCTCTAGGTGCTCAACAGGGCCTATCTCAGGCCCAGGGAAGTCAGCAAATGAAGCCGGCTTGGGAGCGGGGGTGGGGTGGGCGGTCAGTGTAATGTATACGCAATGCTTAGCTTTTGCTGAGAGCGCCATTCTTCTCTGGTTCTGGAGGTGTGAGTAGGCTATGTGGCTGGCTGCTTCTCTCTGAGGAAACTGGCCGAAATCTAGTACCAGCCCGCCACCGCCGCTCCCAGGAATGATGCCTGACGACTCCCTGTGATTCAGTTCCGGTAACTCCTCTTCGCTTCTGAACTGTCACTTCTTCTCCCTACCCCTCTGTTCATTTTCTAATCTTGCCTTTGATGCTCAGGGCTCATAGCTTGTCATAAATATACTTGTTTCACTTGTTTTTTTGGGTCTTTGTTGTAAAGAGGGCTCCCCGGAAACATCTGTCTATTCCACCATCTTGGCTCCGCCTCCTCATCTCCACAGGGTTTTTAATGGCTGTATTTTTTGGAAGTAGATCACCAGGCCTTTTTTCTGAGGCACTTCTGGATGGACTCAAACATCCAACATTTGGGTTAGTAAACAAGCGTATTAACCATTTGCATAGACATTGTAAATCAGATCTCTTTTTGAGTAGAGTGGAGTCCTGGTGGCATAGTGCTTAAGAGCTTGGCTGCTAACCAAAAGTTGGCAGTTCCAACCCACCAGCTGCTCCTTAGAAACCCTATGGGGCAGTTCTACTCTTTCCTATAGGGTCGTTATGAGTTGGAATTGACTCCAAGGCAACAGATTTGGTTTTTGGTTTGATAAGAATAAGGATTAGAAGTTAACCAATTACTTTCAATGTATGTACTGTTCATCTCTGAGAAGTTTGTGAAGAACAGACATGACACGGAGCTTATAATCTAATTAATGAGATAATATAAATGAAACAATAGAAAAATGATTTGCTGTGTAGTGGCGTCATCTTCAAACTCATTGCTAAGAAAGTTCAGAACAAAGATCTATGAGGTCAAAGAGTGGCTCAAAAGAGGCAGGCAAGAAAGGTTGAATTTAGGGAGATAAAGGTGGGATATCATAAGTGTGGAAAACAATGACACAGGCAAAGAAGTGGGAATTAAACCACTTTAGAGATCTGTGTTTCTCAGAGATATGTGTTTCTCAAAGTGTGACTTAGGAACTACCTACATCAGGAATCACTTGGGGGCAATGTTTTAAAGCGCAGCTGTTGAGTCCTAAACTTTACCTTATAACCAGAATCTCTGAGGGGTAAAGTTGAGGAATTCAGTTGGTTTTTATTTTTTTGTTTCATTTGCTTGTTTGTTTTTGTTTTAAACAAATATCTCAGGGATCCTAAAAAAAAAAAGCCTATTGCCGTTAAGTCGATTCCGACTCATAGGGTCCTAAGGACTACTAAAGCTTGAGAGAGAGAGGAATCGAGATGACCAGAAATGAGGCTCATGCTGGGGAATGAATAGAAATGCAGGTGAGGATATGGAGCTACTGTGCTTGCTTCCTCTTCTTTTAGTTTTCAATCATCTTCATTGAGGTATAATTTATATATTATAATAAATTGCCCATTATACAGGTACAGGTCAAGAATTTTAACCAAAAAAAACCCTGTTTAACCACCACAAGATCAGTCCTGACATTGAACATTTTCATCACCCTAGAAAGCTCCTTCATGTCTCTCTGCACCTACCCCCATCCCTAGATCCCAGACAACCCCAGGTTTGAATTCTATCAATATATATTAATACTGACATTTCTAAAATTTCATATAATCATACTATATATACTTATATGTGTCCGATTTCTCTTGTTCAGAATAATTTTCTCAAGGTTCATCCATGTGGTTATGTGTACTAATAGGTTGTTCCTTTTTATTACTGAATTTCTTTGGATGGATATACACCATTTTAGATCCAGTTTATGATTAATGGGCATTTAGATTACATTCAATTTGGGGCTATTATGAAAAAAGGTGCGATGAATATTAGTTTACAAATCTTTTTGTTGACATAAGTGTTTATATTTCTTTGGTAAATATCTAAGAATGAAAACATTGAATCGTGTGGTAATTATACATTATATGACACTACCAAACTATGTTACCTACGGTTTGTATCATTTTACACTTCCACCAGAAAAGTATGAGAGTTTCAGTTGCTCAACTTCCTTGCCAGCAATTGCTCTTTTTAATTTTAGCTACTATAGTGGGTGTGAGAGCTATCTTATTGTAGTTTTAATTTGCATGTCCCTGATGATTAATGGCACGGAGCACCTTTTCAGGTACTATTAGTCATTCATATATCTTCTTTGGTGAGGTGTTTGTTCAAGGCTTTTGTCCATTTTATCATTAACTATTGTCTTATTCTTATTGAATTGTAAGAGATCTATGTACTTTCCAGACAAAAATGTCTTTTTCAGATATTTGTTTTACAAATAGTTTCTCTAATTCTATAGCTTGCCTTTAAATTTCCTAGTGATATCTCTTAAACAATACAAATTTTAAATTTTTTATGAAGTCCAACTTTTTTTTTGCTTTTATGGATATGCTTTTTGTGTCGTAAGATATATTTGCCTACAAGGATTTTCTATATTTTGGTCCAAATTTTTTATAGTTTAGCTTTCATGTTTAGTTCTACGATTAACCTAACCTTTGTGAATGATGTGAATTCGTGGTTGAGACTGATCTTTTTTTTTTTCCTGTGCAGCATTCTAGCAACATTTATTGAAAATATAATTCTTTTCCATTGAATCACCTTGGGAGCTTTGTCAAAAATGAATTGATCATTTATATAATGTATTTATTTTTGGACTAATTATTGTGTCCCACTGAGCTACATAGCTATCCTTATGGTAATGCACAGTCTTGATCACAGTTGCTGTATAGTAAGTCTTGAAATCAGGTAGTTTAAGTTCTCTGGCTTTGTTCTTCTTTTGCAAATCTGTTTTGGCTCTCTAGATCAACTTAAAATACAATTGTTTTCAATTCATATTAAAAAAAAATCCACTAGGACTTTCACTGGGATTGCACTGAATCTATAGAACAGGACTTCTCTATATCAGCACTTTTGACATTTGGAGCCAGATAATTCTTTGTTGTTGGTGGCTGTCTTGCGTGTTGTAGAATGTATAGCTGCAACCCTGGCCTCTACTCACTAAATGCCAGAAATATTCCTCAGCTGTGACAACAAAAATATCCTCAGACATTGTCAAATGTCCTCTGGGAGACAAAATTGCCTCCAGTTGAGAACTTCTGCTGTAGAACAATTTGGGAAGATTGGACATCTTAACAATACTGAGTTTTCCGATCAGTAAACATGCTTTAGCTCTCCAGTTATTTAGATCATCTTTACTTTTCCTTAGAAATATTTTGTAGTTTTTGGTGTTAAGATACTGCACATATTTGTTAGATTTAAACCTAAGGTTTTTATATTTTTTCATGTTATAAATGGTAATTTTTTCTTAATTTTATTTTCCAATTGTTTGTTGCTCGTATGTAGAATAAAATGAACATTTGCCTATTGATCTTGTATACTAAAACCTGGCAAAAGTTACTTATTAATATAAGCTGATGTTTTTGCAGATTCCTTAGGATTTTCTATAGAAACAATAATACTGTCTACAAATAACAATAAATTTACTTTTTCCTCTCTAATCTTTACGCATTTTATTTCTTTTTCTTGCCTATTGCAATAGCTAGGGTCTTCATAAATATTATCAAATAGAAGCATTTAAGAGGATATCCTTGTCTTTTTTCCAATTTTTCTGATTTATCATATTCGTTGGCATAAAGTGTTCATAATATCTCCATCCATTTTATTGTATATAATATCTTCAATGATATTTACATATTAATTTCAGATATTGGTGCATTGCAACATTCTGTATTTCTCCTGATTACTCTTGTTAGTTGTTTAACAATTTCATTAATATTTCCAAAGAACCTACTTTTGGCTTTGTTAATTTTCTCTAATGTTCTCTGTTTTTTATGTCATTGATTTTTTCCCACACTTGTCTTTATTACTTCTGTCTCTTCCTATTCACTTTGGGTTTAATTTTCTTTTTTTTTCTCTAATTAATGTGAAAGCTCAGATCATTGATTGTAAAACTTTCTCTTTCCTAACATAGACAATTAAATCTCTAAATTTCTTTCTAAACAACTGCTTTAGCTGTATTCCAACTTTTGATGTGTTATGTTTTTATTATCACTTGGTTGTAAATATTTTCTAATTTCCCTTTTGATTTTACTTCAGTTATCTATGGGTTCTTTAGGAAAAAAAAAAACATGCAAATGTCAATTAGATTTTATTGATAGAATTTATTCTTCATATTTTCTATATTCTTACCAATTTTCTGCCTACTTTTCTATCAACTGTTGAAAGAAATGTTGAAATTTCCAACTATGAAAGTAAATTCCCTTTGGTTCTGCCAGTTTTTTCATCATGTATTCTGAAGTTCTGTTATTAAGTGTCTACACGTTAAGGACGTTTTGTCTTCCCGATGAATTGACTTTTGTCTTCCTGATGAATTGACATTATGAAATATCACTCTTTATCTCTGATAATCCTCTTTGTCTTGAAAACTGTTTTGTCTGATGTTAATATACTCATGCCAGGTTTCTTAAGTTAACTGCTTACGTGTCATATACCTTTTTATTTCTTTTACTTTTAACATATTTCCCTTTATATTTAAAGTGTGCCTCATATTAAAAACATATTGTTGGGTGTTGCTTTTTTATCCAGTCTGGCAATCTCTACATTTTAATTGTAGTAGTTTGTGCATTAGCATTTAATGTAATTTTTGGCACATTTGCCCTCTTGCTATTTGATTTCCATTTGTCCTTTCTTTTTCTTCCTTCTTTTTTTAATTACTCCTTTCCTGCCTTCTTCTGGAATCATATAATTTTTTTAGCATTCTATTTTGTATACTTTACTGGGTTTTTAAAATATACGTATCTCATGGATTGCAATGTTGGACCCTATTGTCTAATGCCTGAAAACAATTGATGTACAGTTTTATCAGTGAAAGATCTAGTCTTGTATGAGTTACTTCATTATGGTTGGAAGTACAAGTATTTCATTAATGGTTTCTTGAGTAGCAATTTGACAGAATGAAAATGGTTTTAGAAAAATTAATCTGACATCAATATACATAATGATTTTATGTTATAAAGACTAGAAAAGGAAAGACTAGCCAAGAGCCAAGTAAAATGATACAGCCATTAGCCTGGTGGCACAGTGGTTAAGAGCTTGACTGCTAACCAAAAGGTCAGCAGTTAGAATTCACTGGCCATTCCTTGGAAACCCTATGGGGCAGTTCCACTCTGTCCTATAGGGTCACTATGAGTCAGAAACAACTCAATGGTGACAGGCTATTAGGGCTAAGATACTAGAATGGAGAGGTAGCCGTAGTAATTGAAAAAAAAATGTTTTAAAGAATGAAAACCCTGTAAACCCTGTGCCAGGAAAAAGTATGAGAAAAATTCTGAAAAAAGCTTGAAAAAAAATTCAAAGTAGATCATCAGTATTTAGTAATAGATCAGATATAGCATTTGAGGAAATCAGAGAGTGTAAGAAAAATTCTGTTTCCAGTTTCAAGATTAGAAAAAAATAGTGGATATGGAATTAAAAAGGAAAAAGAGGAGTTGAGAGATGAAAGGGGGATACTTTTAGTTTTGGGGTGTATTAGATTAGAAGTTTCAAGAACAAATCAAAGTGGATATGTTTTGAAGGCCAAGGAAATATGAAACAAGAGCTCAGATAAATGGTCAGGGTAGAATGTATGGACTTAGATTTCTTTCTCGCCTAGGGAATAAATGAAACCATGCAATTAGTGAGAGATAACTGAGATAGTGAATATGGAGACAAGAGTGAACAGTGCATAGAATACATGATGCAGTTGGGTCAAGGGAAATGAAGTTGGAAACCAGTGGATGTAGCAAGATAACGATGGGGCTAGGAGTCAGAACACCAGAAGTAAAGAGGGTGGATGAATAAGAAAGAAATAGAAAGAGCAGGAGAGATCCCAAACATTTTGATTGTGGGGTTTGTCTGTTTTGCCATGCATCTCATTTAATTGATAAACACAGTGGCAAGCTCAAAGTCTGTGCTAACTACTCGGATGGGAACACCAGATTCTTCTGTGATTTCTTTCCAATACCTTCCAGATCTTCTCATTCAAGGAATGACAAAAAGAAACTGGGTGTAGTCTTTAACTCCATTTGAATGAATTTAGAAACACAGCTGAAGGCGTTCACATTCTGTTCTTGGATTTTTCTAGAAAGAATATGAATGCTGCCTTATATTCTTGCATTTTATAATTGTTCATGATTTAGAGTTTTTTTTTAACATTAGGTCTTCGGAACCTCACAGTCTTGTGATATAGTCTGCGTGGGGCATAATTTTTAGTCCTATGAGTTACTGAAGATAGGACAAGAAAGGCCCAAACTAGAGGTCTTCTGTTTTCTGACTTTTCTTCTAGAGTTCTTTCATTACACCTATTTTCTCCCCTAATTCTAGATTGTGATGGAGAAGAGAATAAAAAGCCTTCCATGCTCAAGCATGGTTGGAGAAATAATGATGTACTATCTGATTTGTAGAACAAAAATAATCTGAGTGCATAATTGTCATAAAATTTTCTGCTAATGTCTCACTGAAAATATATATATAAATACGTGGCTCAAGTCCAGTCATGTTTGTGTCTACTGGGAGTAATTTTTGCCAACAACTGAACATGGACCAAGTTCAAACATTACTCAGACATCTCCAATTAAGACAGGAAGTTAAAAAACAGCACCCGGCTTGCAAAACTTAATTTATTCTTTCTTTCTTAAACTTGTCTCGTTATCTGTCTCTTTTTGGGGGGAATAAGGAGTGGGGATAATAAGAGTTCATTTAGTTTGCTGCTTAACCAGGTTACAATTATACAGATAAATTTCACTCATTATAAAATCTGGGTCTTTCATCCTTTTGGCCAAGTAATTATCTATTATGTAATTATTTCTCTCACATTCTCTCTTCCTCCATTTCTCTTCTCTATCCTTCCCAGCTCATTAAGCAAGAAAATATGAAACAAAAATATATGCATCACCAGTGACAGAGATGTTATGATTATACATCTCTCTTACTAATGTTGCAGTTGCCTTCCGTTTAATATTGTATGTAATTGCCATCCCAATTGTCACATCTTCCTTGGGCTGTAAGAATATCATACCTACCGCTTTACTGGGTATGTTCACATTGGCTTTGAATTATGCCTTTGATTTAATTGTCAGGTAACTTGTGTATGTGGGACCATTTCCTATTTCTTGACCCTATCTCATTTACAATAATTTCACTGGTATGAATTTTATACTCAAATCTGTTAAGATAAAATTGCTGTTAAGACAAAATTGTTAGTCTATTGTAGTCATCTAATAAGTTACATTATGCTCAAAATTTTTTAAATCTACAAATACTTAACTCTCAGAAATTTTCATTATAGAATAATATTATAAGAGGGAACAAAACTTAGTGGAGAGGCCATAGACTAAAAAAGGCCTGATTGAAATCCTAGATTTGACAATTGCTGGTTATGTGAGGTTAAGCAATTTACTTAAGACCTTTAAGCCACAAATTTCTCATTAGAAAAAGTGGAAAAATAATAGTTAGCATGGTAAAGCGGTAATTATTGCTCCCTCCATGGTAGAAGAATTATAGATTAAATACGTAAGGTACTTTGTATATTAAAAATGAGAATTATTGGCAAAAGTAATTAGAAAACAGGAATTCTTAACTGCTCTTAAATGATTCTATTTAAAAGGAGATAATTGATTCAAAATATCCTGTCATTTACCCACAACTCTATTCAATAACTATAGTATGTGCCCAGAACTGTGCCATATCCAACATGAGCAAGACAAGAGACAAAAAATGTAAGAAAGTTGTAAATACAAGCAAATTATAAAGTGTGGTTTTTGCTTTTATCAAGCTTATGGACTAGTTGGAGAGCCAAGACAAATATATCTGAAACAATTCATTGAATAATAGACTATATAGTTTTAACAACAGCTACAACTTATTGAGTGCCAAGCCCTGGTAGATGTTTTATAAACCCCAAAAAACCGTTGCCGTCGAGCGGATTCTGACTCATAGCAACCCTAAAGGGCAAAGCAGAACTGCCCCATAGGGCTTCCAAGGAGCACCTGGTGGATTCAAACTGCTGACCTTTTGGTTAGCAACCATGGCGCTTAACCAGTATGCCACCAGGGTTTCCAGACGTTTTACTGACATTATTTAAGGAGCTCTGGTGACTCAATGTTTAAACGCTCTGCTGCTAACAGAAAAGTTTGGTAGTTTAAACCCAACTCAGCTCTGCAGGAGAAAAGACCTTGCAATCTACTTCTATAAACAGGCTAGGAAGCCCTATGGGGCAGTTCTACTCTGTCATATAGGGTCGCTATAAGTTGGAATCTATTTGACGGCAAACAATGTTAACATTTATCATCTTGAATTAACCCTACTTTACTTCAAGGGTTATTTTACTATTGAGCACACTGAGATTCATCAGATAATACAGATAAGGAAACTACGTTTCAAGGAAGTTAGATTGATTAGGTAAATTCAAAAGCAACTAATAATGATAACGGTGATAGTAAATGTGCGTGGAGTATCTACAGCATGTGACTCAGTGGGACACACGGATGGAGTTGAGAGTACAGGAGCTGTGGTGATGGCCAGTTCACTGCCTGCACTGATAAATCAGACGTTTGAGAGGTGCTTTCTCATGCCTGTTACATATGCTAAAGGACAGAACAAGAATTTTAACCAGAACTTTTCTCAAAGCTCTCAGGTATTCACTTAGCTTTATTTTACCATTGAGCAAACTGAGATTCGTTAGAGAGCCATGTATAGAAACTGATCCTTGTGTTTCCCAAGCCATTGCATGCTTAAAGTAACCTGGGGGTCTTGGCACTTGCATATTCTGGCTAATTCTCACCTTCACTTCTGCAACATAAATTGAGATACGGGGTGTGGATTCATTAAGAATGCTGTCCAAACATTAACATAAGCCCTAACTCAACGTCTGCTTGATGAGCCTGACAGTTTCTTTTATGGGGCAATGAGGAAAAGTGGCGTGAAGATCCCCATTATTTCTGATAATATTCGTTTTCTGAGAAATTGATGTTCTTGATTTCTTCATCAATGTATTTGTCAGTGCAAAATGCATTACTTATGAGAGCTGCCTACATATAACCCAGATGAATCTGATGTGAAATATTTAAACCCAACATGAAGCAGAAAACAATATTCTTTTCAAAGGTACGTGTTTTCTCTTAATAAAATAGTTAACCTAACCTGTGGCTGTACAATTGATTCCAACTCATAGCAACCCTATAGGACAGAGTAGAACTGCCCCACAGGTTTCCAAGGTTATAAATCTTTACGGAAGCAAACTGTCACATCTCCTCCAGAGTGGCTGGTGGGTACCAACTGCTCACATTTTGGGTAGCAGCCTAGCACTTTAACCACTGTGCCAACAGGGCTCCTAATAAAATAGTTCCAAAAAAAAATTTTTTTTTTTGCTGTTGACTCAATTCCAACTTGTAGCAACCCTATAGAACAGAGTAGAACTGCAGCAAGGAGAAGCTGGTGGGTTTGAACTCCCAACCTTTTCGTTGGCTGCGGGAACTGCTAATGGAGAAAGACAGAAAACAACAATTAGAGAAGGGAGATTTCTGAGTAATGAAGGAGTGTCTCACAAGTGGTCACGTTCCCAATATTATCTTTTTCCAACCAAATTCGGGGAAATGTACAGTCATGGAGAGCACCTACTTGCAGAAAACTTTTCTAAGACAAGTTCCAGTTTTTGGCTATTTGTGTCTTTTTAGCCTTCCCTTAATTACGCAGATATTTTTTGGTATTAAAAAAAAAAAAAAAACCCAAAACAAACCCATTGCCGTCAAATTGATTCCAATTTCCAGTGACACTATAAGACAGAGTGAGGATACCCTGGTGGCATAGTGGTTAAGAGCTGCGTCTGCTCGACTGCCCAGATAGGGAACACAACAGAGAATCCCTGATGAAGCAGGCAGATCTACCCAACAGTGGGACGCAGACCTCAAATTCTCGTAAAAAGACCAGACTGAATGGTCTGACTGAGACTGGAGGGACCCTGGAGGCCATGGTCCCCAGACCTTCTGTTACCCAAGACTGGAACCATTCCCAAAGCCAACTCTTCAGACAGGGATTGGACTGGACTATAAGACAGAAAATGATGCTGGTGAGGAGTGAGTTTCTTGGCTCAAGTAGACACATGAAACTATGTGGGCAGCTCCTGTCTGGAGGTGAGATGAGAAGGTAGAGGTGGGCAGGACCTGGCTGAATGGACACAGGGAATATAGGATGGAAAGGAGGAATGTGCTGTCTCATTAGGGGGAGAGCAACTAGGAGTACATAAACCAAAACCAAACCCAGTGCCGTCGAGTTGATTCCAACTCATAGCGACCCTATAGGACAGAGTAGAACTGCCCCATAGAGTTTCCAAGGAGCGCCTGGCGGATTCAAACTGCCGACCCTTTGGTTAGCAGCCATAGCATTAACCACTATGCCACAAGGTGTATACAAGTTTTTGTATGAGAGACTGACTTGATTTGTAAACTTTCACTTAAAGCACAATAAAAAAATTTTTGAAAGACGAGTTATGTCTGCTGACCAAAAGGTTGGCAGTTCAAATCCACCAGGCACTCCTGGGAAACCCTATGGGGCAGTTCTGCTCTGTCCTTTAGGGTCGCTATGAGTAGGAATCGACTCGACGACAATGGGATAGGACAGAGTAGAACTGCCCCCATGGGGTTTCCAAGGAGGGCTGATGGATTCGAACTGCTGGCTTTTTGATTAGCAGCCGAACTCTTAACCACTGTGCCACCTGGGCTCCATTTTTGGTACAGTGCATACAAATTGAAGTAAGTATCAAAGCAACATTTCCCGAGTTTGTACCTTGGAGACTTTGGGCCATGAGATGTTTGTTTTACTCAAACAATAGGCTTCTAAGGGCAAATAAGCCTGGAAAAGTAGACTAAAAAACAAAGTTAAACGGGATCTTGATTGCAGGACTATGCTGAGCCTTAATAATGATACTGTAAGTTAAGATTCTCTAAGCAAGGGTATTATCTAACTTTCATTTACACATGAGCTTTTTTTACAATTAGCACCTTATGAAAGTCATGTTCTGCAGAACGGTGCTATAAAAAACTGATTTAAAGTAATAAGTCTATAATTGATTTAGGTTGGGTACTTGTGACCAAAGGTCCCATTTTTAAAAACAGAGAGACACCTGGAATTTATACGTCTGCATCCTTCTTAGTCTGATGTCATATGCATTCCCGTGGACCAGTATGATGTCAATGTGAGACACATGAGAAGGTAATATTCATCAGGGAGCTGACATAGAAATAGGTGAAAGAAATGAGAGGGCTCTTGGAGTGTTATTAAGAGGCACCTGAATCAGGCAGATTAACCCAATAATTAGAGTTAATATTATGGGGGCTCAGAAAGGGCAGCACGGGTAAGCACACACCTGGAAGAGGTGCCTGAAGAGAGGCTATTTGGTTTGGACAGCCACTCCTTACAAAATGGAATACATGAAGACTCCTTTTGCCTGGGTGTGTCACCTCCTATACCCAGATCCACTACACAGGTGAGAGAAACAAAAGCAACTGAAAGAGCACTTTGTCGTGGTTATGAAAGGCCATCTGTCATCACCAGTGACATCCCTTGGGGCCAGGGCTTCAGCTCTTCTTACAGGCAGCATACAGTGCTATCCCTCTCACCCCTGCACCATTACAAGCCCCACTGGCTTTCTGGCAGGCCCATTTCAGAAGAGGTTTTTTTTTAGTTTCCCCTACTATCTTTCCGTAAGGTAAGGTACAGTCCTGAATTAAGGACATCTTAAGCTCTCCAAGCTTACTGTCAGAAAAGACCAATGAGGCAGGGTTAAACAAAACCAGCCAAGAAAGATACAATATGAAATAGTCAATTTGGCATATTCATTAAGATTAATTGATTGACTCATTCACGTCTTCATCCAACCACCTATTTGACATTTATAGGGACCTCCATGGTAGGTCCCAGAGAGACAGAAATGAGAATAAAAAACAAAGTCTGTAACTCAGGAAGTCCAGTTAGTCTAGCTATTTTTCAAACTTTGGAATGCATAGGAATCACTTAGAACAATGGCTTAAACTGCAGATTCCTGCCCCCTCTCCAAGAGATTCTCATTCAATTAGGCTGACGTGGGTTCCAAGATCTTCATTGTTTTTAATGGTGATCGTGATAAAATAAAAAAACCAAACTCATTGCCATCCAGTCAGTTCTGACTCACAGCGACCCTATGGGACAGAGTAGAACTACCCCATAGGGTTTCCAAGGCTATAAATCTTTACAGAAGCAGACTTCCGCATCTTTCTCCCACAGAGCGGCTGGTGGTTTCAAACCACCGACCTTTCAGTTGGCAGTTGAGCACTTAACCACTGCACCACCAGGGCTTCTTGGTGATTGTGATATATGTGGTCTATGAACCTTACTTTAGAGTTCCTGGGTGATGCAAATAGTTAACATACTTGGCTATTAAGGGAAAAGTTGGAGGTTCGAGTCCACTCAGAGGTGCTTTGGAAGAAAGGCGTGGTGATCTACTTATGAAAAATCAACCCTTGAAAACCCCACGGAGCACCGTTCTGCTCTGGCACACCTGGAGTCACCATGGTTGGAATCTATTCAACGGGAGCTGACTGGGTCATACTTAAAGAAATACTAATTAAAATTTGGTGTTTAGCCTTTTTTTTTTTTCCTATTTATAGAAAAATGTAGCACAATTTAAATTATTTTCCTTTGCTCTTATATAATAAGCATTTTCACATATCACTGAAATGTCTTCATAAACATAATATTTGAAGGATGAATAACTTCATTCTTTGTGTGTAGCATAATTTATTTCATCAATCTCTTATTTTGCACTTTTTTTGGAAATTTTGCTATGTTAAGATATGTTGTTATTGTTGTTGTTGTTAGGTGCCCTCAAGTTGGTTTTGACTCGTAGAGACACTATGTACCACAGAACGAGACACTGCCCAGTCCTGTGCCATGCTCACAATAATTATGTGAGCCCATTGTTGAAGCTACTGTGTTAATCCATCTCATTGAGGATCTTTCTCTTTTCTGCTGATCCTGTGCTTTACCAAGCATGATGTCCTTCTCCAGGGACTGAACCCTCCTGACAACATGTCCAAAGTATGTCAGACACAGTCTTGCCATGCTTGCTTCTAAGGAGCATTCTGGTTGTACTTCTTCCAAGACAGATTTGTTCATTCTTTGGGCAGTCCACAGTATATTCAATATTCTCTGCCAACACCACAATTCAAAGGCTTCAATTCTTCCTATATCTTCCTTATTTATCGTCCAGCTTTCACATACATATGATGAGATTGAGAATACCATGGCTTGGATCAGGTGTGCCTTAGTCTTCAAGGTGAGATCTTTGCTTTTCAACATTTTAAAGAGATCCTTTGCAGCAGATTTGCCCAATGTAACGCATCTTTTGACTTCTGACTACTGCTTCCATGGGTGTTGATTGTAGGTCCAAGTAAAATGAAATCCTTGACAACTTCAATCTTTTCTCCATTTATCATAATGTTGCTTATTGGTCCAGTTGTGAGGATTTTTGTTTTCTTCATATTGAAGTGTAATCCATACTAAAGGCTGTGGTCTTTGATTGTCATCAGTAAGTGCTTCAAGTCCTCTTCACTTTCAGCAAGCAAGGTGGTGTCATCTGCATAACACAGGTTGTTAAGATATACTATAAGGAAAATTGTTATACACGATGCTTGTGTGTGTGTGTGTGTGTGTGTGTGTGTGTGTGTGTATAAAATTTTTCTTTTGGGTTTATTCCTAGAAATAGAATCATTACAGAGTGAAAGTATGCATATTTTTAAATGCGAGACATGTTACCAAATTTCTTTCCAAAAAGGTTGTGGCGATATTCGCACTACCAGAACAAAAAGTACCAATTTATCTGATAACTAAATTTATTAAATGTGTTTTGAGGACTGTATTGGTCATTGTATTTCTTTTTCTGCAAATCATTCTCTTCTTTTGTCCAGTTACCTATTGGAGACTTGATTTTTTATTGATTTTTTTAAAAATTAATTTCTTCCTCAAATAATTATGTGATATTTATGGCAATTACTTTCAGTTTATTAATTACATTGACTTTCATGATTTATGATACATGGAGGTTTCCTAGATTTATGTAAGCAAATCAAATATTTTCTATTATGATTTCTTTCATTACTTTTATGGTTAGAAAGTTCTCTTTCATTTAGAATTTAGAAAAATCATCCCATATATATATTTTTTTAATTTTTACGGTTTGACTTTTTATATGTAACGCTTCAATTTTGATGTAAAATATGAGGTGACAATCTAATTTTTTTGCACTAGCTAGCCAATTTTTTTAACATCACTAGGTGAATGCTTCCTGTTTTTTCAGCAATACCTGGTGATGATGATGATATGGTAAATATAATGAAGATAGTTGATACTTCTTTAGTGATTACTTTAAGCCAGGCACTATTCGAAGAGCTTTATGGGTATTAATTTACTTAGTCTTTACAACAACCCTAGGAAGTCGGTGAAATTATTCTCTACATTATTATTACTAGTAGTAGAGGAAAGTGATTCTCAGGAATGTTAAGTAACTTGCCCAAGGGCGCACAGCTAGTAATCTTTTACTTTGTAGAATTACCTTTGATGACAAATATATTAATATTTCCTTTCCCAGGCAGACCCCAAATGTGGCAGCTTTTAGTAGCAGCGTGCTGGATGTTTCTACTTGGATCCATGTATGGTTGTGATAAGAAAGGAAGCCCCACAAATCCTGAAGCTAATATGAATATTGTAAGTCGTGCATTAAGAAAGAAAAAAACATTAAAATAAGGAATCATTAACTTATCATCCTCTTAGATACAATCTGGTATGCCTGTATAGTTTTTCCAATAAGCCCTCCAGTGACCAAGTGTGTAAGGTGAAAAACCTAACTCAAGTTTGAGCAGTAATACCCCCTCTCCTGGTGCTCTGAGCAGCCATCTGATGGTGGCCTCTTGAAGAGAAGGCCATGATTTCATATTGATTATCTTTTCAGAGAATCCTTGGGTCCTTCCTGAGGCTTTTTATAGAGCAGTTTCTATGATTTTGAGAGCTACATCAGTGTACTTTTTTGCTTTAGTTGGTTGACTTCTGTTGCTTGTAACAAAAAGTATCTTAACTTATGCAGGAATTCAGACCAGAAGTGGAATAGGACAGTGCTGGACAAAAAACAAAAAAGGCAAATGACAAGTATCCACTAGAGGCTTTGTTCCAAGGGGCTATTCCATACTGTAATATACATTGTTCACTATTGATGTCCTTATCCACACCAAAACTTGATCAGAACTTTAAGCAAACTGGAGATGTCAAAATATTTTACTGTTTCTTGTGTCCCTCCTTCCAAAGTATTCAACAAGTATCTCTAACCGCTGGCCATATTGCTGAACTCATATTCTATATGTCTTAAATTCAAATTGCTCTCTTCCTCCCATGTTCATACATAATCTTTTCCTCCTTGATCTTAGTACTTCTTGGTTCCTAATCTTTCTGTGAGGATAATTAGAAAACAAGCACTTACAGAGCACTTATTTTGTGCCAGGCACTGTTAAAAAAAAAAAAAAATTTTTTTTTTTTTTTTACTGTTCTAGATACTTTATGACAAATCTGTAAGGAGATACTATTATCTCTGTTTTACAGTTGAGGGGAATTAAGCAGAGTTCAAGTTACATAGCTAATAATTAGAAGAGCTGGAATTCAGTGCCATACAGTCTGTCTCCAGAGCCTGGGTTCTTTAGCACTGCTTTATGCTGCCCCATGATACAGACACAATCTCGTGTGCCCAGTGAAGGCAAACGCATAATCCTGTGGCAAAGCTTTGGAGTTAAGCTTACTTTGGCTTTAATCCTGTCTTTATTTCTTCTTAGTGTATAATCCTGGACAGATTATTAATATTCCTAAACATCAGTTTTCTCAACTGTAAAATGCCTGTTGTGAGGATTCATAAAACAGTGGATGTAAACCATCCTCTATGTAAAAAATGACTAACAAACACTAGTTATCCTCTTCTCTGTATATCTGTGATGGGATATCTTCTATTAACCTCTCTGGATCCATTGTCTAATTCTTTTACACTTTTTTCTCTGCATGGAGGCAGGCATATGAGGACTAGGCCAACAAGCTTCCTTGACCTTTGATTTTCAGTTCAGCCAATGGAAATCTTGAGCAGGGAATTGGCAGGAGGGAGGAGAATGAGGTTGGGCTATTTACTGCCCTGGTTCCCTCCCTGTGAGCTCAGCTTAAGGGGGCTGTATCCCTCCAATGAATATGAATGCTCCTTTCAGTGAGGCCCTTTCTATTTGACCTTCTCCTTGTGACTCTGCTTAGCTGCTTCCTCCCATCTCCCTTCAGGTCTAAGGTTGGTAACACCTCACTTGTTACAAACCACAGGGCACTGCACCATTCCTTGTAGTTTTCCTCATTAGATGACATATAATGTTTTTGTCAAAGTATTTTGTGAGTGAACCAGCACAATTAATCATACCAGGTCAACAGGTTTAAACCAGGATGTTTAGTTGTTCCACCCTGCTTTACCCATGTCTTTGAATACAACCCCTTCTCAAAACCCTTCTCAGTTATCCTACTTTTTCCCTCCATATGCTGTCCCAGTACATAAACAGATTAACAGTATGTTGCAACTTAAGGTTCTGTACATTGCAATGTACATGCACAAATTAAGAAATTACAACATTTAGATATATATTTTCTTTTCCTCTTCTCAGAGCCAGATTATTTCCTATTGGGGCTATCCTTATGAAAAGTATGATGTCGTGACTAGAGATGGTTATATCCTTGGAATTTACAGGATCCCTCATGGAAGAGGATGCTCGAGTAGAACAGGTAGGATTTATTTAGTTATGAAAGGATTAAGGCCTCAAGCAGGGATGTCTAGATGTCCTGGTAGCGAGATGTCTCTCGCTTCTTAGCTCCTTTTGTCCTTTGTAGTGCTGTGGCAGTGGGTTTGGTTTTGGGTTTAGTGCTGTATCAGATGGGTCAACTGTTTAAAGATAAAGTCTAGATTTTTGGAAAAAGAGGAAGATGTAGCAGTGTTGCTGACTTTATAGAGTCAACTATTTCCCAGAGTAACTCCATTACCTTCGTAAATACTCATGAGAACTCAGTCTCTTCAAACTTTTCTATCACTTCTGACAGGAAGCTGCCAAAACTCAGGGCATGGAAAGCTGTCTCTACGAGGAAAAGCTGCCTGAGGGCCCAGATTAGAGAGAGGCTACCAACTTTGACTGCCATTTGGCAGTACTTAACTTTGGCAGAGTTACAAAAAAAAAAAAACCAAACCCAGTACCATCGAGTAGATTCTGACTCATAGCAATCCTATAGGCAGAGTTAGTAACACCTTTTTCCTTTTTCTCCAAAAGATGGATAAATAAACATAGACTCTTAGTTCCTTGCTTCCAGATGGCTGAGGGCTCTCTGAGAGTCAGTCTAGCCCATCCAATCTCAGGAAGCCCTTCAAGCCCCAAAAGTAACAGGAGGGAGTGCCCTGAGATAACAACACAGCTGTCAGAAACCATCTATAAAATGGAGGAAAAGCCTTGTCACGTCTTCTCTTTTCTGTTTTATATACCATTTCCCCACTTCCTTTTTGCTTTCCTCAATTGCTCTAATTGTAGATTGGAAATAGAATTTTTATATCAAACTAACAATGCTCCATTGTGTGAAATTCCACTCACATCCTTGTATTTTACTTTCTAACAATGCAAATTAAATGAAGCAGTGTGTGTAAAATCTAGCATAGTGCTAGCATGGTATTCAGCAAATATTCAACAAATGGCCTTTTTATTATTGTTTTTTGTTGTTTTACAAAAGTTAAAACTTTACTATTTAAAGTTTTGTGCTCCAGTGCTTTTGAGACATAAAATGTTATTAATATGAATAATAGTAATGATAGAGCTAATATTGATTGTGCTACAGTCTTTTAAGTATTTTAATTCTCATTTAATTCTTAGAAGCATACTATGAGAAAGCTTCTGTTATTATTCCCCATTATACAGATAAATTAACTGAGGGACAAAGAGGTTAATATGTAGCAGAATGGATTATGAACAGGACAATCTGACTATAGTACTTAAATAATAAAAAACAATGCATTACATGTAATCCTGATTGATAAATGGAAAAACAAGACACAGAGAAGATAAATAAGTTCCCCAAGTAATTAGTTCAGAATGGATTAGAAGCCAGGTTTGCCTGGCACCAAATTTCACCTCTTAATCTCTCTTTTATATTACAGGAAGTAAGGAAAGAGAATTTTCTTGTAGACATCGAGGAAGTTGAGACATGAAATTCTTGTTGCCTGTGTTTTGCAGCTCCAAAGCCTGTTGTGTATTTGCAACATGGTTTAATGGCATCTGCCAGTAACTGGATTTGCAACCTGCCCCATAATAGCTTGGCCTTCCTTCTGGCAGATACTGGTTATGATGTGTGGATGGGGAATAGCCGGGGAAACACCTGGTCCAGGAAACACTTGAAATTGTCACCCGAATCACCAGAATATTGGGCATTCAGGTAAGGGGATACCTACTAATGAATATAGTGTGTACTGTGTTCATTTACATGTGTGAACAGACTGATTTTTCCCTTCCTGTCCAAATGCACCTAACAGGATCCAGGAAAGAAAAACACTAAGGAAGCACTTCTTCCTCTACCCATTTTTTCTTCATAGACTTGGGGATACCCTAACACCTTTATTATTATATTGCTGTTTGTTTTCAAATGCTTGCTTCCTGGTGTTTGTGTGTGTGTGTGTGTGCGTGTGTGTGGTCAAAAGGCAAAAGTCATTTTTCGAAAGGATAATTCCAAGACTGAGTATCATCATTTTGTCAACACAAATCCTGTAGGAAGATTGTATGAGACCCTTACTAAGAGGAAAAATGAAGCTAATAGAGAAATGGGTTGGCTGAAAATCTTGAGAAACAGACATTCCTGATAAGCCAAAAGCGAACCTAGTCCTTTTGTAGAGATGACACTCAAATGTTTATTCACTCAGTAGTGGAGGATCCTTTCCCTACAGCCAGGCTGGCTATGCTGAAAGCCTTCCCCAGAGTCAGGTCCTGGGAAAAGTACAAGGAAAAGTCTGATCACGAATAAGCTAAAGAGCAGACAGTTGCCAGCAGCAGCCTCTGGGGGCACTGTCTGTTTCAGAAGCCCGGCTGGCTTGGTCACAGAGTAAGCCCAGGCACTTGCATAGGAGCTAAGAACCATGCCTTGAAGGTCACCTAAGCCATGTGTTCTTTGGCCTCATCCCTGCCTTATTTCTGGAAGCCCTTTGGCATTTCTTAATTCCACACCTTTGGTGCAGTTGTGTCATTGCACTCTTGCAAGAGACATAATGATTCCCTGGGTCAGTGTTTCCCAAACAAGGAGTACCGGAGGTGATGTTAAATATGCCAATTACCAGGCCTCTTTACTGGACATCCTATTCCCTCCCTCTGGGCTGAGACCTGTAAATCTGTTTGCTCTATTCTCTTTTTTAAAATAAAGGGGGTTTGGTAAATCTGCTATAGAAATAAGTGACGTATCACTAGCCTTACAGGAGACATACTTCTAGGTCTTTGGAAATCAGTTATTTCTGATCCTAGCTTCTTAAAAAAAGTCTCTTTTAATCAAGGTGTACAGACTCATACTATAGGATATGTAGACTTTAATTTCACATTTAATTAAATATACAAAGTATCTATGAACATGTTTAAATACTTGAGTCCTAACAATGAGATAAAGTCCACGGGTGGCACAAACCATTAAGCTCTTGACTACTAACCAAAAGACTGATGGTTCAAACCCACTCAGAGATGCCTTAGGAAAAAACTCTGGTGGTCTGCTTCCAAAAGGTCACAGACTTGAAAACCCTTTGGAGTGCAGCTCTACTCTGCTACCCATGGGGTCCCCATGTGTTAGAATCTACTCAATGACAACTGGTTTGGTTTAATTTTAACAGTGGTATGTTTTCCCAATTTTCTTGTTCCTTCTTGTTGGCAGTTTGGATGAGATGGCTAAATATGACCTGCCAGCCACAGTCAATTTCATCGTAGAGAAAACTGGACAGGAGCGACTCTTCTATGTGGGCCACTCCCAAGGCACTACCATAGGTGTGTTTGGGGAAGGCTTAACCTAAGTCATGTCGGAGGTGCTTCTTCCAAGTCATGGCAAGGGACGGGATTTCTTCTCTTTGTGTAATCTCTAGTCTGGGGACTTGAATCAGGAAGTCACTTTTATTAGCTGGTTTCTGAAGAGTAAAAACAAAAATGACAATAAGGACTTTTTCCCAGCATTGAATTTGGAGGTTGATAGATAAGTCCGAAGAGAGAAAATAGTTCACTTATTTATTTGTACACCCAAAAAACATTAGCCAGACAGTGGGCTAGATTCTAGAAAGCAGGGATAAATACAGTATGTGTCCTTCCCTTATACGGCTTGTAGTCTAGTGAGAGACACCAAAAAGAAAGCAGAGAATTACCAAACTCAGCAACTAGATGCTACAATCAGTGTGACTTTTAGTTGCCAGGGAAGTGCTAGGGCAGGCAAGATGTGGGTGGGCCCATGCTGGCAGTGCCATGAGGCACCTCACTCCCCTCACCACTTTCTCTTGGGCTAGAGACCCCTACAATACCAACAGTATTTCTCCTAGCCTCTTTTCTATATCTTAATCTTAATCAGGCTTCTGATGTAAAGTAGGTCCTTATGTTCCTGTCCAGCACTAGGCATTCTACATATATTTTTTCACTGGAAACCATAAACATTTGAGACCATTAACATCCGTATTTTACAAATGGCTGAATTTAGGAAACCTTTCTAATGGTGATGATTCCAAGTAGCACATTAAATATTTTTTATATATTCTGTTCATTTAATCTTCACAGAAGTCCTATAAGGATTCTATTATACAGATTTACAGATTGAGAAAATTAAGATCATAGAGAACTCATCCAAGTTTTCACACAACTCATGTGTGGGAAGCCAAGATTACAGTCCAGGTTTTTCTGATGTCAATGTCTGTCATCAGGCTAGACTGGTCATAGGAGTTTATAAAGATGTCCTCCACAGTGAATGCTTGAATCCACTCCACAAGTAGACCTGCACTCCACAGGGATAAGAAACTCATTTTATTCTGAATTAGCCAATTCCATCTTTGGGAAATTCAGAAAACCTTGCCCTGAAATGGTACTTACCATTTGTTTTTTTTTTTTTCTTTTGTTTGGTTTTTAATCTGGCTACTTTTATTATCATTTAAAATAGATGAAGAATTGTTTTTAATCTGTGAACTAGTGTCTTCTTCCCTTTCAGCTTTCATAGCGTTCTCTACAAACCCAGAACTGGCTAAGAGGATCAAGATATTTTTTGCATTGGCTCCAGTCGTCACAGTGAAATACACCCAATGTCCCATGAAAAGTTTTGCAACTCTTTCCAGTCAAATAGTCAAGGTATGTGACGTCCCAAGTTTAACCCTGTAGTAACTAAAACCAGCTCTATTTCCATTGATTTCAAGAGTAGAGAACCTGAGACAAATGACACTTTCTAAATCTCTGAGAATATAATAGGTGATCAAGGTTTACTGACTATATTGCTGATTTACCTATGATATTACTAGTGGTGATTAGGGAGCTCACTATGATATCATTCTATCCTATTTTCTTCATCTAAGTCTAGAAGCTTTTTTCCCATGTCATCCCTCAATAGCAGCTAAAGCAAGAATTAATTTGACTGGAGAATTACGTGTTGAATATAGCAGGTTAAATTTCTCTCCAGTGCCCCTGAATTTTTCAGGGGGAAGTGTAGTGTAATAGTTGAGATTACAGCATGGAGCCAGATGGCATGGGCTTGAATCCTAGTTCTACGATTTGCTAACTGGGTAAATTTGACCAAGACCTTAAGCTCTCTGTGAAACATTCTCTTCACCTGTAAAATGGGGGTAATAATAATCCCTACCTCAGAGGTTTCCTGTGAAGATGAAAGGAGTTAATGCATGTAAATCCTTTAGGACCAAGTCTCATATATAGCAAGCCTTCAATAATTGTCAGCTATTGTTACTGCCATCATTATTTTCATAGAACACACCCTCCCCCATCATTCAAAGCCCAACCGTGCTCAATTGCCTGCCCCTTCACAGGCTCTCAGTCTACCAACATCCCAAACCAGAGGCAGTACCCCAGGCCCCAGATCCCCTACCCTAGCCAATAGTTAACCAATCTGATAATGTACCTAGGGGAGGTGAATTGGTCCACATGAGTTGTGCGTTGATGTGTTTTCCCATTGCGTTTTCACATGGGCTTTTCCCATGACAAATTGATGGCAATTGTACTCTTCAGTGAGAGCAGTGCTTTCAGTGAAAGCAGATAAAAGGGAAATAATTCTTACAGAAGCCAGGGATTCTAGGAGGTGAGAGATGAGCAAATGAGCCCTTGGTGATTAAGTCCATACCCATACGATCCAGAAAGACAGGTGCAAAAAAGCTGCCAGAACAAGGCAGGAAATGTTTACAATTGCTTTGGCTCTCTTACACAATAGAAAACCCAAATAGAGATTTCGCAATCTGTTATATTGGGGCCTCTTTTTAGAGCCAAACTCAATTGTATTATAATGTTTTTGTTTTTTTAAATTTATGTATGTGTAACCTAACCTTGACGCCCTTTCCATTCTTCGTTGCCAGTCTGTCCTTGGTCCCACAAAATTAAATTAATAACATTGTGTATATTGCTAAATTCTTTCAGCTTTCCTACACAGCTAAGAAGGACTTCAGGATGCAAGATTTTTTCATTCCCTTCAATTTTCACAATTCTGCTTCAATCTTCCATGTATTCTGACATACTTGTAGTATAATTCGATTCAATTCAGCAAATCAATATCAAGGTACTACAATTTCAAAATCATGGAATCAGAAAACAGCTTTGCCAATAAAGACACTTTAGTAGATTGATATGACTGAAATTTAGGGTGCATCTGAGAGTATTGGGAGATTTGACAAAGAAGAGAAAAAGGGAACAGTTAATGGAGGGTTGTTCTGCCATGTTAAGGAGTTTAGACTTTTTCCTATTGATAATTGGAAGCCATTGAAGAATGTTAAGCAGAGAAATAGAGGGTAAGATTTGTGTTTTAGAAAGACTGCTCTCAAGAGCTTTTACTCCAATGAAGGCACTAATACATTTACCACACTAATTAATAGAAATTCCAGCAGCATCATAATGAAGACAAAAAGAAAGTGCTAAGCAAACAGAGAGAAAAGTGAAAATACTTCCAAATGGCAGAATCACGGAAGACTCCTTGGATGAGATGGCATTTGATTTTGGCTTTAAGAACAAGATGTCAATATACCAGGTGGTTCAGACAGGCTTTCCAAACCAAGAAGGAAAGGTAATATCGAAGTGGTAAGGCTCAGGCCATGGGAAACTACATATAACTGACTTCATTGTGACTTAAAGTTTGTGAAAGAAAATATGAGAAATACTATTGGAAATATAGAGAAAAAATTCTGAAAGACATTCAACGTTAAGTTAATGAGTTTAGAATTAATTCTATAGATAATGGCGGCTGTGGAAAATATTTACACAGGAGAGTGACATGCATAGTGCTCTGTTTTATGAAGATTCTCCTGGTAACCAAATGTAAGTGGATGGGGAAAAGGACATCAAGGGGGACAAAAGATGAGGAGATTGATTATGGGATAATTGTTCTTCAGCTAATAGGTGTTAGGGACCCGAGCCAGAATTGCTCAAAAAGAAGATAAAATTGATAGGATTTGACAATGAAATGATAGCCTTATAAAACCCAAAACCAAACCTGTTGCCATGAAGTTGATTCCAACTTATGGCAACCCTATGTGTTACAGAGTAGAACTGCTCCACACACAGTTTTCATGGCTGTAATCTTTATGGAAGCAAATCACCAGGCCTTTTTTTGCAGTACCGCTGAGTGGATTTGAACTTCCAACCTTTCGATTAGCCAATAAGCACAAACAATTCACGTTACCCAGGGACCCTTTACAGCTTGGTACTGGGTTAACTAAATTGTCAGGTATGTTTTCCACGTGTCCAAGTGATAGTGACAAAATGAAGAATAGGCCAGAAAGAATTAGATTTGTGTTTGCATAGTTTATTATTACTTCCAGACCTATAGCAATTTGAAACAATCTATGCAAGTAGACTCCACGCTTCTATCAGTTTGAGGTACTGTGGTGGCTTGCATGTTGCTGTGATGCTGGAAGCTGTGCCACCAGTATTTCCAATGCCAGAAGGGTCAGCCATGGTGGACAAGTTTCAGCAGAGCTTCCAGACTAAGACAGACTAGGGAGAAGGACCAGGTGGTCTACTTCTGAAAAATTTGCAAATGAAAACCTTTTGGGTGGCAGCAGAATATTGTCTGATGTAGTGCCAGAAGCCCCTCAGGTTGGAAGGGATTCAGAGTATGTCTGGGGAAGAGCTGCCTCCTCAAAGTAGAGTTGACGTTAATGACATGGATGGAGTCAAGCTTTTGGGACCTTCGTTTGCTGCTATGATGTGATGCAAAGTGAGAAGAAACACCTGCAAGCATCCATTAATAATCAGACTGTGGAATGTACAAAGTATGAATCTAGGAAAATTGGAAGTTATCAAAAATGAAATGGAACAATAAAGATTGATATCCTAGGCATTTGTGAGCTGATATGGACTGGTATTGGCCATTCTGAATTGGACAATCATATGGTCTACTGTGCCAGAAATGACAAATTGAAGAGGAATGGCATTGTATTCATCATCAAAAAGAACATTTCCAGATCTATCCTGAAGTAAGTAAATATTTTCCACAGCCGCCATTTTCCACAATGCTATCAGTGATAGGATCATATCCATAAGCCTACAAGGATGACCAGTTAATATGGCTATTATTTAAATTTATGCATCAACCAGGTCAAAGATAAAGAAATTGAAGATTTTTCCAACCTCTACAGTCTGAAATTGATCAAGCATGTAATCAATTACTGGTAATTGGAATGCAAAAGTTGGAAACAAAGAAGAAGGAACAGTAGTTGGAAAATATGGCCTTGGTGATATAAATGATGTCAGAGATCTCATGATAGAATTTGGCAAGACCAACGACTTCCTCATTGCAACTACCTTTTTCAACAATATAAATGGCAACTATACACGTGGACCTCTCTGGATGAAATACAGAAATCAAATTGACTTCATCTCCAGAAAGAGACTATGGAAAAGCTCAATATCATCAGTCAGAACAAGGCCAGGTGCCAACTGTGAAACAGACCATCAATTGCTCATATGCAAGTTCAAATTGATGCTGAAGAAAATTAAAACAAGTTCACGAGAACCAAAGTACAACCTTGAGTATATCTCACCTGAATTTGGAGACCATCTCAAGAACAGATTTGACACATTGAGCACTAATGACAAAAGGCTGGACAAGTTGTGGTATGACTTCAAGGACATCATACATAAAGAAAGCAAAAAAACCAAAACCAAACCCGTTGCCATAAAATCGATTCCAACTCATAGCGACTCTACAGGACAGAGTAGAACTGCCCCATAGGGTTTCCAAGGAGCAGCTGGAGGATTTGAACTGCCCACCTTTTGGTTGGCAGCCAAACACTTAACCATTGTGCCATCAGGAGCCAGAAGAAAGCAAAAGGTCATTAAAAAAAGAGCAAAGAAAGAAAAGACCGAAATGGATGTCAGAAGAGACTCTGAAACTCACTCTTGAACACAGAATAGCTGAAGCAAATGGAAGAAATGATGAAGTAAAAACGATGAAGAGAAGATTTTAAAGGCCAGCTCAAGAAGACAAAGTATTATAATGAAATGTGCAAAGACCTGGAGTTAGAAAACCAAAAGGGAAGAACATGTTTGCTATTTTTTAAGCTGAAAGAACTGAAGAAAAATTCAAGCCTTGAGTTTCAATATTGAAGGATTCTAAGGGAAAAATATTAAACAACACAGGGAGCATCAAAAGAAGATGGAGGGAATAAATAGAGCCACTGTACCAAAAAGAATTGGTCAACATTCAACCATTTCAGGAGGAAGCATATGATCAAGAACTGATGGTACTGAAGGAAGAAGTTCAACTTGTACTGAAGGCATTAGTGAAAACCAAGGATCCAGGAATTGATGGAATATCAATTAAGATGTTTCAACAAATGGGTGCAGCACTAGAGTTGCTCACTCATCTATCCCCAGAAATTTGGAAGACAGCTACCTGGCCAATTGACTGGAAGAGATCATATTTGTGCCCATTCCAAAGAAAGGTGATCCAACAGAATGTGGCAATTATAGAGCAATATCATTAATATCACAGGCAAATAAAATTTTTCTGAAGATAATTCAAAAATGCTTGCAACAGTACATCAACAAGGAATTGCTGGTAATTCGAACTAGATTTAAAAGAGGGCATGGAACAAGGGATATCACTGCTGATGTCAGACGGATCTTGGCTGAAAGCAGAGAATACCAGAAAGATGTTTACCTATGTTTTACTGACTATGCAAAAGTATTTAACTGTTTTTTTATCATAATGAATTATGGATAACATTGAGAAGAATGGGAATCCCAGAGCACTTAATCCAGCTCACAAAGAACCTGTACATAGACCAAGAGGCAGTTGCTGGAACAGAACAACGGAATATTTTGTAGTTTAAAATCAGGAAAAGTATGTGTCAGTGTGTGTTCTTTCACCATACTTATTAAATCTGTGTGCTGAGCAGATAATCCAAGAAGCTAGAGTATGTGAAGAAGAATGCTGCATTGGAGGAAGACTCATTAAAAACCTGCAATATGCACATAACACAACCTTGCTTGTTGAAAGCAAAGCAGACTTGAAGCATTTATTGATGAAGATCAAATACTATAGCCTTCAGTATGGATTGCACCTCAACATAAAGAAAACAAAAATTCTTACACCTGGACCAATAAGCAACACCATGATAAATGGAGAAAGATTGAAGTTGTCAGAGATCCACAATCACTGTCCATGGAAGGCAGCAGTCAAGAAATCAAATGACATTGCATTGGGCAAATCTACTACAAAAAAAAAAAAAAAACCCTTTAAAGAGCTGGGGGGACCATGGTCTCAGGGAACATCTAGCTCAATTGGCATAACATAGTTTATAAACGAAGTATGCTACATTCTACTTTGGTGAGTAGCATCTGGGGTCTTAAAAGCCTGTGAGCAGTCATCTGGTCTCACCCCTTTCGGAGCAAGGGAGAATGAAGAAAACTAAAGACACAAGGGGAAGATTAATTCAAAGGGTGAATGGACCACAACTACCACAGCCTCCACCAGACTGAGTCCAGTACAACTAGTCCCAGCTACCACCACTGACGCCTCTGACAGGGACCACAATAGAGGGTCCCAGAGAGAGCTGGAGAAAAATGCAGAACAAAATTCTAACTCACAAAAAAAAGACCAGATTTACTGGCCTGACAAGATTGGAGAAACCCTGAGAGTATGGCCCCCAGATACCCTTTTAGCTCAGTAATGAAATCACTCCCAAGTTTCACCCTTCAGCCAAAGATTAGATGGGCCAATAAAATAAAATGAGACTAAAAGGGCACACCAGCCCAGGGGCAAGGACTAGAAGGCAGGAGGGGACAGGAAAGCTGGTAATAGGAAACCCAAGGCCAAGAAGGGAGAGTGTTGACATGTTGTGGGGTTGTTAACCAATGTCATAAAACAATATGTGTACTATTTAATGAGAAACTAGTTTGTTCTGTAAACCTTCATGTAAAGTATAATTGAAAAAAAAAAAACCTGTAAAAAATAAATAAAAGAACCTCTTTAAAGTATTGAAAAGTAAAGATGTCACTTTGAAGACTAAAGTGTGCCTGACCCAAGCCATGGTGTTTTCAGTCATTTCATATGCATGGGAAAGCTGGACTATGGATAAGGAAGACCGAAAAAGAATTGATGCCTTTGACTATGGTGTTGGTGAAGAATATTGACTATACCATGGACTGCCAGAAGAATGAATAAGTCTGTCTTGGAAGAAATACAGCCAGAGTGCTCCTCGAAAGTGATAATGTTGAGACTTCATCTCATGTACTTTGGACATATTATCAGGAAGGACTAGTGCCTGGAGAAGGGCATCATGCTTGGTAAGGTAGAGGGTCAGCAAAAAGAAGGAAGACCTTCGACAAGATGGATTGACACAAGGGCGGCAACAAAGGGCTCAAATAAAGCAATGATTTTGAGGATGCACATGACCCAGCAGTGTTTCGTTCTGTTGTACCTAGGGTCGACATAAGTCAGAACTGACTGGATGACACCTAACGACAACAATATCCAAGTAGAGAGTTCTTTAAAGAATTGAGAAGTATGATTTAAACTAGTGTCACATACTGTAGTTTCTCTTCTCTCTTTTTTCTCAACAGGTGAATATGAAGTCCTGCTATATCATATATTCCATTCTATTAATATTCCTGGGAATAGCACATATTCCATTATATGAACATTACCTTTGAACACACACATCAACAATTTTTTCAAACTCAGGATTCTACAAATTATACCCAGAAGGAATTTACTGGATCTACTTTACCATTGATAGTATAAGAAATCATAGTACATTAGTGCAATAATAACAAACACTAATTATTAACATTCTTTAGTTGTAATTGCCCGTTAATAAAGGACTCTAGGAAAAAGACCAGATTTTATTGTAAACTCATGTTCTCAAAAATTTTAAGAATGAAATAATCTTTTTTCCCCTTGATATCTAGTTTTTATATTTTTATCTAGTTTAAGGGATGCTAAGCTTATGAAATCCATTATTGTAAAACAAAGCAAGATTGGATTTATACACACAGGGATTAGATATTAGTATATATTTTGATTTTTAGAGTTTTTAAAGTTCAAAAGATAAGTTCAACTTTCTTGAACATTGCCTAAAATTCCACCAGTAGAGGTTCATTGCTTTGCGTTAAGCTTATCAAATAATTAAGTTTATTGATAGATTCTGGAAGATAGCTCATTAAGTTTGTATTCAGTCATTAATGATAATGTTTTAGAATGTAATGGTGCTTTTTAAACATAACCTATTATTTTTACAACAGTCCTACACACACAAAAAAAACCAAACCCTGTGCCTTCGAGTCAATCCCAACTCATAGCGATCCTATAGGACAGAGTAGAACTGCCCCACAGAGTTTCCAAGGAGCACCTGGTGAATTTGAACTGCCAACCTTTTGGTTAGCAGCTGTAGCACTTAACTACTACGCCACGAGGGTTTCCACAGTCCTACACAGTAGGTATTAGTTTTCCCATTTTATAGTTGAGAAAATCCAGGGTAATAGAAATCAAGCTACTTTCCTAAAGTATAAGACAGAAAGCCTGGAATCAAATTTTGGTATGCCTGGTTCCAAAGCCTTACCAATTTTCTATGAGCACTGGTTTCTCAGGGCACCTTCTCAAACATTGCAGTTAAATGTATTGAGGAAGAGACATAAAAAGATGAGTTGGGAGGCCCAGAAAGACAAAATTTAACAGGTCTCATGGTTTCATCAAGGACCAATAATGAGCAGTTTGTCAGCTTGTATCCAGTTCTTGTCTGAATTACCACCCATTCTCCACTCTTGACGTCCAAATCCATGAGATTTGATGGTGTTTTTACTTGATGTTGCAGGCTTTTTTTGGTGATAAGATGTTCTACCCTCATACGTTTTTCCACCAATTCATTGCCACCAAGGTCTGCAACCAGAAGCTGTTCCGTAGTATTTGCAGCAACTTCCTATTTACTTTGAGTGGATTTGATCCGAATAACTTAAACATGGTATGTGTAAGTAATGGGGTCCAGGAAGTAATTGTTTTGTTGCACAGAGGTGGTAAGAATTCATTGTGTATTACATGCAAACCACATTTCACAGTTTCCTTTTTTGTTTTCTGGAGTCTAATCAGTGCTTTCATGACATCCAACCAGGGCTGAGGGTCTACCTGCTTTAGTAGGAGGATTAAAGGAAAAGGCTTTGCCACTAAATATTCTCCCCAACTATTGCTGTTGGCCAAGATGCCACCTTTGAAAAGCCATTCATCTGGATTAAAGCTATAGTTTTAAAATTTATCTGGTTGTGCTTGAGTCCTATCCCAGACCTACTGAAGTAGAATCTCAGAAAATGAGCCCAGACTTTTTTTTTTTTTAAACCAATTTTCCATTTGTTTCCCCAGGTAATTTGGAAATAGTGATTTTGCGAACCACTTACTTCCTTAACGAAACGGCTCTTCAAAGATAGCTTCAGATTTACTATTAAAATGCATCCTGAGAGGGATACATGCTGAGGCTCTTGTCAAGTCATATCTAACTTAACTGTGATCCTTTCCTTTCTAAGTTATCAGCAGCTGACTCCAAAGAGTGGGAGAGGGATAGACACAAATCTCCTCTCTGCTCCCCAGATAGAGAGGAGGTACGTTTGGAATCAGAGGGAGACAGAGATGAATATGGTCTCCATTTATCTCACAAAATTACTTCTCAGAGCCTATCTTCCTCTGTCCACTGGAAGATACTGGTAACACTTTCCTTGTTTTCAAACAAGATTTGTAAAAGGCTTTTTGTGTAAAGCACGCCTTAGCCGCTGCTTTTTCACATTCCTTTTCACTTTCTGTTTACTAAGGAAACCATCCTTGCATATCACTTAGATGGAAGCATATAATGTAGGCAGAACTAAGTTAAAAATACCTTTTAGCACACACAAAAGAGGTAAATTTAAAGTACCCTCTTGACCTGGCCTAAGAATGTGCTGAAGAAATGCTTCATAAAATCATGCCCTTGAACATGCGTTGTGTGCTCTCAGCTGAGCATGGGTTCAACATTCATGTAGTCAGATTGCCTTTTGCCTCACCTTTGAAGACCAGGCTATGTAATATTACAGCTCCTGCAACGACATTTATTTTAGTGGCACAGAATCAGGGTTGCATGAGTAGCACTTGTGAAACTTTGAGAATATACATACACCTAGAACTCAACCCTAGAGATTCTGATTCAGTAGGTTTGGGTGGCTCATTGGTAGGTGTATTCTTTTAAAGCTCCAGGACATTTCTTCTCACTTTGGTGGAAAATAGCTCATACACATACACAAACCCACACACACACATACTTCAAAATACGAAAGAATCAGTTTTTGATTGATCCAGAAAAAATCTAAAGTTTAATGGCGGTTAAGATACTGGATGGATTATGTCTTACCAACCTTTAAAGAACCCTAAAGAGTATTTACCATATTCTTTACCAGTAGGAAACATTCAGATCTGTTCTCGATGTTGATCCAGGGTTTTCTCTGAATGCCTCTTGGAACTTAACACAGGGTAAAGGACGATGTCCTGATTCCTCTCCAGATACATCGCTGGGCTTTTATACCATGACCCTCATTTATTCTTAGACCACTCTCAGGTGAGGCCAGAAAAGAAAGTACGTTACGTTATGCTTCTGGGCAGCAGGATGCCCTCTGTGGGCTTTATGAAGGCATTATCCAGGATAAAAGAATAGAGCTGGAGGAGGGGAAAGTTCTTAAATATGGCCTCTTGGTTACTATGTCTTCAGAAAGTATAGTGTCTTTTGCTAAAAAAAATTAAAATTTCTCTCAAATATTTACTATTAATTACTAACGAAAAATCCAAACCTGTTGCCATTGAGTCGATTTCGACTCATAGCGACCCTGGAGAACAGAGTAGAACTGCCCCACAGGGTTTCCAAGGAGTGGCTGGTGGATTTGAACTGCCGACCTTTTGGTTAGCAGCCGTATCATTTAATCTCTAGGTGAGGAATAATCTCTTTATTTTGCAGAGTCGATTGGATGTTTATTTGTCACACAGCCCCGCAGGAACATCTGTTCAGAATATGCTGCACCGGGCCCAGGTATGTGCTTCCTAGTCCCGATGTCACATGCTACACTGCAGCGAGAGCCCCAGGAAGTGCTTCCTGAGAGCTCACAGCAGGACTTTGCAGGTCAGTTTGATGTTCCTGGAATCATAACAGCTCCTCAAGCTGCAAGCCTTCCCTTTCCTTGGGATCAAGATTTTAATTCTCATTAAAAATCAAAGCAATCTCTGTTGAGCGTATCTGGACTCATGGCAACCCCATGTGTGCCAGAAGAGAAACGTGCTCCACAGTTTTTTCAGTAGCTGATTTTTCAGAAGTAGCTCACCAGGACTTTCTCCCCAGGTATCTGTAGGTGAGCTCAAACCTCCTTTCTGTTAGAAGCCAAGTGTGCATTAGTCCCCTCTATTCTCCGTATCTCCCTTATTCATTGTCCAGCTTTTGCATGCTGGACAATGAATAAGGAAGGACGAAGAAGACTTGACGCCTTCGAACTGTGGTATTGGCGAAGAATATCGAATATACCATGGACTGCCAGAAGAATGAACAAATTTGTCTTGGAAGAAGTACAACCAGAATGCTCCTTAGAAGCAAGGACAGTGAGACTATGCCTCACATGCTTTGGACATATTGTCTGTAGGGCTCAGTCCCTGGAGAAAGACACCATGGTTGGTAAAGGAAAGGGTCTGCGAAAAAGAGGAAGACCCTCAACGAGATGGATTGACACGGTGGCTACAACAATGGGCTCAAGTATACCAATGATTTTGAGGATGGCGCAGGACCAAGCAGTGTTTCGTTCTGTTGTACATAGGATCGCTATGAGTTGGAACCAACTCAACAGCACCTAACTACAACATTCTCCATGTCCTCAGTGTCTGGGCTTTGAATCTGGTGCCCAGATATTCTGACTATGTTCTCATGCTTAGATTACTCCAGACTGCCTTTTCAAGAAAAGGATTGTATTTTTTCTTTAGGGAAAGTGTAGCTTTAATAGAACTTTACAAAATGTTTCAGCCTATTCCAGAAAGATCTGCTCATCCTCCAATTGGCATATGAGACATTTAAAAGTGTGGAAAATAATACTTTACTCGTTAAAGTTGAAAATTAATTATGCTGGTGAGGGATTTAAATAGATTAACATCTCATGTTTATAATCTCAGTTTAAACTTTGTTTTATTATTTTAACTCAGTATTCAGCAAACTCAGAGATAAGTCAAATTCAACTGCTATGGTTTTCTGAGCCATATGTGTGTGAGTATGTGCGTGTGTGAGTATATGTGTGTGTGTGAGTATATGTGTGTGTGTGTGTGTGTGTGTGACCTTAGCCTATATTCTTGGCTGGGGGCTTTAGTCTCAAAGCCTTTTGAAAAGAGATTTGGAAAGTGGGTAAAATATACACAATTCTTGTGTGTGTGTGTGTGCCTGTGTGTGTATACAGAGAGATGTTTTCCCATGTCTGGGATCCTTAGCAATTTGCATTTTAAATTGAACCCTAAGAAATTTTTTTCCTCTTTAAAGTTGAGAATGACTGCTATAGATTTTAGAGAAAAAGTTCTCTCTAACCTGAAAAAGGTGTAACTTGAAACACTAGTTGAGGATTTCTTAAATACTTTGAAGAGTTCCACCCTCAGGAGGCAGCCATCACATTCCTCTAGGAGGAAAGATGTTCAGAATAAAGGGCCTCCTACTGGTAGGGATAAAGTAAAAGAACTGAACAGAAGATTTCAAAGGGCCTCTAGAGTAGACGAAATGAAGTATTATAATGACATGTGCAAAGGGCTGGAGATGGAAAACCAAAAGAGAAGAACAGGCTCGGCATTTCTCAAGCTGAAAGAACTGAAGAAAAAATTCAAGCCTTGAGTTGCAATAGTGAAGGATTCCATGGGGAAAATATTAAACGACACAGGAAGCATCAAAAGAAGATGAAAGGAATGCACAGAGTCACTATACCAAAAAGAATTAGTCGATATTCAGCCATTTCGAGAGGTGGCATATGATCAGGAACCAACGGTACTGAAGGAAGAAGACCAAGCTGCTCTGAAGGCATTGGTGAAAAACAAGGCTCCAGGAATTGATGGAATATCAATTGAGATGTTTCAACAAACAGATGCAGCACTGGAGGTGCTCACTCATCTATGCCAAGAAATACGGAAGAGAGCTTCCTGGCCAACTGACTGGAAGAGATCCATATTTATGCCTATTCCCAAGAAAGGTGATCCAACAGAATGTAGAAATTATAGAACAATATCATTAATATCACACACAAAATTTTGCTGAAGATCATTCAAAAACGGCTGCAGCAGTACATCGACAGAGAACTGCCAGAAATTCAGGCCAGTTTCAGAAGAGGATGTGGAACCAGGGATAATGAAGAGCTTAAAGTAAATTTGAAAACTATCTACCACCTCAATTCAGCATGGATGGCAAATGGAAGAAAAAGGAAACCCAAGATGTATTACTTATAACATATAGTGACCCTATAGGATAGAGGGTCGCTATGAGTCAGAATCATTATGAAGCAGACTGCCACATCTGGGTTCAAACTTCAGGCCTTTCAGTTAGGAGCCAAGTGCTTAACCACTATGCCACCAGGGAATCGACTCAAATGCCAGTGGGTTAAGGGGCATTAATTTCTCTATTCTAACATCTGAAGTCTGAAAATCAGAATGCATAAATAGTCATGTCTGGTGTCTCAGCCCTCAGTGTCTTGGCTCAGCAGACAACAGGCAGACAGCAACCCCGTCCCTCGCCGAAAGCACTAAGGGAACTCTGAGAATAAACATTTTGCTCAATAGTAATAAATATGTTTAAGAATGAGGAAGATGGTAATACTATCCTGCACTTAGTCTCCGGCTGATACAAACAGTTAATGCATTGGCAGCTAACCAAAAGTTTGGTGGTTCAAGTCCACCCAGAGGCACCTGTCAGTTTACTCCTGAAAAAATCAGCCATTGAAAACTCTAGGGAGCACAGTCATACTCTGACACATGGGGTCGCCATGAGTTGGAATCGACTTGATGGCAACTGGTTTGGTTTTTCGGAATAATACCCTCGAACTCCTGGCGAGGATAATAAGGTGTCAGGTTGTTTTATATTACTAGCAGTAATTTTTTAAATGTAGGAAATGCATAGCTAGTGCCTCTAAAAAAAAAAGTTATAAGGATTCCTGGAGACAAGATATTCAAGAATCAATTAATTGAGCATCCATGTTTATATTTCTAATGTAATTTGGAGATATCCCTGCCCGAGTATTTTCATTAGGAAGGCTACCAGAGCCCCTAGGAAGGCATAAAAAGAGATTATGGCCATAATACATCAAGTCAGTTCCGTGAATTAGTTCAATTTTTTATCATTTTTTAATTTTTTTAAACTTATGAACATATTTTTAATTGCAACTCACGTGCCTAAATAGTGAGACATACATCAATCTTCTTTGTATATTTCTCATTTACTGTCTTTAAATGAACACTGTTTTCTTGTATCATTTAAATGTGTTTATTATTTTTAATTTACTTAAGGCTGTTAATTCTGGTCAGTTCCAAGCTTTTGATTGGGGAAACCCGAAGCAGAACATGATGCACTTTAAGCAGGTACAATATTATAACAATAATAATAATCAGTTGTATACTGGTGGCGTAGTGGTTAAGAGATATGGCTCCTAACCAAAAGGTCGGTGGTTCGAATCCATCAGGCACTCCTTGGAAGGTCTATGGGGGCAGTTCTACTCTGTCCTATAGGGTCACTATAAGTCAGAATCAACTCAACAGCAGTAGGCTTGGGGTTTTTTGTTTTGTTTTGTTTTATACTGCAAATGAACTAATAAAAACAGTATCCACTTATTGAATACCTACTAGGTCCTATTCCCTATGCAGATATTTTATACACATCAGATGCTGCTTATTGGATTCTTACTATATGCCACATTGTTATTTCTGATCCTCACAATGACTTAGCAAGGTAAATATTATCCCATTTTTCCAGAGGCCCAGAAAGGTTAGCTAAATTGCCAGTCATTTATGCTAGTAAAGAACCAAACATGACCCAGGATTTCATAGATCTAAAGTCTATCCTTTTATTACACACCTATTGCCTCTCAAAAAACAGAAAATTAAGCACTTAATTAAGAATATATTTTGAAGAGAGAATTAAAGATACATAATCTTTATTTCTAAAGTATAGTCTCTGACTTCTTATCCAATTGTAACAAAGTGAATGGTATCCTCATTCTTTGGCATGTCATTTACTATCCATTTAAATATATATATATATATATATGGATTATTAAAGATATACCAAAGAGAAACACTTAAGAAAGACACAGGAGTATTTGCTAGAAAATGGTGTGTCAAGACATTTCTTGACATAATCGGAAAATTTTTGGAAAAATATATTAAAGGGAAATATGTGTTACTAGTGTTATTATTATTTTTTCCAGCATAGAAGCAAATCCAATAATTTTTGGCTTCTTGCTGATAGACTGAGCTCAAATTGAGCAAGTGATCACCAAAGATATGTGCTTTTTATCAATCAGGGATGTGGAAATTTGGAATTTTTTTAAATTTTTATTTATTGAAATTTTTTTAAATGATAATCTAGTGGCACTTCAATAACTGTAATAATTAAAAATTTTTTACTTCAACTGGTATGAAAATGTTTATTTTTTCAACTGGTGTGAAAATGTTTATTTTTTTCTCCTAAGCTGCTATAATTATGTGTATACACACACACACACAGTATGTCAAAGTATTATTTCCTACTGTTATTAACCAATCTTTGTCCTAGAAAGCCTATACAATTGCTTTAGAAGAAGTTTTTTATTCTACTATTTTTTTTTAAATAATACTTCATTGAGTTTTTGGTGGAAGTTTACATAGCAAGTGAGGTTCCCATCTGACAACTTCCACGCAAATTGTTCAGTGACATAGATACATTTTTCATAATGTGTCAGCATTCTCTTTACTTGTGTTCAGTTTGTTCCCTTTCCAGTACTCTAGTTTCCCTGCCTGCTTAGCTTCTCATCTTTGCTTTTGAGTAATTGTTAACCTCTTGGTCTCATACTGATGGTTTTTAAGTAGGGTACCAATTGGGGTAATATCCTTTCTTTTATGTGCCACTCTATTTCTATTTCACTAAAAGGTGATCTCAGGGGATAGGCTCAGTTCTAGGTTTAAAGAGTGTCTCAGGGCGATAGTGTCAAGAAGTCCTCTATTCTCTGTAGTTCCTCTGTTCTCAAACTGTTCCAGTTTGTCTGCCTTTTTTTAAAAAAAAATAAGAATTTGAGTTCTACTCCATATTTTAGGAGATGACTTTTCGATGATGTTACCCTCTAAGACTCAGATATCTGCTTGGATGAGAGTTGGGTCATAGGTATCAGCTTTAAGTTTGTGCTCACATATCACAATAAAAAATCATGACAACATGGTGATTCAGGTTCAGTTAGGGATCTTTTATTTATGACTTTGGGGAAAAAAGTGAATAATTAAGAAAAACCCAAAACAATAATGAGAGTAAACTATATGGATGCTTAAAAAGCAAGAAGCTTACTTTCAACTACAACTAATACCACTAACATTTTGATTGAAAAGGACACACCTAGTAAAAGTGGTACTGGAAAGATGGTTCCCCAGGGAAATAAGAGACCCCTTCCTCTAGAATCTTTTCTGTTTCCCCCAAAAGTGCATGGCTGTCCTTATTATTCACAATTCATATATTGCACAAAAGTACTTTCAATTTTTCTTTAACATTTTAATGTTTCTATATCCCAGTGCTGTCGAGTTGATTCTGACTCAATAAGTGTATCTTAATTGCACACTTTTAACTTTTGAAGGACTTACTAAACAGCTGAAAGTTAATATTATTTCTTTAGTGGGGGTTTATGTAAAAAATCTTTTTTTCTATATCTCTTTAATTGTATTTAGCTTACACCTCCCTTATACAATGTTACTAAGATGGAAGTTCCAACAGCTGTGTGGAATGGTGGACAAGACCGTGTGGCTGATCCCAAGGACGTTGAGAATTTACTTCCTAAAATTTCCAACCTTATTTATTACAAGTGGATTCCACACTACAATCACTTGGATTTTTACCTTGGACAGGACGCACCCCAGGAAATTTACCAAGACCTAATTAGCTTGATGGAACAATGTTTGCAAAATTAAATACACAGTGTGACAGACAGACTCTAAGGTGACCCCAGTGGTTCTTACCTCCTGGTGTCCAAACATTCATGTAATCCCACTCCCCTTGACTATGCATGGAACCTGTGACTTGCTTCTAACCAACAGAATTGGCAAAAGTGGTATAATGTCACTTCCTTGTATAAGTTATCTTATATAGCAAAGGTGATGGAATGTTACACCCCAACTACATTACGTTATGTAGGAATCTATCTTGGCAGACTATAACAAGAGATTCTCTTTGTTGGCTTAATGAGGTAAACAACCATGTTGAAGAAACCCATGTGGCAAAGAACTGTGGGCAGCCACAGAGACTTGAGGGTGGCCTCTGGCTAACAAACAACAAAAACCCCAGCCTTCAGTCATACAACCACAATGATATGAATTCTGCCTAAGACCTGAATGATCTTGGAAGCCAATTCTTCCCTAGTTGAGCCTCCAGTTGAGAGTGCAGTCAACCAGCACTTTGATTGTAGCCTGGTAAGACCCTGAGCAGAGAGCCCAGCTGAGCCCTGCCTGGAATCCAGACCCACAAAGACATTGAGATAATAAACGTGTGTCATCTTAAGCCACTAAATCCATGGTAATTTGTTACCAGGAATAGTAAGAAACTAAAGGAAAACCCAAGCCAAACCCATTGCTGTTAAGTCAATTCCAACTCATAGTGACCCTATAGGGCAGAATAGAACCACTCCACACGGTTTCCAAGGTTGCACTCTTTACAGGAGCAGATTGCCAGGCCTTTTCTCCCTCAGAGCTGTTGGTAGGTTCGAACTGTAACCAAACGCCTCTCAGGTTCTTGTCCTGTCCTATTAGCCAACTGAAATAAGACCGACACCAATTGCAAGGGAAACAGAAAGTGGCAAATTTATCCTCTATGCAGACAAGGAGCAACGTGGGGCCTAGTGGCTGAAAGACCATGCACTCCCTGCCCGAGGGGATCAGAGACCTTTTATGTCTTCGAGTCCCTGGGGGACAGGGATTGGTGTCTGAAACCCTATACCCTGAGCCATCTTACGCCCAAATTTGGAGATTTGGAGGCTGAGTCGTGCCTAATCATTCTTCATAGGAAGTTCATGTTGTGGGGCTTCTCACTTTCCAAAGGGGCCGGAGAATAACATCCCTTCTGGTGATGCTCAGGTTCAAGGTCAGGTAAGGACACGATTCTCTTGATCTGAGCACGTGCCAAGGCCTTAGAAGCCTCGGTTTGGAAGGACGGCGGGCGAAGGGAGGGGGAGAGCCATCATGGAGCAGGGGAAGCTGCATCCAAACAGGTTTCAAACTGCCAACATTTCAGATAGCAGCCAAGTGCTTAACCACTGCAAGTGTTTAAGCACTTGGCTGCTGATCAAAAGGTCAGAGGTTTGAACCCACCAGCCTCTCTGCAGGAGATAGATGTGGCAGTCTGCTTCCCTAAGACATATAGCCTTAGAAACCTTATGGGGCAGTTTTACTATATCCTTTAGGGTTGCTATAAGTTGGAATCAACTCAACAGCAACAGGTTCGGTTTTTGGTTTGGATCAATTAAGTTTTTTTTTTTTTTTTGGTCAGGCAGTTACCTGCAGAGCAGTCTGATTGTTTTCAGGGTTGGTTTTTATCTCTTTAAGGACTGATCTGGAGTCACCTCTGCTCCCAGGAAGCTCTGCCCTACTATTGAAACATGAACCTTCTGAGGTTTCTATTGAATACTTCGGAAAGGTCTCTCCATGCTGGCTGGTGGAAACTCAAATTAGTCGTGTATACTATATGCACACTAGAAATTGTTTTTCTTATAGTTCCCTGGTAATTTTTCTTTCTCTGGAAGTTTTACTTTGTTCAATCTTGTGGAATTTTACCCTTTATTCAAGCAAGGGTTGTATCATTAATAATCTTCTAACACATCTTTCTCATTCTCATCCACAAGATTGTCCCACACTGTTAACCCTAAGCTGAATGGAGTTTAATTAAAACTAAGCCACAATATTGCATTTCTAAATCAAGTAGGATTGTCTTGTTTTCATTGCCATATCCTAAAAAGATTCTTTTTTGATTTATCATTTATTTTCAATAGTAATCTCAAGGTACATCACCATCACTACCAGCAATCATATCGTTTAATATTTTTACTTTGATTTTAGTGTACATGTCAGAGATCTGAACACTGGAAGCTTCTAGAGGGGAGAAAACTTAAACATTGAACCATTTTTCAATTCTACCATAAGCCTACTTTGTGCAGGATTTGGGAAGTCAGATCCCTCCTTAGTGATGCCTCCCTTGAAAATGAGAACTAGACAAGGATGCACTTTATTACCACTCCTATTTAACTTCGTGCTGGAAATCCTAGCTAAAGCAATTAGGTAAGAAAAGGAAATAAAGGGCACTCAAATTGGCAAGGCTATAATCTCTTTTCACAGATGATATGATCCTGTACATAGGAAATCCCAAAAAATCCACAAGAAAGCTACCAGAGCTAATAGGGTTCAGTAAAGTAGCAGGATACGAGATCAACATACAAAAATTAGTTGGATTCCTCTATGCCAACAAAGAGAATTTTGAACAGGAAACAGGAAAACAGTACCATTTACAATTGCCCCCCCGCAAAAAATACTGAGGAATAAATCTAACCAGGGACATAAAAGACATATACAAAGAAAAATACAAAACACAACTGCAAGAAACCAAAAAAGACCTAGAGAGATAGGAAAACATGCCATGTTCATGGATAGGAAGACTTAACATTGTGAAAATGTCAACACTACCCAAAGCAATCTACAGATATAATACAATCCTGACAGATATAATGCAATCCTGATCCAAATTCCAACTGTATTCACTAATGAGATGGAAAAGCTAACCACAAACTTTATATGGAAAACAAAGAGGACACAGGTAAGTTAAGCATTATTGAAGAAGAAGAACAAAGTAGGAGGCTTCACACCTCCGGATCTCAGAACCTGGTACACAGCCACAGTAGACAAAACAATCTGGTACTGGTATAACAACAGACACATAGACCAATGGAACAGAATTGAGAATTAAGAAGTAAATCCATCTACCTATGGGCAGCTGATCTTCAACAAAGGTCCAAAGTCCATTAAATGGGAAAGAGACAGTCTGTTTAGCAATTGATGCTAGCAAAACTGGATATCTATCTGTAGAAAATGAAACAGGACCCATACCATACACCATACACAAAAACTAACACAAAATGGATCAAAGACCTAAATATAAAACCTACATCTAAAAAGATCATGGAGGAGGAAATAGGGACAACCTCAGGGGTCCTGATACATTGCATAAATAGTATACTAGTAATAACTAAAAATGCACAAATGGCAGAAACTAGATGAATGGGATCTCCTAAAAATTAAATACTTATGCTCATCAAAAGATTTCTCCAAAAGAGTAAAAATGAGACCCTACAGGCTAGGAAAAAAATTTTCACTGCAACATATCTGACTAGGGGTTAATCTCTAAGATTTATAGAAAACATCAACATCTCAACAAAAAAAAGAAAAATAATCCAATTGAAAAAATGGACAAAGGACATGAACAGACACTTCTCCAAAGAGGTTAACAAACACATGAAGAAATGCTTGAGATTATTAGCCATTAGAGAGATGCAAATCAAAACTATGATGAGATACTATCTCACTCTGACATTACTGGCACTAATCAAAAAAACAAAACAACAAATGCTAGTGAGGTTGTCGGGAAATTGGAACTCTCATACTCTGCTGGTGGTAATGTAAAATGGTAAAACCACTATGGAAAATGGTATGCCCCTTCCTTAAAAAGCTAGAAATAGAAATACCATATGATCCAGCAATCCCACTCCTAGGTGTATATCCTAGAGAAATGAATCATGACATGAATAAACATACACACACCCATGCTCATTGCAGCATTATTCACAACAACAAAAAGATGGAAACAATCTAAAAGCCTATCAATAGATGAACGGGTAAACTGTGGTACACGTACACAATGGAATACTATGCAGAGGTAAAGAATAATGACAAATCTACAAAACTTCTCACAACATGGATGAATTTGGAGGACACTATGCTGAGTGAAATAAGCAAATCACAGAAGGACAAATATTGTATGAGACTACTATTATAAAAAAACAAGAAAATGTTTACACACAGAAAAAGAAAAAAAAATTCTTTGAAGGTTACCAGGGAAGGGACGGGTGGGAAGGCAAATTACAAAATATATTGAAGACATGCTTTAATATTGGTGAACAGAAAGGCAATACACTAAATGGCAGAAGTGAGCACAACATGACAAAAGCAAAGAAAAACACTGACAGGAACACAAGAACAAAGGGCAACTACAGCTATTACTATAACATAGACAATCCTGCAACAATAGTATTAACAAACAATAATTTACAAAGGGATACACAGGTAGATAGGTATATTAAAGAGGGAGAACATAGGAGAGCACACCCACCTGCAGATATAGGCTAGGTTGTTGTTATCTCTACGTACATATTTGTAGATGTTGAATGTTTACTAATATGGACAATAGAACACACAAGTGGAACAGTCTTGGAAACTTTTTATGCAAAATCATACATCTCCTGGGACAAAGATATTAGACTTGAAGACTAAGTACCATAGATTCAAGGGACATCTGTGTCAAGTGGCATAACATAGTGCATTAAAACAATGTTCAACCTTCTACTATGGTGAGTAGCATTTGGGGTCTTAAAATCTCGTGAGTGGCCCTTTAAGATACAGCTAGTGGTCTCTTCCCATCCAGAGTAAAGGAGAGTGAAGAAAACCAAAGACTTAAGGGAGCAATTAGTCCAAAGGATTAATGGACCACATGCACACAGCCTACCCCAAGACCAGAAGAACTAGATGGTGCCTGGCTACCACTACTGGCCGCTCTGACCAAGTGCACAATAGAAGGTCCTAGACAGATCGGAGAAAAATGTAGGACGAAAAATCAAATTCATTAAAAAAAAGACCAGACTTACCAGCCTGATAGAGATTGGAGGAATTTATGAGACTCTGGCCCTAAGACAGCCCTCTGACTTGGAACTATTGCCATTCCCAGAAACCGCTTTCCAGACAAGCAATAGACAGGCTTATAAAATAAAAAAATAATACCCCAAAAGAACATGCTCCATAGAACAAACAATTGTATGAGACCAGATGGTCAACATTCGTGCAAAAGCAAAGATGAGAAGGAAAGAAGGAGTAGGAAAACCAGACAAAAGGAAACAGGGAACCCAGAGAGGAAATAGGGAGAGTATTGACACAAGTGTGGGGATTGCAACCCATGTCATGGAACAATTTGTGTACAATTTCTTGAATAGAAAATTAATTTGCTCTGTAAACTTTCACCTAAAAACACAATAAAATATTTTTTAAAAGAGAGAGAGAAAAGAATTAGCAGTAAGTCTGGGACTTGGACCCAGAGTTATCTGAATCCAAATGCCAGACTCTGAATATTTTCTTGCATTGTCTCCCTGAAGATATAGATGAGGAAGCTCAGAATAGATCGCCCTAGACAGGAAAGCTGAGTTAGGGAAGCACACAACTGTTAGAGAATTCTTGGGGGTCTGTACAGGAGGCAAGGCACGAATTTAGGACAATTTTAAGTGAACTGAGACGCTAAAACAAAGTCAATGTCAAAAAAGATAGATAGAGGGAGTGGCTGAAACAGCAGCAGAGGCAGAGAAGGAAATAGGCAAGACCAGGACAGAGTAGGAGTGTAGGTGACTATGTAAAACAAGCTACCCAAGTTCTGAGTCAAAACCAGGGTGGCAGAGAGCAGGGTCAGGTCTGCCAGCCTGGTTGGTCTCCATCTGACTGAACTCTGCTGACAGATGTGTCACTATGGCTTCTCCATTGCCACAACAGCCAAAGATAGCAGCCTACTTGACCCTACCCAGTGTAATTCCTCTCAAGGAAGCCCTGCCCTGCATTGTTGGAGAACTACCTAGGCCCCAAGGGAATTACCCAGGTGTGGTACTTTCAGTGTTTGTTCCAACTGTTGTATCTTGCTTACCAGTATGGCATTCATTCGATGGTTGTATTTGGTTTAGAACAATTTAACCAGTTCTCTGGAAACACTTGCTTTTGAGGACGTCATGGGTACTACCTGTAGTTATAAAGATTATCATAACAAATGGTCTATCTCTATAGCACTTTGTATTTTTTTTCAAAGTGCTTCATCACAGACACAATTGCATTTCCTTTTTACTGGTTGAGAGGTAGCATAGGATTGATATGGAAAGAATGCTCCTGTTAGCATTGGACAATGGGAGTTCCAGAAGCAGCCCCACTACTTACTAGCTGCATGGCCCTGGAAAAGACATTTATCATTTATTTTAGCAATTTCTTTTTCTACAAAAAAAAAAAAAAAGAAAGTGATTATTCCATGGGCTGCCATTTTATGATTCCAAAGATCACAAATGTATATGAAAGTATATTTTAGTAGTTAAACATGACCCTGAAGGAAACCTTGGTGGTGTAGTGGTTAAGAGCTATGGTTGCTAACCAAAAGGTCAGCAGTTCGAATCTACCAGGCGCTCCTTGGAAACCCTATGGGACAGTTCTACTCCATCCTATAGGGTCGCTATGAGTCTGAATCGACTCAACGGCTATATGTACCTCTGTTATTAGGTTATATGGTGAGATAATGCATTAAATGGGTTTAGTACAATGCCAGTTACATACATAGTGGTTAATAATAGTTATTATTTATAAAGTGCTACTGGTAGTGCAATGGTAGAATTCTCACCTTCCATGTGGAAGACAAGGGTTCAATTCCTGGTCAGTGCACCTCTTGCACAGCCACTACCCCTCTGTAAGGTGGAGGACTATATGTTGCTATGATGCTGAACACATTTCAGCAAAGCTTCCAGACTGAGGAGGGCTAGAAAGAAAGACCTGGCATTCTACTTCTGAAAGTCAGTCAGTGAAAACCCCGTGGGTCACAGCAGTCTGATCTGCAACCAATCACAGGGATGATGCAGACCAGGCAAAATTTCTATTGTGCAAGGGGTCATCATGAGTCAGGGCCAACTCAGTGGCAGCTAACAATGACAACATGCAAAGATAACAGCTTATTTTTTAGTCCTATATGGATAAATAGAGTTCTTACTTTATGTATGAATAAAATATATTCAACAAATCAAGACAGATCAAGTGACATCTAAACTCAAATAATCAAAAGACCTATTTCTTGCCCTCTCGGGGCTTAGATAAATGTTATCTTAATAATATTAGCTTAAATAATCTCTACCTATTATTTTTAAATATTGAGTATTTGCCTGGTAACATGCTAAGTGCTTTCCATGCACTTATGTCATATGATTCTCATAATGGCCCTGAAAGTAGACTCTACTTTTTCCGCCAACTTACCCATGAAAAAAGTGGGCCTCTGGAAAGTTAGCAACTTCCTGAATGGTGGAACCAAGGTGTGAACCCAAATCTGCCTCATTACAGGGAGAAGCACTCTTAACCATGATGCTATACTACCTCTTGCAGTGTGATATCACCAGCATAGTAGTATGTTTCAATCAGTTATTCCCCATTTATTCATGCAATCAATTAAATAATCCCTAATATTTTATCTGATGCTATGCTATCTGCTCTTTGGGGAAGAAGCAGTGAGTGTATAAGGATCAAATCCTTCTGACAAGTAAGGCAGCCATGGTTTTCTCCCTTCCTGTCCCTCCTGGGGTATTTAGGCCTCAGAACAAACTACCACCCCCACTGAAGCTGGATGTTTGTTAGCAAGATTAAAAAGATATGATTCTGGGCTAACCTCAGGAAGTCAGGAGAGCATGATGCAGTAGGATATTGTTAGCAGGGTTAAAAAATACAACTAGCCACTCAGGCTGGGGATATAAAATAGCTGGGAGAGGAAGTTTTCTTAGCATTCTCAGCTATGGTGTAGGTGAGACACACATAGTATAAGCTTACAGTCCACCTAAGTAGACCTACCTGGCCAGGGGAAACCAGGAGTTAGGAGGGTCCCATTGAAGCCCCTCACCCATGGTACAAAGTTGGGTGTGCAAGGAAGTGTTGTCATCTTTGCCCAGACAGCTTTTAAGGGGGTACTTCTCTTATGGAGTTTTCCAGTTGTATGCTGTCTGATTCTTATAAGTAATAAAATTCCCATGTGCTAATGTGTTCAGGCTCTGATAGGAAGGATGTGATGTTTATGGACCAATTCATGCCAGTTATTGAAGAACTTTTTCTAATGGTACCCTGGCTATCTAGAAATCAGGTACAGCCTGTGAGCACCACACAGATTTAGAGTGTTGTCTTACAGTTATGGTGTGGTCTAGCAGGACGTGTTGTTCTACAGAGCATCTTAACCATTTGCACCACACGGGGATGCCCTGACTAAAGAAGATGAAGAGTTATTGAGTGTGTGTGGAGAGACCAGTTAATATTTATTGAGTTCCTGCTATGTGCTAAGTACTATACAAGGCATATGGTGCCCACATTTATCTCATATTATCCTCTCAGTAGCTTCTGAGTTCAATATTGTCGTTGTTGTTGTTAGGTGTCGCTGAGTCAGTTCTGACGCATAGCAACCCTATGAAAACAGAACAAAACACTGCCCGGTCCTGCACCATCCTCAAAATCATTGCTGTTTGAGCCCATTGTTGCTCCCACTGTGTCGATACATCTCATCCACGGTCTTCTTTTTCGTTGACTCTCTACGTCACCAAGCATGATGTCCTTCTCCAGGGACTGGTCCCTCCTGATAACATGTCCAAAGTACCTGAGATGAAGTCTCGCCCTCTTCACTTCTAAGGAATATTCTAGCTGTATTTCTTTCAAGACAGGCTTGGTTCACTCTTCTGGCAATATTTGTAGTCAATATAGTCAATATTCTTCACCAACACCATAATTCAAAGGCATCAATTCTTCTTTGGTCTTCTTCGTTCATTGTCCAGCTTTCTCAAGCATATGAGGTGATTCAAAATATCATAGCTTGGGTCAGGCATGCCTTAGTCCTCAAAGTAACACCTTTCTTTTCAACACTTTAAAAAGGTCTTTTGCAGCAGATTTGTCCAAAGCAATGTGTCATTTGATTTCTTGATAGCTGCTTCCAAAGGAGTTGATTGTGGATCCAAGTAAAATGAAATCTTTGACAACTTCAATATTTTCTCCACTTATCATGATGTTGCTTATTGGTCTAGTTGTGAGGATTTTTGATTTCTCTATGTTGAGATGTAATCTATACTGAAGGCTGTGGCCTTTGATCTTCATCAATAAATGCTTCAAGTCCTCTTCACTTTCAGCAAGCACGGTTATGTCATTGCATTTTGTGGGTTGTTAATGAGTCTTCCTCCGATCCTGATGCCACATGCTTCTTCATATAGTCCAGCTTCTTGGACTGTTTGCTAAGCATACAGATTGAATAGTATAGTGAAAGTTTACAACCCTGACGCACATGTTTCCTGACTTTAAACCATGCAGTATCCCCTTGTTCTGTTCAAACAACTGCCTCTTGTCTTATGTACAGAACACAATTAAATGTTCTGGAATTCCCATTCTTTGCAATGTTATCCATAATTTGTTATGATCCATGTAGTCAAATGCCTTTGCATAGTCAATAAGACATAGGTAAACATCTTTCTTATATTCTCTGCTTTCAGCCAATATCCATCTCACATCAGCAATGATATCTCTCGTTCTATGCCCTCTTCTGAACCTGGGTTGAATTTCTGGCAGTTCCCTGTTGATGTACTGCTGCAACCATTTTTTAATGATTTTCAGCAAAATTTTATTTGCATGTGCTATTAATGATATTGTTCAATAATTTCCACATTCTTTTGGATTACCTTTCTTTGGAATGGGCACAAATATGGATCTCTTCCAGTCAGTTGGCCAGGTAGCTGTCTTCCAAATTTCTTGGTATAGACAAGTGAGCACCTCCAGCACTGCACTCGTTTGTTTAAACATCTCAATGGGTATTCCATCAATTCCTGGAGTCTTGTTTTTTGCCAATGCCTTCAGTGCAGTTTGAACTTCTTTCTTCAAAACCATCGATTCTTGATCATATGCTACCTCCTGAAATGGTTAAATATCAATCAATTCTTTTTGATACAGTGACTTTGTATATTCCTTCTATCTTCTTTTGATACTTCCAGCCTTGTTCAATATTTTGCCCATAGAATCTTTCAAAATTGCAACTCAAGGCTTGAATTTTTTCTTCAGTTCTCTCAGCTTGAAAAATGCCAAATGTGTTCTTTTCTTTTGGTTTTCTAACCCCAGGTCTTTGCACATGTCATTATAACGCTTTAATTTGTCTTCCTGAGCTGCCATTTGAAATCTTCCGTTCAGCTCTTGTACTCCATCATTTCTTCCATCCACTATAGCTACCTGCTCTACACTCAAGAGCAAGTTTCAGAGCCTCTTCCAACATCCGTTTTGGTCTTTTCTTTCTTTTCTGTCTTTTTAACAGCCCTTTGCTTTCTTCACGTATGATGTCCTTGATGCCATCCCACAACTCGTCCAGTCTTCTGTCATGAGTGTTCAATGCATCACATCTATTCTTGAGATGGTCTCCAAATTCAGGCGGGATATACTCAAGGCTCTATTTTGGTTCTTGTGGACTTGCTTTAATTTTCTTCAGCTTCAACTTGAAATTGCGTATGAGCAATTGATGGTCTTTTCTGCAATTGGCCCCTGGCTTTGTTCTCACTGAAGATATTAAGCTTTCCATTGTCTCTTTCCACAGATGTAGTAAATTTGATTCTTCTGTTTTCCATCTGGTGAGGCCCATGTGTATAGTTGCTGTTTTTGTTGTTGAAAAAAGGTATTTCCAATGAATAAGTCCTTGGTCTTGCAAAATTCTATCCGGTGTCATTTCTATCACCAAGGCCATATTTTCCAACTAAAGCTCCTTCTTCTGTTTCCAACTTTCACATTCCAATTACCAGTAATTATCAATGCATCTTGATGTTATGTTTTTTCAATTTCAGACTGCAGGAGTTGGTAAAAAATCTTCTATTTCCTCGTCTTTAGAGTTAGTGTTTGGTGTGTAAATTTGAGTAATAGTCATATTAAGTGGTCTTTCTTGAAGGTGTGTGGATATTACCCTATCACTGACAGCATTGTACTTCATGATAGATCTTGAAATTATCTTTTTGACAATAAATGCGACACCATCCCTCTTTAATTTGTCATTACCGGCATTGCAGACCGTATGATTGCCTGATTCAAAATGGCCAATACCAGTCCATTTCAGCTCACTAATGCCTATGATATCAATCTTTATGCATTGCATTTCATTTTTGATGACTTCCAATTTTCCTAGATTCACACTTCCTACATTCTATGTTCCAATTATTAATGGATGTTTGCAGCTGGTCCGTCTCATTTTGAGTCATGCCACATCAGCAAAAGAAGGTTCTGAAAGCTTGACTCCATCTGCATGTACTTGGAGGAGGTTGCTCTTCCCCAGCTGTATTTTGAGTGCCTTCCAACCTGAGGGGCTCATCTTCCAGCACTGTATCAGATAATGTTCCGCTGCTATCCATAAGGTTTTCACTGGCCAATTTTTCAGAAGTAGACCGCCAGGTCCTTTTTAGTCTGTCTTAGTCTGGAAGCTCCACTGAAACCTGTCCACCATGGAAGACCCTGCTGGTATTTGAAATACCGGTAGCATAGCTTCCAGTAATATCCAAGCCACCACAGCACAACAAACTGACAGGCGCATGGTGGAGTTCGATATTAGTATCCCCATTTTACACATGAAGAAACTAAGCATCAGAAATAATTAACTAAGGTATCCCAGGTCAAATAGCAAATAACTAGCTGATTGCTCTAATTCCCAAGAGCCTTCCCAAATGCTATCAAAGTTGCAATCTAGTTGTAGATATAATCATATATTCCTGAAAATTAACAGCATGGCATAATAGACACTAAATGCTACATTAATAGTTAGGCAAAAGGTGTTATTCAATCTTTAAGAAAGGAAGATTACCAAAGGCTAGAGAGTCAGAGAAGACATCAAAGAGGAGGAAAAGTATGACCTAAGTCATAAAGGAAGTCTTAGGGTATCTAGAGACAGAGGCAGGCATAAACAGTCTGAAGGGGTAAACAGTCTGAACTTGGGTGGGAGACCAGATTCTTAATAGCAAGGACTATGTCTCGTTTTTGAGTCCCTCCACAATCATCCAGGCACAGTGTCAGTGATCAATAAATAGTGTTGGATAGCTGGGTGTGTCTTCTATATCGTGAAGGATTTGATGGGGTCCTGTAGAATTTGGAGTAATTTTAAGGCATTTAATTAATATACATTTGGCCAAGACTTATTTCTAAAGAATTTCTTGGCATAAATTAAGGGGCGATAGATGTGAGGCGGAGTATTAAATGAAATCTGAGCCTTGTCAGGGCAATGCTGGGTGGCAGTGCATCAAAAGGCTTCACAGGGAGGCACCTCTTTGGTGAGTATGCCGTATCAGACTGGCATATCCAGGCACCCCATCCTGTCAGTGTCCCAGAAACAACTGCACTTACACATGCTGAGTCATGCAACTGAAATGTATAAGAGGCTGCAGAGCCTGAATGAATAATCCAAAAAAAAAAAAAAAAACCCGTTGCCATCGAGTCAATTCCTACTCATAGCCACCCTATAGGACAGAGTAGAACTACATAGAGTTTCCAAGGAACACCTGGTGGCTTCGAACTGCCGACCTTTCGGTTTGCAGCCACAGCTCTTAACCACTACACCACGAGGGTTCCCACCTATGTCCAAAATTAAAAACTATAACTTTCAAAAGAACTATATCCATTTTTTGGGGGGGGGAGCTAAAGTAGTGCGTTCTTTTCCTGTAATAAAACACATGGGAAGTCCTAGTACTAAAATGTTTCTTAGTGTGCATGGAATAAAAAACCGGGGGAAATATACAGTTCGACAAAAATCATCACCTCTATAATCAAGTTCACAGAGCCTTTTTTGTAAGGCAAAAATGGTCTAAGCACTTTACATGAATTATCACATTTAATCTTCGTGGCAGCCTTATATTGTGGTACCCATCTTATCTCTGCTTTACAGATTAGGTAACTGAAGTGTGGAGATATTGAGCAACTTACTCAAAAATATCAATTCTCCAAAATTTGCCATCTGAATATTACATATAAGTTCTTCCGATGTAAGTTATGTATAATCCATACAGAAGGTTCTTCTCTACGCTATAACATTATGAATGTCTGTTATGAACTAGCTAGACATCAGGACAAGAAATGTAATAAGAGAGACACTGTTTCTACCCTAGTACAACTTATAGAGTAATGAAAAAGGCATAGGCTATACAACTACATAATCAGATAATTAATAATTATAATTGTGATGAGTTTCCCCAAAAAGAAATACACCCTCATCTAGGTAGGCTGAGAAGTCTTCACTGAGGAAATGAAATTTTGCCTGAGATCTATTATATCTTTCAGACAGTACAGACAGGAAAAACAGCTCAGGTAGGAAGGAGGTAGGCTTAATAGAGAAAATGAAAGAGGCCTAGGGAACCAGAAAGAGAGTGGGACAAAATGAGCTCAAAGAGACAGGCCTTCTTAGCCACTCATTTTGAATGCAAAGTCATTGAAGGGTTTTAATATCAAGTGTTTAAAACATAATCAGACATGTAATTTAAAATTATGACAATGACTACAACGTGGGGAATGAATTAGATGGATGCAGGGAGTCTAGGTAAAAGGTTGAAATGGTCCAGTGAGAGATTAAGCTTGATTTAGGCGGTTACATGGCTTTTTGGAACCAGAAAATTGGCCATGGACAGTTATTTTCTCAGTCCTAGATCAGGACTACATCCTCTCTCAGGGGTGGTCAATGAATTTGTGCTGATACCAGTGACCTCCAGCAAAAACTGTCAAGAAAGCAGCTCTGTTTACACGTGCATATATATACATATAGTTGTTGTTTTATTCTATTAACATTCTCAAAAGAGGTAGATCCAAGAAGCTATCAAGTGTATGAATGATTTTAAATGATGACATAATCATTTTAATAACATTTTCTCTGTTAGGAAATATTAAATCTCACACACACACAAAACATTTTAAATAGTTTGGCGTTTGTTACTGCAGTAGAGTGAAAGTGATGAGCTGTCTCTGTACATTCATTGATGTCTTTTTTCCTGGGTAATAAGACTCAAAGACTAATAAGACATGACTAGTGTTTTTTTTTTTTAGTGATTCAGACTAATGATTTTTTTTAATGATTCAGACACAAAAACGTTTGGTAGGCAGATCTTAAAATCAGGCTAAACATATGACACAAAGTTTTGTATTTTGATCAGGTACTATATGAAAACTAAAGAATCCAGCTGAAGAAAAACTGGGTGGTGGGGGAGAACAACAAGATAAGACAGATAGTACAGAGGTGCACTGTCCAGTACAGATCCACTAGCCACATGTGGCTACGGAGCCCTTAAAAAGTGGCTTAGTCCTAACTGAGATGTGTGGCAAGTGTAACATATACACCAGATTTCAAAGACAGCTTGAAATAGAATGCAGGCTCTCTCATTCATTATAACATTGATTACATGTTGAAATGATAATATTCTGGATATATTGGTTTAAAAATATATTATTAAAATTTATCTCAGTTGTTCACGCAGTTTTAAAAAGGTGGCTACTAGAAAATTTAAAATTACATGTGCGGTTTGCATCACATTTTTTTTGGACAGTATTGGTATAGAGAAAAGAATAAGGTGATTATCTCCTAAAAGTATCTGTCTACTTGTAGAAAAACTTGAATAATTATGTATTTATAAGATGTTTTAAGTCTATAAAGGAATGAGGAAATATTGACTGTGAAAGATATCAGACTGTGCCATAGTAGCAATTTTTGATTGTATTAGTGCACTCTAGGAATAATAGTGCACCTATTGCAATTTGGTTCAAAAACAGAAGACTGGCTTTTCTTACAAATTTCTTCAGTCTTATAAATCTCACTAGATAATTTAATGTTTTTTAAAAATGTCCATTTACTCACACCATGCACAAAAACTAACTCCAAGTGGATCGAAGACCTAAACATAAAGACTAAAATGATAAAGATCATGGAGGAAAAAATAGGGACAATGTTAGGAGCCCTAATACAAGGCATAAACAGAATACAAAACATTACTAAAAATGACGAAGAGAAACCAGATAACTGGGAGCCCCTAAAAATCAAACACCTATGCTCATCTAAAGACTTCACCAAAAGAGTAAAAAGACCTCCTACAGATTGGGAAAAAATTTTCAGCTATGACATCTCCGACCAGCGCCTGATCTCTAAAATCTATATGATTCTGTTAAAACTCAACCACAAAAAGACAAACAACCCAATCAAAAAGTGGGCAAAGGATATGAACACGCACTTCACTGAAGAAGATATTCAGGCAGCTAACAGGTACATGAGAAAATGCTCTCGATCATTAGCCATTAGAGAAATGCAAATTAAAACTACGATGAGGTTCCATCTCACTCCAACAAGGCTGGCATTAATCCAAAAAACACAAAATAATAAAAGTTGGAGAGGCTGCGGAGAGATTGGAACTCTTATACACTGCTGGTGGGAATGTAAAATGGTACAACCACTTTGGAAATCTATCCGGCGTTTTCTTAAAAGGTTACAAATAGAACTACCATATAACCCAGAAATCCCACTCCTCGGAATATACCCTAGAGAAATAAAAGCCTTTACATGAACAGATATTTGCACACCCATGTTTATTGCAGCACTGTTTGCAATAGCAAAAAGATGGAAGCAACCAAGGTGTCCATCAATGGATGAATGGTTAAATAAATTATGGTATATTCACACAATGGAATACTACGCATCGATAAAGAACAGTGAGGAATCTGTGAAACATTTCATAACATGGAGGAACCTGGAAGGCATTATGCTGAGTGAAATTAGTCAGATGCAAAAGGACAAATATTGTATAAGACCACTATTATAAGATCTTGAGAAATAGTATAAACTGAGAAGAACACATTCTTTTGTGGTTACGAGAGAGGGGAGGGAGGAGGGTGGGAGAGGGTTATTTACTGATTAGTTAGTAGATAAGAACTACTTTAGGTGAAGGGAAGGACAATACTCAATACACGGAAGGTCAGCTCAACTGGACTGGACCAAAAGCAAAGAGGTTTCCGGGGTGAACTGAATGCTTCTAAGGTCAGCGGAGCAAGGGCGGGGGTTTGGGGACTATGGCTTAAGGGGACTTCTAAGTCGATTGGCAAAATAATTCTTTTATGAAAACATTCTGTATCCCACTCTGAAGTGTGGCATCTGGGGTCTTAAGTGCTAACAATCGGCCATCTAAGATGCATCAATTGGTCTCAACCCACCTGGATCAAAGGAGAATGAAGAACACCAAGGTCACAAGACAACTATGAGCCCAAGAGACAGAAAGGGCCACATGAACTAGAGACTTACATCATCCTGAGACCAGAAGAAATAGATGGTGCCCGGCCACAACCGATGACTGCCCTGACAGGGAGCACAACAGAGAACCCCTGAGGGAGCAGGAGAACAGTGGGATGCAGACCCCAAATTCTCATAAAAAGACCAGACTTAATGGTCTGACTGAGACTAGAGGAATCCCAGTGGTCATGGTCCCCAAACCTTCTGTTGGCCCAGGACAGGAAACATTCCGGAAGACAAGTCATCAGACATGGAAGGGACTGGACAATGGGTTGGAGAGAGATGCTGATGAAGAGTGAGCTACTTGTTTCAGGTGGACACTTGAGACTGTGTGGGCATCTCCTGTCTGGAGGGGAGATAGGAGGGTAGAGAGGGTTAGAAACTGACAAAACGGTCACGAAAGGAGAGACTGGAAGGAGGGAGAGGGCTGACTTATTAGGCAGAGAGTAAATGGGAGTATGTAGTAAGGTGTATATAAGCTTATACGTGACAGACTGACTTGATGTGTAAACTTTGACTTAAAGCACAATAAAAATTATTATTTTTTTTTAAATGACCATTTAAAACCTGTTATGGATTGAATTGTGTCCTCCCAAAATGTGTGTCAAATTGGCTAGGCCATGATTCCCAGTGTTATGGGATTGTCCACCATTCTGTCATCTGATATGATTTTCCTATGCATTATAAATCCTACCTCTATGGCATTGATAAGACAGAAGTAGAGGCAGTTATGTTAATGAGACAGGACTCAATCTACAAAATTAGGTTGTATTTTGAGTCAATCTCTTTTGAGATATAAAAGAGAGAAGCTAGCAGAGAGACAGGGGTCTTCATTACCATGAAGCAAGAAGACCAGGGGTCCCTGAGCTGAGAAGCTCCTAGACCAGAGAAAAATTGATGACAAGGACCTTTCCTCAGAGCCAACCGAGAGAGAAAGCCTTCCTCTGGAGCTAGCACCCTAAATTTGTACTTCTAGACTCCTAGACTGTGAGAGAATAAATTTCTCTTTGTTAAAGCCATCCCCTTGTGGTATTTCTGTTATAGCAGCACTAGATAACAAAGACAAACACTTATGAGCATAGAAAATCCAGTAGAATTGAGCTCAAAGAAACAGGCCTTCTTAGCCATTCATTATGAATGCAAAGTCATTGAAGGGTTTTAATATTAAATGTTTAAAACATTATCAGATGTTGGTAGTATATCAAAGTAAAACACCGTACTCAATAATTAACAATTCACTGTTATTAATATTGTTATTATTCCTCAATAGCTAAGCTAAGTTCTCTAGGCTTTTAGATTCAGCCATTTATTCATTTATTCATTCCCTTATCAACATTAACCAAGATACTCTGACACTAAAAGCCAGTAACCTATTTCCAAGAGTACTGGGGAGATTTGGAGGCAATTTGATAAAAATTTATAAAAATAGCTTTGGAAAGAAATCCGAGCTTATATCAAAACGGCCAATGTTACCTCTTTGCATATTCCAGTCACTAATTTTTTTTTTTTTTTACTCAGTGGTACAAATTAGATAAGACTGTATCTAAAACTAGATCCAGCTTGAATTTCTGTGTGTTTTTCAAAAAGAATTTCCATTTGAATATACCTCCTACAGGAATTCAAATACAAAAGGAGCTCCAGAGAATGTTGTTATTGTTGGTAGGTGTCGTCCAGTAGCTTCTGACTCATAGCGACCCAGTGCACAACAGAACGAAACTCTGCTCGGTCCTGAGCCATCCTTACAATCGTTATCCTTGAGCTCATTGTTGCAGCCACTGTGTCAATCCACCTTGTTGAGGGTCTTCCTCTTTTCCGCTGACCCTGTACTCTGCCAAGCATGATGTCTTTCTCCAGGGACTGATCCCTCCTGACTACATGTCCAAAGTATGTAAGACGCAGTCTTGCCATCCTTGCCTCTAAGGAGCATTCTGGCCGCACTTCTTCCAAGACAGATTTGTTTGTTCTTTTGGCAGTCCAAGGTATATTCAATGTTCTTAGCCAACACCACAATTCAAAGGTGTCAACTCTTCTTTGGTCTTCCTTATTCATGGTCCAGCTTTCACATGCATATGATGTGATTGAAAATACCATGGCTTGGGTCAGGCACACCTTAGTCTTCAGGGTGACATCATTGCTCTTCAACACTTTGAAGAGGTCCTTTGCAGCAGATTTGCCCAATGCAATGCGTCTTTTGGTTTCTTGACTGCTGCTTCCATGGCTGTTGATTGTGGATCCAAGTAAAATGAAATCCTTGACAACTTCAATCTTTTCTCCGTTTATCGTGATGTTGCTCATCGGTCCAGTTGTGAGGATTTTATTTTTCTTTATGTTGAGGTGTAATCCATACTGAAGGCTGTGGTCTTTGATCTTCATTAGTAAGTGCTTCAAGTCCTCTTCACTTTCAGCAAGCAAGGTTGTGTTATCTGCATAACACAGGTTGTTAATGAGTCTTCCTCCAATACTGATGCCCCGTTCTTCTTCATACAGTCCAGCTTCTCGGGTTATTTGTTCAGCATACAGATTAAATAGGTATGGTGAAAGAATACAACCCTGACGCACACCTTTCCTGACTTTAGACCAATCAGTATTCCCTTGTTCTGTCCGAGCAACTGCCTCTTGATCTATGTAAAGGTTCCTCATGAGCACAATTAAGTGTCCTGGAATTCCCATTCTTCGCAGTGTTATCCATAGTTTGTTATGATCCACACAGTCGAATGCCTTTGCATAGTCAATAAAACATAGGTAAACATCCTTCTGGTGTTCTCTGCTTTCAGCCAGGATCCATCTGACATCAGCAATGATACCCCTGGTTCCACGTCCTCTTCTGCAGCCGGCCTGAATTTCTGGCCGTTCCCTGTCAATATACTGCTGTAGCCATTTTTGAATGATCTTCAGCAAAATTTTGCTTGCTTCTGATATTAATGATATTGTTCTATAATTTCCACATTCAGTTGGATCACCTTTCTTGGGAACAGGCATAAATATGGATCTCTTCCTGTCAGTTGGTCAAGAAGCTGTCTTGCATATTTCTTGGCATAGATGAGTGAGCACCTCCAGTGCTGCATCTGTTTGTTGAAACATCTCAATTGATATTCCATCAATTCCTGGAGCCTTGTTTTTCACCAATGCCTTCAGAGCAGCTTGGGCTTCTTCCTTCAGTACCATCGGTTCCTAATCATATGCCACCTCTTGAAATGGTTGAATATCAACTAATTCTTTTTGGTATAATGACTCTGTGTATTCCTTCCATCTTCTTTTGATGCTTCCTGTGTTGTTTAATATTTTCCCCATGGAATTCTTCGCTATTGCAACTCGAGGCTTGAATTTTTTCTTCAGTTCTTTCAGCTTGAGAAACGCCGAGCATGTTCTTCCCTTTTCGTTTTCCATCTCCAGCCATTTGCACATGTCATTATAATACTTTACTTTGTCTTCTCTAGAGGCCCTTTGAAATCTTCTGTTCGGCTTTTTTACTTCATCAATTCTTCCTTTTGTTTTAGCTGCTCGACGCTCAAGTGCAAGTTTCAGAGTCTCCTCTGACATCCCTCTTGGTCTTTTCTTTCTTTCCTGTCTTTTCAGTGACCTCTTTCTTCACAGATGATGTCATTCCACAACTCGTCTGGTCTTTGGTCACTAGTGTTCAATGCATCAAATCTATTCTTCAGATGGTCTCTAAATTCAGGTGGGATATACTCAAGGTCATATTTTGGCTCTCAGGGACTTGCTCTGATTTTCTTCAGTTTCAGCTTGAACTTGCATATGAGCAATTGATGGTCTGTTCCACAGTCGGCCCCTGGCCTTGTTCTGACTGATGATATTGAGCTTTTCCATCATCTCTTTCCACAGATGTATTCAATCTGATTTCTGTGTGTTCCATCTGGTGAGGTCCATGTGTATATTCGCTGTTTATGTTGGTGAAAGAAGCTATTTGCAATGAAGAAGATGTTGGTCTCGCAAAATTCTGTCATTCGATCTCCAGCATTGTTTCTATCACCAAGGCCATATTTTCCAACTACTGATCCTTCTTCTTTGTTTCCAACTTTTGCATTCCAATCACCAGTAATTATCAATGCATCTTGATTGCATGTTCGATGAATTTCAGACTGCAGCAGCTGATAAAAATCTTCTATTTCTTCATTTTTGGACCTAGTGGTTGGTGCATAAATTTGAATAACAGTAGTGTTAACGGGTCTTCCTTGCAGGTGTATGGATATTATTCTATCACTGACAGAGTTGTACTTCAGGATAGATTTAGAAACGTTCTTTTTCACGATGAATGCAACACCATTCCTCTTCGAGTTGTCATTCCCAGCGTAGTAGACTATATGATTGTCCAATTCAAAATGGCCAATACCAGTCCATTTCAGCTCACTAATGCCTAGGATATCGATGTTTATGCATTCCATTTCATTTTTGATGATTTCCAATTTTCCTAGATTCATACTTCATACATTCCAAGTTCCGATTATTAATGGATGTTTGCAGCTGTTTCTTCTCATTTTGAGTCGTGCCACATCAGCAAAAGAAGGTCGCAAAAGCTTTACTCCATCCACATCATTAAGGTCGACTCTACTTTGAGGAGGCAGCTCTTCTCCAGTCGTCTTTTGAGTGCCTTCCAACCTGGGGGGCTCGTCTTCCAGCACTATATCAGACAATGTTCCGCTGCTATTCATAAGGTTTTCACTGGTTAATGCTTTTCAGAAGTAGACTACCTGGTCCTTCTTCCTAGTCTATCTTAGTCTGGAAGCTCAGCTGAAACCTGTCCTCCATGGGTGACCCTGCTGGTATCTGAATACCGGTGGCATAGCTTCCAGCATCACAGCAACACACAAGCCCCCACAGTATGACAAACAGACTGACACATAAATTCTATGTACTAAGCAAGCAGCGAGGCAGATAAACCTGATTGGAGAAGAGGATGGTATAATTTTCTTTGTGGTCAATAGTATGGTCCTTCACCTCCATTTTCACAAAGCTCTGACCTTTGCCACCTAGGCAGTCCTGATCCTGCCAGTCCATGATGTGGATGTCATCAAGGGCAGCCACTAGCACCTGTGTGTAATAACTTCTGGTAATAAGTGCTCTTTAAATGTAAGTGATTTTTCCTTTGAGCATCAGGACTGGGATGGGTATATGTTCAGTTGGCTTATTATGGCATCTTTTCAAAAACCTTTAATATTTAAACCATAAATATTTGTTATGTTTGATAAGTAGAAGTTTTTCTTTGTCATTTCTCTCTTCTGCCTCTTTTTCATTGCTAAATTGTGTTTGAACATGGGTATAGCATTTTTTTTTTTTTTTTTATAGCATAGTGAGCTGGAAAAGAAATTCCCTGGCACCCACACTAAGGAGAACATGTTCCATTCTAATGGGTAATCTCAAAAACAACATTGACCCTTACAGAAATCAAGAGCATCGCCAACTTTAGGATAAAAGAAATGTAAATTTTAAATGTAATTTACAGTGATTTCCTCAAGTCAAAATGTGATAATTATTTCTCACATCTACACACCCGTGTGGCTTTACCGAGCCCTGTTTGAATTTCAGGATGCAGAGTGAATTAGATAAGTTAGCTAGTAAGCAAGTGATAATTTCTGTGTCCCAAAGCCTTTTACTCCAGGGCAAAATTTGTCTCAAAGGTGTAATGGATCAAATTATTCCTTTTTCCAAAATCATCATCAGTTTCTATTTTGTTGGTTGTAGCCTAACCTTTCAAATTTGAGTTATTTTCAAGGGATAAATGTGACTCCTTTGAAGCAAAGCAGTCTATCGAGAAAAAGCAGTCTTGGGGGAGAGAAAAACAAATCAAATAAGCCAACAAAAGAAAGATTAAACATTTGCAATAGCAAATGTGTTTTGAGTTAGAACGTTGACAGGAAAATAAAAGTCATTTTCACAGACTCCAAAGTCAATGATCTCTGTTCAACTGTATATTTTCAGCCATCTTGAAAATCAAATGGGCAGCCATCATTAAACAATCTGCTCAGGCTAAAATTTGATGCTTGGATTAAGACAGCAGAAAAACCACAGGTCTTCTGACAGGTTGTCCCTTAGGCTACATTTTGTCCAAGATTCCCTTCTAGAGTTAATGTCATCTAGTTTTATGCAAAAGTACAGGAAAAGTTTGAGCTTGTAGAGACTAGGGATTATCATTTGTATTCCCTAGGCTCTAGGGAGACCTTTCAATTCATTTCATTTTAATTCATTTCAATGTATTGAATATTTACTAAAAGAGCAAGCTTACATAGGAAAAATGATTAAAACCCTGTGGAAAATGTTCACTTTTTTTATTTGCTACAGCGTTGTTTCTGTACAAAGAAAAGAAATGGAAAGTTGGAAGAATTCTCCACATTATTCAGATCACCCTCAAAGTTGTGGAAGAAATATGAGAAGTCAGTGGTGTAGAAATTCTTCTGATATTTGAGCTAGTATATAATCTGTAAAGGTCTAAGAAACTGAACTATATTCATGCTATTTCCACAGGAAGTCGTGGCAAGATTTCAGCATTAATAATAATAGTAATGACACTGCATTTCCTATAACTCTCTGAGGAATCCATTGAAGTTTTGTTAAAAGGGTTTTGTTTTTTTTGTTTTAAGTCATAACCCAAGAGAGATTCCAGGCAAGTCCACACACCTATGCCATGGACTGTCAATCAGGGCAAAGCACTGCTGGGTTTTTCATCAAAGACTGAATGAGCATGGAGGATGCATAACTTTCCTACCTTTTCCAACAAGCTAAGAGCTTCCCTTTACTCTACATTTGTTTAATTGGCAGGAACTTTCATACTCTAGTGGAACAGATCTTAAGATTTGGACAAATGTGAACAATACCTTTGTTTCTGAAAGGATTTGAGGATCGGACCAAACTAATAGAACTGAAACTCCTATATCATGTTGAGTAGCAACAGTTTTCCCTACCTTCTTCATGCTGGGGAATGAAAGAGATTCAGTTTGTGCTTAGGCTCTATAGGCACACAAAGCGAAATAAAAGATGGAGGACACGTGCTTCCATTATCTGGTATTCCAAGTGGGGTACAGAGCTAAATTGGCTTCATTATCTCCTCAGGCATTAATTTCTACTTTGCTTAAAAAAGCAGTAATTAAATAGTTGTGGGTCAGAAACACAACGGTTACTGCCAAAGTTGGCAGTAAGCCGAATCCCTTCAGTCTGTGGGTCATTCTAGTTCCAATCTCCTAGACTCAAGAGTTGGGAGTCAGAATTGCCTGTCTTCTCAACTTAGTTACAATTACTCACATCCCTACACACTATGTTGTTGACACAGCACTTTGATGTGCATTGCTTCATTTGACCTTGGTAATAATGCAGGGTTTAGAAGGTAGATATTAGTGTCTCTGATTATGTCCATTAGGATCTTGAGTACATTCTACTTCCCCATTTTATGCACTGGTTTGAAAATGTTGCTGAACCTTTCCAACAGTGATAGATACTCAGTTTAAACATGAAGGATTCAGCCAAACTGGTTGTTTGGCCTTATGGAGACCACTATTTCCCAACCTGCAAGTGCATCATGGCATTTAGTATGTCAGGAACACGCCCTAGGTGTGTCTCACAAGGCAGCATTTCCTCATTTCCAGAGGCTTCCTGTCTCTCCTGCTAACTGTTACTACAACCATATGTCATTCTTCAGCCTGATGCCAAAAGCAAAAGTTTAGACGTTCTTAAACAAAAAGGAATCCTCGGGAACAGAGGAAGCTCATCTAACTGGGTAAGGTACAGATTTAACATAATTGGGGGTAGGATGGAATGGCAGGAAGATGCAAGGGCTCTGCATTGAGACTGCCTGGTTTGTACGCTGGTTCCGTCACCTGCTGGCTCTGTGACCTGGGGCAGGTCTTAAATTTCTCCAAGCCTTTGTTTTTTTGCTGATAAAAAAAGGAGACTAATAATATTTATTTCATGGCATTTCCACAAGTTTTAAATAAAATCTCTGAAATATTTAGAATAGCGCATGGCACAAGGAAAGCACTGCATAGGTATTAGCTATTATTGTTTTCAAAGATTGCAGATTCATATGTCAATTACAGATATAAAATCACCTTTAACCACACAACCTATGTATGAAAAGTGAGTTAGCCTCAAAAGCAAGCTCTGAATTTTGGAAGCCAGTCATTTATTGATTACAGTAAACGTTCTGTGATCCTGCTTACCTGCTAATTCTTAGAATAAGAACAACAGTGAAAGCATTTATTAAGAGCTTATACTGTGCTGGGAAACCCTGGTGGTGTGGTGGTTAAGTGCTACGGCTGCTAACCAAAGGGTCAGCAGTTTGGATCCACCAGGCGCTCCTTGGAAACTATGGGGCAGTTCTACTCTGTCCTATAGGGTCACTATGAGTCAGAATCGACTAGACGGCACTGGGTTTGGTTTTTTTTGGTTTATACTGTGCTGAGTGCTTTACAATGTTATGACACTTAATCCTTACTATAACCCTATGAGGTAGGTTATATTATTGTCCTAATTTTACTAACAAGGAATCCAAGAGACAAAGCTGTTAAATAACTGGCCCAAGTTCAAAAAGCAAGTTCTTGGTGAAGCTGGATTTCAATTAGAAGCCAGTTGGCTGCACCACTTCTACATCAAGCAAACTGTGATTGTTGCCAGCCTGTCTTTGAAAAGCCATGTTTATAACCATGGCAAGGGAGCGAGACTGTACATTTAAATGTGAAAAATTGCGTTTGGGTGTCCAAAGAGAGAAATAGTCACATTTCTAGAAACTGTCATAAGCTTGTTTGTTTGAATGAAGTTTCATTAGTTCATTGTTATCTGTTTTATGGGATACTGGTTTAGGCCAGGGAATACCTCCACCCTTCCATTTTGCTGTGGTATGAAAACTCCCTCATTGAATTTTTAGGTATCCTGGCAGCTCACAGGTGAACGATGACTTAAAACAACCAACTCTGATTAAAATAAAACCAAAAAGTTTCCTTCCTAGATCAAATTCCTTTAATTTTAAGAACCAGATTGCATCAAGACAGTTTCTGTGTGTAAAAACAGATTAATAGTGCTCCAAGTTAGTTCACTCCATACCTTTTCAGCTTTCTCAGGGCATTATTCAAGTTTTTGTTAGGGTACTATTTTCATGTCATTAATAAACTTGGATGGACAAAATGAATCTGTGAATATTAAACGTTTTATGCCAGGTATTCCCATGATGTGGCTGTTTTTAGCAACAATCTGTTTGATTTGTGGAACTTCAAATGGTGGTGGATACTTTGAATTGGAAAAGGAAGCGAATCCTGAAGTGTGGATGAATATTGTAAGTCACGGAAAATTCCAAAGAGCAACAAATAAAGCAGGATTAATTGGTGGTGAGATTATCAAAAGTCCTGTTAAAGCAGAAAATCTCTGATAAGAAAACATCTAAAACATAGGTGATTTTTAACATTTCTACAAGAGTCTAGCTAGGTAGATCTGATCTTTTGACAGAATAGATAGTATTTTCTAATAACAAAAGCAGAATCGTATTTTCATAGATTCCCCCCAGTTTTTGAATTTATATTTTAAGAACTTTAAACCATTTGGATGATATATATGAATGCCTTCTACTAGTCTATGGTTTCGTTAACTTTAAACTGAGTGGTTTCAAAAGACAATTGTCAGAATAAACATGCCAATACTAAAATTCTTTCCCACCCAAATATTTATTTAGATATATATATACACATACATGTATGTGTATATATTTCCCACTATTTCACATTTTCTAATTTTCTGCCTAATTTTATCAAAACTGTATGTACTATATTAGTTTTACAGTTGCCTGGGGCTACAAATTTCAGATAATTTACCCCAGTAAGTACACACCAATGCTGTTCTATTTCCTTTTGATATCCTTTACCGAAGACATTCAGCTAACACCTACATTTTTACTGGGCAGAGTGAAATCATCACCTATAATGGCTACCCCAGTGAGGAGTATGACGTCATCACTGAAGATGGGTACATACTCAGTGTCAACAGAATTCCCTGTGGGCGAAGAGATGCTAGGAGCACAGGTACAAGATACACCTCTCCTGAGAAAGAGAACTGAGTATTACCAAAATTCAATGCTGGCTGTTCCTCAAGAGAGTGACCGATTCATCAAAATGGGTTTGAACGATTATATTAGTCTTTAAATGGCTAACAGGGAGGCTCACTCATTCCCTCCCCTCAAATTTGGTGAAGACAGGCAAGAACCTAAAAACACAAAGGGCAAGGCTGATCTTGTTGACTACAATCAGGCTTGCTTGTTAGGTATAAATGCAAAGGTGGAGCCTGTATTTTGTTAGCTTGCTACTGATTTCTGGTTTCTCGTGTAGAAAACTGCCTTGTCCCAGAAAGTGGATTTCATCGTTTTTGGAAGGACATTTGCTGGGCTGTGTGAAGTTGCTTAAGGGGTAGCCCAAAAGAGCCTCCTGCCCTGACTAGAATCAATGGGACTTCCTCTGTAGGATAACAAAGCAAGTTAAATAACTGTGGGACTTCTGAAACTTTTGCCGGAAATGAAAACTTTAACATTCACGTACGTTTGTTTGCCCTAAAGGACAGATGTTTTCTGTAATGAAAGAACATCCTGTTAAGACCTGAATTCTGGGATTTGAACCAGCCATGAGAAAGCAGGGAAATTACATTTCTTGAAAGGGGAATAATAACTGCAAAACTTCTGAAGAGGGAAAGATAACAGTACAACAAAATATCTGCAAAGGCTTGGTGGCAAATAATTTACTGACAGCTGCATATGCCAGGAGATAGAGCTGACTCAACAACAACTAACAACAGCAGGCAAACCACGTTCATGCTGCATCTTCTCGCTCTCAGTGGCAGCTAGAATCCTGTTGTTGAGCATTCTCTCCCCACAGGACAGAAAGACAAGTTCCCTGTACAAACCTGTAATTGAAGAGTTTCAGAATAAAAGATAGGAGTGGGGTATGGATAGGATTATCAGGTAAAATAAAGGATGCCCAGTTAAATCTGAATTTCAGATAAACAATACTTTTTTTTTTTATATAAGTCCCATTTTAGGATGAACTGATATTGAAATGTTATCTGTTGTTTATCTGAAATTCAAATTTAACTAGGCATCCTAGCTTTTTCTTTCTTCTTCTTCTTTTTTTTTTTTGTTGTTTTTTGCTAAATCTGGCAATCACAGGCATAAAATATAAAATGAGAAAATCTTGATAGGAACACTTCTGTTTAAGGAGGGAGAGTTTTAGAAAGATTGGGAATTAAAAACCATTTATTAGGTGTATTGTTCTATGAAATTTAAAAGAAGAAAATCTAGGAAAATTTTTGCTTAAGGAGGGAGAGTTTTAGCAAGATTTAGAGTTAAAAAGCCATTTACTAGGTGTACAGGAGCCGTGGTGGCACAATAGTTAAAGCTCTCAGCTGCTAACCAATGTCATTGGTTCGAAATCACCGGCAGCTCCATGGGTGAAAGGTGTGGCAGACTACTTCTGTAAAGATTTACAGACTTAGAAACTCTTTGGGGCAGTTCTCATCTGTCCTACAGGGTCACCATGAGTCAGGATTGACTCGACGGCAACAGGGTATTAGGTGTACACGAATGCTTTACATGAATTAGATCAGTTAAACCTCCCAGCAACCTTATGAATGAGTACTATTAATAGTCAGCATTTTACAGATAAAAGAACTAAAGCCCAACAGATTATGTAACCTGGTCCTAAGTCACACAACAGCAAGTGACAGAACCAGGATTCAAACGCAGGCAGCCTGGTGCCAGAGCCTGTGCTCTTAACCATTAAGTGATGGTGCCCCAACCTTCAATCCTGGCTCTTCTCATCTCCCTGAATTCTCTCTCCCTCCAGAATTGGGACAGGAGCTCCATGGGGAACTAGTCAGTGTCTATTAACATTCATCTTCTCTTCCTCCCTGGAAAACATAAAGATTTAATCACATAACCTACATTTCCCAAGTACATACTTTGTGCCTGGTGCTCTGTTGACTGATATACATGCATTATCTCATGAATTTCATATAACAACTCTACAAGGTAGCTGCTATTTTGATAATCCTCACTTTACAGATGTGGAAACTGATGTTTAAGGGAGATAAGTAACTTTCGCAAGACCACCCAGCTAACAAGGTACAAAGCAGGGATTATAATGCTATACAGTAATGACAAAGGAAAAAAAATGAATGTTATTCTCTGTTTTTTCTTTTTTCTTGTGTGTGTGTGTTTATCATGTTCTGTGATGCTATATTTATCAGAAATTATTCTCTATCTCTCTGCCTCTCTCTGTCTCTCTTTTCCTCTCCCTCCAGGTCCCCGGCCGGTTGTGTACATGCAGCATGCCTTGTTTGCAGACAATGCGGTTTGGCTTGAGAATTTTGCCAATGGCAGCCTTGGGTTCCTTCTAGCAGATGCAGGTTATGATGTATGGATGGGAAACAGTCGGGGCAACACTTGGTCAAGAAGACACAAAACCCTCTCAGTGAATGAAGAAGAATTCTGGGCTTTTAGGTAAATTGTATCTAAGAAAAATCATGAGGAAAGTTCAAGGCAATTTCTTTACAAATTATAACGTTAAAAATAATAATCTGTGATACTTGTAGTTTCTACTAACACCTCAAAGGAGAGAAACAGCAAGAAGCTTTGGTTTCCATTGATTCTCGCACAGGCAAATTTTACCATTTTAACAAGATGATTTTAACACTCAACTCTATATAAGCACATTATCAGTTTGTCCAAAGGGACAGCTCCAGAAATCTGTTACGACTAATGCATGCATTCATTCAACCAATATTTATTGAGTATCTGCTACACAGGTAGTCCCCGGGTTATAAACGTCCAACTTAACATACAACCCATAGTTATGAACCAATCCCCGTAAAGCCTGTTATATTAGAAATTGGAGGTACATACAGTGGTTCCTAATAACAAACGGGTGCTACTTTGCAATGTGCATCAAAACATTATTATTATAGAAAAAAACATTATTATTATTACTGTATTATTATGTTAAAGATGTTTTAGTGTATCTGGAAGTTTCTTTAATGTTTTTTATGCATAGAAAAGTCCACTATGTACTATATACTAAGATGAACCTTACCTAACTGTTCCAACTTATGTACAAATTCAACTTAAAAACAGTTTTAGGAACAGAACTCTTTAGTATTCCAGGGACTGTGTGTATTCACTGTTCCAGGCAATGGACATTCAATAGTAAACGAGGCAAAGTCCCCTACCTTCATGAAACTTATATTCACTCTAGTGATGCCTTTATAAGTCTTTTCTCCTGGAAAGCCAATCAATTTTGCAAAGATAATGTGTCAGTACTATATTTATACAGAAAAACTGTGATTGAGACTGTAGAGAATAACACTTTCAGAAAATTTAATATGAAGTTTTAAAAGCCTTATCAGTGGACAATGGAAAAGACTCTATTGATATGTTGACTTTCGTTTAGTGAATCGAAGTGTTTTTCTGTTGAAGCCACAGACATGACAATGCTCACAATGTTCTTCCCTTCCTCAGTCCTAAGCTCTCAGTTGGTTTGCAACCCTACTGCTAGAACAGAGTGTCATGTTAATGAAATATTCAGCACCCACGGACAAACTAAGAGGATAACACCTAACTAAAACCAAACCTGTTAGGACAGACTAAATTGTAAGGGTCAGAGTTCTTGGACAAATGCAAGCATGAGGAAAAATTTTGTCTGTCACCAGTCCTTGACTAGGAGCTTAAACCTTGCTTACATTAAGAAAATACAACAATTCTCTTATCCTTGGGAGTTTCAATCCAGAAATTTCCTCACATGTGCTTTTTACAAACAGGCGTTTGGCTCATAGGGTATCTGACTCAACTAAATGTGATATATAGGGCCTTTTTTGTTCCCCTGTATTAGTACAAGCAGAACCACTTCTAGAGAAGTTTGGCAGATATGGAATACGTCTCTATGGGAGCTACAATATTAACAATAGCCACATCTCATTGAGTGCCTAGTAGCAGACAGTCATCTCTCTCATACTGGCCAATCTTGACAGCAACTCTGCAAACCAGGTACTATCATGCTCATTTCACAGATGAAGAAACTTAGGCTCAGAGCATTTATTTAAGTAACTTATCAAAAGCTACTCAGCTAGTAAATGGTAGAACTATGATTTAAAACCTGTCCTGCTTCCAAAGGTGGATATTAAAAGACTCTAGGAGGCGGAGCCAAGATGGCAGAAGAGACAGACGCTTCCGTTGAGCCCTCTTTACAAAAAAGACCCGAAAAAACAAGTGAAACGAGTATATTTGTGACAAGCTGGGAGCCCTGAGCATCGAAGGCAAGCTTAGACAACAAAATGAGGGGCAGGGGGAGGAAGAGACCGTTCAGAAGTGGAGAGGAGTTACCGGACCTGAATCGCCAGGAGCACTCAGGCACCATTCCTGGAGCGGCGGCAGCGGTGGCAGGGGCTGGTACTAGTGTTCGGCCACAGTTTCCTCAGGGAGAAGTGGCCAGCCACACAGCCCACTCACACCTCCAGAACCTGAGGAGAAGGGCGCTCTCGGCAAAAGCTAAGTACTTGTGTATATTTTACCGCTCCCCCCCACCACCAAGCTGGCTTCAGTGGCTGAATCCCTGGGCCTGAGATAGACACTGGCGAGCACCTAGAGCCATCCTCCCAGCCTTGGGGAAGGAAAAAATTTGCAACTGGGGGTAAAAGGTAATTTGCTAGCTCCATTAACCAGGGGAGCTCAGGACAGAAGCAGCTCCTGTCCAGGCATAAACCATCCGTGGTCCTTGAGCACCTTTCCCTTCTGCATGGACCTGTGTGGGCCTATTTCGGGAGAATAGGCCCTTGTCGGCAAACTCCAACCATTTCAGCTGTGCAGTAGAGAGGTGGGTGTTTGATGTTTGACATTGCTTCCCCTATTAAACAAGGTCCTCACCTACCCACATCAGGGGTCCACTCAGGTCACCCAGCCACCTGCGACAGGGGTCCAAAGATAACTTCAACCTCCCAGTCCTTACAACCAAAAACTTTGGGTGCCCATGGTCCCTCTGCAGAACCCACCCACCAGCATGCTTTAGGGAACGGAGACGCATTTTCCTCAGAGACACTTGGGGGTCAGTTCTCAGCCCCCTGCCTAGTTCAGAGCATGACCCCCTGCTGCAATCAGATACTGGTGTATACGCCAATCACCCCCACCCCACTAAGACTGTAGGACAGAGCCTGTACCACACACTTGATATCAGCTACCTGGAAACCTGAGCAGAATTCATACAAGAAAACAGAAT